>NW_025423856.1:656099-1312198 GCF_020740605.2 Lemur catta | reverse complement strand
CACTATCCTAGGGCTGATGCTAACCCTAACCCTAACCCTAACACTATCCTAGGCCTGATGCTAACCCTATCCCTAACCCTAACACTCTCCTAGGGCTGAGGCTAACCCTAACCCTAACACTATCCTAGGGCTGATGCTAACCCTAACCCTAACCCAAACACTATCCTAGGGTTGATGCTAACCCTAACCCTAACACTATCCTCGGGCTGATGCTAACCCTAACCCTAACCCTAACACTATCCTTGGACTGATGCTAACCCTAACCCTAACACTATCCTGGGCCTGATGCTAACCATAACCCCAACCCTAACACTATCCTAGGGCTGATGCTAACCCTAACCCTAACACTATCCTTGGGCTGATGCTAACCCTAACCCTAACCCTAACAATATCCTAGGGCAGATGCTAACCCTAACCCTAACCCTAACACTATCCTTGGGCTGATGCTAACCCTAACCCTAACACTATCCTGGGCCGGATGCTAACCCTAACCCTAACCCTAACACTATCCTAGGGGTGATGCTAACCCTAACCCTAACACTATCCTTGGGCTGATGCTAACCCTAACCCTAACCCTAACAATATCCTAGGGCAGATGCTAACCCTAACGCTAACCCTAACACTATCCTTGAACTGATGCTAACCCTAACCCTAACCCTAACACTATCCTAGGCCTGATGATAACCCTAACCCTAACCCTAACACTATCCTAGGGTTCATGTTAACCCTAACCCTAACACTATCCTAGGGCTGATGCTAACCCTAACCCTAACACTATCCTAGGGCTGATGCTAACCTTAACCCTAACCCTAACACTATGCTAGGGCTGATGCTAACCCTAACCCTAACACTATCCTAGGGCTGATGCTAACCTTAACCCTAACCCTAACACTATGCTAGGGCTGATGCTAACCCTAACCCTAACAATATCCTAGGCCTGATGATAACCCTAACCCTAACCCTAACACTATCCTAGGGCTGATGCTAACGCTAACCCTAACACTATCCTCGGGCTGATGCTAACCCTAACCCTAACCCTAACACTATCCTAAGTCTGATGCTAACCCTAGACCTCACACTATACTAGGCCTGATGATAACCATAACCCTAACCTTAACACTATCCTAGGGCTGATGCTAACCCTAACCCTAACCCTAACACTATCCTAGAGCTGATGCTAACCCTAACCCTAACACTATCCTAGGCCTGATGATAACCCTAACACTAACCCTGACACTATCCTAGGGCTGATGCTAACCCTAAACCTAACACTATCCTAGGGCTGATGATAACCCTAACCCTAACACTAACACTATCCTAGGCCTGATGCTAACCCTATCCCTAACCCTAACAGTCTCCTAGGGCTGAGGCTAACCCTAACCCTAACACTATCCTAGGGCTGATGCTAACCCTAACCCTAACCCAAACACTATGCTAGGGTTGATGCTAACCCTAACCCTAACACTATCCTCGGGCTGATGCTAACCCTAACCCTAACCCTAACACTATCCTTGGACTGATGCTAACCCTAACCCTAACACTATTCTGCGCCTGATGCTGACCCTAACCCTAACCCTAACACTATCCTAGGGCTGATGCTAACCCTAACCCTAACACTATCCTTGGGCTGATGCTAACCCTAACCCTAACCCTAACAATATCCTAGGGCAGATGCTAACCCTAACCCTAACCCTAACACTATCCTGGGCCTGATGCTAACCCTAACCCTAACCCTAACACTATCCCAGGGCTGATGCTAACCCTAACCCTAACACTATCCTTGGGCTGATGCTAACCCTAACCCTAACCCTAACAATATCCTAGGGCAGATGCTAAACCTAACGCTAACCCTAACACTATCCTTGAACTGATGCTAACCCTAACCCTAACCCTAACACTATCCTAGGCCTGATGATAACCCTAACCCTAACCCTAACACTATCCTAGGGTTCATGTTAACCCTAACCCTAACACTATCCTAGCGCTGATGCTAACCTTAACCCTAACCCTAACACTATCCTAGGGCGGATGCTAACCATAACCCTAACCCGAACACTATCCTAGGGCTGATGCTAACCCTAACACTAACACTATCCTAGGGCTGATGCTAACCCTAAACCTAACCCTAACATTATCCTAGGGGTGATGCTAACCCTAACCCTAACTCTAACACTATCTTAGGGCTGAGGCTAACCCTAACCCTAACACAATCCTACGGGTGATGCTAACCCTAACCCTAACCCTAACACTATCCTAGGGCTGATGCTAACCCTAACCCTAACACTATCCTAGGGCTGATGCTAACCCTAACCCTAACCCTAACAGTATCCTAGGGCTGATGCTAACCCTAACCCTAACACTATCCTAGGGCTGATGCTAACCCTAACCCTAACCCTAACACTATCCTAGGGCTGATGCTAACCCTAACCCTAACCCTAACACTATCCTAGGGCGGATGCTAACCCTAACCCTAACCCTAACATTATCGTAGGGCTGATGCTAACCCTAACACTAACACTATCCTAGGGCTGATGCTAACCCTAACCCTAACCCTAACACTATCCTAGGCCTGATGCTAACCCTAACCCTAACCCTAACACTATCCTAGGGCTGATGCTAACCCTAACCCTAACACTATCCTTGGGCTGATGCTAACCCTAACCCTAACCCTAACCCTAACACTATCCTAGGGCAGATGCTAACCCTAACGCTAACCCTAACACTATCCTTGAACTGATGGTAACCCTAACCCTAACCCTAACACTATCCTAGGCCTGATGATAACCCTAACCCTAACCCTAACACTATCCTAGGATTTATGTTAACCCTAACCCTAACACTATCCTAGGGCTGATGCTAACCCTAACCCTAACCCTAACACTATCCTAGGGCGGATGCTAACCGTAACCCTAACCCTAACACTATCCTAGGGCTGATGCTAACCCTAACACTAACACTATCCTAGGGCTGATGCTAACCCTAACCCTAACCCTAACATTATCCTAGGGCGGATGCTAACCCTAACCCTAACCCTAACACTATCCTAGGGCTGATGCTAACCCTAACACTAACACTATCCTAGGCCTGATGCTAACCCTAACCCTAACCCTAACACTATCCTAGGGCTGATGCTAACCCTAACCCTAACACTATCCTAGGGCTGATGCTAACCCTAACACTAACACTATCCTAGGGCTGATGCTAACCCTAACCCTAACCCTAACACTCTCCAAGGGCTGATGCTAACCCTAACCCTAACCCTAACACTATCCTAGGGCTGATGCTAACCCTAACACTAACTCTAACACTATCTTAGGGCTGAGGCTAACCCTAACCCTAACACTATCCTACGGCTGATGCTAACCCTAACCCTAACCCTAACACTATCCTAGGGCTGATGCTAACCCTAACCCTAACACTATCCTAGGCCTGATGCTAACCCTAACCCTAACCCTAACACTATCCTAGGGCTGATGCTAACCCTAACCCTAACTCTAACACTATCTTAGGGCTGAGGCTAACCCTAACCCTAACACTATCCTACGGCTGATGCTAACCCTAACCCTAACCCTAACACTATCCTAGGGCTGATGCTAACCCTAACCCTAACCCTAACACTATGCTAGGGCTGATGCTAACCCTAACCCTAACAATATCCTAGGCCTGATGATAACCCTAACCCTAACCCTAACACTATCCTAGGGCTGATGCTAACCCTAACCCTAACAATATCCTCGGGCTGATGCTAACCCTAACCCTAACCCTAACACTATCCTAAGTCTGATGCTAACCCTAGACCTCACACTATACTAGGCCTGATGATAGCCATAACCCTAACCTTAACACTATCCTAGGGCTGATGCTAACCCTAACCCTAACCCTAACACTATCCTAGAGCTGATGCTAACCCTAACCCTAACACTATCCTAGGCCTGATGATAACCCTAACACTAACCCTGACACTACCCTAGGGCTGATGCTAACCCTAACCCTAACACTATCCTAGGGCTGATGCTAACCCTAACCCTAACCCTAACACTATCCTAGGCCTGATGCTAACCCTATCCCTAACCCTAACACTCTCCTAGGGCTGAGGCTAACCCTAACCCTAACACTATCCTAGGGCTGATGCTAACCCTAACCCTAACCCAAACACTATCCTAGGGTTGATGCTAACCCTAACCCTAACACTATCCTCGGGCTGATGCTAACCCTAACCCTAACCCTAACACTATCCTTGGACTGATGCTAACCCTAACCCTAACACTATCCTGGGCCTGATGCTAACCATAACCCCAACCCTAACACTATCCTAGGGCTGATGCTAACCCTAACCCTAACACTATCCTTGGGCTGATGCTAACCCTAACCCTAACCCTAACAATATCCTAGGGCAGATGCTAACCCTAACCCTAACCCTAACACTATCCTTGGGCTGATGCTAACCCTAACCCTAACACTATCCTGGGCCGGATGCTAACCCTAACCCTAACCCTAACACTATCCTAGGGGTGATGCTAACCCTAACCCTAACACTATCCTTGGGCTGATGCTAACCCTAACCCTAACCCTAACAATATCCTAGGGCAGATGCTAACCCTAACGCTAACCATAACACTATCCTTGAACTGATGCTAACCCTAACCCTAACCCTAACACTATCCTAGGCCTGATGATAACCCTAACCCTAACCCTAACACTATCCTAGGGTTCATGTTAACCCTAACCCTAACACTATCCTAGGGCTGATGCTAACCCTAACCCTAACCCTAACACTATCCTAGGGCGGATGCTAACCCTAACCCTAACCCTAACACTATCCTAGGGCTGATGCTACCCCTAACACTAACACTATCCTAGGGCTGATGCTAACCCTAAACCTAACCCTAACATTATCCTAGGGCTGATGCTAACCCTAACCCTAACTCTAACACTATCTTAGGGCTGAGGCTAACCCTAAACCTAACACAATCCTGCGGGTGATGCTAACCCTAACCCTAACCCTAACACTATCCTAGGGCTGATGCTAACCCTAACCCAAACACTATCCTAGGGCTGATGCTAACCCTAACCCTAACCCTAACACTATCCTAGGGCTGATGCGAACCCTAACCCTAACACTATCCTAGGGCTGATGCTAACCCTAACCCTAACCCTAACACTATCCTAGGGCTGATGCTAACCCTAACCCTAACCCTAACACTATCCTAGGGCGGATGCTAACCCTAACCCTAACCCTAACATTATCCTAGGGCTGATGCTAACCCTAACACTAACACTATCCTAGGGCTGATGCTAACCCTAACCCTAACCCTAACACTATCCTAGGGCTGATGCTAACCCTAACCCTAACTCTAACACTATCTTAGGGCTGAGGCTAACCCTAACCCTAACACTATCCTACGGCTGATGCTAACCCTAACCTTAACCCTAAGACTATCCTAGGGCTGATGCTAACCCTAACCCTAACACTATCCTAGGGCTGATGCTAACCCTAACCCTAACACTATCCTAGGGCTGATGCTAACCCTAACACTAACACTATCCTAGGGCTGATGCTAACCCTAACCGTAACCCTAACACTCTCCAGGGGCTGATGCTAACCCTAACCCTAACCCTAACACTATCCTAGGGCTGATGCTAACCCTAACACTAACTCTAACACTATCTTAGTGCTGAGGCTAACCCTAACCCTAACACTATCCTACGGCTGATGCTAACCCTAACCCTAACCCTAACACTATCCTAGGCCTGATGCTAACCCTAACCCTAACACTATCCTAGGCCTGATGCTAACCCTAACCCTAACCCTAACAGTATCCTAGGGCTGATGCTAACCCTAACCCTAACCCTAACACTATCCTAGGGCTGATGCTAACCCTAACCCTAACAATATCCTAGGCCTGATGATAACCCTAACCCTAACCCTAACACTATCCTAGGGCTGATGCTAACCCTAACCCTAACACTATCCTAGGGGTGATGCTAACCCTAACCCTAACCCTAACACTATCCTAAGTCTGATGCTAACCCTAGACCTCACACTATACTAGGCCTGATGATAACCATAACCCTAACCTTAACACTATCCTAGGGCTGGTGCTAACCCTAACCCTAACCCTAACACTATCCTAGAGCTGATGCTAACCCTAACCCTAACACTATCCTAGGCCTGATGATAACCCTAACACTAACCCTGACACTATCCTAGGGCTGAGGCTAACCCTAACCCTAACACTATCCTAGGGCTGATGCTAACCCTAACCCTAACCCAAACAGTATCCTAGGCCTGATGCTAACCCTATCCCTAACCCTAACACTCTCCTAGGGCTGAGGCTAACCCTAACCCTAACACTATCCTAGGGCTGATGCTAACCCTAACCCTAACCCAAACAGTATCCTAGGGTTGATGCTAACCCTAACCCTAACACTATCCTCGGGCTGATGCTAACCCTAACCCTAACCCTAACAGTATCCTAGGCCTGATGCTAACCCTATCCCTAACCCTAACACTCTCCTAGGGCTGAGGCTAACCCTAACCCTAACACTATCCTAGGGCTGATGCTAACCCTAACCCTAACCCAAACAGTATCCTAGGGTTGATGCTAACCCTAACCCTAACACTAACACTATCCTTGGACTGATGCTAACCCTAACCCTAACACTATCCTGGGCCTGATGCTAACCCTAACCCTAACCCTAACACTATCCTAGGGCTCATGCTAACCCTAACCCTAACACTATCCTTGGGCTGATGCTAACCCTAACCTTAACCCTAACAATATCCTAGGGCAGATGCTAACCCTAACCCTAACCCTAACACTATCCTAGGGCTGATGCTAACCCTAACACTAACACTATCCTAGGGCTGATGCTACCCCTAACCCTAACCCTAACATTATCCTAGGGCTGATGCTAACCATAACCCTAACTCTAACACTATCTTAGGGCTGAGGCTAACTCTAACCCTAACACAATCCTACGGGTGTTGCTAACCCTAACCCTAACCCTAACACTATATTAGGGCTGATGCTAACCCTAACCCTAACACTATCCTAGGGCTGATGCTAACCCTAACCCTAACCCTAAAACTATCCTAGGGCTGATGCTAACCCTAACCCTAACACTATCCTAGGGCTGATGCTAACGCTAACCCTAACCCTAACACTATCCTAGGGCGGATGCTAACCCTAACCCTAACGCTAACACTATGCTAGGGCGGATGCTAACCCTAACCCTAAAACTAACATTATCCTAGGGCTGATGCTAACCCTAACACTAACACTATCCTAGGGCTGATGCTAACCCTAACCCTAACCCTAACACTCTCCTAGGGCTGATGCTAACCCTAACCTTAACTCTAACACTATCTTAGGGCTGAGGCTAACCCTAACCCTAACACTATCCTAGGCCTGATGATAACCCTAACCCTAACCCTAACACCATCCTAGGGCTGATGTTAACCCTAAGCCTAACACTATCCTAGGGCTGATGCTAACCTTAACCCTAACCCTAACACTATCCTAGGGCTGATGCTAACCCTAACCCTAACACTATCCTAGGCCTGATGCTAACCCTAACCCTAACCCTAACACTATCCTAGGGCTGATGCTAACCCTAACCCTAACCCTAACACTATCCTAGAGCTGATGCTAACCCTAACCCTAACCCTAACCCTAACCCTAATACTATCCTAGGGCTGATGCTAACCCTAACCCTAACCCTAACACTATCCTAGGGCTGATGCTAACCCTAACCCTAACCCAAAGAGTATCCTAGGGTTGATGCTAACCCTAACCCTAACACTATCCTCGGGCTGATGCTAACCCTAACCCTAACCCTAACACTATCCTTGGACTCATGCTAACCCTAACCCTAACACTATCCTGGGCCTGATGCTAACCCTAACCCTAACCCTAACACTATCCTAGGGCTGATGCTAACCCTAACCCTAACACTATCCTTGGGCTGATGCTAACCCTAACCCTAACCCTAACAATATCCTAGGGCAGATGCTAACCCTAACGCTAACCGTAACACTATCCTTGAACTGATGCTAACCCTAACCCTAACCCTAACACTATCCTAGGCCTGATGATAACCCTAACCCTAACCCTAACACTATCCTAGGGTTCATGTTAACCCTAACCCTAACACTATCCTAGGGCTGATGCTAACCCTAACCCTAACCCTAACACTATCCTAGGGCGGATGCTAACCCTAACCCTAACCCTAACACTATCCTAGGGCTGATGCTAACCCTAACACTAACACTATCCTAGGGCTGATGCTAACCCTAACCCTAACCCTAACATTATCCTAGGGCTGATGCTAACCCTAACCCTAACTCTAACACTATCTTAGGGCTGAGGCTAACCCTAACCCTAACACAATCCTACGGGTGATGCTAACCCTAACCCTAACCCTAACACTATCCTAGGGCTGATGCTAACCCTAACCCTAACACTATCCTAGGGCTGATGCTAATCCTAACCCTAACCCTAACACTATCCTAGGGCTGATGCTAACCCTAACCCTAACACTATCCTAGGGCTGATGCTAACCCTAACCCTAACCCTAACACTATCCTAGGGCTGATGCTAACCCTAACCCTAACCCTAACACTATCCTAGCGCGGATGCTAACCCTAACCCTAACCCTAACATTATCGTAGGGCTGATGCTAACCCTAACACTAACACTATCCTAGGGCGGATGCTAACCCTAACCCTAACCCTAACACTATCCTAGGGCTGATGCTAACCCTAACCCTAACTCTAACACTATCTTATGGCTGAGGCTAACCCTAACCCTAACACTATCCTACGGCTGATGCTAACCCTAACCCTAACCCTAAGACTATCCTAGGGCTGATGCTAACCCTAACCCTAACACTATCCTAGGCCTGATGCTAACCCTAAGCCTAACCCTAACACTATCGTAGGGCTGATGCGAACCCTAACCCTAACACTATACTAGGGCTGATGCTAACCTAACCCTAACCCTAACACTATCCTAGGGCTGATGCTAACCCTAACCGTAACACTATCCTAGGCCTGATGATAACCCTAACCCTAACCCTAACACCATCCTAGGGCTGATGTTAACCCTAAGACTAACACTATCCTAGGGCTGATGCTAACCCTAACCCTAACCCTAACACTATCCTAGGGCTGATGCTAACCCTAACCCTAACACTATCCTAGGCCTGATGCTAACCCTAACCCTAACCCTAACAGTATCCTAGGGCTGATGCTAACCCTAACCCTAACCCTAACACTATCCTAGAGCTGATGCTAACCCTAACCCTAACACTAACCCTAACCCTAATACTATCCTAGGGCTGATGCTAACCCTAACCCTAACCCTAACACTATCCTAGGGCTGATGCTAACCCTAACCCTAACTCTAACACTATCCTAGGGCTGAGGCTAACCCTAACCCTAACACTATCCTACGGCTGATGCTAACTCTAACCCTAACCCTAACACTATCCTAAGGCTGATGCTAACCCTAACATTAACACTATCCTAGGCCTGGTGCTAACCCTAACCCTAACCCTAACACTATTCTAGGGCTGATGCTAACCCTAACCCTAATAATATCCTAGGGCTGATGCTAACCCTAACCCTAACCCTAACACTATCCTAGGGCTGATGCTATCCCTAACCCTAACCCTAACACTATCCTAGGGCTGATGCTAACCCTAACCCTAACCCTAATACTATCCTAGGGCTGATGCTAACCCTAACCCTAACCCTAACACTATCCTAGGGCTGATGCTAACCCTAACCCTATCCCTAACACTATCCTAGGGCTGATGATAACCCTAACCCTAACAATATCCTAGCCCTGATGATAACCCTAACCCTAACCCTAACACTATCCTAGGGCTGATGCTAAACCTAACCCTAACACTATCCTAGGGCTGAGGCTAACGCTAACCCTAACCCTAACACTATCCTAAGTCTGATGCTAACCCTAGCCCTCACACTATCCTAGGCCTGATGATAACCCTAACCCTAACCTTAACACTATCCTAGGGTGATGCTAACCCTAACCATAACCCCAACACTATCCTAGAGCTGATGCTAACCCTAACCCTAACACTATCCTAGGCCTGATGATAACCCTAACCCTAACCCTGACACTATCCTAGGGCTGATGCTAACCCTATCCCTAACACTATCCTCGGGCTGATGCTAACCCTAACCCTAACGCTAACACTATCCTTGGACTGATGCTAACCCTAACCCTAACACTATCCTGGGCCTGATGCTAACCCTAACCCTAACCCTAACACTATCCTAGGGCTGATGCTAACCCTAACCCTAACACTATCCTTGGGCTGATGCTAACCCTAACCCTAACCCTAACAATATCCTAGGGCAGATGCTAACCCTAACCCTAACCCTAACACTATCCTTGGGCTGATGCTAACCCTAACCCTAACACTATCCTGGGCCTGATGCTAACCCTAACCCTAACCCTAACACTATCCTAGGGCTGATGCTAACCCTAACCCTAACACTATCCTTGGGCTGATGCTAACCCTAACCCTAACCCTAACAATATCCTAGGGCAGATGCTAACCCTAACGCTAACCCTAACACTATCCTTGAACTGATACTAACCCTAACCCTAACCCTAACACTATCCTAGGCCTGATGATAACCCTAACCCTAACCCTAACACTATCCTAGGGTTCATGTTAACCCTAACCCTAACACTATCCTAGGGCTGATGCTAACCCTAACCCTAACCCTAACACTATCCTAGGGCGGATGCTAACCCTAACCCTAACCCTAACACTATCCTAGGGCTGAAGCTAACCCTAACACTAACACTATCCTAGGGCTGATGCTAACCCTAACCCTAACCCTAACATTATCCTAGGGCTGATGCTAACCCTAACCCTAACTCTAACACTATCTTAGGGCTGAGGCTAACCCTAACCCTAACACAATCCTACGGGTGATGCCAACCCTAACCCTAACCCTAACACTATCCTAGGGCTGATGCTAACCCTAACCCTAACACTATCCTAGGGCTGATGCTAACCCTAACCCTAACCCTAACACTATCCTAGGGCTGATGCTAACCCTAACCCTAACACTATCCTAGGGCTGATGCTAACCCTAACCCTAACCCTAACCCTAACACTATCCTAGGGCTGATGCTAACCCTAACCCTAACTCTAACACTATCTTAGGGCTGAGGCTAACCCTAACCCTAACACTATCCTACGGCTGATGCTAACCCTAACCCTAACCCTAAGACTATCCTAGGGCTGATGCTAACCCTAACACTAACACTATCCTAGGCCTGATGCTAACCCTAAGCCTAACCCTAACACTATCGTAGGGCTGATGCGAACCCTAACCCTAACACTATACTAGGGCTGATGCTAACCTACCCCTAACCCTAACACTATCCTAGGGCTGATGCTAACCCTAACCCTAACACTATCCTAGGCCTGATGATAACCCTAACCCTAACCCTAACACCATCCTAGGGCTGATGTTAACCCTAAGCCTAACACTATCCTAGGGCTGATGCTAACCCTAACCCTAACCCTAACACTATCCTAGGGCTGATGCTAACCCTAACCCTAACACTATCCTAGGCCTGATGCTAACCCTAACCCTAACACTAACACTATCCTAGGGCTGATGCTAACCCTAACCCTAACCCTAACACTATCTTAGAGCTGATGCTAACCCTAACCCTAACCCTAACCCTAACCCTAATACTATCCTAGGGCTGATGCTAACCCTAACCCTAACCCTAACACTATCCTAGGGCTGATGCTAACCCTAACCCTAACCCTAACACTATCCTAGGGCTGAGGCTAACCCTAACCCTAACACTATCCTACGGCTGATGCTAACTCTAACCCTAACCCTAACACTATCCTAAGGCTGATGCTAACCCTAACACTAACACTATCCTAGGCCTGGTGCTAACCCTAACCCTAACCCTAACACTATTCTAGGGCTGATGCTAACCCTAACCCTAATAATATCCTAGGGCTTATGCTAACCCTAACCCTAACCCTAACACTATCCTAGGGCTGATGCTATCCCTAACCCTAACCCTAACACTATCCTAGGGCTGATGCTAACCCTAACCCTAACCCTAATACTATCCTAGGGCTGATGCTAACCCTAACCCTAACCCTAACACTATCCTAGGGCTGATGCTAACCCTAACCCTATCCCTAACACTATCCTAGGGCTGATGATAACCCTAACCCTAACAATATCCTAGGTCTGATGATAACCCTAACCCTAACCCTAACACTATCCTAGGGCTGAAGCTAAACCTAACCCTAACACTATCCTAGGGCTGAGGCTAACGCTAACCCTAACCCTAACACTATCCTAAGTCTGATGCTAACCCTAGCCCTCACACTATCCTAGGCCTGATGATAACCCTAACCCTAACCTTAACACTATCCTAGGGCTGATGCTAACCCTAACCATAACCCTAACACTATCCTAGAGCTGATGCTAACCCTAACCCTAACACTATCCTAGGCCTGATGATAACCCTAACCCTAACCCTGACACTATCCTAGGGCTGATGCTAACCCTAACCCTAACACTATCCTAGGGCTGATGCTAACCCTAACCCTAACCCTAACACTATCCTAGGCCTGATGCTAACCCTATCCCTAACCCTAACACTCTCCTAGGGCTGAGGGTAACCCTAACCCTAACACTATCCTAGGGCTGATGCTAACCCTAACCCTAACACAAACACTATCCTAGGGTTGATGCTAACCCTAACCCTAACACTATCCTAGGGCTGATGCTAACCCTAACCCTAACCCTAACACTATCCTTGGGCTGATGCTAACCCTAACCCTAACACTATCCTGGGCCTGATGCTAATCCTAACCCTAACCCTAACACTATCCTAGGGCTGATGCTAACCCTAACCCTAACACTATCCTTGGGCTGATGCTAACCCTAACCCTAACCCTAACACTATCCTAGGGCAGATGCTAAACCTAACGCTAACCCTAACACTATCCTTGAACTGATGCTAACCCTAACCCTAACCCTAACACTATCCTAGGCCTGATGATAACCCTAACCCTAACCCTAACACTATCCTAGGATTTATGTTAACCCTAACCCTAACACTATCCTAGGGCTGATGCTAACCGTAACCCTAACCCTAACACTATCCTAGTGCGGATGCTAACCCTAACCCTAACCCTAACACTATCCTAGGGCTGATGCTAACCCTAACACTAACACTATCCTAGGGCTGATGCTAACCCTAACCCTAACCCTAACATTATCCTAGGGAGGATGCTAACCCTAACCCTAACCCTAACACTATCCTAGGGCTGATGCTAACCCTAACCCTAACACTATCCTAGGGCTGATGCTAACCCTAACACTAA
The DNA here is from genome assembly GCF_020740605.2 of Lemur catta. Lineage (NCBI taxonomy): Eukaryota > Metazoa > Chordata > Mammalia > Primates > Lemuridae > Lemur > Lemur catta. Next base: position 1,298,782 of record NW_025423856.1, on the reverse strand, counting down.
CACTATCCTAGGGCTGATGCTAACCCTAACCCTAACCGTAACACTCTCCAAGGGCTGATGCTAACCCTAACCCTAACCCTAACACTATCCTAGGGCTGATGCTAACCCTCAACCTAACTCTACACTATCGTAGGGCTGATTCTAACCCTAACCCTAACACTATCCTACGGCTGATGCTAACCATAACCCTAACCCTAACACTATCCTAGGGCTGATTCTAACCCTAACCCTAACACTATCCTAGGCCTGATGCTAACCCTAACCCTAACCCTAACACTATCCTAGGGCTGATGCTAACCATAACCATAACACTATCCTAGGGCTGATGTTAACCATAACCCTAACCCTAACACTATCCTAGGGCTGATGCTAACCCTAACCCTAACACTATCCTAGGCCTGATGATAACCCTAACCCTAACCCTAACACTATCCTAGGGCTGATGCTAACCCTAACCCTAACCCTAACACTATCCTAAGTCTGATGCTAACCCTAGACCTCACAATATACTAGGCCGGATGATAACCATAACCCTAACCTTAACACTATCCTAGGGCAGATGCTAACCCTAACCCTAACCCTAATACTATCCTAGAGCTGATGCTAACCCTAACCCTAACACTATCCTAGGCCTGATGATAACCCTAACACTAACCCTGACACTATCCTAGGGCTGATGCTAACCCTAACCCTAACGCTATCCTAGGGGTGATGCTAACCCTAACCCTAACCCTAACACTATCCTAGGCCTGATGCTAACCCTATCCCTAACCCTAACACTCTCCTAGGGCTGAGGCTAACCCTAACCCTAACACTATCCTAGGGCTGATGCTAACCCTAACCCTAACCCAAACACTATCCTAGGGTTGATGCTAACCCTAACCCTAACACTATCCTAGGGCTGATGCTAACCCTAACCCTAACCCTAACACTATCCTTGGACTGATGCTAACCCTAACCCTAACACTATCCTGGGCCTGATGCTAACCCTAACCCTAACCCTAACACTATCCTAGGGCTGATGCTAACCCTAACCCTAACACTATCCTTGGGCTGATGCTAACCCTAACCCTAACCCTAACACTATACTTGGGCTGATGCTAACCCTAACCCTAACACTATCCTGGGCCTGATGCTAACCCTAACCCTAACCCTAACACTATCCTAGGGCTGATGCTAACCCTAACGCTAACACTATCCTAGGCCTGATGCTAACCCTAACCCTAACCCTAACACTATCCTAGGGCTGATGCTAACCCTAACCCTAACCCTAACCCTATCCTAGAGCTGATGCTAACCCTAACCCTAACCCTAACCCTAACCCTAATACTATCCTAGGGCTGATGCTAACCCTAACCCTAACCCTAACACTATCCTAGGGCTGATGCTAACCCTAACCCTAACTCTAACACTATCCTAGGGCTGAGGCTAACCCTAACCCTAACACTATCCTACGGCTGATGCTAACTCTAACCCTAACCCTAACACTATCCTAAGGCTGATGCTAACCCTAACACTAACACTATCCTAGGCCTGGTGCTAACCCTAACCCTAACCCTTACACTATTCTAGGGCTGATGCTAACCCTAACCCTAATAATATCCTAGGGCTGATGCTAACCCTAACCCTAACCCTAATACTATCCTAGGGCTGATGCTAACCCTAACCCTAACCCTAACACTATCCTAGGGCTGATGCTAACCCTAACCCTATCCCTAACACTATCCTAGGGCTGATGATAACCCTAACCCTAACAATATCCTAGGCCTGATGATAACCCTAACCCTAACCCTAACACTATCCTAGGGCTGATGCTAAACCTAACCCTAACACTATCCTAGGGCTGAGGCTAACGCTAACCCTAACCCTAACACTATCCTAAGTCTGATGCTAACCCTAGCCCTCACACTATCCTAGGCCTGATGATAACCCTAACCCTAACCTTAACACTATCCTAGGGTGATGCTAACCCTAACCATAACCCTAACACTATCCTAGAGCTGATGCTAACCCTAACCCTAACACTATCCTAGGTCTGATGATAACCCTAACCCTAACCCTGACACTATCCTAGGGCTGATGCTAACCCTAACCCTAACACTATCCTAGGGCTGATGCTAACCCTAACCCTAACCCTAACACTATCCTATGGCTGATGCTAACCCTATCCCTAACACTATCCTCGGGCTGATGCTAACCCTAACCCTAACGCTAACACTATCCTTGGACTGATGCTAACCCTAACCCTAACACTATCCTGGGCCTGATGCTAACCCTAACCCTAACCCTAACACTATCCTAGGGCTGATGCTAACCCTAACCCTAACACTATCCTTGGGCTGATGCTAACCCTAACCCTAACCCTAACAATATCCTAGGGCAGATGCTAACCCTAACCCTAACCCTAACACTATACTTGGGCTGATGCTAACCCTAACCCTAACACTATCCTGGGCCTGATGCTAACCCTAACCCTAACCCTAACACTATCCTAGGCCTGATGCTAACCCTAACCCTAACACTATCCTTGGGCTGATGCTAACCCTAACCCTAACCCTAACAATATCCTAGGGCAGATGCTAACCCTAACGCTAACCCTAACACTATCCTTGAACTGATACTAACCCTATCCCTAACCCTAACACTATCCTAGGCCTGATGATAACCCTAACCCTAACCCTAACACTATCCTAGGGTTCATGTTAACCCTAACCCTAACACTATCCTAGGGCTGATGCTAACCCTAACCCTAACCCTAACACTATCCTAGGGCGGATGCTAACCCTAACCCTAACCCTAACACTATCCTAGGGCTGAAGCTAACCCTAACACTAACACTATCCTAGGGCTGATGCTAACCCTAACCCTAACCCTAACATTATCCTAGGGCTGATGCTAACCCTAACCCTAACTCTAACACTATCTTAGGGCTGAGGCTAACCCTAAACCTAACACAATCCTACGGGTGATGCTAACCCTAACCCTAAACCTAACACTATCCTAGGGCTGATGCTAACCCTAACCCTAACACTATCCTAGGGCTGATGCTAACCCTAACCCTAACCCTAACACTATCCTAGGGCTGATGCTAACCCGTAACCCTAACACTATCCTAGGGCTGATGCTAACCCTAACCCTAACCCTAACACTATCCTAGGGCTGATGCTAACCCTAACCCTAACCCTAACACTATACTAGGGCGGATGCTAACCCTAACCCTAACCCTAAAATTATCCTAGGGCTGATGCTAACCCTAACACTAACACTATCCTAGGGCTGATGCTAACCCTAACCCTAACCCTAACACTATCCTAGGGCTGATGCTAACCCTAACCCTAACTCTAACACTATCTTAGGGCTGAGGCTAACCCTAACCCTAACACTATCCTACGGCTGATGCTAACCCTAACCCTAACCCTAAGACTATGCTAGGGCTGATGCTAACCCTAACCCTAACACTATCCTAGGCCTGATGCTAACCCTAAGCCTAACCCTAACACTATCGTAGGGCTGATGCGAACCCTAACCCTAACACTATACTAGGGCTGATGCTAACCTACCCCTAACCCTAACACTATCCTAGGGCTGATGCTAACCCTAACCCTAACACTATCCTAGGCCTGATGATAACCCTAACCCTAACCCTAACACCATCCTAGGGCTGATGTTAACCCTAAGCCTAACACTATCCTAGGGCTGATGCTAACCCTAACCCTAACCCTAACACTATCCTAGGGCTGATGCTAACCCTAACCCTAACACTATCCTAGGCCTGATGCTAACCCTAACCCTAACCCTAACACTATCCTAGGGCTGATGCTAACCCTAACCCTAACCCTAACACTATCCTAGAGCTGATGCTAACCCTAACCCTAACCCTAACCCTAACCCTAATACTATCCTAGGGCTGATGCTAACCCTAACCCTAACCCTAACACTATCCTAGGGCTGATGCTAACCCTAACCCTAACTCTAACACTATCCTAGGGCTGAGGCTAACACTAACCCTAACACTATCCTACGGCTGATGCTAACTGTAACCCTAACCCTAACACTATCCTAAGGCTGATGCTAACCCTAACACTAACACTATCCTAGGCCTGGTGCTAACCCTAACCCTAACCCTAACACTATTCTAGGGCTGATGCTAACCCTAACCCTAATAATATCCTAGGGCTGATGCTAACCCTAACCCTAACCCTAACACTATCCTAGGGCTGATGCTATCCCTAACCCTAACCCTAACACTATCCTAGGGCTGATGCTAACCCTAACCCTAACCCTAATACTATCCTAGGGCTGATGCTAACCCTAACCCTAACCCTAACACTATCCTAGGGCTGATGCTAACCCTAACCCTATCCCTAACACTATCCTAGGGCTGATGATAACCCTAACCCTAACAATATCCTAGGCCTGATGATAACCCTAACCCTAACCCTAACACTATCCTAGGGCTGATGCTAAACCTAACCCTAACACTATCCTAGGGCTGAGGCTAACGCTAACCCTAACCCTAACACTATCCTAAGTCTGATGCTAACCCTAGCCCTCACACTATCCTAGGCCTGATGATAACCCTAACCCTAACCTTAACACTATCCTAGGGCTGATGCTAACCCTAACCATAACCCTAACACTATCCTAGAGCTGATGCTAACCCTAACCCTAACACTATCCTAGGCCTGATGATAACCCTAACCCTAACCCTGACACTACCCTGGGCTGATGCTAACCCTAAACCTAACACTATCCTAGGGCTGATGCTAACCCTAACCCTAACACTAACACTATCCTAGGCCTGATGCTAACCCTATCCCTAACCCTAACACTCTCCTAGGGCTGAGGGTAACCCTAACCCTAACACTATCCTAGGGCTGATGCTAACCCTAACCCTAACACAAACACTATCCTAGGGTTGATGCTAACCCTAACCCTAACACTATCCTAGGGCTGATGCTAACCCTAACCCTAACCCTAACACTATCCTTGGGCTGATGCTAACCCTAACCCTAACACTATCCTGGGCCTGATGCTAACCATAACCCTAACCCTAACAATATCCTAGGGCTGATGCTAACCCTAACCCTAACACTATCCTTGGGCTGATGCTAACCCTAACCCTAACCCTAACACTATCCTAGGGCAGATGCTAAACCTAACGCTAACCCTAACACTATCCTTGAACTGATGCTAACCCTAACCCTAACCCTAACACTATCCTAGGCCTGATGATAACCCTAACCCTAACCCTAACACTATCCTAGGATTTATGTTAACCCTAACCCTAACACTATCCTAGGGCTGATGCTAACCGTATCCCTAACCCTAACACTATCCTAGTGCGGATGCTAACCCTAACCCTAACCCTAACACTATCCTAGGGCTGATGCTAACCCTAACACTAACACTATCCTAGGGCTGATGCTAACCCTAACCCTAACCCTAACATTATCCTAGGGAGGATGCTAACCCTAACCCTAACCCTAACACTATCCTAGGGCTGATGCTAACCCTAACCCTAACACTATCCTAGGGCTGATGCTAACCCTAACACTAACACTATCCTAGGGCTGATGCTAACCCTAACCCTAACCCTAACACTCTCCAAGGGCTGATGCTAACCCTAACCCTTACCCTAACACTATCCTAGGGCTGATGCTAACCCTCAACCTAACTCTACACTATCGTAGGGCTGATTCTAACCCTAACCCTAACACTATCCTACGGCTGATGCTAACCCTAACCCTAACCCTAACACTATCCTAGGGCTGATTCTAACCCTAACCCTAACACTATCCTAGGCCTGATGCTAACCCTAACCCTAACCCTAACACTATCCTAGGGCTGATGCTAACCCTAACCATAACACTATCCTAGGCCTGATGATAACCCTATCCCTAACCCTAACACTATCCTAGGGCTGATGCTAACCCTAACCCTAACACTATCCTAGGGCTGATGCTAACCCTAACCCTAACCCTAACACTATCCTAAGTCTGATGCTAACCCTAGACCTCACACTATACTAGGCCTGATGATAACCATAACCCTAACCTTAACACTATCCTAGGGCAGATGCTAACCCTAACCCTAACCCTAATACTATCCTAGAGCTGATGCTAACCCTAACCCTAACACTATCCTAGGCCTGATGATAACCCTAACCCTAACCCTGACACTATCCTAGGGCTGATGCTAACCCTAACCCTAACACTATCCTAGGGCTTATGCTAACCCTAACCCTAACCCTAACACTATCCTAGGCCTGATGCTAACCCTATCCCTAACCCTAACACTCTCCTAGGGCTGAGGGTAACCCTAACCCTAACACTATCCTAGGGCTGATGCTAACCCTAACCCTAACACAAACACTATCCTAGGGTTGATGCTAACCCTAACCCTAACACTATCCTAGGGCTGATGCTAACCCTAACCCTAACCCTAACACTATCCTTGGGCTGATGCTAACCCTAACCCTAACACTATCCTGGGCCTGATGCTAACCCTAACCCTAACCCTAACACTATCCTAGGGCTGATGCTAACCCTAACCCTAACACTATCCTTGGGCTGATGCTAACCCTAACCCTAACCCTAACAGTATCCTAGGGCAGATGCTAAACCTAACGCTAACCCTAACACTATCCTTGAACTGATGCTAACCCTAACCCTAACCCTAACACTATCCTAGGCCTGATGATAACCCTAACCCTAACCCTAACACTATCCTAGGATTTATGTTAACCCTAACCCTAACACTATCCTAGGGCTGATGCTAACCCTAACCCTAACCCTAACACTATCCTAGGGCGGATGCTAAACCTAACCCTAACCGTAACACTATCCTAGGGCTGATGCTAACCCTAACACTAACACTATCCTAGGGCTGATGCTAACCCTAACCCTAACCCTAACATTATCCTAGGGCGGATGCTAACCCTAACCCTAACCCTAACACTATCCTAGGGCTGATGCTAACCCTAACCCTAACACTATCCTAGGGCTGATGCTAACCCTAACACTAACACTATCCTAGGGCTGATGCTAACCCTAACCCTAACCCTAACATTATCCTAGGGCGGATGCTAACCCTAACCCTAACCCTAACACTATCCTAGGGCTGATGCTAACCCTAACCCTAACACTATCCTAGGGCTGATGCTAACCCTAACACTAACACTATCCTAGGGCTGAGGCTAACCCTAACCCTAACACTATCCTACGGCTGATGCTAACCCTAACCCTAACCCTAACACTATACTAGGGCTGATTCTAACCCTAACCCTAACACTATCTAGGGGTGATGCTAACCCTAACCCTAACCCTAACACTATCCTAGGGCTGATGCTAACCACAACCATAACACTATCCTAGGGCTGATGCTAACCATAACCCTAACCCTAACACTATCCTAGGGCAGATGCTAACCCTAACCCTAACACTATCCTAGGCCTGATGATAACCCTAACCCTAACCCTAACACTATCCTAGGGCTGATGCTAACCCTAACCCTAACACTATCCTAGGGCTGATGCTAACCCTAACCCTAACCCTAACACTATCCTAAGTCTGATGCTAACCCTAGACCTCACACTATACTAGGCCTGATGATAACCATAACCCTAACCTTCACACTATCCTAGGGCTGATGCTAACCCTAACCCTAACCCTAATACTATCCTAGAGCTGATGCTAACCCTAACCCTAACACTATCCTAGGCCTGATGATAACCCTAACACTAACCCTGACACTATCCTAGGACTGATGCTAACCCTAACCCTAACGCTATCCTAGGGGTGATGCTAACCCTAACCCTAACCCTAACACTATCCTAGGCCTGATGCTAACCCTATCCCTAACCCTAACACTCTCCTAGGGCTGAGGCTAACCCTAACCCTAACACTATCCTAGGGCTGATGCTAACCCTAACCCTAACCCAAACACTATCCTAGGGTTGATGCTAACCCTAACCCTAACACTATCCTAGGGCTGATGCTAACCCTAACCCTAACCCTAACACTATCCTTGGGCTGATGCTAACACTAACCCTAACATATCCTGGGCCTCATGCTAACCCTAACCCTAACACTATCCTAGGGCTGATGCTAACCCTAACCCTAACACTATCCTTGGGCTGATGCTAACCCTAACCCTAACCCTAACACTATACTTGGGCTGATGCTAACCCTAACCCTAACACTATCCTGGGCCTGATGCTAACCCTAACCCTAACCCTAACGCTATCCTAGGGCTGATGCTAACCCTAACCCTAACACTATCCATGGGCTGATGCTAACCCTAACCCTAACCCTAACAATATCCTATGGCAGATGCTAACCCTAACGCTAACCCAAACACTATCCTTGAACTGATGCTAACCCTAACCCTAACCCTAACCCTATCCTAGGCCTGATGCTAACCCTAACCCTAACCCTTACACTCTCCTAGGGTTTATGTTAACCCTAACCCTTACACTTTCCTAGGGCTGATGCTAACCCTAACCCTAACCCTAACACTATCCTAGGGCGGATGCTAACCCTAACCCTAACCCTAACACTATCCTAGGGCTGATGCTAACCCTAACACTAACACTATCCTAGGGCTGATGCTAACCCTAACCCTAACCCTAACATTATCCTAGGGCTGATGCTAACCCTAACCCTAACTCTAACACTATCTTAGGGCTGAGGCTAACCCTAACCCGAACACTATCCTACGGCTGATGCTAAACCTAACCCTAACCCTAACTCTATCCTAGGGCTGATGCTTACCCTAACCCTAACACTATCCTAGGGCTGATGCTAACCCTAACCCTAACCCTAACACTATCCTAGGGCTGATGCTAACCCTAACCCTAACAATATCCTAGGGCTGATGCTAACCCTAACCCTAACCCTAACACTATCCTAGGGCTGATGCTAACCCTAACCCTAACCCTAACACTATCCTAGGGCGAATGCTAACCCTAACCCTAACCCTAACACTATCCTAGGGCTGATGCTAACCCTAACACTAACACTATCCTAGCGCTGATGCTAACCCTAACCCTAACCCTAACACTATCCTAGGGCGGATGCTAACCCTAACCCTAACCCTAACACTATCCTAGGGCTGATGCTAACCCTAACACTAACACTATCCTAGGCCTGATGCTAAGCCTAACCCTAACCCTAACACTATACTAGGGCTGATGCTAACCCTAACCCTAACACTATCCTAGGGCTGATGCTAACCCTAACACTAACACTATCTTAGGGCTGATGCTAACCCTAACCCTAACCCTAACACTCTTCAAGGGCTGATGCTAACCCTAACCCTAACCCTAACACTATCCTAGGGCTGATGCTAACCCTAACCATAACTGTAACACTATCTTAGGGCTGAGGATAACCCTAACCCTAACACTATCCTACGGCTGATGCTAACCCTAACCCTAACCCTAACACTATCCTAGGGCTGAGGCTAACCCTAACCCTAACACTATCCTAGGCCTGATGCTAACCCTAACCCTAACCCTAACACTATCCTAGGGCTGATGCTAACCCTAACCCTAACACTATCCTAGGGCTGATGCTAACCCTAACCCTAACCCTAACACTATCCTAGGGCTGATGCTAACCCTAACCCTAACACTATCCTAGGCCTGATGATAACCCTAACCCTAACCCTAACACTATCCTAGGGCTGATGCTAACCCTAACCCTAACACTATCCTAGGGCTGATGCTAACCCTAACCCTAACCCTAACACTATCCTAAGTCTGATGCTAACCCTAGACCTCACAAGATACTAGGCCTGATGATAACCATAACCCTAACCTTAACACTATCCTAGGGCTCATGCTAACCCTAACCCTAACCCTAACACTATCCTAGAGCTGATGCTAACCCTAACCATAACACTATCCTAGGCCTGATGATAACCCTAACACTAACCCTGACACTATCCTAGGGCTGATGCTAACCCTAACCCTAACACTATCCTAGGGCTCATGCTAACCCTAACCCTAACCCTAACACTATCCTAGGCCTGATGCTAACCCTATCCCTAACCCTAACACTCTCCTAGGGCTGAGGCTAACCCTAACCCTAACACTATCCTAGGGCTGATGCTAACCCTAACCCTAACCCAAACACTATCCTAGGGTTGATGCTAACCCTAACCCTAACACTATCCTAGGGCTGATGCTAACCCTAACCCTAACCCTAACACTATCCTTGGACTGATGCTAACCCTAACCCTAACACTATCCTGGGCCTGATGATAACCCTAACCCTAACCCTAACACTATCCTAGGGCTGATGCTAACCCTAACCCTAACCCTAACACTATCCTAGGGCTGATGCTAACCCTAACCCTAACAATATCCTAGGGCTGATGCTAACCCTAACCCTAACCCTAACACTATCCTAGGGCTGATGCTAACCCTAACCCTAACCCTAACACTATCCTAGGGCGAATGCTAACCCTAACCCTAACCCTAACACTATCCTAGGGCTGATGCTAACCCTAACACTAACACTATCCTAGCGCTGATGCTAACCCTAACCCTAACCCTAACACTATCCTAGGGCGGATGCTAACCCTAACCCTAACCCTAACACTATCCTAGGGCTGATGCTAACCCTAACACTAACACTATCCTAGGCCTGATGCTAAGCCTAACCCTAACCCTAACACTATACTAGGGCTGATGCTAACCCTAACCCTAACACTATCCTAGGGCTGATGCTAACCCTAACACTAACACTATCTTAGGGCTGATGCTAACCCTAACCCTAACCCTAACACTCTTCAAGGGCTGATGCTAACCCTAACCCTAACCCTAACACTATCCTAGGGCTGATGCTAACCCTAACCATAACTGTAACACTATCTTAGGGCTGAGGATAACCCTAACCCTAACACTATCCTACGGCTGATGCTAACCCTAACCCTAACCCTAACACTATCCTAGGGCTGAGGCTAACCCTAACCCTAACACTATCCTAGGCCTGATGCTAACCCTAACCCTAACCCTAACACTATCCTAGGGCTGATGCTAACCCTAACCCTAACACTATCCTAGGGCTGATGCTAACCCTAACCCTAACCCTAACACTATCCTAGGGCTGATGCTAACCCTAACCCTAACACTATCCTAGGCCTGATGATAACCCTAACCCTAACCCTAACACTATCCTAGGGCTGATGCTAACCCTAACCCTAACACTATCCTAGGGCTGATGCTAACCCTAACCCTAACCCTAACACTATCCTAAGTCTGATGCTAACCCTAGACCTCACAAGATACTAGGCCTGATGATAACCATAACCCTAACCTTAACACTATCCTAGGGCTCATGCTAACCCTAACCCTAACCCTAACACTATCCTAGAGCTGATGCTAACCCTAACCATAACACTATCCTAGGCCTGATGATAACCCTAACACTAACCCTGACACTATCCTAGGGCTGATGCTAACCCTAACCCTAACACTATCCTAGGGCTCATGCTAACCCTAACCCTAACCCTAACACTATCCTAGGCCTGATGCTAACCCTATCCCTAACCCTAACACTCTCCTAGGGCTGAGGCTAACCCTAACCCTAACACTATCCTAGGGCTGATGCTAACCCTAACCCTAACCCAAACACTATCCTAGGGTTGATGCTAACCCTAACCCTAACACTATCCTAGGGCTGATGCTAACCCTAACCCTAACCCTAACACTATCCTTGGACTGATGCTAACCCTAACCCTAACACTATCCTGGGCCTGATGCTAACCCTAACCCTAACCCTAACACTATCCTAGGGCTGATGCTAACCCTAACCCTAACACTATCCTTGGGCTGATGCTAACCCTAACCCTAACCCTAACAATATCCTAGGGCAGATGCTAACCCTAACCCTAACCCTAACACTATCCTTGGGCTGATGCTAACCCTAATCCTAACACTATCCTGGGCCTGATGCTAACCCTAACCCTAACCCTAACACTATCCTAGGGCTGATGCTAACCCTAACCCTAACACTATCCTTGGGCTGATGCTAACCCTAACCCTAACCTTAACAATATCCTAGGGCAGATGCTAACCCTAACGCTAACCCTAACACTATCCTTGAACTGATGCTAACCCTAAGCCTAACCCTAACACTATCCTAGGCCTGATGATAACGCTAACCCTAACCCTAACACTATCCTAGGGTTTATGTTAACCCTAACCCTAACACTATCCTAGGGCTGATGCTAACCCTAACCCTAACCCTAACACTATCCTAGGGCGGATGCTAACCCTAACCCTAACCCTAACACTATCCTAGGGCTGATGCTAACCCTAACACTAACACTATCCTAGGGCTGATGCTAACCCTAACCCTAACCCTAACATTATCCTAGGGCTGATGCTAACCCTAACCCTATCTCTAACACTATCTTAGGGCTGAGGCTAACCCTAACCCTAACACTATCCTTCGGCTGATGCTAACCCTAACCCTAACCCTAACACTATCCTAGGGCTGATGCTAACCCTAACCCTAACACTATCCTAGGGCTGATGCTAACCCTAACCCTAACCCTAACACTATCCTAGGGCTGATGCTAACCCTAACCCTAACACTATCCTAGGGCTGATGCTAACCCTAACCCTAACCCTAACACTATTCTAGGGCGGATGCTAACCCTAACCCTAACCCTAACATTATCCTAGGGCTGATGCTAACCCTAACACTAACACTATCCTAGGGCTCATGCTAACCCTAACCCTAACCCTAACACTATCCTAGGGCTGATGCTAACCCTAACCCTAACTCTAACACTATCTTAGGGCTGAGGCTAACCCTAACCCTAACACTATCCTACGGCTGATGCTAACCCTAACCCTAACCCTAAGACTATCCTAGGGCTGATGCTAACCCTAACCCTAACACTATCATAGGCCTGATGCTAACCCTAAGACTAACCTTAACACTATCGTAGGGCTGATGCTAACCCTAACCCTAACACTATCCTAGGGCTGATGCTAACCTAACCCTAACCCTAACACTATCCTAGGGCTGATGCTACCCTAACCCTAACACTATCCTAGGCCTGATGATAACCCTAACCCTAACCCTGACACCATCCTAGGGCTGATGCTAACCCTAAGCCTAACACTATCCTAGGGCTGATGCTAACCCTAACCCTAACCCTAACACTATCCTAGGGCTGATGCTAACCCTAACCCTAACACTATCCTAGGCCTGATGCTAACCCTAACCCTAACCCTAACACTATCCTAGGGCTGATGCTAACCCTAACCCTAACCCTAACACTATCCTAGAGCTGATGCTAACCCTAACCCTAACCCTAACCCTAACCCTAATACTATCCTAGGGCTGATGCTAACCGTAACCCTAACCCTAACACTATCCTAGGGCTGATGCTAACCCTAACCCTAACTCTAACACTATCCTAGGGCTGAGGCTAACCCTAAACCTAACACTATCCTACGGCTGATGCTAACCCTAACCCTAACCCTAACACTATCCTAAGGCTGATGCTAACCCTAACACTAACACTATCCTAGGCCTGGTGCTAACCCTAACCCTAACCCTAACACTATTCTAGAGCTGATGCTAACCCTAACCCTAATAATATCCTAGGGCTGATGCTAACCCTAACCCTAACCCTAACACTATCCTAGGGCTGATGCTATCCCTAACCCTAACCCTAACACTATCCTAGGGCTGATGCTAACCCTAACCCTAACCCTAACACTATCCTAGGGCTGATGCTAACCCTAACCCTAACATTATCCTAGGGCTGATGCTAACCCTAACCCTAACCCTAACACTATCCTAGGGCTGATGCTAACCCTAACCCTAACACTATCCTAGGCCTGATGCTAACCCTAACCCTAACCGTAACACTATCCTAAGTCTGATGCTAACCCTAGACCTCACACTATACTAGGCCTGATGATAACCATAACCCTAACCTTAACACTATCCTAGGGCTGATGCTAACCCTAACCCTAACCCTAATACTATCCTAGAGCTGATGCTAACCCTAACCCTAACACTATCCTAGGCCTGATGATAACCCTAACACTAACCCTGACACTATCCTAGGGCTGATGCTAACCCTATCCCTAACCTTAACACTCTCCTAGGGCTGAGGCTAACCCTAACCCTAACACTATCCTAGGGCTGATGCTAACCCTAACCCTAACCCAAACACTATCCTAGGGTTGATGCTAACCCTAACCCTAACACTATCCTAGGGCTGATGCTAACCCTAACCCTAACCCTAACACTATCCTTGGACTGATGCTAACCCTAACCCTAACACTATCCTGGGCCTGATGCTAACCCTAACCCTAACACTATCCTAGGGCTGATGCTAACCCTAACCCTAACACTATCCTTGGGCTGATGCTAACCCTAACCCTAACCCTAACACTATACTTGGGCTGATGCTAACCCTAACCCTAACAATATCCTGGGCCTGATGCTAACCCTAACCCTAACCCTCACGCTATCCTAGGGCTGATGCAAACCCTAACCCTAACACTATCCTTGGGCTGATGCTAACCCTAACCCTAACCCTAACAATATCCTATGGCAGATGCTAACCCTAACGCTAACCCTAACACTATCCTTGAACGGATGCTAACCCTAACCCTAACCCTAACACTATCCTAGGCCTGATGCTAACCCTAACCCTAACCCTAACACTCTCCTAGGGTTTATGTTAACCCTAACCCTAACACTATCCTAGGGCTGATGCTAACCCTAACCCTAACCCTAACACTATCCTAGGGCGGATGCTAACCCTAACCCTAACCCTAACACTATCCTAGGGCTGATGCTAACCCTAACACTAACACTATCCTAGGGCTGATGCTAACCCTAACCCTAACCCTAACATTATCCTAGGGCTGATGCTAACCCTAACCCTAACTCTAACACTATCTTAGGGCTGAGGCTAACCCTAACCCTAACACTATCCTACGGCTGATGCTAACCCTAACCCTAACCCTATCTCTATCCTAGGGCTGATGCTAACCCTAACCCTAACACTATCCTAGGGCTGATGCTAACCCTAACCCTAACCCTAACACTATCCTAGGGCTGATGCTAACCCTAACCCTAACACTATCCTAGGGCTGATGCTAACCCTAACCCTAACCCTAACACTATCCTAGGGCGGATGCTAACCCTAACCCTAACACTATCCTAGGGCGAATGCTAACCCTAACCCTAACCCTAACACTATCCTAGGGCTGATGCTAACCCTAACACTAACACTATCCTAGGGCTGATGCTAACCCTAACCCTAACCCAACACTATCCTAGGGCGGATGCTAACCCTAACCCTAACCCTAACACTATCCTAGGGCTGATGCTAACCCTAACACTAACACTATCCTAGGCCTGATGCTAAGCCTAACCCTAACCCTAACACTATACTAGGGCTGATGCTAACCCTAACCCTAACACTATCCTAGGGCTGATGCTAACCCTAACACTAACACTATCTTAGGGCTGATGCTAACCCTAACCCTAACCCTAACACTCTTCAAGGGCTGATGCTAACCCTAACCCTAACCCTAACACTATCCTAGGGCTGATGCTAACCCTAACCCTAACTCTAACACTATCTTAGGGCTGAGGCTAACCCTAACCCTAACACTATCCTACGGCTGATGCTAACCCTAACGCTAACCCTAACACTATCCTAGGGCTGATGCTAACCCTAACCCTAACACTATCCTAGGCCTGATGCTAAACCTAACCCTAACCCTAACACTATCCTAGGGCTGATGCTAACCCTAACCCTAACACTATCCTAGGGCTGATGCTAACCCTAACCCTAACCCTAACACTATCCTAGGGCTGATGCTAACCCTAACCCTAACACTATCCTAGGCCTGATGATAACCCTAACCCTAACCCTAACACTATCCTAGGGCCGATGCTAACCCTAACCCTAACACTATCCTAGGGCTGATGCTAACCCTAACCCTAACCCTAACACTATCCTAAGTCTGATGCTAACCCTAGACCTCACAAGATACTAGGCCTGATGATAACCATAACCCTAACCTTAACACTATCCTAGGGCTCATGCTAACCCTAACCCTAACCCTAACACTATCCTAGAGCTGATGCTAACCCTAACCCTAACACTATCCTAGGCCTGATGATAACCCTAACACTAACCCTGACACTATCCTAGGGCTGATGCTAACCCTAACCCTAACACTATCCTAGGGCTCATGCTAACCCTAACCCTAACCCTAACACTATCCTAGGCCTGATGCTAACCCTATCCCTAACCCTAACACTCTCCTAGGGCTGAGGCTAACCCTAACCCTAACACTATCCTAGGGCTGATGCTAACCCTAACCCTAACCCAAACACTATCCTAGGGTTGATGCTAACCCTAACCCTAACACTATCCTAGGGCTGATGCTAACCCTAACCCTAACCCTAACACTATCCTTGGACTGATGCTAACCCTAACCCTAACACTATCCTGGGCCTGATGCTAACCCTAACCCTAACCCTAACACTATCCTAGGGCTGATGCTAACCCTAACCCTAACACTATCCTTGGGCTGATGCTAACCCTAACCCTAACCCTAACAATATCCTAGGGCAGATGCTAACCCTAATCCTAACCCTAACACTATCCTTGGGCTGATGCTAACCCTAACCCTAACACTATCCTGGGCCTGATGCTAACCCTAACCCTAACCCTAACACTATCCTAGGGCTGATGATAACCCTAACCCTATCACTATCCTTGGGCTGATGCTAACCCTAACCCTAACCTTAACAATATCCTAGGGCAGATGCTAACCCTAACGCTAACCCTAACACTATCCTTGAACTGATGCTAACCCTAAGCCTAACCCTAACACTATCCTAGGCCTGATGATAACGCTAACCCTAACTCTAACACTATCTTAGGGCTGAGGCTAACCCTAACCCTAACACTATCCTTCGGCTGATGCTAACCCTAACCCTAACCCTAACACTATCCTAGGACTGATGCTAACCCTAACCCTAACACTATCCTAGGGCTGATGCTAACCCTAACCCTAACCCTAACACTATCCTAGGGCTGATGCTAACCCTAACCCTAACACTATCCTAGGGCAGATGCTAACCCTAACCCTAACCCTAACACTACCCTAGGGCGGATGCTAACCCTAACCCTAACCCTAACATTATCCTAGGGCTGATGCTAACCCTAACACTAACACTATCCTAGGGCTGATGCTAACCCTAACCCTAACCCTAACACTATCCTAGGGCTGATGCTAACCCTAACCCTAACTCTAACACTATCTTAGGGCTGAGGCTAACCCTAACCCTAACACTATCCTACGGCTGATGCTAACCCTAACCCTAACCCTAAGACTATCCTAGGGCTGATGCTAACACTAACCCTAACACTATCCTAGGCCTGATGCTAACCCTAAGCCTAACCCTAACACTATCGTAGGGATGATGCTAACCCTAACCCTAACACTATCCTAGGGCTGATGCTAACCTAACCCTAACCCTAACACTATCCTAGGGCTGATGCTACCCTAACCCTAACACTATCCTAGGCCTGATGATAACCCTAACCCTAACCCTGACACCATCCTAGGGCTGATGCTAACCCTAAGCCTAACACTATCCTAGGGCTGATGCTAACCCTAACCCTAACCCTAACACTATCCTAGGGCTGATGCTAACCCTAACCCTAACACTATCCTAGGCCTGATGCTAACCCTAACCCTAACCCTAACACTATCCTAGGGCTGATGCTAACCCTAACCCTAACCCTAACACTATCCTAGAGCTGATGCTAACCCTAACCCTAACCCTAACCCTAACCCTAATACTATCCTAGGGCTGATGCTAACCCTAACCCTAACCCTAACACTATCCTAGGGCTGATGCTAACCCTAACCCTAACTCTAACACTATCCTAGGGCTGAGGCTAACCCTAACCCTAACACTATCCTAGGCCTGGTGCTAACCCTAACCCTAACCCTAACACTATTCTAGGGCTGATGCTAACCCTAACCCTAATAATATCCTAGGGCTGAGGCTAACCCTAACCCTAACCCTAACACTATCCTAGGGCTGATGCTATCCCTAACCCTAACCCTAACACTATCCTAGGGCTGATGCTAACCCTAACCCTAACCCTAATACTATCCTAGGGCTGATGCTAACCCTAACCCTAACCCTAACACTATCCTAGGCCTCATGCTAACCCTAACCCTAACCCTAACACTATCCTAGGGCTGATGCTAACCCTAACCCTAACAATATCCTAGGCCTGATGATAACCCTAACCCTAACCCTAACACTATCCTAGGGCTGATGCTAAACCTAACCCTAACACTATCCTACGGCTGATGCTAACCCTATCCCTAACCCTAACACTATCCTAAGTCTGATGCTAACCCTAGCCCTCACACTATCCTAGGCCTGATGATAACCCTAACCCTAACCTTAACACTATCCTAGCGGTGATGCTAACCCTAACCATAACCCTAACACTATCCTAGAGCTGATGCTAACCCTAACCCTAACACTATCCTAGGCCTGATGATAACCCTAACCCTAACCCTGACACTATCCTAGGGCTGATGCTAACCCTAACCCTAACACTATCCTAGGGCTGATGCTAACCCTAACCCTAACCCTAACACTATCCTAGGCCTGATGCTAACCCTATCCCTAACCCTAACACTCTCCTAGGGCTGAGGGTAACCCTAACCCTAACACTATCCTATGGCTGATGCTAACCCTAACCCTAACCCAAACACTATCCTAGGGTTGATGCTAACCCTAACCCTAACACTATCCTAGGGCTGATGCTAACCCTAACCCTAACCCTAACACTATCCTGGGACTGATGCTAACCCTAACCCTAACCCTAACACTATCCTAGGGCTGAGGGTAACCCTAACACAAACACTATCCTAGGCCTGATGATAACCCTAACCCTAACCCTAACACTATCCTAGGGCTGATGCTAACCCTAACCCTAACACTATCCTAGGGCTGATGCTAACCCTAACCCTAACCCTAACACTATCCTAAGTCTGATGCTAACCCTAGACCTCACAAGATACTAGGCCTGATGATAACCATAACCCTAACCTTAACACTATCCTAGGGCTCATGCTAACCCTAACCCTAACCCTAACACTATCCTAGAGCTGATGCTAACCCTAACCCTAACACTATCCTAGGCCTGATGATAACCCTAACACTAACCCTGACACTATCCTAGGGCTGATGCTAACCCTAACCCTAACACTATCCTAGGGCTCATGCTAACCCTAACCCTAACCCTAAGACTATCCTAGGCCTGATGCTAACCCTATCCCTAACCCGAACACTCTCCTAGGGCTGAGGCTAACCCTAACCCTAACACTATCCTAGGGCTGATGCTAACCCTAACCCTAACCCAAACACTATCCTAGGGTTGATGCTAACCCTAACCCTAACACTATCCTAGGGCTGATGCTAACCCTAACCCTAACCCTAACACTATCCTTGGACTGATGCTAACCCTAACCCTAACACTATCCTGGGCCTGATGCTAACCCTAACCCTAACCCTAACACTATCCTAGGGCTGATGCTAACCCTAACCCTAACACTATCCTAGGGCTGATGCTAACCCTAACCCTAACCCTAACACTATCCTAAGTCTGATGCTAACCCTAGACCTCACAAGATACTAGGCCTGATGATAACCATAACCCTAACCTTAACACTATCCTAGGGCTCATGCTAACCCTAACCCTAACCCTAACACTATCCTAGAGCTGATGCTAACCCTAATCCTAACACTATCCTAGGCCTGATGATAACCCTAACACTAACCCTGACACTATCCTAGGGCTGATGCTAACCCTAACCCTAACACTATCCTAGGGCTCATGCTAACCCTAACCCTAACCCTAACACTATCCTAGGCCTGATGCTAACCCTATCCCTAACCCTAACACTCTCCTAGGGCTGAGGCTAACCCTAACCCTAACACTATCCTAGGGCTGATGCTAACCCTAACCCTAACCCAAACACTATCCTAGGGTTGATGCTAACCCTAACCCTAACACTATCCTAGGGCTGATGCTAACCCTAACCCTAACCCTAACACTATCCTTGGACTGATGCTAACCCTAACCCTAACACTATCCTGGGCCTGATGCTAACCCTAACCCTAACCCTAACACTATCCTAGGGCTGATGCTAACCCTAACCCTAACACTATCCTTGGGCTGATGCTAACCCTAACCCTAACCCTAACAATATCCTAGGGCAGATGCTAACCCTAACCCTAACCCTAACACTATCCTTGGGCTGATGCTAACCCTAACCCTAACACTATCCTGGGCCTGTTGCTAACCCTAACCCTAACCCTAACACTATCCTAGGGCTGATGCTAACCCTAACCCTAACACTATCCTTGGGCTGATGCTAACCCTAACCCTAACCTTAACAATATCCTAGGGCAGATGCTAACCCTAACGCTAACCCTAACACTATCCTAGGGCGGATGCTAACCCTAACCCTAACCCTAACACTATCCTAGGGCTGATGCTAACCCTAACCCTAACACTATCCTAGGGCTGATGCTAACCCTAACCCTAACCCTAACACTATCCTAGGGCTGATGCTAACCCTAACCCTAACACTATCCTAGGGCTGATGCTAACCCTAACCCTAACCCTAACACTATTCTAGGGCGGATGCTAACCCTAACCCTAACCCTAACATTATCCTAGGGCTGATGCTAACCTTAACACTAACACTATCCTAGGGCTCATGCTAACCCTAACCCTAACCCTAACACTATCCTAGGGCTGATGCTAACCCTAACCCTAACTCTAACACTATCTTAGGGCTGAGGCTAACCCTAACCCTAACACTATCCTACGGCTGATGCTAACCCTAACCCTAACCCTAAGACTATCCTAGGGCTGATGCTAACCCTAACCCTAACACTATCCTAGGCCTGATGCTAACCCTAAGACTAACCTTAACACTATCGTAGGGCTGATGCTAACCCTAACCCTAACACTATCCTAGGGCTGATGCTAACCTAACCCTAACCCTAACACTATCCTAGGGCTGATGCTACCCTAACCCTAACACTATCCTAGGCCTGATGATAACCCTAACCTTAACCCTGACACCATCCTAGGGCTGATGCTAACCCTAAGCCTAACACTATCCTAGGGCTGATGCTAACCCTAACCCTAACCCTAACACTATCCTAGGGCTGATGCTAACCCTAAACCTAACACTATCCTAGGCCTGATGCTAACCCTAACCCTAACCCTAACACTATCCTAGGGCTGATGCTAACCCTAACCCTAACCCTAACACTATCCTAGAGCTGATGCTAACCCTAACCCTAACCCTAACCCTAACCCTAATACTATCCTAGGGCTGATGCTAACCCTAACCCTAACCCTAACACTATCCTAGGGCTGATGCTAACCCTAACCCTAACTCTAACACTATCCTAGGGCTGAGGCTAACCCTAACCCTAACACTATCCTACGGCTGATGCTAACCCTAACCCTAACCCTAACACTATCCTAAGGCTGATGCTAACCCTAACACTAACACTATCCTAGGCCTGGTGCTAACCCTAACCCTAACCCTAACACTATTCTAGAGCTGATGCTAACCCTAACCCTAATAATATCCTAGGGCTGAAGCTAACCCTAACCCTAACCCTAACACTATCCTAGGGCTGATGCTATCCCTAACCCTAACCCTAACACTATCCTAGGGCTGATGCTAACCCTAACCCTAACCCTAACACTATCCTAGGGCTGATGCTAACCCTAACCCTAACACTATCCTAGGGCTGATGCTAACCCTAACCCTAACCCTAACACTATCCTAGGGCTGATGCTAACCCTAACCCTAACACTATCCTAGGCCTGATGATAACCCTAACCCTAACCCTAACACTATCCTAGGGCTGATGCTAACCCTAACCCTAACACTATCCTAGGGCTGATGCTAACCCTAACCCTAACCCTAACACTATCCTAAGTCTGATGCTAACCCTAGACCTCACACTATACTAGGCCTGATGATAACCATAACCCTAACCTTAACACTATCCTAGGGCTGATGCTAACCCTAACCCTAACCCTAATACTATCCTAGAGCTGATGCTAACCCTAACCCTAACACTATCCTAGGCCTGATGATAACCCTAACCCTAACCCTAACACTATCCTAGGGCTGATGCTAACCCTAACCCTAACACTATCCTAGGGCTGATGCTAACCCTAACCCTAACCCTAACACTATCCTTGGACTGATGCTAACCCTAACCCTAACACTATCCTGGGCCTGATGCTAAGCCTAACCCTAACACTATCCTAGGGCTGATGCTAACCCTAACACTAACACTATCCTTGGGCTGATGCTAACCCTAACCCTAACCCTAACACTATACTTGGGCTGATGCTAACCCTAACCCTAACAATATCCTGGGCCTGATGCTAACCCTAACCCTAACCCTCACGCTATCCTAGGGCTGATGCTAACCCTAACCCTAACACTATCCTTGGGCTGATGCTAACCCTAACCCTAACACTATCCTGGGCCTGATGCTAACCCTAACCCTAACCCTAACACTATCCTAGGGCTGATGCTAACCCTAACCCTAACACTATCCTTGGGCTGATGCTAACCCTAACCCTAACCCTAACAATATCCTAGGGCAGATGCTAACCCTAACCCTAACCCTAACACTATCCTTGGGCTGATGCTAACCCTAACCCTAACACTATCCTGGGCCTGTTGCTAACCCTAACCCTAACCCTAACACTATCCTAGGGCTGATGCTAACCCTAACCCTAACACTATCCTTGGGCTGATGCTAACCCTAACCCTAACCTTAACAATATCCTAGGGCAGATGCTAACCCTAACGCTAACCCTAACACTATCCTAGGGCGGATGCTAACCCTAACCCTAACCCTAACACTATCCTAGGGCTGATGCTAACCCTAACCCTAACACTATCCTAGGGCTGATGCTAACCCTAACCCTAACCCTAACACTATCCTAGGGCTGATGCTAACCCTAACCCTAACACTATCCTAGGGCTGATGCTAACCCTAACCCTAACCCTAACACTATTCTAGGGCGGATGCTAACCCTAACCCTAACCCTAACATTATCCTAGGGCTGATGCTAACCTTAACACTAACACTATCCTAGGGCTCATGCTAACCCTAACCCTAACCCTAACACTATCCTAGGGCTGATGCTAACCCTAACCCTAACTCTAACACTATCTTAGGGCTGAGGCTAACCCTAACCCTAACACTATCCTACGGCTGATGCTAACCCTAACCCTAACCCTAAGACTATCCTAGGGCTGATGCTAACCCTAACCCTAACACTATCCTAGGCCTGATGCTAACCCTAAGACTAACCTTAACACTATCGTAGGGCTGATGCTAACCCTAACCCTAACACTATCCTAGGGCTGATGCTAACCTAACCCTAACCCTAACACTATCCTAGGGCTGATGCTACCCTAACCCTAACACTATCCTAGGCCTGATGATAACCCTAACCTTAACCCTGACACCATCCTAGGGCTGATGCTAACCCTAAGCCTAACACTATCCTAGGGCTGATGCTAACCCTAACCCTAACCCTAACACTATCCTAGGGCTGATGCTAACCCTAAACCTAACACTATCCTAGGCCTGATGCTAACCCTAACCCTAACCCTAACACTATCCTAGGGCTGATGCTAACCCTAACCCTAACCCTAACACTATCCTAGAGCTGATGCTAACCCTAACCCTAACCCTAACCCTAACCCTAATACTATCCTAGGGCTGATGCTAACCCTAACCCTAACCCTAACACTATCCTAGGGCTGATGCTAACCCTAACCCTAACTCTAACACTATCCTAGGGCTGAGGCTAACCCTAACCCTAACACTATCCTACGGCTGATGCTAACCCTAACCCTAACCCTAACACTATCCTAAGGCTGATGCTAACCCTAACACTAACACTATCCTAGGCCTGGTGCTAACCCTAACCCTAACCCTAACACTATTCTAGAGCTGATGCTAACCCTAACCCTAATAATATCCTAGGGCTGAAGCTAACCCTAACCCTAACCCTAACACTATCCTAGGGCTGATGCTATCCCTAACCCTAACCCTAACACTATCCTAGGGCTGATGCTAACCCTAACCCTAACCCTAACACTATCCTAGGGCTGATGCTAACCCTAACCCTAACACTATCCTAGGGCTGATGCTAACCCTAACCCTAACCCTAACACTATCCTAGGGCTGATGCTAACCCTAACCCTAACACTATCCTAGGCCTGATGATAACCCTAACCCTAACCCTAACACTATCCTAGGGCTGATGCTAACCCTAACCCTAACACTATCCTAGGGCTGATGCTAACCCTAACCCTAACCCTAACACTATCCTAAGTCTGATGCTAACCCTAGACCTCACACTATACTAGGCCTGATGATAACCATAACCCTAACCTTAACACTATCCTAGGGCTGATGCTAACCCTAACCCTAACCCTAATACTATCCTAGAGCTGATGCTAACCCTAACCCTAACACTATCCTAGGCCTGATGATAACCCTAACCCTAACCCTAACACTATCCTAGGGCTGATGCTAACCCTAACCCTAACACTATCCTAGGGCTGATGCTAACCCTAACCCTAACCCTAACACTATCCTTGGACTGATGCTAACCCTAACCCTAACACTATCCTGGGCCTGATGCTAAGCCTAACCCTAACACTATCCTAGGGCTGATGCTAACCCTAACACTAACACTATCCTTGGGCTGATGCTAACCCTAACCCTAACCCTAACACTATACTTGGGCTGATGCTAACCCTAACCCTAACAATATCCTGGGCCTGATGCTAACCCTAACCCTAACCCTCACGCTATCCTAGGGCTGATGCTAACCCTAACCCTAACACTATCCTTGGGCTGATGCTAACCCTAACCCTAACCCTAACAATATCCTATGGCAGATGCTAACCCTAACGCTAACCCTAACACTATCCTTGAACGGATGCTAACCCTAACCCTAACCCTAACACTATCCTAGGCCTGATGCTAACCCTAACCCTAACCCTAACACTCTCCTAGGGTTTATGTTAACCCTAACCCTAACACTATCCTAGGGCTGATGCTAACCCTAACCCTAACCCTATCACTATCCTAGGGCGGATGCTAACCCTAACCCTAACCCTAACACTATCCTAGGGCTGATGCTAACCCTAACACTAACACTATCCTAGGGCTGATGCTAACCCTAACCCTAACCCTAACATTATCCTAGGGCTGATGCTAACCCTAACCCTAACTCTAACACTATCTTAGGGCTGAGGCTAACCCTAACCCTAACACTATCCTACGGCTGATGCTAACCCTAACCCTAACCCTATCTCTATCCTAGGGCTGATGCTAACCCTAACCCTAACACTATCCTAGGGCTGATGCTAACCCTAACCCTAACCCTAACACTATCCTAGGGCTGATGCTAACCCTAACCCTAACACTATCCTAGGGCTGATGCTAACCCTAACCCTAACCCTAACACTATCCTAGGGCTGATGCTAACCCTAACGCTAACACTATCCTAGGGCGAATGCTAACCCTAACCCTAACCCTAACACTATCCTAGGGCTGATGCTAACCCTAACACTAACACTATCCTAGGGCTGATGCTAACCCTAACCCTAACCCAACACTATCCTAGGGCGGATGCTAACCCTAACCCTAACCCTAACACTATCCTAGGGCTGATGCTAACCCTAACACTAACACTATCCTAGGCCTGATGCTAAGCCTAACCCTAACCCTAACACTATACTAGGGCTGATGCTAACCCTAACCCTAACACTATCCTAGGGCTGATGCTAACCCTAACACTAACACTATCTTAGGGCTGATGCTAACCCTAACCCTAACCCTAACACTCTTCAAGGGCTGATGCTAACCCTAACCCTAACCCTAACACTATCCTAGGGCTGATGCTAACCCTAACCCTAACTCTAACACTATCTTAGGGCTGAGGCTAACCCTAACCCTAACACTATCCTACGGCTGATGCTAACCCTAACGCTAACCCTAACACTATCCTAGGGCTGATGCTAACCCTAACCCTAACACTATCCTAGGCCTGATGCTAACCCTAACCCTAACCCTAACACTATCCTAGGGCTGATGCTATCCCTAACCCTAACACTATCCTAGGGCTGATGCTAACCCTAACCCTAACCCTAACACTATCCTAGGGCTGATGCTAACCCTAACCCTAACACTATCCTAGGCCTGATGATAACCCTAACCCTAACCCTAACACTATCCTAGGGCCGATGCTAACCCTAACCCTAACACTATCCTAGGGCTGATGCTAACCCTAACCCTAACCCTAACACTATCCTAAGTCTGATGCTAACCCTAGACCTCACAAGATACTAGGCCTGATGATAACCATAACCCTAACCTTAACACTATCCTAGGGCTCATGCTAACCCTAACCCTAACCCTAACACTATCCTAGAGCTGATGCTAACCCTAACCCTAACACTATCCTAGGCCTGATGATAACCCTAACACTAACCCTGACACTATCCTAGGGCTGATGCTAACCCTAACCCTAACACTATCCTACGGCTGATGCTAACCCTATCCCTAACCCTAACACTCTCCTAGGGCTGAGGCTAACCCTAACCCTAACACTATCCTAGGGCTGATGCTAACCCTAACCCTAACCCAAACACTATCCTAGGGTTGATGCTAACCCTAACCCTAACACTATCCTAGGGC
The DNA here is from genome assembly GCF_020740605.2 of Lemur catta. NCBI lineage: Eukaryota > Metazoa > Chordata > Mammalia > Primates > Lemuridae > Lemur > Lemur catta. Next base: position 1,271,909 of record NW_025423856.1, on the reverse strand, counting down.
TGATGCTAACCCTAACCCTAACCCTAACACTATCCTTGGACTGATGCTAACCCTAACCCTAACACTATCCTGGGCCTGATGCTAACCCTAACCCTAACCCTAACACTATCCTAGGGCTGATGCTAACCCTAACCCTAACACTATCCTAGGGCAGATGCTAACCCTAACGCTAACCCTAACACTATCCTTGAACTGATGCTAACCCTAACCCTAACCCTAACACTATCCTTGGGCTGATGCTAACCCTAACCCTAACACTATCCTGGGCCTGATGCTAACCCTAACCCTAACCCTAACACTATCCTAGGGCTGATGCTAACCCTAACCCTATCACTATCCTTGGGCTGATGCTAACCCTAACCCTAACCTTAACAATATCCTAGGGCAGATGCTAACCCTAACGCTAACCCTAACACTATCCTTGAACTGATGCTAACCCTAAGCCTAACCCTAACACTATCCTAGGCCTGATGATAACGCTAACCCTAACCCTAACACTATCCTAGGGTTTATGTTAACCCTAACCCTAACACTATCCTAGGGCTGATGCTAACCCTAACCCTAACCCTAACACTATCCTAGGGCGGATGCTAACCCTAACCCTAACCCTAACACTATCCTAGGGCTGATGCTAACCCTAACACTAACACTATCCTAGGGCTGATGCTAACCCTAACCCTAACCCTAACATTATCCTAGGGCTGATGCTAACCCTAACCCTAACTCTAACACTATCTTAGGGCTGAGGCTAACCCTAACCCTAACACTATCCTTCGGCTGATGCTAACCCTAACCCTAACCCTAACACTATCCTAGGGCTGATGCTAACCCTAACCCTAACACTATCCTAGGGCTGATGCTAACCCTAACCCTAACCCTAACACTATCCTAGGGCTGATGCTAACCCTAACCCTAACACTATCCTAGGGCAGATGCTAACCCTAACCCTAACCCTAACACTATCCTAGGGCGGATGCTAACCCTAACCCTAACCCTAACATTATCCTAGGGCTGATGCTAACCCTAACACTAACACTATCCTAGGGCTGATGCTAACCCTAACCCTAACCCTAACACTATCCTAGGGCTGATGCTAACCCTAACCCTAACTCTAACACTATCTTAGGGCTGAGGCTAACCCTAACCCTAACACTATCCTACGGCTGATGCTAACCCTAACCCTAACCCTAAGACTATCCTAGGGCTGATGCTAACCCTAACCCTAACACTATCCTAGGCCTGATGCTAACCCTAAGCCTAACCCTAACACTATCGTAGGGATGATGCTAACCCTAACCCTAACACTATCCTAGGGCTGATGCTAACCTAACCCTAACCCTAACACTATCCTAGGGCTGATGCTACCCTAACCCTAACACTATCCTAGGCCTGATGATAACCCTAACCCTAACCCTGACACCATCCTAGGGCTGATGTTAACCCTAAGCCTAACACTATCCTAGGGCTGATGCTAACCCTAACCCTAACCCTAACACTATCCTAGGGCTGATGCTAACCCTAACCCTAACACTATCCTAGGCCTGATGCTAACCCTAACCCTAACCCTAACACTATCCTAGGGCTGATGCTAACCCTAACCCTAACCCTAACACTATCCTAGAGCTGATGCTAACCCTAACCCTAACCCTAACCCTAACCCTAATACTATCCTAGGGCTGATGCTAACCCTAACCCTAACCCTAACACTATCCTAGGGCTGATGCTAACCCTAACCCTAACTCTAACACTATCCTAGGGCTGAGGCTAACCCTAACCCTAACACTATCCTAGGCCTGGTGCTAACCCTAACCCTGACCCTAACACTATTCTAGGGCTGATGCTAACCCTAACCCTAATAATATCCTAGGGCTGAGGCTAACCCTAACCCTAACCCTAACACTATCCTAGGGCTGATGCTATCCCTAACCCTAACCCTAACACTATCCTAGGGCTGATGCTAACCCTAACCCTAACCCTAATACTATCCTAGGGCTGATGCTAACCCTAACCCTAACCCTAACACTATCCTAGGCCTCATGCTAACCCTAACCCTAACCCTAACACTATCCTAGGGCTGATGCTAACCCTAACCCTAACAATATCCTAGGCCTGATGATAACCCTAACCCTAACCCTAACACTATCCTAGGGCTGATGCTAAACCTAACCCTAACACTATCCTACGGCTGATGCTAACCCTAACCCTAACCCTAACACTATCCTAAGTCTGATGCTAACCCTAGCCCTCACACTATCCTAGGCCTGATGATAACCGTAACCCTAACCTTAACACTATCCTAGCGGTGATGCTAACCCTAACCATAACCCTAACACTATCCTAGAGCTGATGCTAACCCTAACCCTAACACTATCCTAGGCCTGATGATAACCCTAACCCTAACCCTGACACTATCCTAGGGCTGATGCTAACCCTAACCCTAACACTATCCTAGGGCTGATGCTAACCCTAACCCTAACCCTAACACTATCCTAGGCCTGATGCTAACCCTATCCCTAACCCTAACACTCTCCTAGGGCTGAGGGTAACCCTAACCCTAACACTATCCTATGGCTGATGCTAACCCTAACCCTAACCCAAACACTATCCTAGGGTTGATGCTAACCCTAACCCTAACACTATCCTAGGGCTGATGCTAACCCTAACCCTAACCCTAACACTATCCTGGGACTGATGCTAACCCTAACCCTAACCCTAACACTATCCTAGGCCTGAGGGTAACCCTAACACAAACACTATCCTAGGCCTGATGATAACCCTAACCCTAACCCTAACACTATCCTAGGGCTGATGCTAACCCTAACCCTAACACTATCCTAGGGCTGATGCTAACCCTAACCCTAACCCTAACACTATCCTAAGTCTGATGCTAACCCTAGACCTCACAAGATACTAGGCCTGATGATAACCATAACCCTAACCTTAACACTATCCTAGGGCTCATGCTAACCCTAACCCTAACCCTAACACTATCCTAGAGCTGATGCTAACCCTAACCCTAACACTATCCTAGGCCTGATGATAACCCTAACACTAACCCTGACACTATCCTAGGGCTGATGCTAACCCTAACCCTAACACTATCCTAGGGCTCATGCTAACCCTAACCCTAACCCTAACACTATCCTAGGCCTGATGCTAACCCTATCCCTAACCCGAACACTCTCCTAGGGCTGAGGCTAACCCTAACCCTAACACTATCCTAGGGCTGATGCTAACCCTAACCCTAACCCAAACACTATCCTAGGGTTGATGCTAACCCTAACCCTAACACTATCCTAGGGCTGATGCTAACCCTAACCCTAACCCTAACACTATCCTTGGACTGATGCTAACCCTAACCCTAACACTATCCTGGGCCTGATGCTAACCCTAACCCTAACCCTAACACTATCCTAGGGCTGATGCTAACCCTAACCCTAACACTATCCTTGGGCTGATGCTAACCCTAAGCCTAACCCTAACACTATCCTAGGCCTGATGATAACGCTAACCCTAACCCTAACACTATCCTAGGGTTTATGTTAACCCTAACCCTAACACTATCCTAGGGCTGATGCTAACCCTAACCCTAACCCTAACACTATCCTAGGGCGGATGCTAACCCTAACCCTAACCCTAACACTATCCTAGTGCTGATGCTAACCCTAACACTAACACTATCCTAGGGCTGATGCTAACCCTAACCCTAACCCTAACACTATCCTTGAACTGATGCTAACCCTAAGCCTAACCCTAACACTATCCTAGGCCTGATGATAACGCTAACCCTAACCCTAACACTATCCTAGGGTTTATGTTAACCCTAACCCTAACACTATCCTAGGGCTGATGCTAACCCTAACCCTAACCCTAACACTATCCTAGGGCGGATGCTAACCCTAACCCTAACCCTAACACTATCCTAGTGCTGATGCTAACCCTAACACTAACACTATCCTAGGGCTGATGCTAACCCTAACCCTAACCCTAACATTATCCTAGGGCTGATGCTAACCCTAACCCTATCTCTAACACTATCTTAGGGCTGAGGCTAACCCTAACCCTAACACTATCCTTCGGCTGATGCTAACCCTAACCCTAACCCTAACACTATCCTAGGGCTGATGCTAACCCTAACCCTAACACTATCCTAGGCCTGATGCTAACCCTAAGACTAACCTTAACACTATCGTAGGGCTGATGCTAACCCTAACCCTAACACTATCCTAGGGCTGATGCTAACCTAACCCTAACCCTAACACTATCCTAGGGCTGATGCTACCCTAACCCTAACACTATCCTAGGCCTGATGATAACCCTAACCCTAACCCTGACACCATCCTAGGGCTGATGCTAACCCTAAGCCTAACACTATCCTAGGGCTGATGCTAACCCTAACCCTAACCCTAACACTATCCTAGGGCTGATGCTAACCCTAACCCTAACACTATCCTAGGCCTGATGCTAACCCTAACCCTAACCCTAACACTATCCTAGGGCTGATGCTAACCCTAACCCTAACCCTAACACTATCCTAGAGCTGATGCTAACCCTAACCCTAACCCTAACCCTAACCCTAATACTATCCTAGGGCTGAAGCTAACCCTAACCCTAACCCTAACACTATCCTAGGGCTGATGCTAACCCTAACCCTAACTCTAACACTATCCTAGGGCTGAGGCTAACCCTAACCCTAACACTATCCTACGGCTGATGCTAACCCTAACCCTAACCCTAACACTATCCTAAGGCTGATGCTAACCCTAACACTAACACTATCCTAGGCCTGGTGCTAACCCTAACCCTAACCCTAACACTATTCTAGGGCTGATGCTAACCCTAACCCTAATAATATCCTAGGGCTGAGGCTAACCCTAACCCTAACCCTAACACTATCCTAGGGCTGATGCTATCCCTAACCCTAACCCTAACACTATCCTAGGGCTGATGCTAACCCTAACCCTAACCCTAATACTATCCTAGGGCTGATGCTAACCCTAACCCTAACCCTAACACTATCCTAGGCCTCATGCTAACCCTAACCCTAACCCTAACACTATCCTAGGGCTGATGCTAACCCTAACCCTAACAATATCCTAGGCCTGATGATAACCCTAACCCTAACCCTAACACTATCCTAGGGCTGATGCTAAACCTAACCCTAACACTATCCTACGGCTGATGCTAACCCTAACCCTAACCCTAACACTATCCTAAGTCTGATGCTAACCCTAGCCCTCACACTATCCTAGGCCTGATGATAACCCTAACCCTAACCTTAACACTATCCTAGCGGTGATGCTAACCCTAACCATAACCCTAACACTATCCTAGAGCTGATGCTAACCCTAACCCTAACACTATCCTAGGCCTGATGATAACCCTAACCCTAACCCTGACACTATCCTAGGGCTGATGCTAACCCTAACCCTAACACTATCCTAGGGCTGATGCTAACCCTAACCCAAACCCTAACACTATCCTAGGCCTGATGCTAACCCTATCCCTAACCCTAACACTCTCCTAGGGCTGAGGGTAACCCTAACCCTAACACAATCCTATGGCTGATGCTAACCCTAACCCTAACCCAAACACTATCCTAGGGTTGATGCTAACCCTAACCCTAACACTATCCTAGGGCTGATGCTAACCCTAACCCTAACCCTAACACTATCCTGGGACTGATGCTAACCCTAACCCTAACCCTAACACTATCCTAGGGCTGAGGGTAACCCTAACACAAACACTATCCTAGGCCTGATGATAACCCTAACCCTAACCCTAACACTATCCTAGGGCTGATGCTAACCCTAACCCTAACACTATCCTAGGGCTGATGCTAACCCTAACCCTAACCCTAACACTATCCTAAGTCTGATGCTAACCCTAGACCTCACAAGATACTAGGCCTGATGATAACCATAACCCTAACCTTAACACTATCCTAGGGCTCATGCTAACCCTAACCCTAACCCTAACACTATCCTAGAGCTGATGCTAACCCTAACCCTAACACTATCCTAGGCCTGATGATAACCCTAACACTAACCCTGACACTATCCTAGGGCTGATGCTAACCCTAACCCTAACACTATCCTAGGGCTCATGCTAACCCTAACCCTAACCCTAACACTATCATAGGCCTGATGCTAACCCTATCCCTAACCCTAACACTCTCCTAGGGCTGAGGCTAACCCTAACCCTAACACTATCCTAGGGCTGATGCTAACCCTAACCCTAACCCAAACACTATCCTAGGGTTGATGCTAACCCTAACCCTAACACTATCCTAGGGCTGATGCTAACCCTAACCCTAACCCTAACACTATCCTTGGACTGATGCTAACCCTAACCCTAACACTATCCTGGGCCTGATGCTAACCCTAACCCTAACCCTAACACTATCCTAGGGCTGATGCTAACCCTAACCCTAACACTATCCTTGGGCTGATGCTAACCCTAACCCTAACACTAACAATATCCTAGGGCAGATGCTAACCCTAACCCTAACCCTAACACTATCCTTGGGCTGATGCTAACCCTAACCCTAACACTATCCTGGGCCTGATGCTAACCCTAACCCTAACCCTAACACTATCCTAGGGCTGATGCTAACCCTAACCCTAACACTATCCTTGGGCTGATGCTAACCCTAACCCTAACCTTAACAATATCCTAGGGCAGATGCTAACCCTAACGCTAACCCTAACACTATCCTTGAACTGATGCTAACCCTAAGCCTAACCCTAACACTATCCTAGGCCTGATGATAACGCTAACCCTAACCCTAACACTATCCTAGGGTTTATGTTAACCCTAACCCTAACACTATCCTAGGGCTGATGCTAACCCTAACCCTAACCCTAACACTATCCTAGGGCGGATGCTAACACTAACCCTAACAATATCCTAGGCCTGATGATAACCCTAACCCTAACCCTAACACTATCCTAGGGCTGATGCTAAACCTAACCCTAACACTATCCTACGGCTGATGCTAACCCTAACCCTAACCCTAACACTATCCTAAGTCTGATGCTAACCCTAGCCCTCACACTATCCTAGGCCTGATGATAACCCTAACCCTAACCTTAACACTATCCTAGCGGTGATGCTAACCCTAACCATAACCCTAACACTATCCTAGAGCTGATGCTAACCCTAACCCTAACACTATCCTAGGCCTGATGATAACCCTAACCCTAACCCTGACACTATCCTAGGGCTGATGCTAACCCTAACCCTAACACTATCCTAGGGCTGATGCTAACCCTAACCCAAACCCTAACACTATCCTAGGCCTGATGCTAACCCTATCCCTAACCCTAACACTCTCCTAGGGCTGAGGGTAACCCTAACCCTAACACAATCCTATGGCTGATGCTAACCCTAACCCTAACCCAAACACTATCCTAGGGTTGATGCTAACCCTAACCCTAACACTATCCTAGGGCTGATGCTAACCCTAACCCTAACCCTAACACTATCCTGGGACTGATGCTAACCCTAACCCTAACCCTAACACTATCCTAGGGCTGAGGGTAACCCTAACACAAACACTATCCTAGGCCTGATGATAACCCTAACCCTAACCCTAACACTATCCTAGGGCTGATGCTAACCCTAACCCTAACACTATCCTAGGGCTGATGCTAACCCTAACCCTAACCCTAACACTATCCTAAGTCTGATGCTAACCCTAGACCTCACAAGATACTAGGCCTGATGATAACCATAACCCTAACCTTAACACTATCCTAGGGCTCATGCTAACCCTAACCCTAACCCTAACACTATCCTAGAGCTGATGCTAACCCTAACCCTAACACTATCCTAGGCCTGATGATAACCCTAACACTAACCCTGACACTATCCTAGGGCTGATGCTAACCCTAACCCTAACACTATCCTAGGGCTCATGCTAACCCTAACCCTAACCCTAACACTATCATAGGCCTGATGCTAACCCTATCCCTAACCCTAACACTCTCCTAGGGCTGAGGCTAACCCTAACCCTAACACTATCCTAGGGCTGATGCTAACCCTAACCCTAACCCAAACACTATCCTAGGGTTGATGCTAACCCTAACCCTAACACTATCCTAGGGCTGATGCTAACCCTAACCCTAACCCTAACACTATCCTTGGACTGATGCTAACCCTAACCCTAACACTATCCTGGGCCTGATGCTAACCCTAACCCTAACCCTAACACTATCCTAGGGCTGATGCTAACCCTAACCCTAACACTATCCTTGGGCTGATGCTAACCCTAACCCTAACACTAACAATATCCTAGGGCAGATGCTAACCCTAACCCTAACCCTAACACTATCCTTGGGCTGATGCTAACCCTAACCCTAACACTATCCTGGGCCTGATGCTAACCCTAACCCTAACCCTAACACTATCCTAGGGCTGATGCTAACCCTAACCCTAACACTATCCTTGGGCTGATGCTAACCCTAACCCTAACCTTAACAATATCCTAGGGCAGATGCTAACCCTAACGCTAACCCTAACACTATCCTTGAACTGATGCTAACCCTAAGCCTAACCCTAACACTATCCTAGGCCTGATGATAACGCTAACCCTAACCCTAACACTATCCTAGGGTTTATGTTAACCCTAACCCTAACACTATCCTAGGGCTGATGCTAACCCTAACCCTAACCCTAACACTATCCTAGGGCGGATGCTAACCCTAACCCTAACCCTAACACTATCCTAGGGCTGATGCTAACCCTAACACTAACACTATCCTAGGGCTGATGCTAACCCTAACCCTAACCCTAACATTATCCTAGGGCTGATGCTAACCCTAACCCTATCTCTAACACTATCTTAGGGCTGAGGCTAACCCTAACCCTAACACTATCCTTCGGCTGATGCTAACCCTAACCCTAACCCTAACACTATCCTAGGGCTGATGCTAACCCTAACCCTAACACTATCCTAGGGCTGATGCTAACCCTAACCCTAACCCTAACACTATCCTAGGGCTGATGCTAACCCTAACCCTAACACTATCCTAGGGCTGATGCTAACCCTAACCCTAACCCTAACACTATCCTAGGGCGGATGCTAACCCTAACCCTAACCCTAACATTATCCTAGGGCTGATGCTAACCCTAACACTAACACTATCCTAGGGCTCATGCTAACCCTAACCCTAACCCTAACACTATCCTAGGGCTGATGCTAACCCTAACCCTAACTCTAACACTATCTTAGGGCTGAGGCTAACCCTAACCCTAACACTATCCTACGGCTGATGCTAACCCTAACCCTAACACTATCCTACGGCTGATGCTAACCCTAACCCTAACCCTAACACTATCCTAAGGCTGATGCTAACCCTAACACTAACACTATCCTAGGCCTGGTGCTAACCCTAACCCTAACCCTAACACTATTCTAGGGCTGATGCTAACCCTAACCCTAATAATATCCTAGGGCTGATGCTAACCCTAACCCTAACCCTAACACTATCCTAGGGCTGATGCTATCCCTAACCCTTACCCTAACACTATCCTAGGGCTGATGCTAACCCTAACCCTAACCCTAACACTATCCTAGGGCTGATGCTAACCCTAACCCTAACACTATCCTAGGGCTGATGCTAACCCTAACCCTAACCCTAACACTATCCTAGGGTTGATGCTAACCCTAACCCTAACACTATCCTAGGCCTGATGATAACCCTAACCCTAACCCTAACACTATCCTAGGGCTGATGCTAACCCTAACCCTAACACTATCCTAGGGCTGATGCTAACCCTAACCCTAACCCTAACACTATCCTAAGTCTGATGCTAACCCTAGACCTCACACTATACTAGGCCTGATGATAACCATAACCCTAACCTTAACACTATCCTAGGGCTGATGCTAACCCTAACCCTAACCCTAATACTATCCTAGAGCTGATGCTAACCCTAACCCTAACACTATCCTAGGCCTGATGATAACCCTAACACTAACCCTGACACTATCCTAGGGCTGATGCTAACCCTATCATTAACCCTAACACTCTCCTAGGGCTGAGGCTAACCCTAACCCTAACACTATCCTAGGGCTGATGCTAACCCTAACCCTAACCCAAACACTATCCTAGGGTTGATGCTAACCCTAACCCTAACACTATACTAGGGCTGATGCTAACCCTAACCCTAACCCTAACACTATCCTTGGACTGATGCTAACCCTAACCCTAACACTATCCTGGGCCTGATGCTAACCCTAACCCTAACACTATCCTAGGGCTGATGCTAACCCTAACCCTAACACTATCCTTGGGCTGATGCTAACCCTAACCCTAACCCTAACACTATACTTGGGCTGATGCTAACCCTAACCCTAACAATATCCTGGGCCTGATGCTAACCCTAACCCTAACCCTAACGCTATCCTAGGGCTGATGCTAACCCTAACCCTAACACTATCCTTGGGCTGATGCTAACCCTAACCCTAACCCTAACAATATCCTATGGCAGATGCTAACCCTAACGCTAACCCTAACACTATCCTTGAACGGATGCTAACCCTAACCCTAACCCTAACACTATCCTAGGCCTGATGCTAACCCTAACCCTAACCCTAACACTCTCCTAGGGTTTATGTTAACCCTAACCCTAACACTATCCTAGGGCTGATGCTAACCCTAACCCTAACCCTAACACTATCCTAGGGCGGATGCTAACCCTAACGCTAACCCTAACACTATCCTAGGGCTGATGCTAACCCTAACACTAACATTATCCTAGGGCTGATGCTAACCCTAACCCTAACCCTAACATTATCCTAGGGCTGATGCTAACCCTAACCCTAACTCTAACACTATCTTAGGCTGAGGCTAACCCTAACCCTAACACTATCCTACGGCTGATGCTAACCCTAACCCTAACCCTATCTCTATCCTAGGGCTGATGCTAACCCTAACCCTAACACTATCCTAGGGCTGATGCTAACCCTAACCCTAACCCTAACACTATCCTAGGGCTGATGCTAACCCTAACCCTAACACTATCCTAGGGCTGATGCTAACCCTAACCCTAACCCTAACACTATCCTAGGGCTGATGCTAACCCTAACCCTAACACTATCCTAGGGCGAATGCTAACCCTAACCCTAACCCTAACACTATCCTAGGGCTGATGCTAACCCTAACACTAACACTATCCTAGGGCTGATGCTAACCCTAACCCTAACCCAACACTATCCTAGGGCGGATGCTAACCCTAACCCTAACCCTAACACTATCCTAGGGCTGATGCTAACCCTAACACTAACACTATCCTAGGCCTGATGCTAAGCCTAACCCTAACCCTAACACTATACTAGGGCTGATGCTAACCCTAACCCTAACACTATCCTAGGGCTGATGCTAACCCTAACACTAACACTATCTTAGGGCTGATGCTAACCCTAACCCTAACCCTAACACTCTTCAAGGGCTGATGCTAACCCTAACCCTAACCCTAACACTATCCTAGGGCTGATGCTAACCCTAACCCTAACTCTAACACTATCTTAGGGCTGAGGCTAACCCTAACCCTAACACTATCCTACGGCTGATGCTAACCCTAACCCTAACCCTAACACTATCCTAGGGCTGATGCTAACCCTAACCCTAACACTATCCTAGGCCTGATGCTAACGCTAACCCTAACCCTAACACTATCCTAGGGCTGATGCTAACCCTAACCCTAACACTATCCTAGGGCTGATGCTAACCCTAACCCTAACCCTAACACTATCCTAGGGCTGATGCTAACCCTAACCCTAACACTATCCTAGGCCTGATGATAACCCTAACCCTAACCCTAACACTATCCTAGGGCCGATGCTAACCCTAACCCTAACACTATCCTAGGGCTGATGCTAACCCTAACCCTAACCCTAACACTATCCTAAGTCTGATGCTAACCCTAGACCTCACAAGATACTAGGCCTGATGATAACCATAACCCTAACCTTAACACTATCCTAGGGCTCATGCTAACCCTAACCCTAACCCTAACACTATCCTAGAGCTGATGCTAACCCTAACCCTAACACTATCCTAGGCCTGATGATAACCCTAACACTAACCCTGACACTATCCTAGGGCTGATGCTAACCCTAACCCTAACACTATCCTAGGGCTCATGCTAACCCTAACCCTAACCCTAACACTATCCTAGGCCTGATGCTAACCCTATCCCTAACCCTAACACTCTCCTAGGGCTGAGGCTAACCCTAACGCTAACACTATCCTAGGGCTGATGCTAACCCTAACCCTAACCCAAACACTATCCTAGGGTTGATGCTAACCCTAACCCTAACACTATCCTAGGGCTGATGCTAACCCTAACCCTAACCCTAACACTATCCTTGGACTGATGCTAACCCTAACCCTAACACTATCCTGGGCCTGATGCTAACGCTAACCCTAACCCTAACACTATCCTAGGGCTGATGCTAACCCTAACCCTAACACTATCCTTGGGCTGATGCTAACCCTAACCCTAACCCTAACAATATCCTAGGGCAGATGCTAACCCTAACCCTAACCCTAACACTATCCTTGGGCTGATGCTAACCCTAACCCTAACACTATCCTGGGCCTGATGCTAACCCTAACCCTAACCCTAACACTATCCTAGGGCTGATGCTAACCCTAACCCTAACACTATCCTTGGGCTGATGCTAACCCTAACCCTAACCTTAACAATATCCTAGGGCAGATGCTAACCCTAACGCTAACCCTAACACTATCCTTGAACTGATGCTAACCCTAAGCCTAACCCTAACACTATCCTAGGCCTGATGATAACGCTAACCCTAACCCTAACACTATCCTAGGGTTTATGTTAACCCTAACCCTAACACTATCCTACGGCTGATGCTAACCCTAACCCTAACCCTAACACTATCCTAGGGCGGATGCTAACCCTAACCCTAACCCTAACACTATCCTAGGGCTGATGCTAACCCTAACACTAACACTATCCTAGGGCTGATGCTAACCCTAACCCTAACCCTAACACTATCCTAGGGCTGATGCTAACCCTAACCCTAACCCTAACATTATCCTAGGGCTGATGCTAACCCTAACACTAACACTATCCTAGGGCTGATGCTAACCCTAACCCTAACCCTAACACTATCCTAGGGCTGATGCTAACCCTAACCCTAACTCTAACACTATATTAGGGCTGAGGCTAACCCTAACCCTAACACTATCCTACGGCTGATGCTAACCCTAACCCTAACCCTAAGACTATCCTAGGGCTGATGCTAACCCTAACCCTAACACTATCCTAGGCCTGATGCTAACCCTAAGCCTAACCCTAACACTATCGTAGGGCTGATGCTAACCCTAACCCTAACACTATCCTAGGGCTGATGCTAACCTAACCCTAACCCTAACACTATCCTAGGGCTGATGCTACCCTAACCCTAACACTATCCTAGGCCTGATGATAACCCTAACCCTAACCCTGACACCATCCTAGGGCTGATGCTAACCCTAAGCCTAACAGTATCCTAGGGCTGATGCTAACCCTAACCCAACCCTAACACTATTCTAGGGCTGATGATAACCCTAACCCTAACACTATCCTAGGCCTGATGCTAACCCTAACCCTAACCCTAACACTATCCTAGGGCTGATGCTAACCCTAACCCTAACCCTAACACTATCCTAGAGCTGATGCTAACCCTAACCCTAACCCTAACCCTAACCCTAATACTATCCTAGGGCTGATGCTAACCCTAACCCTAACCCTAACACTATCCTAGGGCTGATGCTAACCCTAACCCTAACTCTAACACTATCCTAGGGCTGAGGCTAACCCTAACCCTAACACTATCCTACGGCTGATGCTAACCCTAACCCTAACCCTAACACTATCCTAAGGCTGATGCTAACCCTAACACTAACACTATCCTAGGCCTGGTGCTAACCCTAACCCTAACCCTAACACTATTCTAGGGCTGATGCTAACCCTAACCCTAATAATATCCTAGGGCTGAGGCTAACCCTAACCCTAACCCTAACACTATCCTAGGGCTGATGCTATCCCTAACCCTAACCCTAACACTATCCTAGGGCTGATGCTAACCCTAACCCAAACCCTAATACTATCCTAGGGCTGATGCTAACCCTAACCCTAACCCTAACACTATCCTAGGCCTCATGCTAACCCTAACCCTAACCCTAACACTATCCTAGGGCTGATGCTAACCCTAACCCTAACAATATCCTAGGCCTGATGATAACCCTAACCCTAACCCTAACACTATCCTAGGGCTGATGCTAAACCTAACCCTAACACTATCCTACGGCTGATGCTAACCCTAACCCTAACCCTAACACTATCCTAAGTCTGATGCTAACCCTAGCCCTCACACTATCCTAGGCCTGATGATAACCCTAACCCTAACCTTAACACTATCCTAGCGGTGATGCTAACCCTAACCATAACCCTAACACTATCCTAGAGCTGATGCTAACCCTAACCCTAACACTATCCTAGGCCTGATGATAACCCTAACCCTAACCCTGACACTATCCTAGGGCTGATGCTAACCCTAACCCTAACACTATCCTAGGGCTGATGCTAACCCTAACCCTAACCCTAACACTATCCTAGGCCTGATGCTAACCCTATCCCTAACCCTAACACTCTCCTAGGGCTGAGGGTAACCCTAACCCTAACACTATCCTATGGCTGATGCTAACCCTAACCCTAACCCAAACACTATCCTAGGGTTGATGCTAACCCTAACCCTAACACTATCCTAGGGCTGATGCTAACCCTAACCCTAACCCTAACACTATCCTAGGGCTGAGGGTAACCCTAACACAAACACTATCCTAGGGTTGATGCTAACCCTAACCCTAACACTATCCTAGGGCTGATGCTAACCCTAACCCTAACCCTAACACTATCCTTGGGCTGATGCTAACCCTAACCCTAACACTATCCTGGGCCTGATGCTAACCCTAACCCTAACCCTAACACTATCCTAGGGCTGATGCTAACCCTAACCCTAACACTATCCTTGGGCTGATGCTAACCCTAACCCTAACCCTAACACTATCCTAGGGCAGATGCTAAACCTAACGCTAACCCTAACACTATCCTTGAACTGATGCTAACCCTAACCCTAACCCTAACACTATCCTAGGCCTGATGATAACCCTAACCCTAACCCTAACACTATCCTAGGATTTATGTTAACCCTAACCCTAACACTATCCTAGGGCTGATGCTAACCCTAACCCTAACCCTAACACTATCCTAGGGCGGATGCTAACCCTAACCCTAACCCTAACACTATCCTAGGGCTGATGCTAACCCTAACCCTAACCCTAACACTATCCTAGGGCTGATGCTAACCATAACCATAACACTATCCTAGGGCTGATGCTAACCCTAACCCTAACCCTAACACTATCCTAGGGCGGATGCTAACCCTAACCCTAACCCTAACACTATCCTAGGCCTGATGCTACCCCTAACCCTAACCCTAACACTATCCTAGGGCTGATGCTAACCATAACCATAACACTATCCTAGGGCTGATGCTAAACATAACCCTAACCCTAACACTATCCTAGGGCTGATGCTAACCCTAACCCTAACACTATCCTAGGCCTGATGATAACCCTAACCCTAACCCTAACACTATCCTAGGGCTGATGCTAACCCTAACCCTAACACTTTCCTAGGGCTGATGCTAACCCTCACCCTAACCCTAACACTATCCTAAGTCTGATGCTAACCCTAGACCTCACACTATACTAGGCCTGATGATAACCATAACCCTAACCTTAACACTATCCTAGGGCTGATGCTAACCCTAACCCTAACCCTATTACTATCCTAGAGCTGATGCTAACCCTAACCCTAACACTATCCTAGGCCTGATGATAACCCTAACACTAACCCTGACACTATTCTAGGGCTGATGCTAACCCTAACCCTAACGCTATCCTAGGGGTGATGCTAACCCTAACCCTAACCCTAACACTATCCTAGGCCTGATGCTAACCCTATCCCTAACCCTAACACTCTCCTACGGCTGAGGCTAACCCTAACCCTAACACTATCCTAGGGCTGATGCTAACCCTAACCCTAACCCAAACACTATACTAGGGTTGATGCTAACCCTAACCCTAACACTATCCTAGGGCTGATGCTAACCCTAACCCTAACCCTAACACTATCCTTGGACTGATGCTAACCCTAACCCTAACACTATCCTGGGCCTGATGCTAACCCTAACCCTAACCCTAACACTATCCTAGGGCTGATGCTAACCCTAACCCTAACACTATCCTTGGGCTGATGCTAACCCTAACCCTAACCCTAACACTATATTTGGGCTGATGCTAACCCTAACCATAACACTATCCTGGGCCTGATGCTAACCCTAACCCTAACCCTAACACTATCCTAGGGGTGATGCTAACCCTAACCCTAACACTATCCTTGGGCTGATGCTAACCCTAACCCTAAACCTAACAATATCCTATGGCAGATGCTAACCCTAACGCTAACCCTAACACTATCCTTGAACTGATGCTAACCCTAACCCTAACCCTAACACTATCCTAGGCCTGATGCTAACCCTAACCCTAACCCTAACACTCTCCTAGGGTTTATGTTAACCCTAACCCTAACACTATCCTATGGCTGATGCTAACCCTAACCCTAACCCAAACACTATCCTAGGGCGGATGCTAACCCTAACCCTAACCCTAACACTATCCTAGGGCTGATGCTAACCCTAACACTAACACTATCCTAGGGCTGATGCTAACCCTAACCCTAACCCTAACATTATCCTAGGGCTGATGCTAACCCTAACCCTAACTCTAACACTATCTTAGGGCTGAGGCTAACCATAACCCTAACACTATCCTACGGCTGATGCTAACCCTAACCCTAACCCTAACTCTATCCTAGGGCTGATGCTAACCCTAACCCTAACACTATCCTAGGGCTGATGCTAACCCTAACCCTAACCCTAACACTATCCTAGGGCTGATGCTAACCCTAACCCTAACACTATCCTAGGGCTGATGCTAACCCTAACCCTAACCCTAACACTATCCTAGGGCTGATGCTAACCCTAACCCTAACCCTAACACTATCCTAGGGCGAATGCTAACCCTAACCCTAACCCTAACACTATCCTAGGGCTGATGCTAACCCTAACACTAACACTATCCTAGGGCTGATGCTAACCCTAACCCTAACCCTAACACTATCATAGGGCGGATGCTAACCCTAACCCTAACCCTAACACTATCCTATGGCTGATGCTAACCCTAACACTAACACTATCCTAGGCCTGATGCTAAGCCTAACCCTAACCCTAACACTATCCTAGGGCTGATGCTAACCCTAACCCTAACACTATCCTAGGGCTGATGCTAACCCTAACACTAACACTATCCTAGGGCTGATGCTACCCCTAACCCTAACCCTAACACTCTTCAAGGGCTGATGCTAACCCTAACCCTAACCCTAACACTATCCTAGGGCTGATGCTAACCCTAACCCTAACTCTAACACTATCTTAGGGCTGAGGCTAACCCTAACCCTAACACTATCCTACGGCTGATGCTAACCCTAACCCTAACCCTAACACTATCCTAGGGCTGATGCTAACCCTAACCCTAACACTATCCTAGGCCTGATGCTAACCCTAACCCTAACCCTAACACTATCCTAGGGCTGATGCTAACCCTAACCCTAACACTATCCTAGGGCTGATGCTAACCCTAACCCTAACCCTAACACTATCCTAAGGCTGATGCTAACCCTAACCCTAACACTATCCTAGGCCTGATGATAACCCTAACCCTAACCCTAACACTATCCTAGGGCTGATGCTAACCCTAACCCTAACACAATCCTAGGGCTGATGCTAACCCTAACCCTAACCCTAACACTATCCTAAGTCTGATGCTAACCCTAGACCTCACAAGATACTAGGCCTGATGATAACCATAACCCTAACCTTAACACTATCCTAGGGCTCATGCTAACCCTAACCCTAACCCTAACACTATCCTAGAGCTGATGCTAACCCTAACCCTAACACTATCCTAGGCCTGATGATAACCCTAACACTAACCCTGACACTATTCTAGGGCTGATGCTAACTCTAACCCTAACAATATCCTAGGGCTCATGCTAACCCTAACCCTAACCCTACCACTATCCTAGGCCTGATGCTAACCCTATCCCTAACCCTAACACTCTCCTAGGGCTGAGGCTAACCCTAACCCTAACACTATCCTAGGGCTGATGCTAACCCTAACCCTAACCCAAACACTATCCTAGGGTTGATGCTAACCCTAACCCTAACACTATCCTAGGGCTGATGCTAACCCTAACCCTAACCCTAACACTATCCTTGGACTGATGCTAACCCTAACCCTAACACTATCCTGGGCCTGATGCTAACCCTAACCCTAACCCTAACAATATCCTAGGGCAGATGCTAACCCTAACCCTAACCCTAACACTATCCTTGGGCTGATGCTAACCCTAACCCTAACACTATCCTTGGCCTGATGCTAACCCTAACCCTAACCCTAACACTATCCTAGGGCTGATGCTAACCCTAACCCTAACACTATCCTTGGGCTGATGCTAACCCTAACCCTAACCTTAACAATATCCTAGGGCAGATGCTAACCCTAACGCTAACCCTAACACTATCCTTGAACTGATGCTAACCCTAACCCTAACCCTAACACTACCCTAGGCCTGATGATAACGCTAACCCTAACCCTAACACTATCCTAGGGTTTATGTTAACCCTAACCTTAACACTATCCTAGGTCTGATGCTAACCCTAACCCTAACCCTAACACTATCCTAGGGTGGATGCTAACCCTAACCCTAACCCTAACACTATCCTAGGGCTGATGCTAACCCTAACACTAACACTATCCTAGGGCTGATGCTAACCCTAACCCTAACCCTAACATTATCCTAGGGCTGATGCTAAGCCTAACCCTATATCTAACACTATCTTAGGGCTGAGGCTAACCCTAACCCTAACACTATCCTTCGGCTGATGCTAACCCTAACCCTAACCCTAACACTATCCTAGGGCTGATGCTAACCCTAACCCTAACACTATCCTAGGGCTGATGCTAACCCTAACCCTAACCCTAACACTATCCTAGGGCTGATGCTAACCCTAACCCTAACACTATCCTAGGGCTGATGCTAACCCTAACCCTAACCCTAACACTATCCTAGGGCGGATGCTAACCCTAACCCTAACCCTAACATTATCCTAGGGCTGATGCTAACCCTAACACTAACACTATCCTAGGGCTGATGCTAACCCTAACCCTAACCCTAACACTATCCTAGGGCTGATGCTAACCCTAACCCTAACTCTAACACTATCTTAGGGCTGAGGCTAACCCTAACCCTAACACTATCCTACGGCTGATGCTAACCCTAACCCTAACACTATCCTACGGCTGATGCTAACCCTAACCCTAACCCTAACACTATATTAAGGCTGATGCTAACCCTAACACTAACACTATCCTAGGCCTGGTGCTAACCCTAACCCTAACCCTAACACTATTCTAGGGCTGATGCTAACCCTAACCCTAATAATATCCTAGGGCTGATGCTAACCCTAACCCTAACCCTAACACTATCCTAGGGCTGATGCTATCCCTAACCCTAACCCTAACACTATCCTAGGGCTGATGCTAACCCTAACCCTAACCCTAACACTATCCTAGGGCTGATGCTAACCCTAACCCTAACACTATCCTAGGGCTGATGCTAACCCTAACCCTAACCCTAACACTATCCTAGGGCTGATGCTAACCCTAACCCTAACACTATCCTAGGCCTGATGATAACCCTAACCCTAACCCTAACACTATCCTAGGGCTGATGCTAACCCTAACCCTAACACTATCCTAGGGCTGATGCTAACCCTAACCCTAACCCTAACACTATCCTAAGTCTGATGCTAACCCTAGACCTCACACTATACTAGGCCTGATGATAACCATAACCCTAACCTTAACACTATCCTAGGGCTGATGCTAACCCTAACCCTAACCCTAATACTATCCTAGAGCTGATGCTAACCCTAACCCTAACACTATCCTAGGCCTGATGATAACCCTAACACTAACCCTGACACTATCCTAGGGCTGATGCTAACCCTATCCCTAACCCTAACACTCTCCTAGGGCTGAGGCTAACCCTAACCCTAACACTATCCTAGGGCTGATGCTAACCCTAACCCTAACCCAAACACTATCCTAGGGTTGATGCTAACCCTAACCCTAACACTATACTAGGGCTGATGCTAACCCTAACCCTAACCCTAACACTATCCTTGGACTGATGCTAACCCTAACCCTAACACTATCCTGGGCCTGATGCTAACCCTAACCCTAACACTATCCTAGGGCTGATGCTAACCCTAACCCTAACACTATCCTTGGGCTGATGCTAACCCTAACCCTAACCCTAACACTATACTTGGGCTGATGCTAACCCTAACCCTAACAATATCCTGGGCCTGATGCTAACCCTAACCCTAACCCTAACGCTATCCTAGGGCTGATGCTAACCCTAACCCTAACACTATCCTTGGGCTGATGCTAACCCTAACCCTAACACTATCCTTGGGCTGATGCTAACCCTAACCCTAACCCTAACAATATCCTATGGCAGATGCTAACCCTAACGCTAACCCTAACACTATCCTTGAACGGATGCTAACCCTAACCCTAACCCTAACACTATCCTAGGCCTGATGCTAACCCTAACCCTAACCCTAACACTCTCCTAGGGTTTATGTTAACCCTAACCCTAACACTATCCTAGGGCTGATGCTAACCCTAACCCTAACCCTAACACTATCCTAGGGCGGATGCTAACCCTAACCCTAACCCTAACACTATCCTAGGGCTGATGCTAACCCTAACACTAACACTATCCTAGGGCTGATGCTAACCCTAACCCTAACCCTAACATTATCCTAGGGCTGATGCTAACCCTAACCCTAACTCTAACACTATCTTAGGCTGAGGCTAACCCTAACCCTAACACTATCCTACGGCTGATGCTAACCCTAACCCTAACCCTATCTCTATCCTAGGGCTGATGCTAACCCTAACCCTAACACTATCCTAGGGCTGATGCTAACCCTAACCCTAACCCTAACACTATCCTAGGGCTGATGCTAACCCTAACCCTAACACTATCCTAGGGCTGATGCTAACCCTAACCCTAACCCTAACACTATCCTAGGGCTGATGCTAACCCTAACCCTAACACTATCCTAGGGCGAATGCTAACCCTAACCCTAACCCTAACACTATCCTAGGGCTGATGCTAACCCTAACACTAACACTATCCTAGGGCTGATGCTAACCCTAACCCTAACCCAACACTATCCTAGGGCGGATGCTAACCCTAACCCTAACCCTAACACTATCCTAGGGCTGATGCTAACCCTAACACTAACACTATCCTAGGCCTGATGCTAAGCCTAACCCTAACCCTAACACTATACTAGGGCTGATGCTAACCCTAACACTAACACTATCCTAGGGCTGATGCTAACCCTAACCCTAACTCTAACACTATCTTAGGGCTGAGGCTAACCCTAACCCTAACACTATCCTACGGCTGATGCTAACCCTAACCCTAACCCTAACACTATCCTAGGGCTGATGCTAACCCTAACCCTAACACTATCCTAGGCCTGATGCTAACGCTAACCCTAACCCTAACACTATCCTAGGGCTGATGCTAACCCTAACCCTAACACTATCCTAGGGCTGATGCTAACCCTAACCCTAACCCTAACACTATCCTAGGGCTGATGCTAACCCTAACCCTAACACTATCCTAGGCCTGATGATAACCCTAACCCTAACCCTAACACTATCCTAGGGCCGATGCTAACCCTAACCCTAACACTATCCTAGGGCTGATGCTAACCCTAACCCTAACCCTAACACTATCCTAAGTCTGATGCTAACCCTAGACCTCACAAGATACTAGGCCTGATGATAACCATAACCCTAACCTTAACACTATCCTAGGGCTCATGCTAACCCTAACCCTAACCCTAACACTATCCTAGAGCTGATGCTAACCCTAACCCTAACACTATCCTAGGCCTGATGATAACCCTAACACTAACCCTGACACTATCCTAGGGCTGATGCTAACCCTAACCCTAACACTATCCTAGGGCTCATGCTAACCCTAACCCTAACCCTAACACTATCCTAGGCCTGATGCTAACCCTATCCCTAACCCTAACACTCTCCTAGGGCTGAGGCTAACCCTAACGCTAACACTATCCTAGGGCTGATGCTAACCCTAACCCTAACCCAAACACTATCCTAGGGTTGATGCTAACCCTAACCCTAACACTATCCTAGGGCTGATGCTAACCCTAACCCTAACCCTAACACTATCCTTGGACTGATGCTAACCCTAACCCTAACACTATCCTGGGCCTGATGCTAACCCTAACCCTAACCCTAACACTATCCTAGGGCTGATGCTAACCCTAACCCTAACACTATCCTTGGGCTGATGCTAACCCTAACCCTAACCCTAACAATATCCTAGGGCAGATGCTAACCCTAACCCTAACCCTAACACTATCCTTGGGCTGATGCTAACCCTAACCCTAACACTATCCTGGGCCTGATGCTAACCCTAACCCTAACCCTAACACTATCCTAGGGCTGATGCTAACCCTAACCCTAACACTATCCTTGGGCTGATGCTAACCCTAACCCTAACCTTAACAATATCCTAGGGCAGATGCTAACCCTAACGCTAACCCTAACACTATCCTTGAACTGATGCTAACCCTAAGCCTAACCCTAACACTATCCTAGGCCTGATGATAACGCTAACCCTAACCCTAACACTATCCTAGGGTTTATGTTAACCCTAACCCTAACACTATCCTACGGCTGATGCTAACCCTAACCCTAACCCTAACACTATCCTAGGGCGGATGCTAACCCTAACCCTAACCCTAACACTATCCTAGGGCTGATGCTAACCCTAACACTAACACTATCCTAGGGCTGATGCTAACCCTAACCCTAACCCTAACATTATCCTAGGGCTGATGCTAACCCTAACCCTAACTCTAACACTATCTTAGGGCTGAGGCTAACCCTAACCCTAACACTATCCTTCGGCTGATGCTAACCCTAACCCTAACCCTAACACTATCCTAGGGCTGATGCTAACCCTAACCCTAACACTATCCTAGGGCTGATGCTAACCCTAACCCTAACCCTAACACTATCCTAGGGCTGATGCTAACCCTAACCCTAACACTATCCTAGGGCTGATGCTAACCCTAACCCTAACCCTATCACTATCCTAGGGCGGATGCTAACCCTAACCCTAACCCTAACATTATCCTAGGGCTGATGCTAACCCTAACACTAACACTATCCTAGGGCTGATGCTAACCCTAACCCTAACCCTAACACTATCCTAGGGCTGATGCTAACCCTAACCCTAACTCTAACACTATATTAGGGCTGAGGCTAACCCTAACCCTAACACTATCCTACGGCTGATGCTAACCCTAACCCTAACCCTAAGACTATCCTAGGGCTGATGCTAACCCTAACCCTAACACTATCCTAGGCCTGATGCTAACCCTAAGCCTAACCCTAACACTATCGTAGGGCTGATGCTAACCCTAACCCTAACACTATCCTAGGGCTGATGCTAACCTAACCCTAACCCTAACACTATCCTAGGGCTGATGCTACCCTAACCCTAACACTATCCTAGGCCTGATGATAACCCTAACCCTAACCCTGACACCATCCTAGGGCTGATGCTAACCCTAAGCCTAACACTATCCTAGGGCTGATGCTAACCCTAACCCTAACCCTAACACTATTCTAGGGCTGATGATAACCCTAACCCTAACACTATCCTAGGCCTGATGCTAACCCTAACCCTAACCCTAACACTATCCTAGGGCTGATGCTAACCCTAACCCTAAACCTAACACTATCCTAGAGCTGATGCTAACCCTAACCTTAACCCTAACCCTAACCCTAATACTATCCTAGGGCTGATGCTAACCCTAACCCTAACCCTAACACTATCCTAGGGCTGATGCTAACCCTAACCCTAACTCTAACACTATCCTAGGGCTGAGGCTAACCCTAACCCTAACACTATCCTACGGCTGATGCTAACCCTAACCCTAACCCTAACACTATCCTAAGGCTGATGCTAACCCTAACACTAACACTATCCTAGGCCTGGTGCTAACCCTAACCCTAACCCTAACACTATTCTAGGGCTGATGCTAACCCTAACCCTAATAATATCCTAGGGCTGAGGCTAACCCTAACCCTAACCCTAACACTATCCTAGGGCTGATGCTATCCCTAACCCTAACCCTAACACTATCCTAGGGCTGATGCTAACCCTAACCCTAACCCTAATACTATCCTAGGGCTGATGCTAACCCTAACCCTAACCCTAACACTATCCTAGGCCTCATGCTAACCCTAACCCTAACCCTAACACTATCCTAGGGCTGATGCTAACCCTAACCCTAACAATATCCTAGGCCTGATGATAACCCTAACCCTAACCCTAACACTATCCTAGGGCTGATGCTAAACCTAACCCTAACACTATCCTACGGCTGATGCTAACCCTAACCCTAACCCTAACACTATCCTAAGTCTGATGCTAACCCTAGCCCTCACACTATCCTAGGCCTGATGATAACCCTAACCCTAACCTTAACACTATCCTAGCGGTGATGCTAACCCTAACCATAACCCTAACACTATCCTAGAGCTGATGCTAACCCTAACCCTAACACTATCCTAGGCCTGATGATAACCCTAACCCTAACCCTGACACTATCCTAGGGCTGATGCTAACCCTAACCCTAACACTATCCTAGGGCTGATGCTAACCCTAACCCTAACCCTAACACTATCCTAGGCCTGATGCTAACCCTATCCCTAACCCTAACACTCTCCTAGGGCTGAGGGTAACCCTAACCCTAACACTATCCTATGGCTGATGCTAACCCTAACCCTAACCCAAACACTATCCTAGGGTTGATGCTAACCCTAACCCTAACACTATCCTAGGGCTGATGCTAACCCTAACCCTAA
Organism: Lemur catta; assembly: GCF_020740605.2. Classification (NCBI taxonomy): domain Eukaryota; kingdom Metazoa; phylum Chordata; class Mammalia; order Primates; family Lemuridae; genus Lemur; species Lemur catta. The sequence goes on along the minus strand of NW_025423856.1, from coordinate 1,246,704 downwards.
CCCTAACACTATCCTGGGCCTGATGCTAACCCTAACCCTAACCCTAACACTATCCTAGGGCTGAGGGTAACCCTAACACAAACACTATCCTAGGGTTGATGCTAACCCTAACCCTAACACTATCCTAGGGCTGATGCTAACCCTAACCCTAACCCTAACACTATCCTTGGGCTGATGCTAACCCTAACCCTAACACTATCCTGGGCCTGATGCTAACCCTAACCCTAACCCTAACACTATCCTAGGGCTGATGCTAACCCTAACCCTAACACTATCCTTGGGCTGATGCTAACCCTAACCCTAACCCTAACACTATCCTAGGGCAGATGCTAAACCTAACGCTAACCCTAACACTATCCTTGAACTGATGCTAACCCTAACCCTAACCCTAACACTATCCTAGGCCTGATGATAACCCTAACCCTAACCCTAACACTATCCTAGGATTTATGTTAACCCTAACCCTAACACTATCCTAGGGCTGATGCTAACCCTAACCCTAACCCTAACACTATCCTAGGGCGGATGCTAACCCTAACCCTAACCCTAACACTATCCTAGGGCTGATGCTAACCCTAACACTAACACTATCCTAGGGCTGATGCTAACCCTAACCCTAACCCTAACATTATCCTAGGGCGGATGCTAACCCTAACCCTAACCCTAACACTATCCTAGGGCTGATGCTAACGCTAACCCTAACACTATCCTAGGGCTGATGCTAACCCTAACACTAACACTATCCTAGGGCTGATGCTAACCCTAACCCTAAACCTAACACTCTCCATGGGCTGATGCTAACCCTAACCCTAACCCTAACACTATCCTAGGGCTGATGCTAACCCTCACCCTAACTCTACACTATCGTAGGGCTGAGGCTAACCCTAACCCTAACACTATCCTACGGCTGATGCTAACCCTAACCCTAACCCTAACACTATACTAGGGCTGATTCTAACCCTAACCCTAACACTATCCTAGGCCTGATGCTACCCCTAACCCTAACCCTAACACTATCCTAGGGCTGATGCTAACCATAACCATAACACTATCCTAGGGCTGATGCTAAACATAACCCTAACCCTAACACTATCCTAGGGCTGATGCTAACCCTAACCCTAACACTATCCTAGGCCTGATGATAACCCTAACCCTAACCCTAACACTATCCTAGGGCTGATGCTAACCCTAACCCTAACACTTTCCTAGGGCTGATGCTAACCCTCACACTAACCCTAACACTATCCTAAGTCTGATGCTAACCCTAGACCTCACACTATACTAGGCCTGATGATAACCATAACCCTAACCTTAACACTATCCTAGGGCTGATGCTAACCCTAACCCTAACCCTAATACTATCCTAGAGCTGATGCTAACCCTAACCCTAACACTATCCTAGGCCTGATGATAACCCTAACACTAACCCTGACACTATTCTAGGGCTGATGCTAACCCTAACCCTAACGCTATCCTAGGGGTGATGCTAACCCTAACCCTAACCCTAACACTATCCTAGGCCTGATGCTAACCCTATCCCTAACCCTAACACTCTCCTACGGCTGAGGCTAACCCTAACCCTAACACTATCCTAGGGCTGATGCTAACCCTAACCCTAACCCAAACACTATACTAGGGTTGATGCTAACCCTAACCCTAACACTATCCTAGGGCTGATGCTAACCCTAACCCTAACCCTAACACTATCCTTGGACTGATGCTAACCCTAACCCTAACACTATCCTGGGCCTGATGCTAACCCTAACCCTAACCCTAACACTATCCTAGGGCTGATGCTAACCCTAACCCTAACACTATCCTTGGGCTGATGCTAACCCTAACCCTAACCCTAACACTATATTTGGGCTGATGCTAACCCTAACCATAACACTATCCTGGGCCTGATGCTAACCCTAACCCTAACCCTAACACTATCCTAGGGGTGATGCTAACCCTAACCCTAACACTATCCTTGGGCTGATGCTAACCCTAACCCTAAACCTAACAATATCCTATGGCAGATGCTAACCCTAACGCTAACCCTAACACTATCCTTGAACTGATGCTAACCCTAACCCTAACCCTAACACTATCCTAGGCCTGATGCTAACCCTAACCCTAACCCTAACACTCTCCTAGGGTTTATGTTAACCCTAACCCTAACACTATCCTAGGGCTGATGCTAACCCTAACCCTAACCCAAACACTATCCTAGGGCGGATGCTAACCCTAACCCTAACCCTAACACTATCCTAGGGCTGATGCTAACCCTAACACTAACACTATCCTAGGGCTGATGCTAACCCTAACCCTAACCCTAACATTATCCTAGGGCTGATGCTAACCCTAACCCTAACTCTAACACTATCTTAGGGCTGAGGCTAACCATAACCCTAACACTATCCTACGGCTGATGCTAACCCTAACCCTAACCCTAACTCTATCCTAGGGCTGATGCTAACCCTAACCCTAACACTATCCTAGGGCTGATGCTAACCCTAACCCTAACCCTAACACTATCCTAGGGCTGATGCTAACCCTAACCCTAACACTATCCTAGGGCTGATGCTAACCCTAACCCTAACCCTAACAGTATCCTAGGGCTGATGCTAACCCTAACCCTAACCCTAACACTATCCTAGGGCTGATGCTAACCCTAACACTAACACTATCCTAGGGCTGATGCTAACCCTAACCCTAACCCTAACACTATCATAGGGCGGATGCTAACCCTAACCCTAACCCTAACACTATCCTATGGCTGATGCTAACCCTAACACTAACACTATCCTAGGCCTGATGCTAAGCCTAACCCTAACCCTAACACTATCCTAGGGCTGATGCTAACCCTAACCCTAACACTATCCTAGGGCTGATGCTAACCCTAACACTAACACTATCCTAGGGCTGATGCTACCCCTAACCCTAACCCTAACACTCTTCAAGGGCTGATGCTAACCCTAACCCTAACCCTAACACTATCCTAGGGCTGATGCTAACCCTAACCCTAACTCTAACACTATCTTAGGGCTGAGGCTAACCCTAACCCTAACACTATCCTACGGCTGATGCTAACCCTAACCCTAACCCTAACACTATCCTAGGGCTGATGCTAACCCTAACCCTAACACTATCCTAGGCCTGATGCTAACCCTAACCCTAACCCTAACACTATCCTAGGGCTGATGCTAACCCTAACCCTAACACTATCCTAGGGCTGATGCTAACCCTAACCCTAACCCTAACACTATCCTAAGGCTGATGCTAACCCTAACCATAACACTATCCTAGGCCTGATGATAACCCTAACCCTAACCCTAACACTATCCTAGGGCTGATGCTAACCCTAACCCTAACACAATCCTAGGGCTGATGCTAACCCTAACCCTAACCCTAACACTATCCTAAGTCTGATGCTAACCCTAGACCTCACAAGATACTAGGCCTGATGATAACCATAACCCTAACCTTAATACTATCCTAGGGCTCATGCTAACCCTAACCCTAACCCTAACACTATCCTAGAGCTGATGCTAACCCTAACCCTAACACTATCCTAGGCCTGATGATAACCCTAACACTAACCCTGACACTATCCTAGGGCTGATGCTAACCCTAACCCTAACAATATCCTAGGGCTCATGCTAACCCTAACCCTAACCCTACCACTATCCTAGGCCTGATGCTAACCCTATCCCTAACCCTAACACTCTCCTAGGGCTGAGGCTAACCCTAACCCTAACACTATCCTAGGGCTGATGCTAACCCTAACCCTAACCCAAACACTATCCTAGGGTTGATGCTAACCCTAACCCTAACACTATCCTAGGGCTGATGCTAACCCTAACCCTAACCCTAACACTATCCTTGGACTGATGCTAACCCTAACCCTAACACTATCCTGGGCCTGATGCTAACCCTAACCCTAACCCTAACACTATCCTAGGGCTGATGCTAACCCTAACCCTAACACTATCCTTGGGCTGATGCTAACCCTAACCCTAACCCTAACAATATCCTAGGGCAGATGCTAACCCTAACCCTAACCCTAACACTATCCTTGGCCTGATGCTAACCCTAACCCTAACCCTAACACTATCCTAGGGCTGATGCTAACCCTAACCCTAACACTATCCTTGGGCTGATGCTAACCCTAACCCTAACCTTAACAATATCCTAGGGCAGATGCTAACCCTAACGCTAACCCTAACACTATCCTTGAACTGATGCTAACCCTAACCCTAACCCTAACACTATCCTAGGCCCGATGATAACGCTAACCCTAACCCTAACACTATCCTAGGGTTTATGTTAACCCTAACCTTAACACTATCCTAGGTCTGATGCTAACCCTAACCCTAACCCTAACACTATCCTAGGGCGGATGCTAACCCTAACCCTAACCCTAACACTATCCTAGGGCTGATGCTAACCCTAACACTAACACTATCCTAGGGCTGATGCTAACCCTAACCCTAACCCTAACATTATCCTAGGGCTGATGCTAACCCTAACCCTAACTCTAACACTATCTTAGGGCTGAGGCTAACCCTAACCCTAACACTATCCTTCGGCTGATGCTAACCCTAACCCTAACCCTAACACTATCCTAGGGCTGATGCTAACCCTAACCCTAACACTATCCTAGGGCTGATGCTAACCCTAACCATAACCCTAACACTATCCTAGGGGTGATGCTAACCCTAACCCTAACACTATCCTAGGGCTGATGCTAACCCTAACCCTAACACTAACACTATCGTAGGGCGGATGCTAACCCTAACCCTAACCCTAACATTATCCTAGGGCTGATGCTAACCCTAACACTAACACTATCCTAGGGCTGATGCTAACCCTAACCCTAACCCTAACACTATCCTAGGGCTGATGCTAACCCTAACCCTAACTCTAACACTATCTTAGGGCTGAGGCTAACCCTAACCCTAACACTATCCTACGGCTGATGCTAACCCTAACCCTAACCCTAAGACTATCCTAGGGCTGATGCTAACCCTAACCCTAACACTATCCTAGGCCTGATGCTAACCCTAAGCCTAACCCTAACACTATCGTAGGGCTGATGCTAACCCTAACCCTAACACTATCCTAGGGCTGATGCTAACCTAACCCTAACCCTAACACTATCCTAGGGCTGATGCTAACCCTAACCCTAACACTATCCTAGGCCTGATGATAACCCTAACCCTAACCCTAACACCATCCTAGGGCTGATGCTAACCCTAAGCCTAACACTATCCTAGGGCTGATGGTAACCCTAACCCTATCCCTAACGCTATCCTAGGGCTGATGCTAACCCTAACCCTAACACTATCCTAGGCCTGAAGCTAACCCTAACCCTAACCCTAACACTATCCTAGGGCTGATGCTAACCCTAACCCTAACCCTAGCACTATCCTAGAGCTGATGCTAACCCTAACCCTAACCCTAACCCTAACCCTAACACTATCCTAGGGCTGATGCTCTCCCTAACCCTAACCCTAACACTATCCTAGGGCTGATGCTAACCCTAACCCTAAACCTAATACTATCCTAGGGCTGATGCTAACCCTAACCCTAACCCTAACACTATCCTAGGGCTCATGCTAACCCTAACCCTAACCCTAACACTATCCTAGGGCTGATGCTAATCCTAACCCTAACAATATCCTAGGCCTGATGATAACCCTAACCCTAACCCTAACACTATCCTAGGGCTGATGCTAAACCTATCCCTAACACTATCCTAGGGCTGATGCTAACCCTAACCCTAACCCTAACACTATCCTAAGTCTGATGCTAACCCTAGCCCTCACACTATCCTAGGGCTGATGCTAACCCTAACCCTAACCCTAACACTATCCTTGGGCTGATGCTAACCCTAACCCTAACCCTAACACTATCATAGGGCTGATGCTAACCCTAACACTAACACTATCCTAGGGCTGATGCTAACCCTAACCCTAACCCAAACATTATCCTAGGGCGGATGCTAACCCTAACCCTAACCCTAACACTATCCTAGGGCTTATGCTAACCCTAACACTAACACTATCCTAGGCCTGATGCTAACCCTAACCCTAACCCTAACACTATCCTAGGGCTGATGCTAACCCTAACCCTAACACTATCCTAGGGCTGATGCTAACCCTAACACTAACACTATCCTAGGGCGGACGCTAACCCTAACCCTAACCCTAACACTATCCTAGGGCTGATGCTAACCCTAACACTAACACTATCCTAGGGCTGATGCTAAGCCTAACCCTAACCCAAACATTATCCTAGGGCTGATGCTAACCCTAACCCTAACTCTAACACTATCTTAGGGCTGAGGCTAACCCTAACCCTAACACTATCCTACGGCTGATGCTAACCCTAACCCTAACCCTAACACTATCCTAGGGCTGATGCTAACCCTAACCCTAACACTATCCTAGGGCTGATGCTAACCCTAACCCTAACCCTAACACTATCCTAGGGCTGATGCTAACCCTAACCCTAACACTATCCTAGGGCTGCTGAGAACCCTAACCCTAAACCTAACACTATCCTAGGGGGGATGCTAACCCTAACCCTAACCCTAACACTATCCTAGGGCTGATGCTAACCCTAACACTAACACTATCCTAGGGCTGATGCTAACCCTAAACCTAACCCTAACACTCTCCAAGGGCTGATGCTAACCCTAACCCTAACCCTAACACTATCCTAGGGCTGATGCTAACCCTAACCCTAACACTATCCTAGGGCTGATGCTAACCCTAACCCTAACCCTAACACTATCCTAGTGTTGATGCTAACCCTAACCCTAACACTATCCTAGGGCTGATGCTAACCCTAACCCTAACACTATCCTAGGGCTGATGCTAACCCTAACCCTAAGCCTAACACTAACCTAGGGCTGATGCTAACCCTAACCCTAACACTATCCTAGGGCTGATGCTAACCCTAACCCTAACCCTAACACTATCCTATGGCTGATGCTAACCCTAACCCTAACACTATCCTAGGGCTGATGCTAACCCTAACCCTAACCCTAACACTATCCTAGGGCTGATGCTAACCCTAACACTAACACTATCCTAGGGCTGATGCTAACCCTAACCCTAACCCTAACACTATCCTAGGGCTGATGCTAACCCTAACCCTAACCCAAACACTATCCTAGGGTTGATGCTAACCCTAACCCTGACACTATCCTTGGGCTGATGCTAACCCTAACCCTAACCCTAACACTATCCTAGGGCAGATGCTAACCCTAACGCTAACCCTAACACTATCCTTGAACTGATGCTAACCCTAACCCTAACCCTAACACTATCCTAGGCCTGATGATAACCCTAACCCTAACCCTAACACTATCCTAGGGTTTATGTTAACCGTAACGCTAACACTATCCTAGGGCTGATGCTAACCCTAACCCTAACCCTAACACTATCCTAGGGCGGATGCTAACCCTAACCCTAACCCTAACACTGTCATAGGGCTGATGCTAACCCTAACACTAACACTATCCTAGGGCAGATGCTAACCCTAACCCTAACCCTAATATTATCCTAGGGCGGATGGTAACCCTAACCCTAACCTAACACTATCCTAGGGCTGATGCTAACCCTAACACTAAAACTATCCTAGGCCTGATGCTAACCCTAACTCTAACCCTAACACTATCCTAGGGCTAAAGCTAACCCTAACCCTAACACTGTCCTAGGGCTGATGCTCACCCTAACACTAACACTATCCTAGGGCTAATGCTAACCCTAACCCTAACCCTAACACTCTCCAAGGGCTGAGGCTAACCCTAACCCTAACACTATCCTACGGCTGATGCTAACCCGAACCCTAACCCTAACACTATCCTAGGGCTGATGCTAACCCTAACCGTAACACTATCCTAGGCCTGATGCTAACCCTAACCCTAACCCTAACTCTATCCTAGGGTTGATGCTAACCCTAACCCTAACACTATCCTAGGGCTGATGCTAACCCTAACCCTAACCCTAACACTATCCTAGGCCTGATGATAACCCTAACCCTAACCCTAACACTATCCTAGGGCTGATGCTAACCCTAACCCTAACACTATCCTAGGGCTGATGCTAACCCTAACCCTAACCCTAACACTATCCTAGGGCTGATGCTAACCCTAACCCTAACCCTAACACTATCCTAGGGCAGATGCTAACCCTAACGCTAACCCTAACACTATCCTTGAACTGATGCTAACCCTAACCCTAACCCTAACACTATCCTAGGCCTGATGATAACCCTAACGCTAACCCTAACACTATCCTAGGGTTTATGTTAACCCTAACCCTAACACTATCCTAGGGCTGATGCTAACCCTAACCCTAACCCTAACACTATCCTAGGGCGGATGCTAACCCTAACCCTAACCCTAACACTATAGTAGGGCTGATGCTAACCCTAACACTAACACTATCCTAGGGCTGATGCTAACCCTAACCATAACCCTAACATTATCCTAGGGCGGATGCTAACCCTAACCCTAACCTAACAGTATCCTAGGGCTGATGCTAACCCTAACACTAAAACTATCCTAGGCCTGATGCTAACCCTAACCCTAACCCTAACACTATCCTAGGGCTAATGCTAACCCTAACCCTAACACTATCCTAGGGCTGATGCTCACCCTAACACTAACACTATCCTAGGGCTGATGCTAACCCTAACCCTAACCCTAACACTATCCTAGGGCTGATGCTAACCCTAACCCTAACTCTAACACTATCTTAGGGCTGAGGCTAACCCTAACCCTAACACTATCCTAGGGCTGATGCTAACCCTCACCCTAACTCTACACTATCGTAGGGCTGAGGCTAACCCTAACCCTAACCCTAACACTATACTAGGGCTGATTCTAACCCTAACCCTAACACTATCCTAGGCCTGATGCTACCCCTAACCCTAACCCTAACACTATCCTAGGGCTGATGCTAACCATAACCATAACACTATCCTAGGGCTGATGCTAACCATAACCCTAACCCTAACACTATCCTAGGGCTGATGCTAACCCTAACCCTAACACTTTCCTAGGGCTGATGCTAACCCTCACCCTAACCCTAACACTATCCTAAGTCTGATGCTAACCCTAGACCTCACACTATACTAGGCCTGATGATAACCATATCCCTAACCTTAACACTATCCTAGGGCTGATGCTAACCCTAACCCTAACCCTAATACTATCCTAGAGCTGATGCTAACCCTAACCCTAACACTATCCTAGGCCTGATGATAACCCTAACACTAACCCTGACACTATTCTAGGGCTGATGCTAACCCTAACCCTAACGCTATCCTAGGGGTGATGCTAACCCTAACCCTAACCCTAACACTATCCTAGGCCTGATGCTAACCCTATCCCTAACCCTAACACTCTCCTACGGCTGAGGCTAACCCTAACCCTAACACTATCCTAGGGCTGATGCTAACCCTAACCCTAACCCAAACACTATACTAGGGTTGATGCTAACCCTAACCCTAACACTATCCTAGGGCTGATGCTAACCCTAACCCTAACCCTAACACTATCCTTGGACTGATGCTAACCCTAACCCTAACACTATCCTGGGCCTGATGCTAACCCTAACCCTAACCCTAACACTATCCTAGGGCTGATGCTAACCCTAACCCTAACACTATCCTTGGGCTGATGCTAACCCTAACCCTAACCCTAACACTATATTTGGGCTGATGCTAACCCTAACCATAACACTATCCTGGGCCTGATGCTAACCCTAACCCTAACCCTAACACTATCCTAGGGGTGATGCTAACCCTAACCCTAACACTATCCTTGGGCTGATGCTAACCCTAACCCTAAACCTAACAATATCCTATGGCAGATGCTAACCCTAACGCTAACCCTAACACTATCCTTGAACTGATGCTAACCCTAACCCTAACCCTAACACTATCCTAGGCCTGATGCTAACCCTAACCCTAACCCTAACACTCTCCTAGGGTTTATGTTAACCCTAACCCTAACACTATCCTAGGGCTGATGCTAACCCTAACCCTAACCCAAACACTATCCTAGGGCGGATGCTAACCCTAACCCTAACCCTAACACTATCCTAGGGCTGATGCTAACCCTAACACTAACACTATCCTAGGGCTGATGCTAACCCTAACCCTAACCCTAACATTATCCTAGGGCTGATGCTAACCCTAACCCTAACTCTAACACTATCTTAGGGCTGAGGCTAACCATAACCCTAACACTATCCTACGGCTGATGCTAACCCTAACCCTAACCCTAACTCTATCCTAGGGCTGATGCTAACCCTAACCCTAACACTATCCTAGGGCTGATGCTAACCCTAACCCTAACCCTAACACTATCCTAGGGCTGATGCTAACCCTAACCCTAACACTATCCTAGGGCTGATGCTAACCCTAACCCTAACCCTAACACTATCCTAGGGCTGATGCTAACCCTAACCCTAACCCTAACACTATCCTAGGGCGAATGCTAACCCTAACCCTAACCCTAACACTATCCTAGGGCTGATGCTAACCCTAACACTAACACTATCCTAGGGCTGATGCTAACCCTAACCCTAACCCTAACACTATCATAGGGCGGATGCTAACCCTAACCCTAACCCTAACACTATCCTATGGCTGATGCTAACCCTAACACTAACACTATCCTAGGCCTGATGCTAAGCCTAACCCTAACCCTAACACTATCCTAGGGCTGATGCTAACCCTAACCCTAACACTATCCTAGGGCTGATGCTAACCCTAACACTAACACTATCCTAGGGCTGATGCTACCCCTAACCCTAACCCTAACACTCTTCAAGGGCTGATGCTAACCCTAACCCTAACCCTAACACTATCCTAGGGCTGATGCTAACCCTAACCCTAACTCTAACACTATCTTAGGGCTGAGGCTAACCCTAACCCTAACACTATCCTACGGCTGATGCTAACCCTAACCCTAACCCTAACACTATCCTAGGGCTGATGCTAACCCTAACCCTAACACTATCCTAGGCCTGATGCTAACCCTAACCCTAACCCTAACACTATCCTAGGGCTGATGCTAACCCTAACCCTAACACTATCCTAGGGCTGATGCTAACCCTAACCCTAACCCTAACACTATCCTAAGGCTGATGCTAACCCTAACCCTAACACTATCCTAGGCCTGATGATAACCCTAACCCTAACCCTAACACTATCCTAGGGCTGATGCTAACCCTAACCCTAACACAATCCTAGGGCTGATGCTAACCCTAACCCTAACCCTAACACTATCCTAAGTCTGATGCTAACCCTAGACCTCACAAGATACTAGGCCTGATGATAACCATAACCCTAACCTTAACACTATCCTAGGGCTCATGCTAACCCTAACCCTAACCCTAACACTATCCTAGAGCTGATGCTAACCCTAACCCTAACAGTATCCTAGGCCTGATGATAACCCTAACACTAACCCTGACACTATCCTAGGGCTGATGCTAACCCTAACCCTAACAATATCCTAGGGCTCATGCTAACCCTAACCCTAACCCTACCACTATCCTAGGCCTGATGCTAACCCTATCCCTAACCCTAACACTCTCCTAGGGCTGAGGCTAACCCTAACCCTAACACTATCCTAGGGCTGATGCTAACCCTAACCCTAACCCAAACACTATCCTAGGGTTGATGCTAACCCTAACCCTAACACTATCCTAGGGCTGATGCTAACCCTAACCCTTACCCTAACACTATCCTTGGACTGATGCTAACCCTAACCCTAACACTATCCTGGGCCTGATGCTAACCCTAACCCTAACCCTAACACTATCCTAGGGCTGATGCTAACCCTAACCCTAACACTATCCTTGGGCTGATGCTAACCCTAACCCTAACCCTAACAATATCCTAGGGCAGATGCTAACCCTAACCCTAACCCTAACACTATCCTTGGGCTGATGCTAACCCTAACCCTAACACTATCCTTGGCCTGATGCTAACCCTAACCCTAACCCTAACACTATCCTAGGGCTGATGCTAACCCTAACCCTAACACTATCCTTGGGCTGATGCTAACCCTAACCCTAACCTTAACAATATCCTAGGGCAGATGCTAACCCTAACGCTAACCCTAACACTATCCTTGAACTGATGCTAACCCTAACCCTAACCCTAACACTATCCTAGGCCTGATGATAACGCTAACCCTAACCCTAACACTATCCTAGGGTTTATGTTAACCCTAACCTTAACACTATCCTAGGTCTGATGCTAACCCTAACCCTAACCCTAACACTATCCTAGGGCGGATGCTAACCCTAACCCTAACCCTAACACTATCCTAGGGCTGATGCTAACCCTAACACTAACACTATCCTAGGGCTGATGCTAACCCTAACCCTAACCCTAACATTATCCTAGGGCTGATGCTAACCCTAACCCTAACTCTAACACTATCTTAGGGCTGAGGCTAACCCTAACCCTAACACTATCCTTCGGCTGATGCTAACCCTAACCCTAACCCTAACACTATCCTAGGGCTGATGCTAACCCTAACCCTAACACTATCGTAGGGCTGATGCTAACCCTAACCATAACCCTAACACTATCCTAGGGGTGATGCTAACCCTAACCCTAACAATATCCTAGGCCTGATGATAACCCTAACCCTAACCCTAACACTATCCTAGGGCTGATGCTAACCCTAACCCTAACCCTAACACTATCCTAAGTCTGATGCTAACCCTAGCCCTCACACTATCCTAGGGCTGATGCTAACCCTAACCCTAACCCTAACACTATCCTTGGGCTGATGCTAACCCTAACCCTAACCCTAACACTATCATAGGGCTGATGCTAACCCTAACACTAACACTATCCTAGGGCTGATGCTAACCCTAACCCTAACCCAAACATTATCCTAGGGCGGATGCTAACCCTAACCCTAACCCTAACACTATCCTAGGGCTTATGCTAACCCTAACACTAACACTATCCTAGGCCTGATGCTAACCCTAACCCTAATCCTAACACTATCCTAGGGCTGATGCTAACCCTAACCCTAACACTATCCTAGGGCTGATGCTAACCCTAACACTAACACTATCCTAGGGCGGACGCTAACCCTAACCCTAACCCTAACACTACCCTAGGGCTGATGCTAACCCTAACACTAACACTATCCTAGGGCTGATGCTAAGCCTAACCCTAACCCTAACATTATCCTAGGGCTGATGCTAACCCTAACCCTAACTCTAACACTATCTTAGGGCTGAGGCTAACCCTAACCCTAACACTATCCTACGGCTGATGCTAACCCTAACCCTAACCCTAACACTATCCTAGGGCTGATGCTAACCCTAACCCTAACACTATCCTAGGGCTGATGCTAACCCTAACCCTAACCCTAACACTATCCTAGGGCTGATGCTAACCCTAACCCTAACACTATCCTAGGGCTGCTGCTAACCCTAACCCTAACCCTAACACTATCCTACGGCTGATGCTAACCCTAACCCTAACCCAAACACTATCCTAGGGCTGATGCTAACCCTAACCCTAACCCTAACACTATCCTAGGGCTGATGCTAACCCTAACACTAACACTATCCTAGAGCTGATGCTAACCCTAACCCTAACCCAAACATTATCCTAGGGCGGATGCTAACCCTAACCCTAACCCTAACACTATCCTAGGGCTGATGCTAACTCTAACACTAACACTATCCTAGGCCTGATGCTAACCCTAACCCTAACCCTAACACTATCCTAGGGCTGATGCTAACCCTAACCCTAACACTATCCTAGGGCTGATGCTAACCCTAACCCTAACCCTAACACTATCCTAGTGTTGATGCTAACCCTAACCCTAACACTATCCTAGGGCTGATGCTAACCCTAACCCTAACACTATCCTAGGGCTGATGCTAACCCTAACCCTAACCCTAACTCTATCCTAGGGTTGATGCTAACCCTAACCCTAACACTATCCTAGGGCTGATGCTAACCCTAACCCAAACCCTAACACTATCCTAGGGCTGATGCTAACCCTAACCCTAACACTATCCTAGGGCTGATGCTCACCCTAACACTAACACTATCCTAGGGCTGATGCTAACCCTAACCCTAACCCTAACACTGTCCAAGGGCTGATGCTAACCCTAACCCTAACCCTAACACTATCCTAGGGCTGATGCTAACCCTAACCCTAACTCTAACACTATCTTAGGGCTGAGGCTAACCCTAACCCTAACACTATCCTACGGCTGATGCTAACCCTAAACCTAACCCTAACACTCTCCAAGGGCTGATGCTAACCCTAACCCTAACCCTAACACTATCCTAGGGCTGATGCTAACCCTAACCCTAACACTATCCTAGGGCTGATGCTAACCCTAACCCTAACCCTAACACTATCCTAGTGTTGATGCTAACCCTAACCCTAACACTATCCTAGGGCTGATGCTAACCCTAACCCTAACACTATCCTAGGGCTGATGCTAACCCTAACCCTAACCCTAACACTAACCTAGGGCTGATGCTAACCCTAACCCTAACACTATCCTAGGGCTGATGCTAACCCTAACCCTAACCCTAACACTATCCTAGGGCTGATGCTAACCCTAACCCTAACACTATCCTAGGGCTGATGCTAACCCTAACCCTAACCCTAACACTAACCTAGGGCTGATGCTAACCCTAACCCTAACACTATCCTAGGGCTGATGCTAACCCTAACCCTAACCCTAACACTATCCTAGGGCTGATGCTAACCCTAACACTAACACTATCCTAGGGCTGATGCTAACCCTAACCCTAACCCTAACACTATCCTAGGGCTGATGCTAACCCTAACCCTAACCCAAACACTATCCTAGGGTTGATGCTAACCCTAACCCTGACACTATCCTTGGGCTGATGCTAACCCTAACCCTAACCCTAACACTATCCTAGGGCAGATGCTAACCCTAACGCTAACCCTAACACTATCCTTGAACTGATGCTAACCCTAACCCTAACCCTAACACTATCCTAGGCCTGATGATAACCCTAACCCTAACCCTAACACTATCCTAGGGTTTATGTTAACCGTAACGCTAACACTATCCTAGGGCTGATGCTAACCCTAACCCTAACCCTAACACTATCCTAGGGCGGATGCTAACCCTAACCCTAACCCTAACACTGTCCTAGGGCTGATGCTAACCCTAACACTAACACTATCCTAGGGCAGATGCTAACCCTAACCCTAACCCTAATATTATCCTAGGGCGGATGGTAACCTTAACCCTAACCTAACACTATCCTAGGGCTGATGCTAACCCTAACACTAAAACTATCCTAGGCCTGATGCTAACCCTAACTCTAACCCTAACACTATCCTAGGGCTAAAGCTAACCCTAACCCTAACACTGTCCTAGGGCTGATGCTCACCCTAACACTAACACTATCCTAGGGCTAATGCTAACCCTAACCCTAACCCTAACACTCTCCAAGGGCTGAGGCTAACCCTAACCCTAACACTATCCTAGGGCTGATGCTAACCCTAACCGTAACACTATCCTAGGCCTGATGCTAACCCTAACCCTAACCCTAACTCTATCCTAGGGTTGATGCTAACCCTAACCCTAACACTATCCTAGGGCTGATGCTAACCCTAACCCTAACCCTAACACTATCCTAGGCCTGATGATAACCCTAACCCTAACCCTAACACTATCCTAGGGCTGATGCTAACCCTAACCCTAACACTATCCTAGGGCTGATGCTAACCCTAACCCTAACCCTAACACTATCCTTGGGCTGATGCTAACCCTAACCCTAACCCTAACACTATCCTAGGGCAGATGCTAACCCTAACGCTAACCCTAACACTATCCTTGAACTGATGCTAACCCTAACCCTAACCCTAACACTATTCTAGGCCTGATGATAACCCTAACGCTAACCCTAACACTATCCTACTGTTTATGTTAACCCTAACCCTAACACTATCCTAGGGCTGATGCTAACCCTAACCCTAACCCTAATACTATCCTAGGGCGGATGCTAACCCTAACCCTAACCCTAACACTATAGTAGGGCTGATGCTAACCCTAACACTAACACTATCCTAGGGCTGATGCTAACCCTAACCATAACCCTAACATTATCCTAGGGCGGATGCTAACCCTAACCCTAACCTAACAGTATCCTAGGGCTGATGCTAACCCTAACACTAAAACTATCCTAGGCCTGATGCTAACCCTAACCCTAACCCTAACACTATCCTAGGGCTAATGCTAACCCTAACCCTAACACTATCCTAGGGCTGATGCTCACCCTAACACTAACACTATCCTAGGGCTGATGCTAACCCTAACCCTAACCCTAACACTATCCTAGGGCTGATGCTAACCCTAACCCTAACTCTAACACTATCTTAGGGCTGAGGCTAACCCTAACCCTAACACTATCCTACGGCTGATGCTAACCCTAACCCTAACCCTAACACTATCCTAGGCCTGATGCTAACCCTAACCCTAACCCTAACACTATCCTAGGGCTGATGCTAACCCTAACCCTAACACTATCCTAGGCCTGATGCTAACCCTAACCCTAACCCTAACTCTATCCTAGGGTTGATGCTAACCCTAACCCTAACACTATCCTAGGGCTGATGCTAACCCTAACCCAAACCCTAACACTATCCTAGGGCTGATGCTAACCCTAACCCTAACACTATCCTAGGCCTGATGATAACCCTAACCCTAACCCTAACACTATCCTAGGGCTGATGCTAACCCTAACCCTAACACTATCCTAGGGCTGATGCTAACCCTAACCCTAACGCTAACACTATCCTAGGGCTGATGCTAACCCTAACCCTAACACTATCCTTGGGCTGATGCTAACCCTAACCCTAACCCTAACACTATCCTAGGGCAGATGCTAACCCTAACGCTAACCCTAACACTATCCTTGAACTGATGCTAACCCTAACCCTAACCCTAACACTATCCTAGGCCTGATGATAACCCTAACCCTAACCCTAACACTATCCTAGGGTTTATGTTAACCCTAACCCTAACACTATCCTAGGGCTGATGCTAACCCTAACCCTAGCCCTAACACTATCCTAGGGCGGATGCTAACCCTAACCCTAACCCTAACACTATAGTAGGGCTGATGCTAACCCTAACACTAACACTATCCTAGGGCTGATGCTAACCCTAACCCTAACCCTAACATTATCCTAGGGCGGATGCTAACCCTAACCCTAACCTAACAGTATCCTAGGGCTGATGCTAACCCTAACACTAAAACTATCCTAGGCCTGATGCTAACCCTAACCCTAACCCTAACACTATCCTAGGGCTAATGCTAACCCTAACCCTAACACTATCCTATGGCTGATGCTCACCCTAACACTAACACTATCCTAGGGCTGATGCTAACCCTAACCCTAACCCTAACACTCTCCAAGGGCTGATGCTAACCCTAACCCTAACCCTAACACTATCCTAGGGCTGATGCTAACCCTAACCCTAACTCTAACACTATCTTAGGGCTGAGGCTAACCCTAACCCTAACACTATCCTACGGCTGATGCTAACCCTAACCCTAACCCTAACACTATCCTAGGGCTGATGCTAACCCTAACCCTAACACTATCCTAGGCCTGATGCTAACCCTAACCCTAACCCTAACACTATCCTAGGGCTGATGCTAACCCTAACCCTAACACTATCTTAGGGCTGATGCTAACACTAACCCTAACTCTAACACTATCTTAGGGCTGAGGCTAACCCTAACACTAACACTATCCTACGGCTGATGCTAACCCGAACCCTAACCCTAACACTATCCCAGTGCTGATGTTAACCCTAACCCAAACACTATCCTAGGGCTGATGCTAACCCTAACCCTAACCCTAACACTATCCTAGGGCTGATGCTAACCCTAACACTAACACTATCCTAGGGCTGATGCTAACCCTAACCCTAACCCAAACATTATCCTAGGGCGGATGCTAACCCTAACCCTAACCCTAACACTATCCTAGGGCTGATGCTAACTCTAACACTAACACTATCCTAGGCCTGATGCTAACCCTAACCCTAACCCTAACACTATCCTAGGGCTGATGCTAACCCTAACCCTAACACTATCCTAGGGCTGATGCTAACCCTAACCCTAACCCTAACACTATCCTAGTGTTGATGCTAACACTAACCCTAACACTATCCTAGGGCTGATGCTAACCCTAACCCTAACACTATCCTAGGGCTGATGCTAACCCTAACCCTAACCCTAACTCTATCCTAGGGTTGATGCTAACCCTAACCCTAACACTATCCTAGGGCTGATGCTAACCCTAACCCAAACCCTAACACTATCCTAGGGCTGATGCTAACCCTAACCCTAACACTATCCTAGGGCTGATGCTCACCCTAACACTAACACTATCCTAGGGCTGATGCTAACCCTAACCCTAACCCTAACACTGTCCAAGGGCTGATGCTAACCCTAACCCTAACCCTAACACTATCCTAGGGCTGATGCTAACCCTAACCCTAACTCTAACACTATCTTAGGGCTGAGGCTAACCCTAACCCTAACACTATCCTACGGCTGATGCTAACCCTAAACCTAACCCTAACACTCTCCAAGGGCTGATGCTAACCCTAACCCTAACCCTAACACTATCCTAGGGCTGATGCTAACCCTAACCCTAACACTATCCTAGGGCTGATGCTAACCCTAACCCTAACCCTAACACTATCCTAGTGTTGATGCTAACCCTAACCCTAACACTATCCTAGGGCTGATGCTAACCCTAACCCTAACACTATCCTAGGGCTGATGCTAACCCTAACCCTAACCCTAACACTAACCTAGGGCTGATGCTAACCCTAACCCTAACACTATCCTAGGGCTGATGCTAACCCTAACCCTAACCCTAACACTATCCTATGGCTGATGCTAACCCTAACCCTAACACTATCCTAGGGCTGATGCTAACCCTAACCCTAACCCTAACACTATCCTAGGGCTGATGCTAACCCTAACACTAACACTATCCTAGGGCTGATGCTAACCCTAACCCTAACCCTAACACTATCCTAGGGCTGATGCTAACCCTAACCCTAACCCAAACACTATCCTAGGGTTGATGCTAACCCTAACCCTGACACTATCCTTGGGCTGATGCTAACCCTAACCCTAACCCTAACACTATCCTAGGGCAGATGCTAACCCTAACGCTAACCCTAACACTATCCTTGAACTGATGCTAACCCTAACCCTAACCCTAACACTATCCTAGGCCTGATGATAACCCTAACCCTAACCCTAACACTATCCTAGGGTTTATGTTAACCGTAACGCTAACACTATCCTAGGGCTGATGCTAACCCTAACCCTAACCCTAACACTATCCTAGGGCGGATGCTAACCCTAACCCTAACCCTAACACTGTCCTAGGGCTGATGCTAACCCTAACACTAACACTATCCTAGGGCAGATGCTAACCCTAACCCTAACCCTAATATTATCCTAGGGCGGATGGTAACCCTAACCATAACCTAACACTATCCTAGGGCTGATGCTAACCCTAACACTAAAACTATCCTAGGCCTGATGCTAACCCTAACTCTAACCCTAACACTATCCTAGGGCTAAAGCTAACCCTAACCCTAACACTGTCCTAGGGCTGATGCTCACCCTAACACTAACACTATCCTAGGGCTAATGCTAACCCTAACCCTAACCCTAACACTCTCCAAGGGCTGAGGCTAACCCTAACCCTAACACTATCCTACGGCTGATGCTAACCCGAACCCTAACCCTAACACTATCCTAGGGCTGATGCTAACCCTAACCGTAACACTATCCTAGGCCTGATGCTAACCCTAACCCTAACCCTAACTCTATCCTAGGGTTGATGCTAACCCTAACCCTAACACTATCCTAGGGCTGATGCTAACCCTAACCCTAACCCTAACACTATCCTAGGCCTGATGATAACCCTAACCCTAACCCTAACACTATCCTAGGGCTGATGCTAACCCTAACCCTAACACTATCCTAGGGCTGATGCTAACCCTAACCCTAACCCTAACACTATCCTTGGGCTGATGCTAACCCTAACCCTAACCCTAACACTATCCTAGGGCAGATGCTAACCCTAACGCTAACCCTAACACTATCCTTGAACTGATGCTAACCCTAACCCTAACCCTAACACTATCCTAGGCCTGATGATAACCCTAACGCTAACCCTAACACTATCCTAGGGTTTATGTTAACCCTAACCCTAACACTATCCTAGGGCTGATGCTAACCCTAACCCTAACCCTAACACTATCCTAGGGCGGATGCTAACCCTAACCCTAACCCTAACACTATAGTAGGGCTGATGCTAACCCTAACACTAACACTATCCTAGGGCTGATGCTAACCCTAACCATAACCCTAACATTATCCTAGGGCGGATGCTAACCCTAACCCTAACCT
Organism: Lemur catta; assembly: GCF_020740605.2. Lineage (NCBI taxonomy): Eukaryota > Metazoa > Chordata > Mammalia > Primates > Lemuridae > Lemur > Lemur catta. The sequence goes on along the minus strand of NW_025423856.1, from coordinate 1,226,205 downwards.
AACAGTATCCTAGGGCTGATGCTAACCCTAACACTAAAACTATCCTAGGCCTGATGCTAACCCTAACCCTAACCCTAACACTATCCTAGGGCTAATGCTAACCCTAACCCTAACACTATCCTAGGGCTGATGCTCACCCTAACACTAACACTATCCTAGGGCTGATGCTAACCCTAACCCTAACCCTAACACTATCCTAGGGCTGATGCTAACCCTAACCCTAACTCTAACACTATCTTAGGGCTGAGGCTAACCCTAACCCTAACACTATCCTACGGCTGATGCTAACCCTAACCCTAACCCTAACACTATCCTAGGGCTGATGCTAACCCTAACCCTAACACTATCCTAGGCCTGATGCTAACCCTAACCCTAACCCTAACACTATCCTAGGGCTGATGCTAACCCTAACCCTAACACTATCCTAGGCCTGATGCTAACCCTAACCCTAACCCTAACTCTATCCTAGGGTTGATGCTAACCCTAACCCTAACACTATCCTAGGGCTGATGCTAACCCTAACCCAAACCCTAACACTATCCTAGGGCTGATGCTAACCCTAACCCTAACACTATCCTAGGCCTGATGATAACCCTAACCCTAACCCTAACACTATCCTAGGGCTGATGCTAACCCTAACCCTAACACTATCCTAGGGCTGATGCTAACCCTAACCCTAACGCTAACACTATCCTAGGGCTGATGCTAACCCTAACCCTAACACTATCCTTGGGCTGATGCTAACCCTAACCCTAACCCTAACACTATCCTAGGGCAGATGCTAACCCTAACGCTAACCCTAACACTATCCTTGAACTGATGCTAACCCTAACCCTAACCCTAACACTATCCTAGGCCTGATGATAACCCTAACCCTAACCCTAACACTATCCTAGGGTTTATGTTAACCCTAACCCTAACACTATCCTAGGGCTGATGCTAACCCTAACCCTAGCCCTAACACTATCCTAGGGCGGATGCTAACCCTAACCCTAACCCTAACACTATAGTAGGGCTGATGCTAACCCTAACACTAACACTATCCTAGGGCTGATGCTAACCCTAACCCTAACCCTAACATTATCCTAGGGCGGATGCTAACCCTAACCCTAACCTAACAGTATCCTAGGGCTGATGCTAACCCTAACACTAAAACTATCCTAGGCCTGATGCTAACCCTAACCCTAACCCTAACACTATCCTAGGGCTAATGCTAACCCTAACCCTAACACTATCCTAGGGCTGATGCTCACCCTAACACTAACACTATCCTAGGGCTGATGCTAACCCTAACCCTAACCCTAACACTCTCCACGGGCTGATGCTAACCCTAACCCTAACCCTAACACTATCCTAGGGCTGATGCTAACCCTAACCCTAACTCTAACACTATCTTAGGGCTGAGGCTAACCCTAACCCTAACACTATCCTACGGCTGATGCTAACCCTAACCCTAACCCTAACACTATCCTAGGGCTGATGCTAACCCTAACCCTAACACTATCCTAGGCCTGATGCTAACCCTAACCCTAACCCTAACACTATCCTAGGGCTGATGCTAACCCTAACCCTAACACTATCTTAGGGCTGATGCTAACACTAACCCTAACTCTAACACTATCTTAGGGCTGAGGCTAACCCTAACCCTAACACTATCCTACGGCTGATGCTAACCCGAACCCTAACCCTAACACTATCCCAGTGCTGATGTTAACCCTAACCCAAACACTATCCTAGGGCTGATGCTAACCCTAACCCTAACCCTAACACTATCCTAGGGCTGATGCTAACCCTAACACTAACACTATCCTAGGGCTGATGCTAACCCTAACCCTAACCCAAACATTATCCTAGGGCGGATGCTAACCCTAACCCTAACCCTAACACTATCCTAGGGCTGATGCTAACTCTAACACTAACACTATCCTAGGCCTGATGCTAACCCTAACCCTAACCCTAACACTATCCTAGGGCTGATGCTAACCCTAACCCTAACACTATCCTAGGGCTGATGCTAACCCTAACCCTAACCCTAACACTATCCTAGTGTTGATGCTAACCCTAACCCTAACACTATCCTAGGGCTGATGCTAACCCTAACCCTAACACTATCCTAGGGCTGATGCTAACCCTAACCCTAACCCTAACTCTATCCTAGGGTTGATGCTAACCCTAACCCTAACACTATCCTAGGGCTGATGCTAACCCTAACCCAAACCCTAACACTATCCTAGGGCTGATGCTAACCCTAACCCTAACACTATCCTAGGGCTGATGCTCACCCTAACACTAACACTATCCTAGGGCTGATGCTAACCCTAACCCTAACCCTAACACTGTCCAAGGGCTGATGCTAACCCTAACCCTAACCCTAACACTATCCTAGGGCTGATGCTAACCCTAACCCTAACTCTAACACTATCTTAGGGCTGAGGCTAACCCTAACCCTAACACTATCCTACGGCTGATGCTAACCCTAACCCTAACCCTAACACTATCCTAGGGCTGATGCTAACCCTAACCCTAACACTATCCTAGGCCTGATGCTAACCCTAACCCTAACCCTAACACTATCCTAGGGCTGATGCTAACCCTAACCCTAACACTATCTTAGGGCTGATGCTAACACTAACCCTAACTCTAACACTATCTTAGGGCTGAGGCTAACCCTAACCCGAACACTATCCTACGGCTGATGCTAACCCGAACCCTAACCCTAACACTATCCCAGTGCTGATGTTAACCCTAACCATAACACTATCCTAGGCCTGATGCTAACCCTAACCCTAACCCTAACTCTATCCTAGGGCTGATGCTAACCCTAACCCAAACCCTAACACTATCCTAGGGCTGATGCTAACCCTAACCCTAACACTATCCTAGGCCTGATGATAACCCTAACCCTAACCCTAACACTATCCTAGGGCTGATGCTAACCCTAACCCTAACACTATCCTAGGGCTGATGCTAACCCTAACTTTAACACTAACACTATCCTAGGGCGGATGCTAACCCTAACCCTAACCCTAACACTATCCTAGGGCTGATGCTAACCCTAACACTAACACTATCCTAGGGCTGATGCTAACCCTAACCCTAACCCAAACATTATCCTAGGGCGGATGCTAACCCTAACCCTAACCCTAACACTATCCTAGGGCTGATGCTAACCCTAACACTAACACTATCCTAGGCCTGATGCTAACCCTAACCCTAACCCTAACACTATCCTAGGGCTGATGCTAACCCTAACCCTAACACTATCCTAGGGCTGATGATAACCCTAACCCTAACCCTAACACTATCCTAGTGTTGATGCTAACCCTAACCCTAACACTATCCTAGGGCTGATGCTAACCCTAACCCTAACACTATCCTAGGGCTGATGCTAACCCTAACCCTAACCCTAACTCTATCCTAGGGTTGATGCTAACCCTAACCCTAACACTATCCTAGTGCTGATGCTAACCCTAACCCAAACCCTAACACTATCCTAGGGCTGATGCTAACCCTAACCCTAACACTATCCTAGGCCTGATGATAACCCTAACCCTAACCCTAACACTATCCTAGGGCTGATGCTAACCCTAACCCTAACACTATCCTAGGGCTGATGCTAACCCTAACCCTAACGCTAACACTATCCTAGGGCTGATGCTAACCCTAACCCTAACACTATCCTAGGGCTGATGCTAACCCTAACCCTAACGCTAACACTATCCTAGGGCTGATGCTAACCCTAACCCTAACACTATCCTTGGGCTGATGCTAACCCTAACCCTAACCCTAACACTATCCTAGGGCAGATGCTAACCCTAACGCTAACCCTAACACTATCCTTGAACTGATGCTAACCCTAACCCTAACCCTAACACTATCCTGGGCCTGATGATAACCCTAACCCTAACCCTAACACTATCCTAGGGTTTATGTTAACCCTAACCCTAACACTATCCTAGGGCTGAAGCTAACCCTAACCCTAGCCCTAACACTATCCTAGGGCGGATGCTAACCCTAACCCTAACCCTAACACTATAGTAGGGCTGATGCTAACCCTAACACTAACACTATCCTAGGGCTGATGCTAACCCTAACCCTAACCCTAACATTATCCTAGGGCGGATGCTAACCCTAACCCTAACCTAACAGTATCCTAGGGCTGATGATAACCCTAACACTAAAACTATCCTAGGCCTGATGCTAACCCTAACCCTAACCCTAACACTATCCTAGGGCTAATGCTAACCCTAACCCTAACACTATCCTAGGGCTGATGCTCACCCTAACACTAACACTATCCTAGGGCTGATGCTAACCCTAACCCTAACCCTAACACTCTCCAAGGGCTGATGCTAACCCTAACCCTAACCCTAACACTATCCTAGGGCTCATGCTAACCCTAACCCTAACTCTAACACTATCTTAGGGCTGAGGCTAACCCTAACCCTAACACTATCCTACGGCTGATGCTAACCCTAACCCTAACCCTAACACTATCCTAGGGCTGATGCTAACCCTAACCCTAACACTATCCTAGGCCTGATGCTAACCCTAACCCTAACCCTAACACTATCCTAGGGCTGATGCTAACCCTAACCCTAACACTATCTTAGGGCTGATGCTAACACTAACCCTAACTCTAACACTATCTTAGGGCTGAGGCTAACCCTAACCCTAACACTATCCTACGGCTGATGCTAACCCGAACCCTAACCCTAACACTATCCCAGTGCTGATGTTAACCCTAACCATAACACTATCCTAGGCCTGATGCTAACCCTAACCCTAACCCTAACACTATCCTAGGGCTGATGCTAACCCTAACACTAACACTATCCTAGGGCTGATGCTAACCCTAACCCTAACCCAAAAATTATCCTAGGGCGGATGCTAACCCTAACCCTAACCCTAACACTATCCTAGGGCTGATGCTAACTCTAACACTAACACTATCCTAGGCCTGATGCTAACCCTAACCCTAACCCTAACACTATCCTAGGGCTGATGCTAACCCTAACCCTAACACTATCCTAGGGCTGATGCTAACCCTAACCCTAACCCTAACACTATCCTAGTGTTGATGCTAACCCTAACCCTAACACTATCCTAGGGCTGATGCTAACCCTAACCCTAACACTATCCTAGGGCTGATGCTAACCCTAACCCTAACCCTAACTCTATCCTAGGGTTGATGCTAACCCTAACCCTAACACTATCCTAGGGCTGATGCTAACCCTAACCCAAACCCTAACACTATCCTAGGGCTGATGCTAACCCTAACCCTAACACTATCCTAGGGCTGATGCTCACCCTAACACTAACACTATCCTAGGGCTGATGCTAACCCTAACCCTAACCCTAACACTGTCCAAGGGCTGATGCTAACCCTAACCCTAACCCTAACACTATCCTAGGGCTGATGCTAACCCTAACCCTAACTCTAACACTATCTTAGGGCTGAGGCTAACCCTAACCCTAACACTATCCTACGGCTGATGCTAACCCTAACCCTAACCCTAACACTATCCTAGGGCTGATGCTAACCCTAACCCTAACACTATCCTAGGCCTGATGCTAACCCTAACCCTAACCCTAACACTATCCTAGGGCTGATGCTAACCCTAACCCTAACACTATCTTAGGGCTGATGCTAACACTAACCCTAACTCTAACACTATCTTAGGGCTGAGGCTAACCCTAACCCGAACACTATCCTACGGCTGATGCTAACCCGAACCCTAACCCTAACACTATCCCAGTGCTGATGTTAACCCTAACCATAACACTATCCTAGGCCTGATGCTAACCCTAACCCTAACCCTAACTCTATCCTAGGGCTGATGCTAACCCTAACCCAAACCCTAACACTATCCTAGGGCTGATGCTAACCCTAACCCTAACACTATCCTAGGCCTGATGATAACCCTAACCCTAACCCTAACACTATCCTAGGGCTGATGCTAACCCTAACCCTAACACTATCCTAGGGCTGATGCTAACCCTAACCCTAACACTAACACTATCCTAGGGCGGATGCTAACCCTAACCCTAACCCTAACACTATCCTAGGGCTGATGCTAACCCTAACACTAACACTATCCTAGGGCTGATGCTAACCCTAACCCTAACCCAAACATTATCCTAGGGCGGATGCTAACCCTAACCCTAACCCTAACACTATCCTAGGGCTGATGCTAACCCTAACAGTAACACTATCCTAGGCCTGATGCTAACCCTAACCCTAACCCTAACACTATCCTAGGGCTGATGCTAACCCTAACCCTAACACTATCCTAGGGCTGATGCTAACCCTAACCCTAACCCTAACACTATCCTAGTGTTGATGCTAACCCTAACCCTAACACTATCCTAGGGCTGATGCTAACCCTAACCCTAACACTATCCTAGGGCTGATGCTAACCCTAACCCTAACCCTAACTCTATCCTAGGGTTGATGCTAACCCTAACCCTAACACTATCCCAGGGCTGATGCTAACCCTAACCCAAACCCTAACACTATCCTAGGGCTGATGCTAACCCTAACCCTAACACTATCCTAGGACTGATGCTAACCCTAACCCTAACACTATCCTAGGGCTGATGCTAACCCTAACCCTAACGCTAACACTATCCTAGGGCTGATGCTAACCCTAACCCTAACACTATCCTTGGGCTGATGCTAACCCTAACCCTAACCCTAACACTATCCTAGGGCAGATGCTAACCCTAACGCTAACCCTAACACTATCCTTGAACTGATGCTAACCCTAACCCTAACCCTAACACTATCCTAGGCCTGATGATAACCCTAACCCTAACCCTAACACTATCCTAGGGTTTATGTTAACCCTAACCCTAACACTATCCTAGGGCTGATGCTAACCCTAACCCTAGCCCTAACACTATCCTAGGGCGGATGCTAACCCTAACCCTAACCCTAACACTATAGTAGGGCTGATGCTAACCCTAACACTAACACTATCCTAGGGCTGATGCTAACCCTAACCCTAACCCTAACATTATCCTAGGGCGGATGCTAACCCTAACCCTAACCTAACAGTATCCTAGGGCTGATGCTAACCCTAACACTAAAACTATCCTAGGCCTGATGCTAACCCTAACCCTAACCCTAACACTATCCTAGGGCTAATGCTAACCCTAACCCTAACACTATCCTAGGGCTGATGCTCACCCTAACACTAACACTATCCTAGGGCTGATGCTAACCCTAACCCTAACCTTAACACTCTCCAAGGGCTGATGCTAACCCTAACCCTAACCCTAACACTATCCTAGGGCTGATGCTAACCCTAACCCTAACTCTAACACTATCTTAGGGCTGAGGCTAACCCTAACCCTAACACTATCCTACGGCTGATGCTAACCCTAACCCTAACCCTAACACTATCCTAGGGCTGATGCTAACCCTAACCCTAACACTATCCTAGGCCTGATGCTAACCCTAACCCTAACCCTAACACTATCCTAGGGCTGATGCTAACCCTAACCCTAACAGTATCTTAGGGCTGATGCTAACCCTAACCCTAACCCTAACACTATCCTAGGGCTGATGCTAACACTAACCCTAACTCTAACACTATCTTAGGGCTGAGGCTAACCCTAACCCTAACACTATCCTACGGCTGATGCTAACCCGAACCCTAACCCTAACACTATCCCAGTGCTGATGTTAACCATAACCATAACACTATCCTAGGCCTGATGCTAACCCTAACCCTAACCCTAACTCTATCCTAGGGCTGATGCTAACCCTAACCCAAACTCTAACACTATCCTAGGGCTGATGCTAACCCTAACCCTAACACTATCCTAGGCCTGATGATAACCCTAACCCTAACCCTAACACTATCCTAGGGCTGATGCTAACCCTAACCCTAACACTATCCTAGGGCTGATGCTAACCCTAACCCTAACACTAACACTATCCTAGGGCGGATACTAACCCTAACCCTAACCCTAACACTCTCCTAGGGCTGATGCTAACCCTAACACTAACACTATCCTAGGGCTGATGCTAACCCTAACCCTAACCCAAACATTATCCTAGGGCGGATGCTAACCCTAACCCTAACCCTAACACTATCCTAGGGCTGACGCTAACCCTAACATTAACACTATCCTAGGCCTGATGCTAACCCTAACCCTAACCCTAACACTATCCTAGGGCTGATGCTAACCCTAACCCTAACACTATCCTAGGGCTGATGCTAACCCTAACCCTAACCCAAACACTATCCTAGGGTTGATGCTAACCCTAACCCTAACACTATCCTTGGGCTGATGCTAACCCTAACCCTAACCCTAACACTATGCTAGGGCAGATGCTAACCCTAACGCTAACCCTAACACTATCCTTGAACTGATGCTAACCCTAACCCTAACCCTAACACTATCCTAGGCCTGATGATAACCCTAACCCTAACCCTAACACTATCCTAGGGTTTATGTTAACCGTAACGCTAACACTATCCTAGGGCTGATGCTAACCCTAACCCTAACCCTAACACTATCCTAGGGCGGATGCTAACCCTAACCCTAACCCTAACACTGTCCTAGGGCTGATGCTAACCCTAACACTAACACTATCCTAGGGCTGATGCTAACCCTAACCCTAACCCTAACATTATCCTAGGGCGGATGGTAACCCTAACCCTAACCTAACACTATCCTAGGGCTGATGCTAACCCTAACACTAAAACTATCCTAGGCCTGATGCTAACCCTAACTCTAACCCTAACACTATCCTAGGGCTAAAGCTAACCCTAACCCTAACACTATCCTAGGGCTGATGCTCACCCTAACACTAACACTATCCTAGGGCTAATGCTAACCCTAACCCTAACCCTAACACTATCCTAGGGCTGATGCTAACCCTAACCCTAACTCTAACACTATCTTAGGGCTGAGGCTAACCCTAACCCTAACACTATCCTACGAATGATGCTAACCCTAACCCTAACCCTAACACTATACTAGGGCTGATGCTAACCCTAACCCTAACACTATCCTAGGCCTGATGCTAACCCTAACTCTAACCCTAACACTATCCTAGGGCTGATGCTAACCCTAACCCTAACACTATCCTAGGGCTGATGCTAACCCTAACCCTAACCCTAACACTATCCTAGGGCTGATGCTAACCCTAACCCTAACTCTAACACTATCTTAGGGCTGAGGCTAACCCTAACCCTAACACTATCCTACGGCTGATGCTAACCCGAACCCTAACCCTAACACTATCCTAGGGCTGATGCTAACCCTAACCATAACACTATCCTAGGCCTGATGCTAACCCTAACCCTAACCCTAACTCTATCCTAGGGTTGATGTTAACCCTAACCCTAACACTATCCTAGGGCTGATGCTAACCCTAACCCAAACCCTAACACTATCCTAGGGCTGATGCTAACCCTAACCCTAACACTATCCTAGGCCTGATGATAACCCTAACCCTAACCCTAACACTATCCTAGGGCTGATGCTAACCCTAACCCTAACACTATCCTAGGGCTGATGCTAACCCTAACCCTAACCCTAACAGTATCCTAGGGCTGATGCTAACCCTAACCTTAACACTATCCTTGGGCTGATGCTAACCCTAACCCTAACCCTAACACTATCCTAGGGGAGATGCTAACCCTAACGCTAACCCTAACACTATCCTTGAACTGATGCTAACCCTAACCCTAACCCTAACACTATCCTAGGCCTGATGATAACCCTAACCCTAACCCTAACACTATCCTAGGGTTTATGTTAACCCTAACCCTAACACTATCCTAGGGCTGATGCTAACCCTAACCCTAACCCTAACACTATCCTAGGGCGGATGCTAACCCTAACCCTAACCCTAACACTATAGTAGGGCTGATGCTAACCCTAACACTAACACTATCCTAGGGCTGATGCTAACCCTAACCCTAACCCTAACATTATCATAGGGCGGATGCTAACCCTAACCCTAACCTAACAGTATCCTAGGGCTGATGCTAACCCTAACACTAAAACTATCCTAGGCCTGATGCTAACCCTAACCCTAACCCTAACACTATCCTAGGGCTAATGCTAACCCTAACCCTAACACTATCCTAGGGCTGATGCTCACCCTAACACTAACACTATCCTAGGGCTGATGCTAACCATAACCCTAACCCTAACACTCTCCAAGGGCTGATGCTAACCCTAACCCTAACCCTAACACTATCCTAGGGCTGATGCTAACCCTAACCCTAACTCTAACACTATCTTAGGGCTGAGGCTAACCCTAACCCTAACACTATCCTACGGCTGATGCTAACCCTAACCCTAACCCTAACACTATCCTAGGGCTGATGCTAACCCTAACCCTAACACTATCCTAGGCCTGATGCTAACACTAACCCTAACCCTAACACTATCCTAGGGCTCATGCTAACCCTAACCCTAACACTATCCTAGGCCTGATGCTAACCCTAACCCTAACCCTAACTCTATCCTAGGGTTGATGTTAACCCTAACCCTAACACTATCCTAGGGCTGATGCTAACCCTAACCCTAACACTATCCTAGGCCTGATGATAACCCTAACCCTAACCCTAACACTATCCTAGGGCTGATGCTAACCCTAACCCTAACACTATCCTAGGGCTGATGCTAACCCTAACCCTAACCCTAACACTATCCTAGGGCTGATGCTAACCCTAACCCTAACACTATCCTTGGGCTGATGCTAACCCTAACCCTAACCCTAACACTATCCTAGGGCAGATGCTAACCCTAACGCTAACCCTAACACTATCCTTGAACTGATGCTAACCCTAACCCTAACCCTAACACTATCCTAGGCCTGATGATAACCCTAACCCTAACCCTAACACTATCCTAGGGTTTATGTTAACCCTAACCCTAACACTATCCTAGGGCTGATGCTAACCCTAACCCTAACCCTAACACTATCCTAGGGCGGATGCTAACCCTAACCCTAACCCTAACACTATAGTAGGGCTGATGCTAACCCTAACACTAACACTATCCTAGGGCTGATGCTAACCCTAACCCTAACCCTAACATTATCCTAGGGCGGATGCTAACCCTAACCCTAACCTAACAGTATCCTAGGGCTGATGCTAACCCTAACACTAAAACTATCCTAGGCCTGATGCTAACCCTAACCCTAACCCTAACACTATCCTAGGGCTAATGCTAACCCTAACCCTAACACTATCCTAGGGCTGATGCTCACCCTAACACTAACACTATCCTAGGGCTGATGCTAACCCTAACCCTAACCCTAACACTCTCCAAGGGCTGATGCTAACCCTAACCCTAACCCTAACACTATCCTGGGGCTGATGCTAACCCTAACCCTAACTCTAACACTATCTTAGGGCTGAGGCTAACCCTAACCCTAACACTATCCTACGGCTGATGCTAACACTAACCCTAACCCTAACACTATCCTAGGGCTGATGCTAACCCTAACCCTAACACTATCCTAGGCCTGATGCTAACCCTAACCCTAACCCTAACACTATCCTAGGGCTCATGCTAACCCTAACCCTAACACTATCCTAGGCCTGATGCTAACCCTAACCCTAACCCTAACTCTATCCTAGGGTTGATGTTAACCCTAACCCTAACACTATCCTAGGGCTGATGCTAACCCTAACCCAAACCCTAACACTATCCTAGGGCTGATGCTAACCCTAACCCTAACACTATCGTAGGCCTGATGATAACCCTAACCCTAACCCTAACACTATCCTAGGGCTGATGCTAACCCTAACCCTAACACTATCCTAGGGCTGATGCTAACCCTAACCCTAACCCTAACACTATCCTAGGGCTGATGCTAACCCGAACCCTAACACTATCCTTGGGCTGATGCTAACCCTAACCCTAACCCTAACACTATCCTAGGGCAGATGCTAACCCTAACGCTAACCCTAACACTATCCTTGAACTGATGCTAACCCTAACCCTAACCCTAACACTATCCTAGGCCTGATGATAACCCTAACCCTAACCCTAACACTATCCTAGGGTTTAGGTTAACCCTAACCCTAACACTATCCTAGGGCTGATGCTAACCCTAACCCTAACCCTAACACTATCCTAGGGCGGATGCTAACCCTAACCCTAATCCTAACTCTATAGTAGGGCTGATGCTAACCCTAACACTAACACTATCCTAGGGCTGATGCTAACCCTAACCCTAACCCTAACATTATCCTAGGGCGGATGCTAACCCTAACCCTAACCTAACAGTATCCTAGGGCTGATGCTAACCCTAACACTAAAACTATCCTAGGCCTGATGCTAACCCTAACCCTAACCCTAACACTATCCTAGGGCTAATGCTAACCCTAACCCTAACACTATCCTAGGGCTGATGCTCACCCTAACACTAACACTATCCTAGGGCTGTTGCTAACCCTAACCCTAACCCTAACACTCTCCAAGGGCTGATGCTAACCCTAACCCTAACCCTAACACTATCCTAGGGCTGATGCTAACCCTAACCCTAACTCTAACACTATCTTAGGGCTGAGGCTAACCCTAACCCTAACACTATCCTACGGCTGATGCTAACCCTAACCCTAACCCTAACACTATCCTAGGGCTGATGCTAACCCTAACCCTAACACTATCCTAGGCCTGATGCTAACCCTAACCCTAACCCTAACACTATCCTAGGGCTGATGATAACCCTAACCCTAACACTATCCTAGGCCTGATGCTAACCCTAACCCTAACCCTAACTGTATCCTAGGGTTGATGCTAACCGTAACCCTAACACTATCCTAGGGCTGATGCTAACCCTAACCCATACCCTAACACTATCCTAGGGCTGATGCTAACCCTAACCCTAACACTATCCTAGGCCTGATGATAACCCTAACCCTAACCCTAACACTATCCTAGGGCTGATGCTAACCCTAACCCTAACACTATCCTAGGGCTGATGCTAACCCTAACCATAACCCTAACACTATCCTAGGGCTGATGCTAACCCTAACCCTAACACTATCCTTGGGGTGATGCTAACCCTAACCCTAACCCTAACACTATCCTAGGGCAGATGCTAACCCTAACGCTAACCCTAACACTATCCTTGAACTGATGCTAACCCTAACCCTAACCCTAACACTATCCTAGGCCTGATGATAACCCTAACCCTAACCCTAACACTATCCTAGGGTTTATGTTAACCCTAACCCTAACACTATCCTAGGGCTGATGCTAACCCTAACCCTAACCCTAACACTATCCTAGGGCGGATGCTAACCCTAACCCTAACCCTAACACTATAGTAGGGCTGATGCTAACCCTAACACTAACACTATCCTAGGGCTGATGCTAACCCTAACCCTAACCCTAACATTATCCTAGGGCGGATGCTAACCCTAACCCTAACCTAACAGTATCCTAGGGCTGATGCTAACCCTAACACTAAAACTATCCTAGGCCTGATGCTAACCCTAACCCTAACCCTAACACTATCCTAGGGCTAATGCTAACCCTAACCCTAACACTATCCTAGGGCTGATGCTCACCCTAACACTAACACTATCCTAGGCCTGATGCTAACCCTAACCCTAACCCTAACACTATCCTAGGGCTGATGCTAACCCTAACCCTAACACTATCCTAGGGCTGATGCTAACCCTAACCCTAACCCTAACACTATCCTAGTGTTGATGCTAACCCTAACCCTAACACTATCCTAGGGCTGATGCTAACCCTAACCCTAACACTATCCTAGGGCTGATGCTAACCCTAACCCAAACCCTAACACTATCCTAGGGCTGATGCTAACCCTAACCCTAACACTATCCTAGGGCTGATGCTCACCCTAACACTAACACTATCCTAGGGCTGATGCTAACCCTAACCCTAACCCTAACACTGTCCAAGGGCTGATGCTAACCCTAACCCTAACCCTAACACTATCCTAGGGCTGATGCTAACCCTAACCCTAACTCTAACACTATCTTAGGGCTGAGGCTAACCCTAACCCTAACACTATCCTACGGCTGATGCTAACCCTAACCCTAACCCTAACACTATCCTAGGGCTGATGCTAACCCTAACCCTAACACTATCCTAGGCCTGATGCTAACCCTAACCCTAACCCTAACACTATCCTAGGGCTGATGCTAACCCTAACCCTAACACTATCTTAGGGCTGATGCTAACACTAACCCTAACTCTAACACTATCTTAGGGCTGAGGCTAACCCTAACCCGAACACTATCCTACGGCTGATGCTAACCCGAACCCTAACCCTAACACTATCCCAGTGCTGATGTTAACCCTAACCATAACACTATCCTAGGCCTGATGCTAACCCTAACCCTAACCCTAACTCTATCCTAGGGCTGATGCTAACCCTAACCCAAACCCTAACACTATCCTAGGGCTGATGCTAACCCTAACCCTAACACTATCCTAGGCCTGATGATAACCCTAACCCTAACCCTAACACTATCCTAGGGCTGATGCTAACCCTAACCCTAACACTATCCTAGGGCTGATGCTAACCCTAACCCTAACACTAACACTATCCTAGGGCGGATGCTAACCCTAACCCTAACCCTAACACTATCCTAGGGCTGATGCTAACCCTAACACTAACACTATCCTAGGGCTGATGCTAACCCTAACCCTAACCCAAACATTATCCTAGGGCGGATGCTAACCCTAACCCTAACCCTAACACTATCCTAGGGCTGATGCTAACCCTAACAGTAACACTATCCTAGGCCTGATGCTAACCCTAACCCTAACCCTAACACTATCCTAGGGCTGATGCTAACCCTAACCCTAACACTATCCTAGGGCTGATGCTAACCCTAACCCTAACCCTAACACTATCCTAGTGTTGATGCTAACCCTAACCCTAACACTATCCTAGGGCTGATGCTAACCCTAACCCTAACACTATCCTAGGGCTGATGCTAACCCTAACCCTAACCCTAACTCTATCCTAGGGTTGATGCTAACCCTAACCCTAACACTATCCTAGGGCTGATGCTAACCCTAACCCAAACCCTAACACTATCCTAGGGCTGATGCTAACCCTAACCCTAACACTATCCTAGGCCTGATGATAACCCTAACCCTAACCCTAACACTATCCTAGGACTGATGCTAACCCTAACCCTAACACTATCCTAGGGCTGATGCTAACCCTAACCCTAACGCTAACACTATCCTAGGGCTGATGCTAACCCTAACCCTAACACTATCCTTGGGCTGATGCTAACCCTAACCCTAACCCTAACACTATCCTAGGGCAGATGCTAACCCTAACGCTAACCCTAACACTATCCTTGAACTGATGCTAACCCTAACCCTAATCCTAACACTATCCTAGGCCTGATGATAACCCTAACCCTAACCCTAACACTATCCTAGGGTTTATGTTAACCCTAACCCTAACACTATCCTAGGGCTGATGCTAACCCTAACCCTAGCCCTAACACTATCCTAGGGCGGATGCTAACCCTAACCCTAACCCTAACACTATAGTAGGGCTGATGCTAACCCTAACACTAACACTATCCTAGGGCTGATGCTAACCCTAACCCTAACCCTAACATTATCCTAGGGCGGATGCTAACCCTAACCCTAACCTAACAGTATCCTAGGGCTGATGCTAACCCTAACACTAAAACTATCCTAGGCCTGATGCTAACCCTAACCCTAACCCTAACACTATCCTAGGGCTAATGCTAACCCTAACCCTAACACTATCCTAGGGCTGATGCTCACCCTAACACTAACACTATCCTAGGGCTGATGCTAACCCTAACCCTAACCTTAACACTCTCCAAGGGCTGATGCTAACCCTAACCCTAACCCTAACACTATCCTAGGGCTGATGCTAACCCTAACCCTAACTCTAACACTATCTTAGGGCTGAGGCTAACCCTAACCCTAACACTATCCTACGGCTGATGCTAACCCTAACCCTAACCCTAACACTATCCTAGGGCTGATGCTAACCCTAACCCTAACACTATCCTAGGCCTGATGCTAACCCTAACCCTAACCCTAACACTATCCTAGGGCTGATGCTAACCCTAACCCTAACAGTATCTTAGGGCTGATGCTAACCCTAACCCTAACCCTAACACTATCCTAGGGCTGATGCTAACACTAACCCTAACTCTAACACTATCTTAGGGCTGAGGCTAACCCTAACCCTAACACTATCCTACGGCTGATGCTAACCCGAACCCTAACCCTAACACTATCCCAGTGCTGATGTTAAGCATAACCATAACACTATCCTAGGCCTGATGCTAACCCTAACCCTAACCCTAACTCTATCCTAGGGCTGATGCTAACCCTAACCCAAACTCTAACACTATCCTAGGGCTGATGCTAACCCTAACCCTAACACTATCCTAGGCCTGATGATAACCCTAACCCTAACCCTAACACTATCCTAGGGCTGATGCTAACCCTAACCCTAACACTATCCTAGGGCTGATGCTAACCCTAACCCTAACACTAACACTATCCTAGGGCGGATACTAACCCTAACCCTAACCCTAACACTCTCCTAGGGCTGATGCTAACCCTAACACTAACACTATCCTAGGGCTGATGCTAACCCTAACCCTAACCCAAACATTATCCTAGGGCGGATGCTAACCCTAACCCTAACCCTAACACTATCCTAGGGCTGACGCTAACCCTAACATTAACACTATCCTAGGCCTGATGCTAACCCTAACCCTAACCCTAACACTATCCTAGGGCTGATGCTAACCCTAACCCTAACACTATCCTAGGGCTGATGCTAACCCTAACCCTAACCCAAACACTATCCTAGGGTTGATGCTAACCCTAACCCTAACACTATCCTTGGGCTGATGCTAACCCTAACCCTAACCCTAACACTATGCTAGGGCAGATGCTAACCCTAACGCTAACCCTAACACTATCCTTGAACTGATGCTAACCCTAACCCTAACCCTAACACTATCCTAGGCCTGATGATAACCCTAACCCTAACCCTAACTCTATCCTAGGGTTTATGTTAACCGTAACGCTAACACTATCCTAGGGCTGATGCTAACCCTAACCCTAACCCTAACACTATCCTAGGGCGGATGCTAACCCTAACCCTAACCCTAACACTGTCCTAGGGCTGATGCTAACCCTAACACTAACACTATCCTAGGGCTGATGCTAACCCTAACCCTAACCCTAACATTATCCTAGGGCGGATGGTAACCCTAACCCTAACCTAACACTATCCTAGGGCTGATGCTAACCCTAACACTAAAACTATCCTAGGCCTGATGCTAACCCTAACTCTAACCCTAACACTATCCTAGGGCTAAAGCTAACCCTAACCCTAACACTATCCTAGGGCTGATGCTCACCCTAACACTAACACTATCCTAGGGCTAATGCTAACCCTAACCCTAACCCTAACACTATCCTAGGGCTGATGCTAACCCTAACCCTAACTCTAACACTATCTTAGGGCTGAGGCTAACCCTAACCCTAACACTATCCTACGAATGATGCTAACCCTAACCCTAACCCTAACACTATACTAGGGCTGATGCTAACCCTAACCCTAACACTATCCTAGGCCTGATGCTAACCCTAACTCTAACCCTAACACTATCCTAGGGCTGATGCTAACCCTAACCCTAACACTATCCTAGGGCTGATGCTAACCCTAACCCTAACCCTAACACTATCCTAGGGCTGATGCTAACCCTAACCCTAACTCTAACACTATCTTAGGGCTGAGGCTAACCCTAACCCTAACACTATCCTACGGCTGATGCTAACCCGAACCCTAACCCTAACACTATCCTAGGGCTGATGCTAACCCTAACCATAACACTATCCTAGGCCTGATGCTAACCCTAACCCTAACCCTAACTCTATCCTAGGGTTGATGTTAACCCTAACCCTAACACTATCCTAGGGCTGATGCTAACCCTAACCCAAACCCTAACACTATCCTAGGGCTGATGCTAACCCTAAACCTAACACTATCCTAGGCCTGATGATAACCCTAACCCTAACCCTAACACTATCCTAGGGCTGATGCTAACCCTAACCCTAACACTATCCTAGGGCTGATGCTAACCCTAACCCTAACCCTAACACTATCCTAGGGCTGATGCTAACCCTAACCTTAACACTATCCTTGGGCTGATGCTAACCCTAACCCTAACCCTAACACTATCCTAGGGCAGATGCTAACCCTAACGCTAACCCTAACACTATCCTTGAACTGATGCTAACCCTAACCCTAACCCTAACACTATCCTAGGCCTGATGATAACCCTAACCCTAACCCTAACACTATCCTAGGGTTTATGTTAACCCTAACCCTAACACTATCCTAGGGCTGATGCTAACCCTAACCCTAACCCTAACACTATCCTAGGGCGGATGCTAACCCTAACCCTAACCCTAACACTATAGTAGGGCTGATGCTAACCCTAACACTAACACTATCCTAGGGCTGATGCTAACCCTAACCCTAACCCTAACATTATCATAGGGCGGATGCTAACCCTAACCCTAACCTAACAGTATCCTAGGGCTGATGCTAACCCTAACACTAAAACTATCCTAGGCCTGATGCTAACCCTAACCCTAACCCTAACACTATCCTAGGGCTAATGCTAACCCTAACCCTAACACTATCCTAGGGCTGATGCTCACCCTAACACTAACACTATCCTAGGGCTGATGCTAACCCTAACCCTAACCCTAACACTCTCCAAGGGCTGATGCTAACCCTAACCCTAACCCTAACACTATCCTAGGGCTGATGCTAACCCTAACCCTAACTCTAACACTATCTTAGGGCTGAGGCTAACCCTAACCCTAACACTATCCTACGGCTGATGCTAACCCTAACCCTAACCCTAACACTATCCTAGGGCTGATGCTAACCCTAACCCTAACACTATCCTAGGCCTGATGCTAACCCTAACCCTAACCCTAACACTATCCTAGGGCTCATGCTAACCCTAACCCTAACACTATCCTAGGCCTGATGCTAACCCTAACCCTAACCCTAACTCTATCCTAGGGTTGATGTTAACCCTAACCCTAACACTATCCTAGGGCTGATGCTAACCCTAACCCAAACCCTAACACTATCCTAGGGCTGATGCTAACCCTAACCCTAACACTATCCTAGGCCTGATGATAACCCTAACCCTAACCCTAACACTATCCTAGGGCTGATGCTAACCCTAACCCTAACACTATCCTAGGGCTGATGCTAACCCTAACCCTAACCCTAACACTATCCTAGGGCTGATGCTAACCCTAACCCTAACACTATCCTTGGGCTGATGCTAACCCTAACCCTAACCCTAACACTATCCTAGGGCAGATGCTAACCCTAACGCTAACCCTAACACTATCCTTGAACTGATGCTAACCCTAACCCTAACCCTAACACTATCCTAGGCCTGATGATAACCCTAACCCTAACCCTAACACTATCCTAGGGTTTAGGTTAACCCTAACCCTAACACAATCCTAGGGCTGATGCTAACCCTAACCCAAACCCTAACACTATCCTAGGGCTGATGCTAACCCTAACCCTAACACTATCCTAGGCCTGATGATAACCCTAACCCTAACCCTAACACTATCCTAGGGCTGATGCTAACCCTAACCCTAACACTATCCTAGGGCTGATGCTAACCCTAACCCTAACCCTAACACTATCCTAGGGCTGATGCTAACCCTAACCTTAACACTATCCTTGGGCTGATGCTAACCCTAACCCTAACCCTAACACTATCCTAGGGCAGATGCTAACCCTAACGCTAACCCTAACACTATCCTTGAACTGATGCTAACCCTAACCCTAACCCTAACACTATCCTAGGCCTGATGATAACCCTAACCCTAACCCTAACACTATCCTAGGGTTTATGTTAACCCTAACCCTAACACTATCCTAGGGCTGATGCTAACCCTAACCCTAACCCTAACACTATCCTAGGGCGGATGCTAACCCTAACCCTAACCCTAACACTATAGTAGGGCTGATGCTAACCCTAACACTAACACTATCCTAGGGCTGATGCTAACCCTAACCCTAACCCTAACATTATCCTAGGGCGGATGCTAACCCTAACCCTAACCTAACAGTATCCTAGGGCTGATGCTAACCCTAACACTAAAACTATCCTAGGCCTGATGCTAACCCTAACCCTAACCCTAACACTATCCTAGGGCTAATGCTAACCCTAACCCTAACACTATCCTAGGGCTGATGCTCACCCTAACACTAACACTATCCTAGGGCTGATGCTAACCCTAACCCTAACCCAAACACTCTCCAAGGGCTGATGCTAACCCTAACCCTAACCCTAACACTATCCTAGGGCTGATGCTAACCCTAACCCTAACTCTAACACTATCTTAGGGCTGAGGCTAACCCTAACCCTAACACTATCCTACGGCTGATGCTAACACTAACCCTAACCCTAACACTATCCTAGGGCTGATGCTAACCCTAACCCTAACACTATCCTAGGCCTGATGCTAACCCTAACCCTAACCCTAACACTATCCTAGGGCTCATGCTAACCCTAACCCTAACACTATCCTAGGCCTGATGCTAACCCTAACCCTAACCCTAACTCTATCCTAGGGTTGATGTTAACCCTAACCCTAACACTATCCTAGGGCTGATGCTAACCCTAACCCAAACCCTAACACTATCCTAGGGCTGATGCTAACCCTAACCCTAACACTATCCTAGGCCTGATGATAACCCTAACCCTAACCCTAACACTATCCTAGGGCTGATGCTAACCCTAACCCTAACACTATCCTAGGGCTGATGCTAACCCTAACCCTAACCCTAACACTATCCTAGGGCTGATGCTAACCCTAACCCTAACACTATCCTTGGGCTGATGCTAACCCTAACCCTAACCCTAACACTATCCTAGGGCAGATGCTAACCCTAACGCTAACCCTAACACTATCCTTGAACTGATGCTAACCCTAACCCTAACCCTAACACTATCCTAGGCCTGATGATAACCCTAACCCTAACCCTAACACTATCCTAGGGTTTAGGTTAACCCTAACCCTAACACTATCCTAGGGCTGATGCTAACCCTAACCCTAACCCTAACACTATCCTAGGGCGGATGCTAACCCTAACCCTAACCCTAACTCTATAGTAGGGCTGATGCTAACCCTAACACTAACACTATCCTAGGGCTGATGCTAACCCTAACCCTAACCCTAACATTATCCTAGGGCGGATGCTAACCCTAACCCTAACCTAACAGTATCCTAGGGCTGATGCTAACCCTAACACTAAAACTATCCTAGGCCTGATGCTAACCCTAACCCTAACCCTAACACTATCCTAGGGCTGATGCTAACCCTAACCCTAACACTATCCTAGGGCTGATGCTCACCCTAACACTAACACTATCCTAGGGCTGTTGCTAACCCTAACCCTAACCCTAACACTCTCCAAGGGCTGATGCTAACCCTAACCCTAACCCTAACACTATCCTAGGGCTGATGCTAACCCTAACCCTAACTCTAACACTATCTTAGGGCTGAGGCTAACCCTAACCCTAACACTATCCTACGGCTGATGCTAACCCTAACCCTAACCCTAACACTATCCTAGGGCTGATGCTAACCCTAACCCTAACACTATCCTAGGCCTGATGCTAACCCTAACCCTAACCCTAACACTATCCTAGGGCTGATGATAACCCTAACCCTAACACTATCCTAGGCCTGATGCTAACCCTAACCCTAACCCTAACTGTATCCTAGGGTTGATGCTAACCGTAACCCTAACACTATCCTAGGGCTGATGCTAACCCTAACCCATACCCTAACACTATCCTAGGGCTGATGCTAACCCTAACCCTAACACTATCCTAGGCCTGATGATAACCCTAACCCTAACCCTAACACTATCCTAGGGCTGATGCTAACCCTAACCCTAACACTATCCTAGGGCTGATGCTAACCCTAACCATAACCCTAACACTATCCTAGGGCTGATGCTAACCCTAACCCTAACACTATCCTTGGGGTGATGCTAACCCTAACCCTAACCCTAACACTATCCTAGGGCAGATGCTAACCCTAACGCTAACCCTAACACTATCCTTGAACTGATGCTAACCCTAACCCTAACCCTAACACTATCCTAGGCCTGATGATAACCCTAACCCTAACCCTAACACTATCCTAGGGTTTATGTTAACCCTAACCCTAACACTATCCTAGGGCTGATGCTAACCCTAACCCTAACCCTAACACTATCCTAGGGCGGATGCTAACCCTAACCCTAACCCTAACACTATAGTAGGGCTGATGCTAACCCTAACACTAACACTATCCTAGGGCTGATGCTAACCCTAACCCTAACCCTAACATTATCCTAGGGCGGATGCTAACCCTAACCCTAACCTAACAGTATCCTAGGGCTGATGCTAACCCTAACACTAAAACTATCCTAGGCCTGATGCTAACCCTAACCCTAACCCTAACACTATCCTAGGGCTAATGCTAACCCTAACCCTAACACTATCCTAGGGCTGATGCTCACCCTAACACTAACACTATCCTAGGGCTGATGCTAACCCTAACCCTAACCCTAACACTCTCCAAGGGCTGATGCTAACCCTAACCCTAACCCTAACACTATCCTAGGGCTGATGCTAACCCTAACGCTAACTCTAACACTATCTTAGGGCTGAGGCTAACCCTAACCCTAACACTATCCTACGGCTGATGCTAAACCTAACCCTAACCCTAACACTATCCTAGGGCTGATGCTAACCCTAACCCTAACACTATCCTAGGCCTGATGCTAACCCTAACCCTAACCCTAACACTATCCTAGGGCTGATGCTAACCCTAACCCTAACACTATCCTAGGGCTGATGCTAACCCTTACCCTAACCCTAACACTATCCTAGGGCTGATGCTAACACTAACCCTAACTCTAACACTATCTTAGGGCTGAGGCTAACCCTAACCCTAACACTATCCTACGGCTGATGCTAACCCGAACCCTAACCCTAACACTATCCTAGGGCTGATGTTAACCCTAACCATAACACTATCCTAGGCCTGATGCTAACCCTAACCCTAACCCTAACTCTATCCTAGGGTTGATGCTAACCCTAACCATAACACTATCCTAGGGCTGATGCTAACCCTAACCCAAACCCTAACACTATCCTAGGGCTGATGCTAACCCTAACCCTAACACTATCCTAGGCCTGATGATAACCCTAACCCTAACACTAACACTATCCTAGGGCTGATGCTAACCCTAACCCTAACACTATCCTAGGGCTGATGCTAACCCTAACCCTAACCCTAACACTATCCTAGGGCGGATGGTAACCCTAACCCTAACCCTAACACTATCCTAGGGCTGATGCTAACCCTAACACTAACACTATCCTAGGGCTGATGCTAACCCTAACCCTAACCCAAACATTATCCTAGGGCGGATGCTAACCCTAACCTAACCCTAACACTATCCTAGGGTTTATGTTAACCCTAACCCTAACACTATCCTAGGGCTGATGCTAACCCTAACCCTAACCCTAACACTATCCTAGGGCGGATGCTAACCCTAACCCTAACCCTAACACTATAGTAGGGCTGATGCTAACCCTAACACTAACACTATCCTAGGGCTGATGCTAACCCTAACCCTAACCCTAACATTATCCTAGGGCGGATGCTAACCCTAACCCTAACCTAACAGTATCCTAGGGCTGATGCTAACCCTAACACTAAAACTATCCTAGGCCTGATGCTAACCCTAACCCTAACCCTAACACTATCCTAGGGCTAATGCTAACCCTAACCCTAACACTATCCTAGGGCTGATGCTCACCCTAACACTAACACTATCCTAGGGCTGATGCTAACCCTAACCCTAACCCTAACACTCTCCAAGGGCTGATGCTAACCCTAACCCTAACCCTAACACTATCCTAGGGCTGATGCTAACCCTAACGCTAACTCTAACACTATCTTAGGGCTGAGGCTAACCCTAACCCTAACACTATCCTACGGCTGATGCTAAACCTAACCCTAACCCTAACACTATCCTAGGGCTGATGCTAACCCTAACCCTAACACTATCCTAGGCCTGATGCTAACCCTAACCCTAACCCTAACACTATCCTAGGGCTGATGCTAACCCTAACCCTAACACTATCCTAGGGCTGATGCTAACCCTTACCCTAACCCTAACACTATCCTAGGGCTGATGCTAACACTAACCCTAACTCTAACACTATCTTAGGGCTGAGGCTAACCCTAACCCTAACACTATCCTACGGCTGATGCTAACCCGAACCCTAACCCTAACACTATCCTAGGGCTGATGTTAACCCTAACCATAACACTATCCTAGGCCTGATGCTAACCCTAACCCTAACCCTAACTCTATCCTAGGGTTGATGCTAACCCTAACCATAACACTATCCTAGGGCTGATGCTAACCCTAACCCAAACCCTAACACTATCCTAGGGCTGATGCTAACCCTAACCCTAACACTATCCTAGGCCTGATGATAACCCTAACCCTAACACTAACACTATCCTAGGGCTGATGCTAACCCTAACCCTAACACTATCCTAGGGCTGATGCTAACCCTAACCCTAACCCTAACACTATCCTAGGGCGGATGGTAACCCTAACCCTAACCCTAACACTATCCTAGGGCTGATGCTAACCCTAACACTAACACTATCCTAGGGCTGATGCTAACCCTAACCCTAACCCAAACATTATCCTAGGGCGGATGCTAACCCTAACCTAACCCTAACACTATCCTAGGGCTGATGCTAACCCTAACACTAACACTATCCTAGGCCCGATGCTAACCCTAACCCTAACCCTAACACTATCCTAGGGCTGATGCTAACCCTAACTCTAACACTATCCTAGGGCTGATGCTAACCCTTACACTAACACTATCCTAGGGCGGATGCTAACCCTCACCCTAACCCTAACACTATCCTACGGCTGATGCTAACCCTAACCCTAACCCTAACATTATCCTAGGGCTGATGCTAACCCTAACCCTAACTCTAACACTATCTTAGGGCTGAGGCTAACCCTAACCCTAACACTATCCTACGGCTGATGCTAACCCTAACCCTAACCCTAACACTATCCTAGGGCTGATGCTAACCCTAACCCTAACACTATCCTAGGCCTGATGCTAACCCTAACCCTAACCCTAACACTATCCTAGGGCTGATGCTAACCCTAACCCTAACACTATCCTAGGCCTGATGCTAACCCTAACCCTAACCCTAACTCTATCCTAGGGTTGATGTTAACCCTAACCCTAACACTATCCTAGGGCTGATGCTAACCCTAACCCAAACCCTAACACTATCCTAGGGCTGATGCTAACCCTAACCCTAACACTATCCTAGGCCTGATGATAACCCTAACCCTAACCCTAACACTATCCTAGGGCTGATGCTAACCCTAACCCTAACACTATCCTAGGGCTGATGCTAACCCTAACCCTAACCCTAACACTATCCTAGGGCTGATGCTAACCCTAACCCTAACACTATCCTTGGGCTGATGCTAACCCTAACCCTAACCCTAACACTATCCTAGGGCAGATGCTAACCCTAACGCTAACCCTAACACTATCCTTGAGCTGATGCTAACCCTAACCCTAACCATAACACTATCCTAGGCGTGATGATAACCCTAACCCTAACCCTAACACTATCCTAGGGTTTATGTTAACCCTAACCCTAACACTATCCTAGGGCTGATGCTAACCCTAACCCTAACCCTAACACTATCCTAGGGCGGATGCTAACCCTAACCCTAACCCTAACACTATAGTAGGGCTGATGCTAACCCTAACACTAACACTATCCTAGGGCTGATGCTAACCCTAACCCTAACCCTAACATTATCCTAGGGCGGATGCTAACCCTAACCCTAACCTAACAGTATCCTAGGGCTGATGCTAACCCTAACACTAAAACTATCCTAGGCCTGATGCTAACCCTAACCCTAACCCTAACACTATCCTAGGGCTGATGCTCACCCTAACACTAACACTATCCTAGGGCTGATGCTAACCCTAACCCTAACCCTAACACTCTCCAAGGGCTGATGCTAACCCTAACCCTAACCCTAACACTATCCTAGGGCTGATGCTAACCCTAACCCTAACTCTAACACTATCTTAGGGCTGATGATAACCCTAAACCTAACACTATCCTACGGCTGATGCTAACCCTAACCCTAACCCTAACACTATCCTAGGGCTGATGCTAACCCTAACCCTAACACTATCCTAGGCCTGATGCTAACCCTAACCCTAACCCTAACACTATCCTAGGGCTGATGCTAACCCTAACCCTAACACTATCCTAGGCCTGATGCTAACCATAACCCTAACCCTAACTGTATCCTAGGGTTGATGCTAACCCTAACCCTAACACTATCCTAGGGCTGATGCTAACCCTAACCCAAACCCTAACACTATCCTAGGGCTGATGCTAACCCTAACCCTAACACTATCCTAGGCCTGATGATAACCCTAACCCTAACCCTAACACTATCCTAGGGCTGATGCTAACCCTAACCCTAACACTATCCTAGGGCTGATGCTAACCCTAACCATAACCCTAACACTATCCTAGGGCTGATGCTAACCCTAACCCTAACACTATCCTTGGGCTGATGCTAACCCTAACCCTAACCCTAACACTATCCTAGGGCAGATGCTAACCCTAACGCTAACCCTAACACTATCCTTGAACTGATGCTAACCCTAACCCTAACCCTAACACTATCCTAGGCCTGATGATAACCCTAACCCTAACCCTAACACTATCCTAGGGTTTATGTTAACCCTAACCCTAACACTATCCTAGGGCTGATGCTAACCCTAACCCTAACCCTAACACTATCCTAGGGCGGATGCTAACCCTAACCCTAACCCTAACACTATAGTAGGGCTGATGCTAACCCTAACACTAACACTATCCTAGGGCTGATGCTAACCCTAACCCTAACCCTAAAACTATCCTAGGGCTGATGCTAACCCTAACCCTAACCCTAACACTATCCTAGGGCGGATGCTAACCCTAACCCTAACCCTAACACTATAGTAGGGCTGATGCTAACCCTAACACTAACACTATCCTAGGGCTGATGCTAACCCTAACCCTAACCCTAACATTATCCTAGGGCGGATGCTAACCCTAACCCTAACCTAACAGTACCCTAGGGCTGATGCCAACCCTAACACTAAAACTATCCTAGGCCTGATGCTAACCCTAACCCTAACCCTAACACTATCCTAGGGCTGATGCTCACCCTAACACTAACACTATCCTAGGGCTGATGCTAACCCTAACCCTAACCCTAACACTCTCCAAGGGCTGATGCTAACCCTAACCCTAACCCTAACACTATCCTAGGGCTGATGCTAACCCTAACCCTAACTCTAACACTATCTTAGGGCTGAGGATAACCCTAAACCTAACACTATCCTACGGCTGATGCTAACCCTAACCCTAACCCTAACACTATCCTAGGGCTGATGCTAACCCTAACCCTAACACTATCCTAGGCCTGATGCTAACCCTAACCCTAACCCTAACACTATCCTAGGGCTGATGCTAACCCTAACCCTAACACTATCCCAGGCCTGATGCTAACCATAACCCTAACCCTAACTGTATCCTAGGGTTGATGCTAACCCTAACCCTAACACTATCCTAGGGCTGATGCTAACCCTAACCCAAACCCTAACACTATCCTAGGGCTGATGCTAACCCTAACCCTAACACTATCCTAGGCCTGATGATAACCCTAACCCTAACCCTAACACTATCCTAGGGCTGATGCTAACCCTAACCCTAACACTATCCTAGGGCTGATGCTAACCCTAACCATAACCCTAACACTATCCTAGGGCTGATGCTAACCCTAACCCTAACACTATCCTTGGGCTGATGCTAACCCTAACCCTAACCCTAACACTATCCTAGGGCAGATGCTAACCCTAACGCTAACCCTAACACTATCCTTGAACTGATGCTAACCCTAACCCTAACCCTAACACTATCCTAGGCCTGATGATAACCCTAACCCTAACCCTAACACTATCCTAGGGTTTATGTTAACCCTAACCCTAACACTATCCTAGGGCTGATGCTAACCCTAACCCTAACCCTAACACTATCCTAGGGCGGATGCTAACCCTAACCCTAACCCTAACACTATAGTAGGGCTGATGCTAACCCTAACACTAACACTATCCTAGGGCTGATGCTAACCCTAACCCTAACCCTAACATTATCCTAGGGCGGATGCTAACCCTAACCCTAACCTAACAGTATCCTAGGGCTGATGCTAACCCTAACACTAAAACTATCCTAGGCCTGATGCTAACCCTAACCCTAACCCTAACACTATCCTAGGACTAATGCTAACCCTAACCCTAACACTATCCTAGGGCTGATGCTCACCCTAACACTAACACTATCCTAGGGCTGATGCTAACCCTAACCCTAACCCTAACACTCTCCAAGGGCTGATGCTAACCCTAACCCTAACCCTAACACTATCCTAGGGCTGATGCTAACCCTAACGCTAACTCTAACACTATCTTAGGGCTGAGGCTAACCCTAACCCTAACACTATCCTACGGCTGATGCTAACCCTAACCCTAACCCTAACACTATCCTAGGGCTGATGCTAACCCTAACCCTAACACTATCCTAGGCCTGATGCTAACCCTAACCCTAACCCTAACACTATCCTAGGGCTGATGCTAACCCTAACCCTAACACTATCCTAGGGCTGATGCTAACCCTAACCCTAACCCTAACACTATCCTAGGGCTGATGCTAACACTAACCCTAACTCTAACACTATCTTAGGGCTGAGGCTAACCCTAACCCTAACACTATCCTACGGCTGATGCTAACCCGAACCCTAACCCTAACACTATCCTAGGGCTGATGTTAACCCTAACCATAACACTATCCTAGGCCTGATGCTAACCCTAACCCTAACCCTAACTCTATCCTAGGGTTGATGCTAACCCTAACCCTAACACTATCCTAGGGCTGATGCTAACCCTAACCCAAACCCTAACACTATCCTAGGGCTGATGCTAACCCTAACCCTAACACTATCCTAGGCCTGATGATAACCCTAACCCTAACCCTAACACTATCCTAGGGCTGATGCTAACCCTAACCCTAACACTATCCTAGGGCTGATGCTAACCCTAACCCTAACCCTAACACTATCCTAGGGCGGATGCTAACCCTAACCCTAACCCTAACAATATCCTAGGGCTGATGCTAACCCTAACACTAACACTATCCTAGGGCTGATGCTAACCCTAACCCTAACCCAAACATTATCCTAGGGCGGATGCTAACCCTAACCTAACCCTAACACTATCCTAGGGCTGATGCTAACCCTAACACTAACACTATCCTAGGCCCGATGCTAACCCTAACCCTAACCCTAACACTATCCTAGGGCTGATGCTAACCCTAACTCTAACACTATCCTAGGGCTGATGCTAACCCTTACACTAACACTATCCTAGGGCGGATGCTAACCCTAACCCTAACCCTAACACTATCCTACGGCTGATGCTAACCCTAACCCTAACCCTAACATTATCCTAGGGCTGATGCTAACCCTAACCCTAACTCTAACACTATCTTAGGGCTGAGGCTAACCCTAACCCTAACACTATCCTACGGCTGATGCTAACCCTAACCCTAACCATAACACTATCCTAGGGCTGATGCTAACCCTAACCCTAACACTATCCTAGGGCTGATGCTAACCCTAACCCTAACACTATCCTTGGGCTGATGCTAACCCTAACCCTAACCCTAACACTATCCTAGGGCAGATGCTAACCCTAACGCTAACCCTAACACTATCCTTGAACTGATGCTAACCCTAACCCTAACCCTAACACTATCCTAGGCCTGATGATAACCCTAACCCTAACCCTAACACTATCCTAGGGTTTATGTTAACCCTAACCCTAACACTATCCTAGGGCTGATGCTAACCCTTACACTAACACTATCCTAGGGCGGATGCTAACCCTAACCCTAACCCTAACACTATCCTACGGCTGATGCTAACCCTAACCCTAACCCTAACATTATCCTAGGGCTGATGCTAACCCTAACCCTAACTCTAACACTATCTTAGGGCTGAGGCTAACCCTAACCCTAACACTATCCTACGGCTGATGCTAACCCTAACCCTAACCATAACACTATCCTAGGGCTGATGCTAACCCTAACCCTAACACTATCCTAGGGCTGATGCTAACCCTAACCCTAACACTATCCTTGGGCTGATGCTAACCCTAACCCTAACCCTAACACTATCCTAGGGCAGATGCTAACCCTAACGCTAACCCTAACACTGTCCTTGAACTGATGCTAACCCTAACCCTATCCCTAACACTATCCTAGGCCTGATGATAACCCTAACCCTAACCCTAACACTATCCTAGAGTTTATGTTAACCCTAACCCTAACACTATCCTAGGGCTGATGCTAACCCTAACCCTAACCCTAACACTATCCTAGGGCGGATGCTAACCCTAACCCTAACCCTAACACTATAGTAGGGCTGATGCTAACCCTAACACTAACACTATCCTAGGGCTGATGCTAACCCTAACCCTAACCCTAACACTATCCTAGGGCTGATGCTAACCCTAACCCTAACCCTAACACTATCCTAGGGCGGATGCTAACCCTAACCCTAACCCTAACACTATAGTAGGGCTGATGCTAACCCTAACACTAACACTATCCTAGGGCTGATGCTAACCCTAACCCTAACCCTAACATTATCCTAGGGCGGATGCTAACCCTAACCCTAACCTAACAGTACCCTAGGGCTGATGCTAACCCTAACACTAAAACTATCCTAGGCCTGATGCTAACCCTAACCCTAACCCTAACACTATCCTAGGGCTGATGCTCACCCTAACACTAACACTATCCTAGGGCTGATGCTAACCCTAACCCTAACCCTAACACTCTCCAAGGGCTGATGCTAACCCTAACCCTAACCCTAACACTATCCTAGGGCTGATGCTAACCCTAACCCTAACTCTAACACTATCTTAGGGCTGAGGATAACCCTAAACCTAACACTATCCTACGGCTGATGCTAACCCTAACCCTAACCCTAACACTATCCTAGGGCTGATGCTAACCCTAACCCTAACACTATCCTAGGCCTGATGCTAACCCTAACCCTAACCCTAACACTATCCTAGGGCTGATGCTAACCCTAACCCTAACACTATCCTAGGCCTGATGCTAACCATAACCCTAACCCTAACTGTATCCTAGGGTTGATGCTAACCCTAACCCTAACACTATCCTAGGGCTGATGCTAACCCTAACCCAAACCCTAACACTATCCTAGGGCTGATGCTAACCCTAACCCTAACACTATCCTAGGCCTGATGATAACCCTAACCCTAACCCTAACACTATCCTAGGGCTGATGCTAACCCTAACCCTAACACTATCCTAGGGCTGATGCTAACCCTAACCATAACCCTAACACTATCCTAGGGCTGATGCTAACCCTAACCCTAACACTATCCTTGGGCTGATGCTAACCCTAACCCTAAGCCTAACACTATCCTAGGGCAGATGCTAACCCTAACGCTAACCCTAACACTATCCTTGAACTGATGCTAACCCTAACCCTAACCCTAACACTATCCTAGGCCTGATGATAACCCTAACCCTAACCCTAACACTATCCTAGGGTTTATGTTAACCCTAACCCTAACACTATCCTAGGGCTGATGCTAACCCTAACCCTAACCCTAACACTATCCTAGGGCGGATGCTAACCCTAACCCTAACCCTAACACTATAGTAGGGCTGATGCTAACCCTAACACTAACACTATCCTAGGGCTGATGCTAACCCTAACCCTAACCCTAACATTATCCTAGGGCGGATGCTAACCCTAACCCTAACCTAACAGTATCCTAGGGCTGATGCTAACCCTAACACTAAAACTATCCTAGGCCTGATGCTAACCCTAACCCTAACCCTAACACTATCCTAGGACTAATGCTAACCCTAACCCTAACACTATCCTAGGGCTGATGCTCACCCTAACACTAACACTATCCTAGGGCTGATGCTAACCCTAACCCTAACCCTAACACTCTCCAAGGGCTGATGCTAACCCTAACCCTAACCCTAACACTATCCTAGGGCTGATGCTAACCCTAACGCTAACTCTAACACTATCTTAGGGCTGAGGCGATCCCTAACCCTAACACTATCCTACGGCTGATGCTAACCCTAACCCTAACCCTAACACTATCCTAGGGCTGATGCTAACCCTAACCCTAACACTATCCTAGGCCTGATGCTAACCCTAACCCTAACCCTAACACTATCCTAGGGCTGATGCTAACCCTAACCCTAACACTATCCTAGGGCTGATGCTAACCCTAACCCTAACCCTAACACTATCCTAGGGCTGATGCTAACACTAACCCTAACTCTAACACTATCTTAGGGCTGAGGCTAACCCTAACCCTAACACTATCCTACGGCTGATGCTAACGCGAACCCTAACCCTAACACTATCCTAGGGCTGATGTTAACCCTAACCATAACACTATCCTAGGCCTGATGCTAACCCTAACCCTAACCCTAACTCTATCCTAGGGTTGATGCTAACCCTAACCCTAACACTATCCTAGGGCTGATGCTAACCCTAACCCAAACCCTAACACTATCCTAGGGCTGATGCTAACCCTAACCCTAACACTATCCTAGGCCTGATGATAACCCTAACCCTAACCCTAACACTATCCTAGGGCTGATGCTAACC
The DNA here is from genome assembly GCF_020740605.2 of Lemur catta. Classification (NCBI taxonomy): domain Eukaryota; kingdom Metazoa; phylum Chordata; class Mammalia; order Primates; family Lemuridae; genus Lemur; species Lemur catta. Next base: position 1,193,252 of record NW_025423856.1, on the reverse strand, counting down.
CTAACCCTAACACTATCCTAGGGCTGATGCTAACCCTAACCCTAACCCTAACACTATCCTTGAACTGATGCTAACCCTAACCCTAACCCTAACACTATCCTAGGCCTGATTATAACCCTAACCCTAACCCTAACACTATCCTAGGGTTTATGTTAACCCTAACCCTAACACTATCCTAGGGCTGATGCTAACCCTAACCCTAACCCTAACACTATCCTAGGGCGGATGCTAACCCTAACCCTAACCCTAACACTATCCTAGGGCTGATGCTAACCCTAACACTAACACTATCCTAGGGCTGATGCTAACCCTAACCCTAACCCAAACATTATCCTAGGGCGGATGCTAACCCTAACCATAACCCTAACAATATCCTAGGGCTGATGCTAACCCTAACCCTAACACTATCCTAGGCCTGATGCTAACCCTAACCCTAACCCTAACACTATCCTTGAACTGATGCTAACCCTAACCCTAACCCTAACACTATCCTAGGCCTGATGCTAACCCTAACCCTAACCCTAACACTATCCTAGAGCTGATGCTAACCCTAACCCTAACACTATCCTAGGGCTGATGCTAACCCTAACCCTAACACTATCCTAGGCCTGATGATAACCCTAACCCTAACCCTAACACTATCCTAGGGCTGATGCTAACCCTAACCCTAACCCTAAGACTATCCTAGGCCTGATGCAAACCCTATCCCTAACCCTAACACTCTCCTAGGGCTGAGGCTAACCCTAACCCCAACACTGTCCTAGGGCTGATGCTAACCCTAACCCTAACCCAAACACTATCCTAGGGTTAATGCTAACCCTAACCCTAACACTATCCTAGGGCTGATGCTAACCCTAACCCTAACCCTAACACTATCCTTGGGCTGATGCTAACCCTAACCCTAACACTATCCTGGGCCTGAGGCTAACCCTAACCCTAACCCTAACACTATCATAGGGCTGATGCTAACCCTAACCCTAACACTATCCTTGGGCTGATGCTAACCCTAACCCTAACCCTAACACTATCCTAGGGCAGATGCTAACCCTAACGCTAACCCAAACATTATCCTAGGGCGGATGCTAACCCTAACCATAACACTAACACTATCCTAGGGCTGATGCTAACCCTAACACTAACACTATCCTAGGCCTGATGCTAACCCTAACCCTAACCCTAACACTATCCTAGGCCTGATGATAACCCTAACCCTAACCCTAACACTATCCTAGGGTTTATGTTAACCCTAACCCTAACACTATCCTAGGGCTGATGCTAACCCTAACCCTAACCCTAACACTATCCTAGGGCGGATGCTAACCCTAACCCTAACCCTAACACTATCCTCGGGCTGATGCTAACCCTAACACTAACACTATCCTAGGGCTGATGCTAACCCTAACCCTAACCCAAACATTATCCTAGGGCGGATGCTAACCCTAACCATAACCCTAACACTATCCTAGGGCTGATGCTAACCCTAACACTAACACTATCCTAGGCCTGATGCTAACCCTAACCCTAACCCTAACACTATCCTAGAGCTGATGCTAACCCTAACCCTAACACTATCCTAGGGCTGATGCTAACCCTAACCCTGACACTATCCTAGGCCTGATGATAACCCTAACCCTAACCCTAACACTATCCTAGGGCTGATGCTAACCCTAACCCTAACACTATCCTAGGGCTGAAGCTAACCCTAACCCTAACACTAACACTATCCTAGGGCGGATGCTAACCCTAACCCTAACCCTAACACTATCCTAGGGCTGATGCTAACCCTAACACTAACACTATCCTAGGGCTGATGCTAACCCTAACCCTAACCCAAACATTATCCTAGGGCGGATGCTAACCCTAACCCTAACCCTAACACTATCCTAGGGCTGATGCTAACCCTAACACTAACACTATCCTAGGCCTGATGCTAACCCTAACCCTAACCCTAACACTATCCTAGGGCTGATGCTATCCCTAACCCTAACACTATCCCAGGGTTGATGCTAACCCTAACCCTAACACTATCCTAGGGCTGATGCTAACCCTAACCCTAACCCTAACACTATCCTTGGGCTGATGCTAACCCTAACCCTAACACTATCCTGGGCCTGATGCTAACCCTAACCCTAACCCTAACACTATCCTAGGGCTGATGCTAACCCTAACCCTAACACTATCCTTGGGCTGATGCTAACCCTAACCCTAACCCAAACACTATCCTAGGGCAGATGCTAACCCTAACGCTAACCCTAACACTATCTTTGAACTGATGCTAACCCTAACCCTAACCCTAACACTATCCTAGGCCTGATGATAACCCTAACCCTAACCCTAACATTATCCTAGGGTTTATGTTAACCCTAACCCTAACACTATCCTAGGGCTGATGCTAACCCTAACCCTAACCCTAACACTATCCTAGGGCGGATGCTAACCCTAACCCTAACACTAACACTATCCTAGGGCTGATGCTAACCCTAACCCTAACCTAACACTATCCTAGGGCTGATGCTAACCCTAACACTAAAACTATCCTAGGCCTGATGCTAACCCTAACCCTAACCCTAACACTATCCTAGGGCTAATGCTAACCCTAACCCTAACACTATCCTAGGGCTGATGCTCACACTAACACTAACACTATCCTAGGGCTGATGCTAACCCTAACCCTAACCCTAACACTCTCCAAATGCTGACGCTAACCCTAACCCTAACCCTAACACTATCCTAGGGCTGATGCTAACCCTAACCCTATCCCTAACACTATCCTAGGGCTGATGCTAACCCTAACCCTAACTCTCACACTATCTTAGGGCTGAGGCTAACCCTAACCCTAACACTATCCTACGGCTGATGCTAACCCTAACCCTAACCCTAACACTATCCTAGGGCTGATGCTAACCCTAACCCTAACACTATCCTAGGCCTGATGCTAACCCTAACCCTAACCCTAACACTATCCTAGGGCTGATGCTAACCCTAACCCTAACACTATCCTAGGCCTGATGCTAACCCTAACCCTAACCCTAACACTATCCTAGGACTGATGCTAACCCTAACCCTAACACTATCCTAGGGCTGATGCTAACCCTAACCCTAACCCTAACACTATCCTAGGGCTGATGCTAACCCTAACCCTAACTCTAACACTATCTTAGGGCTGAGTCTAACCCTAACGCTAACACTATCCTACGGCTGATGCTAACCCGAACCCTAACCCTAACACTATCCTAGGGCTGATGCTAACCCTAACCATAACACTATCCTAGGCCTGATGCTAACCCTAACCCTAACCCTAACTCTATCCTAGGGTTGATGCTAACCCTAACCCTAACACTATCCTAGGGCTGATGCTAACCCTAACCCAAACCCTAACACTATCCTAGGGCTGATGCTAACCCTAACCCTAACACTATCCTAGGCCTGATGATAACCCTAACCCTAACCCTAACACTATCCTAGGGCTGATGCTAACCCTAACCCTAACACTATCCTAGGGCTGATGCTAACCCTAACCCTAACCCTAACACTATCCTAAGTGTGACGCTAACCCTAGCCCTCACACTATCCTAGGCCTGATGATAACCCTAACCCTAACCTTAACACTATCCTAGGGCTGATGCTAACCCTAACCCTAACCCTAACACTATCCTAGAGATGATGCTAACCCTAACCCTAACACTATCCTAGGCCTGATGATAACCCTAACCCTAACCCTGACACTATCCTAGGGCTGATGCTAACCCTAACCCTAACACTATCCTAGGGCTGATGCTAACCCTAACCCTAACCCTAACACTATCCTAGGCCTGATGCTAACCCTATCCCTAACCCTAACACTCTCCTAGGGCTGAGGCTAACCCTAACCCTAACACTATCCTAGGGCTGATGCTAACCCTAACCCTAACCCAAACATTATCCTAGGGTTGATGCTAACCCTAACCCTAACACTATCCTAGGGCTGATGCTAACCCTAACCCTAACCCTAACACTATCCTTGGGCTGATGCTAACCCTAACCCTAACACTATCCTGGGCCTGATGCTAACCCTAACCCTAACCCTAACACTATCATAGGGCTGATACTAACCCTAACCCTAACACTATCCTTGGGCTGATGCTAACCCTAACCCTAACCCTAACACTATCCTAGGGAAGATGCTAACCCTAACGCTAACCCTAACACTATCCTTGAACTGATGCTAACCCTAACCCTAACCCTAACACTATCCTAGGCCTGATGATAACCCTAACCCTAACCCTAACACTATCCTAGGGTTTATGTTAACCCTAACCCTAACATTATCCTAGGGCTGATGCTAACCTTAACCCTAACCCTAACACTATCCTAGGCCTGATGCTAACCCTAACCATAACCCTAACACTATCCTAGGGCTGATGCTAACCCTAACCCTAACACTATCCTAGGGCGGATGCTAACCCTAACCCTAACCCTAACACTATCCTAGGGCTGATGCTAACCCTAACCCTAACCCAAACATTATCCTAGGGCGGATGCTAACCCTAACCCTAACCCTAACACTATCCTAGGGTTTATGTTAACCCTAACCCTAACACTATCCTAGGGCTCATGCTAACCCTAACCCTAACCCTAACACTATCCTAGGGCGGATGCTAACCCTAACCGTAACCCTAACACTATCCAAGGGCTGATGCTAACCCTAACACTAACACTATCCTAGGGCGGATGCTAACGCTAACCCTAACCCTAACACTATCCTAGGGCTGATGCTAACCCTAACACTAACACTATCCTAGGGCGGATGCTAACCCTAACCCTAACCCTAACACTATCCTAGGGCTGATGCTAACCCTAACCCTAACACTATCCTAGGGCTGATGCTAACCCTAACCCTAACCCTAACACTATCCTAGGGCTGATGCTAACCCTAACCCTAACACTATCCTAGGGCTGATGCTCACCCTAACCCTAAACCTAACACTATCCTAGGGTGGATGCTAACCCTAACCCTAACCCTAACACTATCCTAGGGCTGATGCTAACCCTAACACTAACACTATCCTAGGGCTGATGCTACCCCTAACCCTAACCCTAACACTCTCCAAGGGCTGATGCTAACCCTAACCCTAACCCTAACACTATCCTAGGGCTGATGCTAACCCTAACCCTAACACTATCCTAGGGCTGATGCTAACCCTAACCCTAACCCTAACACTATCTTAGGGCTGATGTTAACCCTTACCCTAACACTATCCTGGGGCTGATGCTAACCCTAACACTAACACTATCCTAGGGCTGATGCTAACCCTAACCCTAACCCTAACACTATCCTAGGGCTGATGCTAACCCTAACCCTAACCCTAACACTATCCTTGGGCTGATGCTAACCCTAACCCTAACACTATCCTGGGCCTGATGCTAACCCTAACCCTAACCCTAACACTATCCTAGGGCTGATGCTAACCCTAACCCTAACACTATCCTTGGGCTGATGCTAACCCTAACCCTAACCCTAACACTATCCTAGGGCAGATGCTAACCCTAACGCTAACCCTAACACTATCCTTGAACTGATCCTAACCCTAACCCTAACCTTAACACTATCCTAGGCCTGATGATAACCCTAACCCTAACCCTAACACTATCCTAAGTCTGATGCTAACTCTAGCCCTCACACTATCCTAGGCCTGATGATAACCCTAACCCTAACCTTAACACTATCCTAGGGCTGATGCTAACCCTAACCCTAACCCTAACACTATCCTAGAGCTGATGCTAACCCTAACCCTAACACTATCCTAGGCCTGATGATAACCCTAACCCTAACCCTGACAGTATCCTAGGGCTGATGCTAACCGTAACCCGAACACTATCTTAGGGCTGATGCTAACCCTAACCCTAACCCTAACACTATCCTAGGCCTGATGCTAACCCTATCCCTAACCCTAACACTCTCCTACGGCTGAGGCAACCCTAACCCTAACAATATCCTAGGGCTGATGCTAACCCTAACCCTAACCCAAACACTATCCTAGGGTTGATGCTAACCCTAACCCTAACACTATCCTAGGGCTGATGCTAACCCTAACCCTAACCCTAACACTATCCTTGGGCTGATGCTAACCCTAACCCTAACACTATCCTGGGCCTGATGCTAACCCTAACCCTAACACTAACACTATCATAGGGCAGATGCTAACTCTAACGCTAACCCTAACACTATCCTTGAACTGATGCTAACCCTAACCCTAACCCTAACACTATCCTAGGCCTGATGATAACCCTAACCCTAACCCTAACACTATCCTAGGATTTATGTTAACCCTAACCCTAACACTATCCTAGGGCTGATGCTAACCCTAACCCTAACCCTAACACTATCCTAGGGCGGATGCTAACCCTAACCCTAACCCTAACACTATCCTAGGGCTGATGCTAACCCTAACACTAACACTATCCTAGGGCTGAGGCTAACCCTAACCCTAACCCTAACATTATCCTAGGGCGGATGCTAACCATAACCCTAACCCTAACACTATCCTAGGGCTGATGCTAACCCTAACACTAACACTATCCTAGGCCTGATGCTAACCCTAACCCTAACCCTAACACTATCCTAGGGCTGATGCTAACCCTAACCCTAACACTATCCTAGGGCTGATGCTAACCCTAACACTAACACTATCCTAGGGCTGATGCTAACCCTAACCCTAACCCTAACACTCTCCAAGGGCTGATGCTAACCCTTACACTAACCCTAACACTATCCTAGGGCTGATGCTAACCCTAACCCTAACTCTAACACTAGCTTAGGGCTGAGGCTAACCCTAACCCTAACACTATCCTACGACTGATGCTAACCCTAACCCTAACCATAACACTATCCTAGGGCTGATGCTAACCCTAACCCTAACATTATCCTAGGAAAAGATGCTAACACTAACCCTAACCCTAACACTATCCTAGGGCTGATGCTAACCCTAACCCTAACACTATCTTAGGGCTGATGCTAACCCTAACCCTAACCCTAACACTATCCTAGGGCTGATGGTAACCGTAACCCTAACACTATCCTAGGCCTGATGATAACCCTAACCCTAACCCTAACACTATCCTAGGGCTGATGCTAACCCTAACCCTAACACTATCCTAGGGCTGATTCTAACCCTAACCCTAACCCTAACACTATCCTAGGGCTGATGCTAACCCTAACACTAACCCTAACACTATCCTTGAACTGATGCTAACGCTAACCCTAACCCTAACACTATCCTAGGCCTGATGATAACCCAAACCCTAACCCTAACACTATACTAGGGTTTATGTTAACCCTAACCCTAACACTATCCTAGGGCTGATGCTAACCCTAACCCTAAACCTAACACTATCCTAGGGCGGATGCTAACCCTAACCCTAACCCTAACACTATCCTAGGGCTGATGCTAACCCTAACACTAACACTATCCTAGGGCTGAAGTTAACCCTAACCCTAACCCTAACACTCTCCAAGGGCTGATGCTAACCCTAACCCTAACCCTAACACTATCCTAGGGCTGATGCTAACCCTAACCCTAACACAATCCTAGGGCTGATGCTAACCATAACCCTAACCCTAACATTATCCTAGGGCGGATGCTAACCCTAACCATAACCCTAACACTATCGTAGGGCTGATGTTAACCCTAACACTAACACTATCCTAGGCCTGATGCTAACCCTAACCCTAACCCTAACACTATCCTAGGGCTGATGCTACCCCTACCCCTAACCCTAACACTCTCCAAGGGCTGATGCTAACCCTAACCCTAACCCTAACACTATCCTAGGGCTGATGCTAACCCTAACCCTAACACTATCCAAGGGCTGATGCTAACCCTAACCCTAACCCTAACACTATCTTAGGGCTGATGTTAACCATAACCCTAACGCTATCCTAGGGCTGATGCTAACCCTAACCCTAACCCTAACACTAACCTAGGGCTGATGCTAACCCTAACCCTAACACTATCCTAGGGCTGATGCTAACCCTAACCCTAACCCTAACACTATCCTAGGGCTGATGCTAACCCTAACACTAACACTATCCTAGGGCGGATGCTAACCCTAACCCTAACCCTAACACTATCCTAGGGCTGATGCTAACCCTAACACTAACACTATCCTAGGGGTGATGCTAACCCTAACCCTAACCCTAACATTATCCTAGGGCTGATGCTAACCCTAACCCTAACTGTAACACTATCTTAGGGCTGAGGCTAACCCTAACCCTAACACTATCCTACGGCTGATGCTAACCCTAACCCTAACCCTAACACTATCCTAGGGCTGATGCTAACCCTAACCCTAACACTATCCTAGGGCTGATGCTAACCCTAACCCTAACCCTAACGCTATCCTAGGGCTGATGCTAACCCTAACCCTAACACTATCCTAGGGCTGATGCTCACCCTAACCCTAAACCTAACACTATCCTAGGGGGGATGCTAACCCTAACCCTAACCCTAACACTATCCCAGGGCTGATGCTAACCCTAACACTAACACTATCCTAGGGCTGATGCTACCCCTAACCCTAACCCTAACACTCTCCAAGGGCTGATGCTAACCCTAACCCTAACCCTAACACTATCCTAGGGCTGATGCTAACCCTAACCCTAACACTATCCAAGGGCTGATGCTACCCCTAACCCTAACCCTAACACTATCTTAGGGCTGATGTTAACCATAACCCTAACGCTATCCTAGGGCTGATGCTAACCCTAACCCTAACCCTAACACTATCCTAGGGCTGATGCTAACCCTAACCCTAACCCTAACACTAACCTAGAGCTGATGCTAACCCTAACCCTAACACTATCCTAGGGCTGATGCTAACCCTAACCCTAACCCTAACACTATCCTAGGGCTGATGCTAACCCTAACCCTAACACTATCCTAGGGCTGATGCTAACCCTAACCCTAACCCTAACACTATCCTAGGGCTGATGCTAACCCTAACACTAACACTATCCTAGGGCTGATGCTAACCCTAACCCTAACCCTAACACTATCCTAGGGCTGATGCTAACCCTAACCCTAACCCAAACACTATCCTAGGGTTGATGCTAACCCTAACCCTAACACTATCCTAGGGCTGATGCTAACCCTAACCCTAACCCTAACACTATCCTTGGCCTGATGCTAACCCTAACCCTAACACTATCCTGGGCCTGATGCTAACCCTAACCCTAACCCTAACACTATCCTAGGGCTGATGCTCACCCTAACCCTAACACTATCCTTGGGCTGATGCTAACCCTAACCCTAACCCTAACACTATCCTAGGGCAGATGCTAACCCTAACGCTAACCCTAACACTATCCTTGAACTGATGCTAACCCTAACCCTAACCCTAACACTATCCTAGGCCTGATGATAACCCTAACCCTAACCCTAACACTATCCTAAGTCTGATGCTAACTCTAGGGCTCACACTATCCTAGGCCTGATGATAACCCTAACCCTAACCTTAACACTATCCTAGGGCTGATGCTAACCCTAACCCTAACCCTAACACTATCCTAGAGCTGATGCTAACCCTAACCCTAACACTATCTAGGCCTGATGATAACCCTAACCCTAACCCTGACAGTATCCTAGGGCTGATGCTAACCCTAACCCTAACACTATCCTAGGGCTGATGCTAACCCTAACCCTAACCCTAACGCTATCCTAGGCCTGATGCTAACCCTATCCCTAACCCTAACACTCTCCTAGGGCTGAGGCTAACCCTAACCCTAACACTATACTAGGGCTGATGCTAACCCTAACCCTAACCCAAACACTATCCTAGGGTTGATGCTAACCCTAACCCTAACACTATCCTAGGGCTGATGCTAACCCTAACCCTAACCCTAACACTATCCTTGGGCTGATGCTAACCCTAACAATAACACTATCCTGGGCCTGATGCTAACCCTAACCCTAACCCTAACACTATCATAGGGCTGATGCTAACCCTAACCCTAACACTATCCTTGGGCTGATGCTAACCCTAACCCTAACCCTAACACTATCCTAGGGCAGATGCTAACCCTAACGCTAACCCTAGCACTATCCTTGAACTGATGCTAACCCTAACCCTAACGCTAACACTATCCTAGGCCTGATGATAACCCTAAACCTAACCCTAACACTATCCTAGGATTTATGTTAACCCTAACCCTAACACTATCCTAGGGCTGATGCTAACCCTAACCCTAACCCTAACACTATCCTAGGGCGGATGCTAACCCTAACCCTAACCCTAACACTATCCTAGGGCTGATGCTAACCCTAACACTAACACTATCCTAGGGCTGATGCTAACCCTAACCCTAACCCTAACATTATCCTAGGGCGGATGCTAACCATAACCCTAACCCTAACACTATCCTAGGGCTGATGCTAACCCTAACACTAACACTATCCTAGGCCTGATGCTAACACTAACCCTAACCCTAACACTATCCTAGGGCTGATGCTAACCCTAACCCTAACACTATCCTAGGGCTGATGCTAACCCTAACACTAACACTATCCTAGGGCTGATGCTAACCCTAACCCTAACCCTAACACTCACCAAGGGCTGATGCTAACCCTAACCCTAACCCTAACACTATCCTAGGGCTGATGCTAACCCTAACCCTAACCCTAACACTATCCTAAGTGTGACGCTAACCCTAGCCCTCACACTATCCTAGGCCTGATGATAACCCTAACCCTAACCTTAACACTATCCTAGGGCTGATGCTAACCCTAACCCTAACCCTAACACTATCCTAGAGATGATGCTAACCCTAACCCTAACACTATCCTAGGCCTGATGATAACCCTAACCCTAACCCTGACACTATCCTAGGGCTGATGCTAACCCTAACCCTAACACTATCCTAGGGCTGATGCTAACCCTAACCCTAACCCTAACACTATCCTAGGCCTGATGCTAACCCTATCCCTAACCCTAACACTCTCCTAGGGCTGAGGCTAACCCTAACCCTAACACTATCCTAGGGCTGATGCTAACCCTAACCCTAACCCAAACATTATCCTAGGGTTGATGCTAACCCTAACCCTAACACTATCCTAGGGCTGATGCTAACCCTAACCCTAACCCTAACACTATCCTTGGGCTGATGCTAACCCTAACCCTAACACTATCCTGGGCCTGATGCTAACCCTAACCCTAACCCTAACACTATCATAGGGCTGATACTAACCCTAACCCTAACACTATCCTTGGGCTGATGCTAACCCTAACCCTAACCCTAACACTATCCTAGGGAAGATGCTAACCCTAACGCTAACCCTAACACTATCCTTGAACTGATGCTAACCCTAACCCTAACCCTAACACTATCCTAGGCCTGATGATAACCCTAACCCTAACCCTAACACTATCCTAGGGTTTATGTTAACCCTAACCCTAACATTATCCTAGGGCTGATGCTAACCTTAACCCTAACCCTAACACTATCCTTTGCCTGATGCTAACCCTAACCATAACCCTAACACTATCCTAGGGCTGATGCTAACCCTAACCCTAACACTATCCTAGGGCGGATGCTAACCCTAACCCTAACCCTAACACTATCCTAGGGCTGATGCTAACCCTAACCCTAACCCAAACATTATCCTAGGGCGGATGCTAACCCTAACCCTAACCCTAACACTATCCTAGGCCTGATGATAACCCTAACCCTAACCCTAACACTATCCTAAGTCTGATGCTAACTCTAGGGCTCACACTATCCTAGGCCTGATGATAACCCTAACCCTAACCTTAACACTATCCTAGGGCTGATGCTAACCCTAACCCTAACCCTAACACTATCCTAGAGCTGATGCTAACCCTAACCCTAACACTATCTAGGCCTGATGATAACCCTAACCCTAACCCTGACAGTATCCTAGGGCTGATGCTAACCCTAACCCTAACACTATCCTAGGGCTGATGCTAACCCTAACCCTAACCCTAACGCTATCCTAGGCCTGATGCTAACCCTATCCCTAACCCTAACACTCTCCTAGGGCTGAGGCTAACCCTAACCCTAACACTATACTAGGGCTGATGCTAACCCTAACCCTAACCCAAACACTATCCTAGGGTTGATGCTAACCCTAACCCTAACACTATCCTAGGGCTGATGCTAACCCTAACCCTAACCCTAACACTATCCTTGGGCTGATGCTAACCCTAACAATAACACTATCCTGGGCCTGATGCTAACCCTAACCCTAACCCTAACACTATCATAGGGCTGATGCTAACCCTAACCCTAACACTATCCTTGGGCTGATGCTAACCCTAACCCTAACCCTAACACTATCCTAGGGCAGATGCTAACCCTAACGCTAACCCTAGCACTATCCTTGAACTGATGCTAACCCTAACCCTAACGCTAACACTATCCTAGGCCTGATGATAACCCTAAACCTAACCCTAACACTATCCTAGGATTTATGTTAACCCTAACCCTAACACTATCCTAGGGCTGATGCTAACCCTAACCCTAACCCTAACACTATCCTAGGGCGGATGCTAACCCTAACCCTAACCCTAACACTATCCTAGGGCTGATGCTAACCCTAACACTAACACTATCCTAGGGCTGATGCTAACCCTAACCCTAACCCTAACATTATCCTAGGGCGGATGCTAACCATAACCCTAACCCTAACACTATCCTAGGGCAGATGCTAACCCTAACACTAACACTATCCTAGGCCTGATGCTAACACTAACCCTAACCCTAACACTATCCTAGGGCTGATGCTAACCCTAACCCTAACACTATCCTAGGGCTGATGCTAACCCTAACACTAACACTATCCTAGGGCTGATGCTAACCCTAACCCTAACCCTAACACTCACCAAGGGCTGATGCTAACCCTAACCCTAACCCTAACACTATCCTAGGGCTGATGCTAACCCTAACCCTAACCCTAACACTATCCTAAGTGTGACGCTAACCCTAGCCCTCACACTATCCTAGGCCTGATGATAACCCTAACCCTAACCTTAACACTATCCTAGGGCTGATGCTAACCCTAACCCTAACCCTAACACTATCCTAGAGATGATGCTAACCCTAACCCTAACACTATCCTAGGCCTGATGATAACCCTAACCCTAACCCTGACACTATCCTAGGGCTGATGCTAACCCTAACCCTAACACTATCCTAGGGCTGATGCTAACCCTAACCCTAACCCTAACACTATCCTAGGCCTGATGCTAACCCTATCCCTAACCCTAACACTCTCCTAGGGCTGAGGCTAACCCTAACCCTAACACTATCCTAGGGCTGATGCTAACCCTAACCCTAACCCAAACATTATCCTAGGGTTGATGCTAACCCTAACCCTAACACTATCCTAGGGCTGATGCTAACCCTAACCCTAACCCTAACACTATCCTTGGGCTGATGCTAACCCTAACCCTAACACTATCCTGGGCCTGATGCTAACCCTAACCCTAACCCTAACACTATCATAGGGCTGATACTAACCCTAACCCTAACACTATCCTTGGGCTGATGCTAACCCTAACCCTAACCCTAACACTATCCTAGGGAAGATGCTAACCCTAACGCTAACCCTAACACTATCCTTGAACTGATGCTAACCCTAACCCTAACCCTAACACTATCCTAGGCCTGATGATAACCCTAACCCTAACCCTAACACTATCCTAGGGTTTATGTTAACCCTAACCCTAACATTATCCTAGGGCTGATGCTAACCTTAACCCTGACCCTAACACTATCCTAGGCCTGATGCTAACCCTAACCATAACCCTAACACTATCCTAGGGCTGATGCTAACCCTAACCCTAACACTATCCTAGGGCGGATGCTAACCCTAACCCTAACCCTAACACTATCCTAGGGCTGATGCTAACCCTAACCCTAACCCAAACATTATCCTAGGGCGGATGCTAACCCTAACCCTAACCCTAACACTATCCTAGGGTTTATGTTAACCCTAACCCTAACACTATCCTAGGGCTCATGCTAACCCTAACCCTAACCCTAACAGTATCCTAGGGCGGATGCTAACCCTAACCGTAACCCTAACACTATCCAAGGGCTGATGCTAACCCTAACACTAACACTATCCTAGGGCGGATGCTAACCCTAACCCTAACCCTAACACTATCCTAGGGCTGATGCTAACCCTAACACTAACACTATCCTAGGGCGGATGCTAACCCTAACCCTAACCCTAACACTATCCTAGGGCTGATGCTAACCCTAACCCTAACACTATCCTAGGGCTGATGCTAACCCTAACCCTAACCCTAACACTATCCTAGGGCTGATGCTAACCCTAACCCTAACACTATCCTAGGGCTGATGCTCACCCTAACCCTAAACCTAACACTATCCTAGGGTGGATGCTAACCCTAACCCTAACCCTAACACTATCCTAGGGCTGATGCTAACCCTAACACTAACACTATCCTAGGGCTGATGCTACCCCTAACCCTAACCCTAACACTCTCCAAGGGCTGATGCTAACCCTAACCCTAACCCTAACACTATCCTAGGGCTGATGCTAACCCTAACCCTAACACTATCCTAGGGCTGATGCTAACCCTAACCCTAACCCTAACACTATCTTAGGGCTGATGTTAACCCTTACCCTAACACTATCCTGGGGCTGATGCTAACCCTAACACTAACACTATCCTAGGGCTGATGCTAACCCTAACCCTAACCCTAACACTATCCTAGGGCTGATGCTAACCCTAACCCTAACCCTAACACTATCCTTGGGCTGATGCTAACCCTAACCCTAACACTATCCTGGGCCTGATGCTAACCCTAACCCTAACCCTAACACTATCCTAGGGCTGATGCTAACCCTAACCCTAACACTATCCTTGGGCTGATGCTAACCCTAACCCTAACCCTAACACTATCCTAGGGCAGATGCTAACCCTAACGCTAACCCTAACACTATCCTTGAACTGATCCTAACCCTAACCCTAACCCTAACACTATCCTAGGCCTGATGATAACCCTAACCCTAACCCTAACACTATCCTAAGTCTGATGCTAACTCTAGCCCTCACACTATCCTAGGCCTGATGATAACCCTAACCCTAACCTTAACACTATCCTAGGGCTGATGCTAACCCTAACCCTAACCCTAACACTATCCTAGAGCTGATGCTAACCCTAACCCTAACACTATCCTAGGCCTGATGATAACCCTAACCCTAACCCTGACAGTATCCTAGGGCTGATGCTAACCGTAACCCGAACACTATCTTAGGGCTGATGCTAACCCTAACCCTAACCCTAACACTATCCTAGGCCTGATGCTAACCCTATCCCTAACCCTAACACTCTCCTACGGCTGAGGCAACCCTAACCCTAACAATATCCTAGGGCTGATGCTAACCCTAACCCTAACCCAAACACTATCCTAGGGTTGATGCTAACCCTAACCCTAACACTATCCTAGGGCTGATGCTAACCCTAACCCTAACCCTAACACTATCCTTGGGCTGATGCTAACCCTAACCCTAACACTATCCTGGGCCTGATGCTAACCCTAACCCTAACACTAACACTATCATAGGGCAGATGCTAACCCTAACGCTAACCCTAACACTATCCTTGAACTGATGCTAACCCTAACCCTAACCCTAACACTATCCTAGGCCTGATGATAACCCTAACCCTAACCCTAACACTATCCTAGGATTTATGTTAACCCTAACCCTAACACTATCCTAGGGCTGATGCTAACCCTAACCCTAACCCTAACACTATCCTAGGGCGGATGCTAACCCTAACCCTAACCCTAACACTATCCTAGGGCTGATGCTAACCCTAACACTAACACTATCCTAGGGCTGAGGCTAACCCTAACCCTAACCCTAACATTATCCTAGGGCGGATGCTAACCATAACCCTAACCCTAACACTATCCTAGGGCTGATGCTAACCCTAACACTAACACTATCCTAGGCCTGATGCTAACCCTAACCCTAACCCTAACACTATCCTAGGGCTGATGTTAACCCTAACCCTAACACTATCCTAGGGCTGATGCTAACCCTAACACTAACACTATCCTAGGGCTGATGCTAACCCTAACCCTAACCCTAACACTCTCCAAGGGCTGATGCTAACCCTCACACTAACCCTAACACTATCCTAGGGCTGATGCTAACCCTAACCCTAACTCTAACACTAGCTTAGGGCTGAGGCTAACCCTAACCCTAACACTATCCTACGACTGATGCTAACCCTAACCCTAACCATAACATTATCCTAGGGCTGATGCTAACCCTAACCCTAACATTATCCTAGGAAAAGATGCTAACACTAACCCTAACCCTAACACTATCCTAGGGCTGATGCTAACCCTAACCCTAACACTATCTTAGGGCTGATGCTAACCCTAACCCTAACCCTAACAGTATCCTAGGGCTGATGCTAACCCTAACACTAACACTATCCTAGGCCTGATGATAACCCTAACCCTAACCCTAACACTATCCTAGGGCTGATGCTAACCCTAACCCTAACACTATCCTAGGGCTGATTCTAACCCTAACCCTAACCCTAACACTATCCTAGGGCTGATGCTAACCCTAACACTAACCCTAACACTATCCTTGAACTGATGCTAACCCTAACCCTAACCCTAACACTATCCTAGGCCTGATGATAACCCTAACCCTAACCCTAACACTATACTAGGGTTTATGTTAACCCTAACCCTAACACTATCCTAGGGCTGATGCTAACCCTAACCCTAAACCTAACACTATCCTAGGGCGGATGCTAACCCTAACCCTAACCCTAACACTATCCTAGGGCTGATGCTAACCCTAACACTAACACTATCCTAGGGCTGAAGTTAACCCTAACCCTAACCCTAACACTCTCCAAGGGCTGATGCTAACCCTAACCCTAACCCTAACACTATCCTAGGGCTGATGCTAACCCTAACCCTAACACAATCCTAGGGCTGATGCTAACCCTAACCCTAACCCTAACATTATCCTAGGGCGGATGCTAACCCTAACCATAACCCTAACACTATCGTAGGGCTGATGTTAACCCTAACACTAACACTATCCTAGGCCTGATGCTAACCCTAACCCTAACCCTAACACTATCCTAGGGCTGATGCTACCCCTACCCCTAACCCTAACACTCTCCAAGGGCTGATGCTAACCCTAACCCTAACCCTAACACTATCCTAGGGCTGATGCTAACCCTAACCCTAACACTATCCAAGGGCTGATGCTAACCCTAACCCTAACCCTAACACTATCTTAGGGCTGATGTTAACCATAACCCTAACGCTATCCTAGGGCTGATGCTAACCCTAACCCTAACCCTAACACTAACCTAGGGCTGATGCTAACCCTAACCCTAACACTATCCTAGGGCTGATGCTAACCCTAACCCTAACCCTAACACTATCCTAGGGCTGATGCTAACCCTAACACTAACACTATCCTAGGACGGATGCTAACCCTAACCCTAACCCTAACACTATCCTAGGGCTGATGCTAACCCTAACACTAACACTATCCTAGGGGTGATGCTAACCCTAACCCTAACACTATCCTAGGCCTGATGATAACCCTAACCCTAACCCTAACACTATCCTAGGGCTGATGCTAACCCTAACCCTAACCCTAAGACTATCCTAGGCCTGATGCAAACCCTATCCCTAACCCTAACACTCTCCTAGGGCTGAGGCTAACCCTAACCCCAACACTGTCCTAGGGCTGATGCTAACCCTAACCCTAACCCAAACACTATCCTAGGGTTAATGCTAACCCTAACCCTAACACTATCCTAGGGCTGATGCTAACCCTAACCCTAACCCTAACACTATCCTTGGGCTGATGCTAACCCTAACCCTAACACTATCCTGGGCCTGAGGCTAACCCTAACCCTAACCCTAACACTATCATAGGGCTGATGCTAACCCTAACCCTAACACTATCCTTGGGCTGATGCTAACCCTAACCCTAACCCTAACACTATCCTAGGGCAGATGCTAACCCTAACGCTAACCCAAACATTATCCTAGGGCGGATGCTAACCCTAACCATAACACTAACACTATCCTAGGGCTGATGCTAACCCTAACACTAACACTATCCTAGGCCTGATGCTAACCCTAACCCTAACCCTAACACTATCCTAGGCCTGATGATAACCCTAACCCTAACCCTAACACTATCCTAGGGTTTATGTTAACCCTAACCCTAACACTATCCTAGGGCTGATGCTAACCCTAACCCTAACCCTAACACTATCCTAGGGCGGATGCTAACCCTAACCCTAACCCTAACACTATCCTCGGGCTGATGCTAACCCTAACACTAACACTATCCTAGGGCTGATGCTAACCCTAACCCTAACCCAAACATTATCCTAGGGCGGATGCTAACCCTAACCATAACCCTAACACTATCCTAGGGCTGATGCTAACACTAACACTAACACTATCCTAGGCCTGATGCTAACCCTAACCCTAACCCTAACACTATCCTAGAGCTGATGCTAACCCTAACCCTAACACTATCCTAGGGCTGATGCTAACCCTAACCCTGACACTATCCTAGGCCTGATGATAACCCTAACCCTAACCCTAACACTATCCTAGGGCTGATGCTAACCCTAACCCTAACACTATCCTAGGGCTGAAGCTAACCCTAACCCTAACACTAACACTATCCTAGGGCGGATGCTAACCCTAACCCTAACCCTAACACTATCCTAGGGCTGATGCTAACCCTAACACTAACACTATCCTAGGGCTGATGCTAACCCTAACCCTAACCCAAACATTATCCTAGGGCGGATGCTAACCCTAACCCTAACCCTAACACTATCCTAGGGCTGATGCTAACCCTAACACTAACACTATCCTAGGCCTGATGCTAACCCTAACCCTAACCCTAACACTATCCTAGGGCTGATGCTATCCCTAACCCTAACACTATCCCAGGGTTGATGCTAACCCTAACCCTAACACTATCCTAGGGCTGATGCTAACCCTAACCCTAACCCTAACACTATCCTTGGGCTGATGCTAACCCTAACCCTAACACTATCCTGGGCCTGATGCTAACCCTAACCCTAACCCTAACACTATCCTAGGGCTGATGCTAACCCTAACCCTAACACTATCCTTGGGCTGATGCTAACCCTAACCCTAACCCTAACACTATCCTAGGGCAGATGCTAACCCTAACGCTAACCCTAACACTATCTTTGAACTGATGCTAACCCTAACCCTAACCCTAACACTATCCTAGGCCTGATGATAACCCTAACCCTAACCCTAACATTATCCTAGGGTTTATGTTAACCCTAACCCTAACACTATCCTAGGGCTGATGCTAACCCTAACCCTAACCCTAACACTATCCTAGGGCGGATGCTAACCCTAACCCTAACACTAACACTATCCTAGGGCTGATGCTAACCCTAACCCTAACCTAACACTATCCTAGGGCTGATGCTAACCCTAACACTAAAACTATCCTAGGCCTGATGCTAACCCTAACCCTAACCCTAACACTATCCTAGGGCTAATGCTAACCCTAACCCTAACACTATCCTAGGGCTGATGCTCACACTAACACTAACACTATCCTAGGGCTGATGCTAACCCTAACCCTAACCCTAACACTCTCCAAATGCTGACGCTAACCCTAACCCTAACCCTAACACTATCCTAGGGCTGATGCTAACCCTAACCCTATCCCTAACACTATCCTAGGGCTGATGCTAACCCTAACCCTAACTCTCACACTATCTTAGGGCTGAGGCTAACCCTAACCCTAACACTATCCTACGGCTGATGCTAACCCTAACCCTAACCCTAACACTATCCTAGGGCTGATGCTAACCCTAACCCTAACACTATCCTAGGCCTGATGCTAACCCTAACCCTAACCCTAACACTATCCTAGGGCTGATGCTAACCCTAACCCTAACACTATCCTAGGCCTGATGCTAACCCTAACCCTAACCCTAACACTATCCTAGGACTGATGCTAACCCTAACCCTAACACTATCCTAGGGCTGATGCTAACCCTAACCCTAACCCTAACACTATCCTAGGGCTGATGCTAACCCTAACCCTAACTCTAACACTATCTTAGGGCTGAGGCTAACCCTAACGCTAACACTATCCTACGGCTGATGCTAACCCGAACCCTAACCCTAACACTATCCTAGGGCTGATGCTAACCCTAACCATAACACTATCCTAGGCCTGATGCTAACCCTAACCCTAACCCTAACTCTATCCTAGGGTTGATGCTAACCCTAACCCTAACACTATCCTAGGGCTGATGCTAACCCTAACCCAAACCCTAACACTATCCTAGGGCTGATGCTAACCCTAACCCTAACACTATCCTAGGCCTGATGATAACCCTAACCCTAACCCTAACACTATCCTAGGGCTGATGCTAACCCTAACCCTAACACTATCCTAGGGCTGATGCTAACCCTAACCCTAACCCTAACACTATCCTAAGTGTGACGCTAACCCTAGCCCTCACACTATCCTAGGCCTGATGATAACCCTAACCCTAACCTTAACACTATCCTAGGGCTGATGCTAACCCTAACCCTAACCCTAACACTATCCTAGAGATGATGCTAACCCTAACCCTAACACTATCCTAGGCCTGATGATAACCCTAACCCTAACCCTGACACTATCCTAGGGCTGATGCTAACCCTAACCCTAACACTATCCTAGGGCTGATGCTAACCCTAACCCTAACCCTAACACTATCCTAGGCCTGATGCTAACCCTATCCCTAACCCTAACACTCTCCTAGGGCTGAGGCTAACCCTAACCCTAACACTATCCTAGGGCTGATGCTAACCCTAACCCTAACCCAAACATTATCCTAGGGTTGATGCTAACCCTAACCCTAACACTATCCTAGGGCTGATGCTAACCCTAACCCTAACCCTAACACTATCCTTGGGCTGATGCTAACCCTAACCCTAACACTATCCTGGGCCTGATGCTAACCCTAACCCTAACCCTAACACTATCATAGGGCTGATACTAACCCTAACCCTAACACTATCCTTGGGCTGATGCTAACCCTAACCCTAACCCTAACACTATCCTAGGGAAGATGCTAACCCTAACGCTAACCCTAACACTATCCTTGAACTGATGCTAACCCTAACCCTAACCCTAACACTATCCTAGGCCTGATGATAACCCTAACCCTAACCCTAACACTATCCTAGGGTTTATGTTAACCCTAACCCTAACATTATCCTAGGGCTGATGCTAACCTTAACCCTAACCCTAACACTATCCTAGGCCTGATGCTAACCCTAACCATAACCCTAACACTATCCTAGGGCTGATGCTAACCCTAACCCTAACACTATCCTAGGGCGGATGCTAACCCTAACCCTAACCCTAACACTATCCTAGGGCTGATGCTAACCCTAACCCTAACCCAAACATTATCCTAGGGCGGATGCTAACCCTAACCCTAACCCTAACACTATCCTAGGGTTTATGTTAACCCTAACCCTAACACTATCCTAGGGCTCATGCTAACCCTAACCCTAACCCTAACACTATCCTAGGGCGGATGCTAACCCTAACCGTAACCCTAACACTATCTTAGGGCTGATGTTAACCATAACCCTAACGCTATCCTAGGGCTGATGCTAACCCTAACCCTAACCCTAACACTAACCTAGGGCTGATGCTAACCCTAACCCTAACACTATCCTAGGGCTGATGCTAACCCTAACCCTAACCCTAACACTATCCTAGAGCTGATGCTAACCCTAACCCTAACACTATCCTAGGGCTGATGCTAACCCTAACCCTGACACTATCCTAGGCCTGATGATAACCCTAACCCTAACCCTAACACTATCCTAGGGCTGATGCTAACCCTAACCCTAACACTATCCTAGGGCTGAAGCTAACCCTAACCCTAACACTAACACTATCCTAGGGCGGATGCTAACCCTAACCCTAACCCTAACACTATCCTAGGGCTGATGCTAACCCTAACACTAACACTATCCTAGGGCTGATGCTAACCCTAACCCTAACCCAAACATTATCCTAGGGCGGATGCTAACCCTAACCCTAACCCTAACACTATCCTAGGGCTGATGCTAACCCTAACACTAACACTATCCTAGGCCTGATGCTAACCCTAACCCTAACCCTAACACTATCCTAGGGCTGATGCTATCCCTAACCCTAACACTATCCCAGGGTTGATGCTAACCCTAACCCTAACACTATCCTAGGGCTGATGCTAACCCTAACCCTAACCCTAACACTATCCTTGGGCTGATGCTAACCCTAACCCTAACACTATCCTGGGCCTGATGCTAACCCTAACCCTAACCCTAACACTATCCTAGGGCTGATGCTAACCCTAACCCTAACACTATCCTTGGGCTGATGCTAACCCTAACCCTAACCCTAACACTATCCTAGGGCAGATGCTAACCCTAACGCTAACCCTAACACTATCTTTGAACTGATGCTAACCCTAACCCTAACCCTAACACTATCCTAGGCCTGATGATAACCCTAACCCTAACCCTAACATTATCCTAGGGTTTATGTTAACCCTAACCCTAACACTATCCTAGGGCTGATGCTAACCCTAACCCTAACCCTAACACTATCCTAGGGCGGATGCTAACCCTAACCCTAACACTAACACTATCCTAGGGCTGATGCTAACCCTAACCCTAACCTAACACTATCCTAGGGCTGATGCTAACCCTAACACTAAAACTATCCTAGGCCTGATGCTAACCGTAACCCTAACCCTAACACTATCCTAGGGCTAATGCTAACCCTAACCCTAACACTATCCTAGGGCTGATGCTCACACTAACACTAACACTATCCTAGGGCTGATGCTAACCCTAACCCTAACCCTAACACTCTCCAAATGCTGACGCTAACCCTAACCCTAACCCTAACACTATCCTAGGGCTGATGCTAACCCTAACCCTATCCCTAACACTATCCTAGGGCTGATGCTAACCCTAACCCTAACTCTCACACTATCTTAGGGCTGAGGCTAACCCTAACCCTAACACTATCCTACGGCTGATGCTAACCCTAACCCTAACCCTAACACTATCCTAGGGCTGATGCTAACCCTAACCCTAACACTATCCTAGGCCTGATGCTAACCCTAACCCTAACCCTAACACTATCCTAGGGCTGATGCTAACCCTAACCCTAACACTATCCTAGGCCTGATGCTAACCCTAACCCTAACCCTAACACTATCCTAGGACTGATGCTAACCCTAACCCTAACACTATCCTAGGGCTGATGCTAACCCTAACCCTAACCCTAACACTATCCTAGGGCTGATGCTAACCCTAACCCTAACTCTAACACTATCTTAGGGCTGAGGCTAACCCTAACGCTAACACTATCCTACGGCTGATGCTAACCCGAACCCTAACCCTAACACTATCCTAGGGCTGATGCTAACCCTAACCATAACACTATCCTAGGCCTGATGCTAACCCTAACCCTAACCCTAACTCTATCCTAGGGTTGATGCTAACCCTAACCCTAACACTATCCTAGGGCTGATGCTAACCCTAACCCAAACCCTAACACTATCCTAGGGCTGATGCTAACCCTAACCCTAACACTATCCTAGGCCTGATGATAACCCTAACCCTAACCCTAACACTATCCTAGGGCTGATGCTAACCCTAACCCTAACACTATCCTAGGGCTGATGCTAACCCTAACCCTAACCCTAACACTATCCTAAGTGTGACGCTAACCCTAGCCCTCACACTATCCTAGGCCTGATGATAACCCTAACCCTAACCTTAACACTATCCTAGGGCTGATGCTAACCCTAACCCTAACCCTAACACTATCCTAGAGATGATGCTAACCCTAACCCTAACACTATCCTAGGCCTGATGATAACCCTAACCCTAACCCTGACACTATCCTAGGGCTGATGCTAACCCTAACCCTAACACTATCCTAGGGCTGATGCTAACCCTAACCCTAACCCTAACACTATCCTAGGCCTGATGCTAACCCTATCCCTAACCCTAACACTCTCCTAGGGCTGAGGCTAACCCTAACCCTAACACTATCCTAGGGCTGATGCTAACCCTAACCCTAACCCAAACATTATCCTAGGGTTGATGCTAACCCTAACCCTAACACTATCCTAGGGCTGATGCTAACCCTAACCCTAACCCTAACACTATCCTTGGGCTGATGCTAACCCTAACCCTAACACTATCCTGGGCCTGATGCTAACCCTAACCCTAACCCTAACACTATCATAGGGCTGATACTAACCCTAACCCTAACACTATCCTTGGGCTGATGCTAACCCTAACCCTAACCCTAACACTATCCTAGGGAAGATGCTAACCCTAACGCTAACCCTAACACTATCCTTGAACTGATGCTAACCCTAACCCTAACCCTAACACTATCCTAGGCCTGATGATAACCCTAACCCTAACCCTAACACTATCCTAGGGTTTATGTTAACCCTAACCCTAACATTATCCTAGGGCTGATGCTAACCTTAACCCTAACCCTAACACTATCCTAGGCCTGATGCTAACCCTAACCATAACCCTAACACTATCCTAGGGCTGATGCTAACCCTAACCCTAACACTATCCTAGGGCGGATGCTAACCCTAACCCTAACCCTAACACTATCCTAGGGCTGATGCTAACCCTAACCCTAACCCAAACATTATCCTAGGGCGGATGCTAACCCTAACCCTAACCCTAACACTATCCTAGGGTTTATGTTAACCCTAACCCTAACACTATCCTAGGGCTCATGCTAACCCTAACCCTAACCCTAACACTATCCTAGGGCGGATGCTAACCCTAACCGTAACCCTAACACTATCTTAGGGCTGATGTTAACCATAACCCTAACGCTATCCTAGGGCTGATGCTAACCCTAACCCTAACCCTAACACTAACCTAGGGCTGATGCTAACCCTAACCCTAACACTATCCTAGGGCTGATGCTAACCCTAACCCTAACCCTAACACTATCCTAGGGCTGATGCTAACCCTAACACTAACACTATCCTAGGACGGATGCTAACCCTAACCCTAACCCTAACACTATCCTAGGGCTGATGCTAACCCTAACACTAACACTATCCTAGGGGTGATGCTAACCCTAACCCTAACACTATCCTAGGCCTGATGATAACCCTAACCCTAACCCTAACACTATCCTAGGGCTGATGCTAACCCTAACCCTAACCCTAAGACTATCCTAGGCCTGATGCAAACCCTATCCCTAACCCTAACACTCTCCTAGGGCTGAGGCTAACCCTAACCCCAACACTGTCCTAGGGCTGATGCTAACCCTAACCCTAACCCAAACACTATCCTAGGGTTAATGCTAACCCTAACCCTAACACTATCCTAGGGCTGATGCTAACCCTAACCCTAACCCTAACACTATCCTTGGGCTGATGCTAACCCTAACCCTAACACTATCCTGGGCCTGAGGCTAACCCTAACCCTAACCCTAACACTATCATAGGGCTGATGCTAACCCTAACCCTAACACTATCCTTGGGCTGATGCTAACCCTAACCCTAACCCTAACACGATCCTAGGGCAGATGCTAACCCTAACGCTAACCCAAACATTATCCTAGGGCGGATGCTAACCCTAACCATAACACTAACACTATCCTAGGGCTGATGCTAACCCTAACACTAACACTATCCTAGGCCTGATGCTAACCCTAACCCTAACCCTAACACTATCCTAGGCCTGATGATAACCCTAACCCTAACCCTAACACTATCCTAGGGTTTATGTTAACCCTAACCCTAACACTATCCTAGGGCTGATGCTAACCCTAACCCTAACCCTAACACTATCCTAGGGCGGATGCTAACCCTAACCCTAACCCTAACACTATCCTCGGGCTGATGCTAACCCTAACACTAACACTATCCTAGGGCTGATGCTAACCCTAACCCTAACCCAAACATTATCCTAGGGCGGATGCTAACCCTAACCATAACCCTAACACTATCCTAGGGCTGATGCTAACCCTAACACTAACACTATCCTAGGCCTGATGCTAACCCTAACCCTAACCCTAACACTATCCTAGAGCTGATGCTAACCCTAACCCTAACACTATCCTAGGGCTGATGCTAACCCTAACCCTGACACTATCCTAGGCCTGATGATAACCCTAACCCTAACCCTAACACTATCCTAGGGCTGATGCTAACCCTAACCCTAACACTATCCTAGGGCTGAAGCTAACCCTAACCCTAACACTAACACTATCCTAGGGCGGATGCTAACCCTAACCCTAACCCTAACACTATCCTAGGGCTGATGCTAACCCTAACACTAACACTATCCTAGGGCTGATGCTAACCCTAACCCTAACCCAAACATTATCCTAGGGCGGATGCTAACCCTAACCCTAACCCTAACACTATCCTAGGGCTGATGCTAACCCTAACACTAACACTATCCTAGGCCTGATGCTAACCCTAACCCTAACCCTAACACTATCCTAGGGCTGATGCTATCCCTAACCCTAACACTATCCCAGGGTTGATGCTAACCCTAACCCTAACACTATCCTAGGGCTGATGCTAACCCTAACCCTAACCCTA
This sequence comes from Lemur catta, assembly GCF_020740605.2. Lineage (NCBI taxonomy): Eukaryota > Metazoa > Chordata > Mammalia > Primates > Lemuridae > Lemur > Lemur catta. The sequence continues at coordinate 1,166,548 of NW_025423856.1, read as the reverse complement.
ACACTATCCTTGGGCTGATGCTAACCCTAACCCTAACACTATCCTGGGCCTGATGCTAACCCTAACCCTAACCCTAACACTATCCTAGGGCTGATGCTAACCCTAACCCTAACACTATCCTTGGGCTGATGCTAACCCTAACCCTAACCCTAACACTATCCTAGGGCAGATGCTAACCCTAACGCTAACCCTAACACTATCTTTGAACTGATGCTAACCCTAACCCTAACCCTAACACTATCCTAGGCCTGATGATAACCCTAACCCTAACCCTAACATTATCCTAGGGTTTATGTTAACCCTAACCCTAACACTATCCTAGGGCTGATGCTAACCCTAACCCTAACCCTAACACTATCCTAGGGCGGATGCTAACCCTAACCCTAACACTAACACTATCCTAGGGCTGATGCTAACCCTAACCCTAACCTAACACTATCCTAGGGCTGATGCTAACCCTAACACTAAAACTATCCTAGGCCTGATGCTAACCCTAACCCTAACCCTAACACTATCCTAGGGCTAATGCTAACCCTAACCCTAACACTATCCTAGGGCTGATGCTCACACTAACACTAACACTATCCTAGGGCTGATGCTAACCCTAACCCTAACCCTAACACTCTCCAAATGCTGACGCTAACCCTAACCCTAACCCTAACACTATCCTAGGGCTGATGCTAACCCTAACCCTATCCCTAACACTATCCTAGGGCTGATGCTAACCCTAACCCTAACTCTCACACTATCTTAGGGCTGAGGCTAACCCTAACCCTAACACTATCCTACGGCTGATGCTAACCCTAACCCTAACCCTAACACTATCCTAGGGCTGATGCTAACCCTAACCCTAACACTATCCTAGGCCTGATGCTAACCCTAACCCTAACCCTAACACTATCCTAGGGCTGATGCTAACCCTAACCCTAACACTATCCTAGGCCTGATGCTAACCCTAACCCTAACCCTAACACTATCCTAGGACTGATGCTAACCCTAACCCTAACACTATCCTAGGGCTGATGCTAACCCTAACCCTAACCCTAACACTATCCTAGGGCTGATGCTAACCCTAACCCTAACTCTAACACTATCTTAGGGCTGAGGCTAACCCTAACGCTAACACTATCCTACGGCTGATGCTAACCCGAACCCTAACCCTAACACTATCCTAGGGCTGATGCTAACCCTAACCATAACACTATCCTAGGCCTGATGCTAACCCTAACCCTAACCCTAACTCTATCCTAGGGTTGATGCTAACCCTAACCCTAACACTATCCTAGGGCTGATGCTAACCCTAACCCAAACCCTAACACTATCCTAGGGCTGATGCTAACCCTAACCCTAACACTATCCTAGGCCTGATGATAACCCTAACCCTAACCCTAACACTATCCTAGGGCTGATGCTAACCCTAACCCTAACACTATCCTAGGGCTGATGCTAACCCTAACCCTAACCCTAACACTATCCTAAGTGTGACGCTAACCCTAGCCCTCACACTATCCTAGGCCTGATGATAACCCTAACCCTAACCTTAACACTATCCTAGGGCTGATGCTAACCCTAACCCTAACCCTAACACTATCCTAGAGATGATGCTAACCCTAACCCTAACACTATCCTAGGCCTGATGATAACCCTAACCCTAACCCTGACACTATCCTAGGGCTGATGCTAACCCTAACCCTAACACTATCCTAGGGCTGATGCTAACCCTAACCCTAACCCTAACACTATCCTAGGCCTGATGCTAACCCTATCCCTAACCCTAACACTCTCCTAGGGCTGAGGCTAACCCTAACCCTAACACTATCCTAGGGCTGATGCTAACCCTAACCCTAACCCAAACATTATCCTAGGGTTGATGCTAACCCTAACCCTAACACTATCCTAGGGCTGATGCTAACCCTAACCCTAACCCTAACACTATCCTTGGGCTGATGCTAACCCTAACCCTAACACTATCCTGGGCCTGATGCTAACCCTAACCCTAACCCTAACACTATCATAGGGCTGATACTAACCCTAACCCTAACACTATCCTTGGGCTGATGCTAACCCTAACCCTAACCCTAACACTATCCTAGGGAAGATGCTAACCCTAACGCTAACCCTAACACTATCCTTGAACTGATGCTAACCCTAACCCTAACCCTAACACTATCCTAGGCCTGATGATAACCCTAACCCTAACCCTAACACTATCCTAGGGTTTATGTTAACCCTAACCCTAACATTATCCTAGGGCTGATGCTAACCTTAACCCTAACCCTAACACTATCCTAGGCCTGATGCTAACCCTAACCATAACCCTAACACTATCCTAGGGCTGATGCTAACCCTAACCCTAACACTATCCTAGGGCGGATGCTAACCCTAACCCTAACCCTAACACTATCCTAGGGCTGATGCTAACCCTAACCCTAACCCAAACATTATCCTAGGGCGGATGCTAACCCTAACCCTAACCCTAACACTATCCTAGGGTTTATGTTAACCCTAACCCTAACACTATCCTAGGGCTCATGCTAACCCTAACCCTAACCCTAACACTATCCTAGGGCGGATGCTAACCCTAACCGTAACCCTAACACTATCCAAGGGCTGATGCTAACCCTAACACTAACACTATCCTAGGGCGGATGCTAACGCTAACCCTAACCCTAACACTATCCTAGGGCTGATGCTAACCCTAACACTAACACTATCCTAGGGCGGATGCTAACCCTAACCCTAACCCTAACACTATCCTAGGGCTGATGCTAACCCTAACCCTAACACTATCCTAGGGCTGATGCTAACCCTAACCCTAACCCTAACACTATCCTAGGGCTGATGCTAACCCTAACCCTAACACTATCCTAGGGCTGATGCTCACCCTAACCCTAAACCTAACACTATCCTAGGGTGGATGCTAACCCTAACCCTAACCCTAACACTATCCTAGGGCTGATGCTAACCCTAACACTAACACTATCCTAGGGCTGATGCTACCCCTAACCCTAACCCTAACACTCTCCAAGGGCTGATGCTAACCCTAACCCTAACCCTAACACTATCCTAGGGCTGATGCTAACCCTAACCCTAACACTATCCTAGGGCTGATGCTAACCCTAACCCTAACCCTAACACTATCTTAGGGCTGATGTTAACCCTTACCCTAACACTATCCTGGGGCTGATGCTAACCCTAACACTAACACTATCCTAGGGCTGATGCTAACCCTAACCCTAACCCTAACACTATCCTAGGGCTGATGCTAACCCTAACCCTAACCCTAACACTATCCTTGGGCTGATGCTAACCCTAACCCTAACACTATCCTGGGCCTGATGCTAACCCTAACCCTAACCCTAACACTATCCTAGGGCTGATGCTAACCCTAACCCTAACACTATCCTTGGGCTGATGCTAACCCTAACCCTAACCCTAACACTATCCTAGGGCAGATGCTAACCCTAACGCTAACCCTAACACTATCCTTGAACTGATCCTAACCCTAACCCTAACCTTAACACTATCCTAGGCCTGATGATAACCCTAACCCTAACCCTAACACTATCCTAAGTCTGATGCTAACTCTAGCCCTCACACTATCCTAGGCCTGATGATAACCCTAACCCTAACCTTAACACTATCCTAGGGCTGATGCTAACCCTAACCCTAACCCTAACACTATCCTAGAGCTGATGCTAACCCTAACCCTAACACTATCCTAGGCCTGATGATAACCCTAACCCTAACCCTGACAGTATCCTAGGGCTGATGCTAACCGTAACCCGAACACTATCTTAGGGCTGATGCTAACCCTAACCCTAACCCTAACACTATCCTAGGCCTGATGCTAACCCTATCCCTAACCCTAACACTCTCCTACGGCTGAGGCAACCCTAACCCTAACAATATCCTAGGGCTGATGCTAACCCTAACCCTAACCCAAACACTATCCTAGGGTTGATGCTAACCCTAACCCTAACACTATCCTAGGGCTGATGCTAACCCTAACCCTAACCCTAACACTATCCTTGGGCTGATGCTAACCCTAACCCTAACACTATCCTGGGCCTGATGCTAACCCTAACCCTAACACTAACACTATCATAGGGCAGATGCTAACTCTAACGCTAACCCTAACACTATCCTTGAACTGATGCTAACCCTAACCCTAACCCTAACACTATCCTAGGCCTGATGATAACCCTAACCCTAACCCTAACACTATCCTAGGATTTATGTTAACCCTAACCCTAACACTATCCTAGGGCTGATGCTAACCCTAACCCTAACCCTAACACTATCCTAGGGCGGATGCTAACCCTAACCCTAACCCTAACACTATCCTAGGGCTGATGCTAACCCTAACACTAACACTATCCTAGGGCTGAGGCTAACCCTAACCCTAACCCTAACATTATCCTAGGGCGGATGCTAACCATAACCCTAACCCTAACACTATCCTAGGGCTGATGCTAACCCTAACACTAACACTATCCTAGGCCTGATGCTAACCCTAACCCTAACCCTAACACTATCCTAGGGCTGATGCTAACCCTAACCCTAACACTATCCTAGGGCTGATGCTAACCCTAACACTAACACTATCCTAGGGCTGATGCTAACCCTAACCCTAACCCTAACACTCTCCAAGGGCTGATGCTAACCCTTACACTAACCCTAACACTATCCTAGGGCTGATGCTAACCCTAACCCTAACTCTAACACTAGCTTAGGGCTGAGGCTAACCCTAACCCTAACACTATCCTACGACTGATGCTAACCCTAACCCTAACCATAACACTATCCTAGGGCTGATGCTAACCCTAACCCTAACATTATCCTAGGAAAAGATGCTAACACTAACCCTAACCCTAACACTATCCTAGGGCTGATGCTAACCCTAACCCTAACACTATCTTAGGGCTGATGCTAACCCTAACCCTAACCCTAACACTATCCTAGGGCTGATGGTAACCGTAACCCTAACACTATCCTAGGCCTGATGATAACCCTAACCCTAACCCTAACACTATCCTAGGGCTGATGCTAACCCTAACCCTAACACTATCCTAGGGCTGATTCTAACCCTAACCCTAACCCTAACACTATCCTAGGGCTGATGCTAACCCTAACACTAACCCTAACACTATCCTTGAACTGATGCTAACGCTAACCCTAACCCTAACACTATCCTAGGCCTGATGATAACCCTAACCCTAACCCTAACACTATACTAGGGTTTATGTTAACCCTAACCCTAACACTATCCTAGGGCTGATGCTAACCCTAACCCTAAACCTAACACTATCCTAGGGCGGATGCTAACCCTAACCCTAACCCTAACACTATCCTAGGGCTGATGCTAACCCTAACACTAACACTATCCTAGGGCTGAAGTTAACCCTAACCCTAACCCTAACACTCTCCAAGGGCTGATGCTAACCCTAACCCTAACCCTAACACTATCCTAGGGCTGATGCTAACCCTAACCCTAACACAATCCTAGGGCTGATGCTAACCATAACCCTAACCCTAACATTATCCTAGGGCGGATGCTAACCCTAACCATAACCCTAACACTATCGTAGGGCTGATGTTAACCCTAACACTAACACTATCCTAGGCCTGATGCTAACCCTAACCCTAACCCTAACACTATCCTAGGGCTGATGCTACCCCTACCCCTAACCCTAACACTCTCCAAGGGCTGATGCTAACCCTAACCCTAACCCTAACACTATCCTAGGGCTGATGCTAACCCTAACCCTAACACTATCCAAGGGCTGATGCTAACCCTAACCCTAACCCTAACACTATCTTAGGGCTGATGTTAACCATAACCCTAACGCTATCCTAGGGCTGATGCTAACCCTAACCCTAACCCTAACACTAACCTAGGGCTGATGCTAACCCTAACCCTAACACTATCCTAGGGCTGATGCTAACCCTAACCCTAACCCTAACACTATCCTAGGGCTGATGCTAACCCTAACACTAACACTATCCTAGGGCGGATGCTAACCCTAACCCTAACCCTAACACTATCCTAGGGCTGATGCTAACCCTAACACTAACACTATCCTAGGGGTGATGCTAACCCTAACCCTAACCCTAACATTATCCTAGGGCTGATGCTAACCCTAACCCTAACTGTAACACTATCTTAGGGCTGAGGCTAACCCTAACCCTAACACTATCCTACGGCTGATGCTAACCCTAACCCTAACCCTAACACTATCCTAGGGCTGATGCTAACCCTAACCCTAACACTATCCTAGGGCTGATGCTAACCCTAACCCTAACCCTAACGCTATCCTAGGGCTGATGCTAACCCTAACCCTAACACTATCCTAGGGCTGATGCTCACCCTAACCCTAAACCTAACACTATCCTAGGGGGGATGCTAACCCTAACCCTAACCCTAACACTATCCTAGGGCTGATGCTAACCCTAACACTAACACTATCCTAGGGCTGATGCTACCCCTAACCCTAACCCTAACACTCTCCAAGGGCTGATGCTAACCCTAACCCTAACCCTAACACTATCCTAGGGCTGATGCTAACCCTAACCCTAACACTATCCAAGGGCTGATGCTACCCGTAACCCTAACCCTAACACTATCTTAGGGCTGATGTTAACCATAACCCTAACGCTATCCTAGGGCTGATGCTAACCCTAACCCTAACCCTAACACTATCCTAGGGCTGATGCTAACCCTAACCCTAACCCTAACACTAACCTAGAGCTGATGCTAACCCTAACCCTAACACTATCCTAGGGCTGATGCTAACCCTAACCCTAACCCTAACACTATCCTAGGGCTGATGCTAACCCTAACCCTAACACTATCCTAGGGCTGATGCTAACCCTAACCCTAACCCTAACACTATCCTAGGGCTGATGCTAACCCTAACACTAACACTATCCTAGGGCTGATGCTAACCCTAACCCTAACCCTAACACTATCCTAGGGCTGATGCTAACCCTAACCCTAACGCAGACACTATCCTAGGGTTGATGCTAACCCTAACCCTAACACTATCCTAGGGCTGATGCTAACCCTAACCCTAACCCTAACACTATCCTTGGCCTGATGCTAACCCTAACCCTAACACTATCCTGGGCCTGATGCTAACCCTAACCCTAACCCTAACACTATCCTAGGGCTGATGCTCACCCTAACCCTAACACTATCCTTGGGCTGATGCTAACCCTAACCCTAACCCTAACACTATCCTAGGGCAGATGCTAACCCTAACGCTAACCCTAACACTATCCTTGAACTGATGCTAACCCTAACCCTAACCCTAACACTATCCTAGGCCTGATGATAACCCTAACCCTAACCCTAACACTATCCTAAGTCTGATGCTAACTCTAGGGCTCACACTATCCTAGGCCTGATGATAACCCTAACCCTAACCTTAACACTATCCTAGGGCTGATGCTAACCCTAACCCTAACCCTAACACTATCCTAGAGCTGATGCTAACCCTAACCCTAACACTATCTAGGCCTGATGATAACCCTAACCCTAACCCTGACAGTATCCTAGGGCTGATGCTAACCCTAACCCTAACACTATCCTAGGGCTGATGCTAACCCTAACCCTAACCCTAACGCTATCCTAGGCCTGATGCTAACCCTATCCCTAACCCTAACACTCTCCTAGGGCTGAGGCTAACCCTAACCCTAACACTATACTAGGGCTGATGCTAACCCTAACCCTAACCCAAACACTATCCTAGGGTTGATGCTAACCCTAACCCTAACACTATCCTAGGGCTGATGCTAACCCTAACCCTAACCCTAACACTATCCTTGGGCTGATGCTAACCCTAACAATAACACTATCCTGGGCCTGATGCTAACCCTAACCCTAACCCTAACACTATCATAGGGCTGATGCTAACCCTAACCCTAACACTATCCTTGGGCTGATGCTAACCCTAACCCTAACCCTAACACTATCCTAGGGCAGATGCTAACCCTAACGCTAACCCTAGCACTATCCTTGAACTGATGCTAACCCTAACCCTAACGCTAACACTATCCTAGGCCTGATGATAACCCTAAACCTAACCCTAACACTATCCTAGGATTTATGTTAACCCTAACCCTAACACTATCCTAGGGCTGATGCTAACCCTAACCCTAACCCTAACACTATCCTAGGGCGGATGCTAACCCTAACCCTAACCCTAACACTATCCTAGGGCTGATGCTAACCCTAACACTAACACTATCCTAGGGCTGATGCTAACCCTAACCCTAACCCTAACATTATCCTAGGGCGGATGCTAACCATAACCCTAACCCTAACACTATCCTAGGGCTGATGCTAACCCTAACACTAACACTATCCTAGGCCTGATGCTAACACTAACCCTAACCCTAACACTATCCTAGGGCTGATGCTAACCCTAACCCTAACACTATCCTAGGGCTGATGCTAACCCTAACACTAACACTATCCTAGGGCTGATGCTAACCCTAACCCTAACCCTAACACTCACCAAGGGCTGATGCTAACCCTAACCCTAACCCTAACACTATCCTAGGGCTGATGCTAACCCTAACCCTAACCCTAACACTATCCTAAGTGTGACGCTAACCCTAGCCCTCACACTATCCTAGGCCTGATGATAACCCTAACCCTAACCTTAACACTATCCTAGGGCTGATGCTAACCCTAACCCTAACCCTAACACTATCCTAGAGATGATGCTAACCCTAACCCTAACACTATCCTAGGCCTGATGATAACCCTAACCCTAACCCTGACACTATCCTAGGGCTGATGCTAACCCTAACCCTAACACTATCCTAGGGCTGATGCTAACCCTAACCCTAACCCTAACACTATCCTAGGCCTGATGCTAACCCTATCCCTAACCCTAACACTCTCCTAGGGCTGAGGCTAACCCTAACCCTAACACTATCCTAGGGCTGATGCTAACCCTAACCCTAACCCAAACATTATCCTAGGGTTGATGCTAACCCTAACCCTAACACTATCCTAGGGCTGATGCTAACCCTAACCCTAACCCTAACACTATCCTTGGGCTGATGCTAACCCTAACCCTAACACTATCCTGGGCCTGATGCTAACCCTAACCCTAACCCTAACACTATCATAGGGCTGATACTAACCCTAACCCTAACACTATCCTTGGGCTGATGCTAACCCTAACCCTAACCCTAACACTATCCTAGGGAAGATGCTAACCCTAACGCTAACCCTAACACTATCCTTGAACTGATGCTAACCCTAACCCTAACCCTAACACTATCCTAGGCCTGATGATAACCCTAACCCTAACCCTAACACTATCCTAGGGTTTATGTTAACCCTAACCCTAACATTATCCTAGGGCTGATGCTAACCTTAACCCTAACCCTAACACTATCCTTTGCCTGATGCTAACCCTAACCATAACCCTAACACTATCCTAGGGCTGATGCTAACCCTAACCCTAACACTATCCTAGGGCGGATGCTAACCCTAACCCTAACCCTAACACTATCCTAGGGCTGATGCTAACCCTAACCCTAACCCAAACATTATCCTAGGGCGGATGCTAACCCTAACCCTAACCCTAACACTATCCTAGGCCTGATGATAACCCTAACCCTAACCCTAACACTATCCTAAGTCTGATGCTAACTCTAGGGCTCACACTATCCTAGGCCTGATGATAACCCTAACCCTAACCTTAACACTATCCTAGGGCTGATGCTAACCCTAACCCTAACCCTAACACTATCCTAGAGCTGATGCTAACCCTAACCCTAACACTATCTAGGCCTGATGATAACCCTAACCCTAACCCTGACAGTATCCTAGGGCTGATGCTAACCCTAACCCTAACACTATCCTAGGGCTGATGCTAACCCTAACCCTAACCCTAACGCTATCCTAGGCCTGATGCTAACCCTATCCCTAACCCTAACACTCTCCTAGGGCTGAGGCTAACCCTAACCCTAACACTATACTAGGGCTGATGCTAACCCTAACCCTAACCCAAACACTATCCTAGGGTTGATGCTAACCCTAACCCTAACACTATCCTAGGGCTGATGCTAACCCTAACCCTAACCCTAACACTATCCTTGGGCTGATGCTAACCCTAACAATAACACTATCCTGGGCCTGATGCTAACCCTAACCCTAACCCTAACACTATCATAGGGCTGATGCTAACCCTAACCCTAACACTATCCTTGGGCTGATGCTAACCCTAACCCTAACCCTAACACTATCCTAGGGCAGATGCTAACCCTAACGCTAACCCTAGCACTATCCTTGAACTGATGCTAACCCTAACCCTAACGCTAACACTATCCTAGGCCTGATGATAACCCTAAACCTAACCCTAACACTATCCTAGGATTTATGTTAACCCTAACCCTAACACTATCCTAGGGCTGATGCTAACCCTAACCCTAACCCTAACACTATCCTAGGGCGGATGCTAACCCTAACCCTAACCCTAACACTATCCTAGGGCTGATGCTAACCCTAACACTAACACTATCCTAGGGCTGATGCTAACCCTAACCCTAACCCTAACATTATCCTAGGGCGGATGCTAACCATAACCCTAACCCTAACACTATCCTAGGGCTGATGCTAACCCTAACACTAACACTATCCTAGGCCTGATGCTAACACTAACCCTAACCCTAACACTATCCTAGGGCTGATGCTAACCCTAACCCTAACACTATCCTAGGGCTGATGCTAACCCTAACACTAACACTATCCTAGGGCTGATGCTAACCCTAACCCTAACCCTAACACTCACCAAGGGCTGATGCTAACCCTAACCCTAACCCTAACACTATCCTAGGGCTGATGCTAACCCTAACCCTAACCCTAACACTATCCTAAGTGTGACGCTAACCCTAGCCCTCACACTATCCTAGGCCTGATGATAACCCTAACCCTAACCTTAACACTATCCTAGGGCTGATGCTAACCCTAACCCTAACCCTAACACTATCCTAGAGATGATGCTAACCCTAACCCTAACACTATCCTAGGCCTGATGATAACCCTAACCCTAACCCTGACACTATCCTAGGGCTGATGCTAACCCTAACCCTAACACTATCCTAGGGCTGATGCTAACCCTAACCCTAACCCTAACACTATCCTAGGCCTGATGCTAACCCTATCCCTAACCTAACACTCTCCTAGGGCTGAGGCTAACCCTAACCCTAACACTATCCTAGGGCTGATGCTAACCCTAACCCTAACCCAAACATTATCCTAGGGTTGATGCTAACCCTAACCCTAACACTATCCTAGGGCTGATGCTAACCCTAACCCTAACCCTAACACTATCCTTGGGCTGATGCTAACCCTAACCCTAACACTATCCTGGGCCTGATGCTAACCCTAACCCTAACCCTAACACTATCATAGGGCTGATACTAACCCTAACCCTAACACTATCCTTGGGCTGATGCTAACCCTAACCCTAACCCTAACACTATCCTAGGGAAGATGCTAACCCTAACGCTAACCCTAACACTATCCTTGAACTGATGCTAACCCTAACCCTAACCCTAACACTATCCTAGGCCTGATGATAACCCTAACCCTAACCCTAACACTATCCTAGGGTTTATGTTAACCCTAACCCTAACATTATCCTAGGGCTGATGCTAACCTTAACCCTGACCCTAACACTATCCTAGGCCTGATGCTAACCCTAACCATAACCCTAACACTATCCTAGGGCTGATGCTAACCCTAACCCTAACACTATCCTAGGGCGGATGCTAACCCTAACCCTAACCCTAACACTATCCTAGGGCTGATGCTAACCCTAACCCTAACCCAAACATTATCCTAGGGCGGATGCTAACCCTAACCCTAACCCTAACACTATCCTAGGGTTTATGTTAACCCTAACCCTAACACTATCCTAGGGCTCATGCTAACCCTAACCCTAACCCTAACACTATCCTAGGGCGGATGCTAACCCTAACCGTAACCCTAACACTATCCAAGGGCTGATGCTAACCCTAACACTAACACTATCCTAGGGCGGATGCTAACCCTAACCCTAACCCTAACACTATCCTAGGGCTGATGCTAACCCTAACACTAACACTATCCTAGGGCGGATGCTAACCCTAACCCTAACCCTAACACTATCCTAGGGCTGATGCTAACCCTAACCCTAACACTATCCTAGGGCTGATGCTAACCCTAACCCTAACCCTAACACTATCCTAGGGCTGATGCTAACCCTAACCCTAACACTATCCTAGGGCTGATGCTCACCCTAACCCTAAACCTAACACTATCCTAGGGTGGATGCTAACCCTAACCCTAACCCTAACACTATCCTAGGGCTGATGCTAACCCTAACACTAACACTATCCTAGGGCTGATGCTACCCCTAACCCTAACCCTAACACTCTCCAAGGGCTGATGCTAACCCTAACCCTAACCCTAACACTATCCTAGGGCTGATGCTAACCCTAACCCTAACACTATCCTAGGGCTGATGCTAACCCTAACCCTAACCCTAACACTATCTTAGGGCTGATGTTAACCCTTACCCTAACACTATCCTGGGGCTGATGCTAACCCTAACACTAACACTATCCTAGGGCTGATGCTAACCCTAACCCTAACCCTAACACTATCCTAGGGCTGATGCTAACCCTAACCCTAACCCTAACACTATCCTTGGGCTGATGCTAACCCTAACCCTAACACTATCCTGGGCCTGATGCTAACCCTAACCCTAACCCTAACACTATCCTAGGGCTGATGCTAACCCTAACCCTAACACTATCCTTGGGCTGATGCTAACCCTAACCCTAACCCTAACACTATCCTAGGGCAGATGCTAACCCTAACGCTAACCCTAACACTATCCTTGAACTGATCCTAACCCTAACCCTAACCCTAACACTATCCTAGGCCTGATGATAACCCTAACCCTAACCCTAACACTATCCTAAGTCTGATGCTAACTCTAGCCCTCACACTATCCTAGGCCTGATGATAACCCTAACCCTAACCTTAACACTATCCTAGGGCTGATGCTAACCCTAACCCTAACCCTAACACTATCCTAGAGCTGATGCTAACCCTAACCCTAACACTATCCTAGGCCTGATGATAACCCTAACCCTAACCCTGACAGTATCCTAGGGCTGATGCTAACCGTAACCCGAACACTATCTTAGGGCTGATGCTAACCCTAACCCTAACCCTAACACTATCCTAGGCCTGATGCTAACCCTATCCCTAACCCTAACACTCTCCTACGGCTGAGGCAACCCTAACCCTAACAATATCCTAGGGCTGATGCTAACCCTAACCCTAACCCAAACACTATCCTAGGGTTGATGCTAACCCTAACCCTAACACTATCCTAGGGCTGATGCTAACCCTAACCCTAACCCTAACACTATCCTTGGGCTGATGCTAACCCTAACCCTAACACTATCCTGGGCCTGATGCTAACCCTAACCCTAACACTAACACTATCATAGGGCAGATGCTAACCCTAACGCTAACCCTAACACTATCCTTGAACTGATGCTAACCCTAACCCTAACCCTAACACTATCCTAGGCCTGATGATAACCCTAACCCTAACCCTAACACTATCCTAGGATTTATGTTAACCCTAACCCTAACACTATCCTAGGGCTGATGCTAACCCTAACCCTAACCCTAACACTATCCTAGGGCGGATGCTAACCCTAACCCTAACCCTAACACTATCCTAGGGCTGATGCTAACCCTAACACTAACACTATCCTAGGGCTGAGGCTAACCCTAACCCTAACCCTAACATTATCCTAGGGCGGATGCTAACCATAACCCTAACCCTAACACTATCCTAGGGCTGATGCTAACCCTAACACTAACACTATCCTAGGCCTGATGCTAACCCTAACCCTAACCCTAACACTATCCTAGGGCTGATGTTAACCCTAACCCTAACACTATCCTAGGGCTGATGCTAACCCTAACACTAACACTATCCTAGGGCTGATGCTAACCCTAACCCTAACCCTAACACTCTCCAAGGGCTGATGCTAACCCTCACACTAACCCTAACACTATCCTAGGGCTGATGCTAACCCTAACCCTAACTCTAACACTAGCTTAGGGCTGAGGCTAACCCTAACCCTAACACTATCCTACGACTGATGCTAACCCTAACCCTAACCATAACATTATCCTAGGGCTGATGCTAACCCTAACCCTAACATTATCCTAGGAAAAGATGCTAACACTAACCCTAACCCTAACACTATCCTAGGGCTGATGCTAACCCTAACCCTAACACTATCTTAGGGCTGATGCTAACCCTAACCCTAACCCTAACACTATCCTAGGGCTGATGGTAACCGTAACCCTAACACTATCCTAGGCCTGATGATAACCCTAACCCTAACCCTAACACTATCCTAGGGCTGATGCTAACCCTAACCCTAACACTATCCTAGGGCTGATTCTAACCCTAACCCTAACCCTAACACTATCCTAGGGCTGATGCTAACCCTAACACTAACCCTAACACTATCCTTGAACTGATGCTAACCCTAACCCTAACCCTAACACTATCCTAGGCCTGATGATAACCCTAACCCTAACCCTAACACTATACTAGGGTTTATGTTAACCCTAACCCTAACACTATCCTAGGGCTGATGCTAACCCTAACCCTAAACCTAACACTATCCTAGGGCGGATGCTAACCCTAACCCTAACCCTAACACTATCCTAGGGCTGATGCTAACCCTAACACTAACACTATCCTAGGGCTGAAGTTAACCCTAACCCTAACCCTAACACTCTCCAAGGGCTGATGCTAACCCTAACCCTAACCCTAACACTATCCTAGGGCTGATGCTAACCCTAACCCTAACACAATCCTAGGGCTGATGCTAACCCTAACCCTAACCCTAACATTATCCTAGGGCGGATGCTAACCCTAACCATAACCCTAACACTATCGTAGGGCTGATGTTAACCCTAACACTAACACTATCCTAGGCCTGATGCTAACCCTAACCCTAACCCTAACACTATCCTAGGGCTGATGCTACCCCTACCCCTAACCCTAACACTCTCCAAGGGCTGATGCTAACCCTAACCCTAACCCTAACACTATCCTAGGGCTGATGCTAACCCTAACCCTAACACTATCCAAGGGCTGATGCTAACCCTAACCCTAACCCTAACACTATCTTAGGGCTGATGTTAACCATAACCCTAACGCTATCCTAGGGCTGATGCTAACCCTAACCCTAACCCTAACACTAACCTAGGGCTGATGCTAACCCTAACCCTAACACTATCCTAGGGCTGATGCTAACCCTAACCCTAACCCTAACACTATCCTAGGGCTGATGCTAACCCTAACACTAACACTATCCTAGGACGGATGCTAACCCTAACCCTAACCCTAACACTATCCTAGGGCTGATGCTAACCCTAACACTAACACTATCCTAGGGGTGATGCTAACCCTAACCCTAACCCTAACATTTTCCTAGGGCTGATGCTAACCCTAACCCTAACTGTAACACTATCTTAGGGCTGAGGCTAACCCTAACCCTAACACTATCCTACGGCTGATGCTAACCCTAACCCTAACCCTAACACTATCCTAGGGCTGATGCTAACCCTAACCCTAACACTATCCTAGGGCTGATGCTAACCCTAACCCTAACCCTAACGCTATCCTAGGGCTGATGCTAACCCTAACCCTAACACTATCCTAGGGCTGATGCTCACCCTAACCCTAAACCTAACACTATCCTAGGGGGGATGCTAACCCTAACCCTAACCCTAACACTATCCTAGGGCTGATGCTAACCCTAACACTAACACTATCCTAGGGCTGATGCTACCCCTAACCCTAACCCTAACACTCTCCAAGGGCTGATGCTAACCCTAACCCTAACCCTAACACTATCCTAGGGCTGATGCTAACCCTAACCCTAACACTATCCAAGGGCTGATGCTAACCCTAACCCTAACCCTAACACTATCTTAGGGCTGATGTTAACCATAACCCTAACGCTATCCTAGGGCTGATGCTAACCCTAACCCTAACCCTAACACTATCCTAGGGCTGATGCTAACCCTAACCCTAACCCTAACACTAACCTAGAGCTGATGCTAACCCTAACCCTAACACTATCCTAGGGCTGATGCTAACCCTAACCCTAACCCTAACACTATCCTAGGGCTGATGCTAACCCTAACCCTAACACTATCCTAGGGCTGATGCTAACCCTAACCCTAACCCTAACACTATCCTAGGGCTGATGCTAACCCTAACACTAACACTATCCTAGGGCTGATGCTAACCCTAACCCTAACCCTAACACTATCCTAGGGCTGATGCTAACCCTAACCCTAACCCAAACACTATCCTAGGGTTGATGCTAACCCTAACCCTAACACTATCCTAGGGCTGATGCTAACCCTAACCCTAACCCTAACACTATCCTTGGCCTGATGCTAACCCTAACCCTAACACTATCCTGGGCCTGATGCTAACCCTAACCCTAACCCTAACACTATCCTAGGGCTGATGCTCACCCTAACCCTAACACTATCCTTGGGCTGATGCTAACCCTAACCCTAACCCTAACACTATCCTAGGGCAGATGCTAACCCTAACGCTAACCCTAACACTATCCTTGAACTGATGCTAACCCTAACCCTAACCCTAACACTATCCTAGGCCTGATGATAACCCTAACCCTAACCCTAACACTATCCTAAGTCTGATGCTAACTCTAGGGCTCACACTATCCTAGGCCTGATGATAACCCTAACCCTAACCTTAACACTATCCTAGGGCTGATGCTAACCCTAACCCTAACCCTAACACTATCCTAGAGCTGATGCTAACCCTAACCCTAACACTATCTAGGCCTGATGATAACCCTAACCCTAACCCTGACAGTATCCTAGGGCTGATGCTAACCCTAACCCTAACACTATCCTAGGGCTGATGCTAACCCTAACCCTAACCCTAACGCTATCCTAGGCCTGATGCTAACCCTATCCCTAACCCTAACACTCTCCTAGGGCTGAGGCTAACCCTAACCCTAACACTATACTAGGGCTGATGCTAACCCTAACCCTAACCCAAACACTATCCTAGGGTTGATGCTAACCCTAACCCTAACACTATCCTAGGGCTGATGCTAACCCTAACCCTAACCCTAACACTATCCTTGGGCTGATGCTAACCCTAACAATAACACTATCCTGGGCCTGATGCTAACCCTAACCCTAACCCTAACACTATCATAGGGCTGATGCTAACCCTAACCCTAACACTATCCTTGGGCTGATGCTAACCCTAACCCTAACCCTAACACTATCCTAGGGCAGATGCTAACCCTAACGCTAACCCTAGCACTATCCTTGAACTGATGCTAACCCTAACCCTAACGCTAACACTATCCTAGGCCTGATTATAACCCTAAACCTAACCCTAACACTATCCTAGGATTTATGTTAACCCTAACCCTAACACTATCCTAGGGCTGATGCTAACCCTAACCCTAACCCTAACACTATCCTAGGGCGGATGCTAACCCTAACCCTAACCCTAACACTATCCTACGGCTGATGCTAACCCTAACACTAACACTATCCTAGGGCTGATGCTAACCCTAACCCTAACCCTAACATTATCCTAGGGCGGATGCTAACCATAACCCTAACCCTAACACTATCCTAGGGCTGATGCTAACCCTAACACTAACACTATCCTAGGCCTGATGCTAACACTAACCCTAACCCTAACACTATCCTAGGGCTGATGCTAACCCTAACCCTAACACTATCCTAGGGCTGATGCTAACCCTAACACTAACGCTATCCTAGGGCTGATGCTAACCCTAACCCTAACCCTAACACTTACCAAGGGCTGATGCTAACCCTAACCCTAACCCTAACACTATCCTAGGGCTGATGCTAACCCTAACCCTAACCCTAACACTATCCTAGGGCTGATGCTAACCCTAAACCTAACCCTAACACTATCCTAGGGCTGATGCTAACCGTAACCCTAACACTATCCTAGGCCTGATGATAACCCTAACCCTAACCCTAACACTATCCTAGGGCTGATGCTAACCCTAACCCTAACACTATCCTAGGGCTGATTCTAACCCTAACCCTAACCCTAACACTATCCTAGGGCTGATGCTAAACCTAACATTAACCCTAACACTATCCTTGAACTGATGCTAACCCTAACCCTAACCCTAACACTATCCTAGGCCTGATGATAACCCTAACACTAACCCTAACACTATCCTAGGGTTTATGTTAACCCTAACCCTAACACTATCCTAGGGCTGATGCTAACCCTAACCCTAAACCTAACACTATCCTAGGGCGGATGCTAACCCTAACCCTAACCCTAACACTCTCCTAGGGCTGATGCTAACCCTAACACTAACTCTATCCTAGGGCTGATGCTAACCCTAACCCTAACCCTAACATTATCCTAGGGCTGATGCTAACCCTAACCCTAACTGTAACACTATCTTAGGGCTGAGGCTAACCCTAACCCTAACACTATCCTACGGCTGATGCTAACCCTAACCCTAAACCTAACACTATCCTAGGGCTGATGCTAACCCTAACCCTAACACTATCCTAGGGCTGATGCTAACCCTAACCCTAACCCTAACGCTATCCTAGGGCTGATGCTAACCCTAACCCTAACACTATCCTAGGGCTGATGCTCACCCTAACCCTAAACCTAACACTATCCTAGGGGGGATGCTAACCCTAACCCTAACCCTAACACTATCCTAGGGCTGATGCTAACCCTAACACTAACACTATCCTAGGGCTGATGCTACCCCTAACCCTAACCCTAACACTCTCCAAGGGCTGATGCTAACCCTAACCCTAACCCTAACACTATCCTAGGGCTGATGCTAACCCTAACCCTAACACTATCCAAGGGCTGATGCTAACCCTAACCCTAACCCTAACACTATCTTAGGGCTGATGTTAACCATAACCCTAACGCTATCCTAGGGCTGATGCTAACCCTAACCCTAACCCTAACACTAACCTAGGGCTGATGCTAACCCTAACCCTAACACTATCCTAGGGCTGATGCTAACCCTAACCCTAACCCTAACACTATCCTAGGGCTGATGCTAACCCTAACCCTAACACTATCCTAGGGCTGATGCTAACCCTAACCCTAACCCTAACACTATCCTAGGGCTGATGCTAACCCTAACACTAACACTATCCTAGGGCTGATGCTAACCCTAACCCTAACCCTAACACTATCCTAGGGCTGATGCTAACCCTAACCCTAACCCAAACACTATCCTAGGGTTGATGCTAACCCTAACCCTAACACTATCCTAGGGCTGATGCTAACCCTAACCCTAACCCTAACACTATCCTTGGCCTGATGCTAACCCTAACCCTAACACTATCCTGGGCCTGATGCTAACCCTAACCCTAACCCTAACACTATCCTAGGGCTGATGCTAACCCTAACCCTAACACTATCCTTGGGCTGATGCTAACCCTAACCCTAACCCTAACACTATCCTAGGGCAGATGCTAAACCTAACGCTAACCCTAACACTATCCTTGAACTGATGCTAACCCTAACCCTAACCCTAACACTATCCTAGGCCTGATGATAACCCTAACCCTAACCCTAACACTATCCTAAGTCTGATGCTAACTCTAGCCCTCACACTATCCTAGGCCTGATGATAACCCTAACCCTAACCTTAACACTATCCTAGGGCTGATGCTAACCCTAACCCTAACCCTAACACTATCCTAGAGCTGATGCTAACCCTAACCCTAACACTATCCTAGGCCTGGTGATAACCCTAACCCTAACCCTGACAGTATCCTAGGTCTGATGCTAACCGTAACCCTAACACTATCTTAGGGCTGATGCTAACCCTAACCCTAACCCTAACACTATCCTAGGCCTGATGCTAACCCTATCCCTAACCCTAACACTCTCCTACGGCTGAGGCAACCCTAACCCTAACAATATCGTAGGGCTGATGCTAACCCTAACCCTAACCCAAACACTATCCTAGGGTTGATGCTAACCCTAACCCTAACACTATCCTAGGGCTGATGCTAACCCTAACCCTAACCCTAACACTATCCTTGGGCTGATGCTAACCCTAACCCTAACACTATCCTGGGCCTGATGCTAACCCTAACCCTAACACTAACACTATCATAGGGCAGATGCTAACCCTAACGCTAACCCTAACACTATCCTTGAACTGATGCTAACCCTAACCCTAACCCTAACACTATCCTAGGCCTGATGATAACCCTAACCCTAACCCTAACACTATCCTAGGATTTATGTTAACCCTAACCCTAACACTATCCTACGGCTGATGCTAACCCTAACCCTAACCCTAACACTATCCTAGGGCGGATGCTAACCCTAACCCTAACCCTAACACTATCCTAGGGCTGATGCTAACCCTAACACTAACACTATCCTAGGGCTGATGCTAACCCTAACCCTAACCCTAACATTATCCTAGGGCGGATGCTAACCATAACCCTAACCCTAACACTGTCCTAGGGCTGATGCTAACCCTAACACTAACACTATCCTAGGCCTGATGCTAACCCTAACCCTAACCCTAACACTATCCTAGGGCTGATGCTAACCCTAACCCTAACACTATCCTAGGGCTGATGCTAACCCTAACACTAACACTATCCTAGGGCTGATGCTAACCCTAACCCTAACCCTAACACTCTCCAAAGGCTGATGCTAACCCTCACACTAACCATAACACTATCCTTGGGCTGATGCTAACCCTAACCCTAACTCTAACACTAGCTTAGGGCTGAGGCTAACCCTAACCCTAACACTATCCTACGACTGATGCTAACCCTAACCCTAACCATAACACTATCCTAGGGCTGATGCTAACCCTAACCCTAACACTATCCTAGGGAAAGATGCTAACACTAACCCTAACCCTAACACTATCCTAGGGCTGATGCTAACCCTAACCCTAACACTATCTTAGGGCTGATGCTAACCCTAACCCTAACCCTAACACTATCCTAGGGCTGATGGTAACCGTAACCCTAACACTATCCTAGGCCTGATGATAACCCTAACCCTAACCCTAACACTATCCTAGGGCTGATGCTAACCCTAACCCTAACACTATCCTAGGGCTGATTCTAACCCTAACCCTAACCCTAACACTATCCTAGGGCTGATGCTAACCCTAACACTAACCCTAACACTATCCTTGAACTGATGCTAACCCTAACCCTAACCCTAACACTATCCTAGGCCTGATGATAACCCTAACCCTAACCCTAACACTATCCTAGGGTTTATGTTAACCCTAACCCTAACACTATCCTAGGGCTGATGCTAACCCTAACCCTAAACCTAACACTATCCTAGGGCGGATGCTAACCCTAACCCTAACCCTAACACTATCCTAGGGCTGATGCTAACCCTAACACTAACACTATCCTAGGGCTGAAGTTAACCCTAACCCTAACCCTTACAGTCTCCAAGGGCTGATGCTAACCCTAACCCTAACCCTAACACTATCCTAGGGCTGATGCTAACCCTAACCCTAACACAATCCTAGGGCTGATGCTAACCCTAACCCTAACCCTAACATTATCCTAGGGCGGATGCTAACCCTAACCATAACCCTAACACTATCCTAGGGCTGATGTTAACCCTAACACTAACACTATCCTAGGCCTGATGCTAACCCTAACCCTAACCCTAACACTATCCTAGGGCTGATGCTACCCCTACCCCTAACCCTAACACTCTCCAAGGGCTGATGCTAACCCTAACCCTAACCCTAACACTATCCTAGGGCTGATGCTAACCCTAACCCTAACACTATCCAAGGGCTGATGCTAACCCTAACCCTAACCCTAACACTATCTTAGGGCTGATGTTAACCATAACCCTAACGCTATCCTAGGGCTGATGCTAACCCTAACCCTAACCCTAACACTAACCTAGGGCTGATGCTAACCCTAACCCTAACACTATCCTAGGGCTGATGCTAACCCTAACCCTAACCCTAACACTATCCTAGGGCTGATGCTAACCCTAACACTAACACTATCCTAGGGCTGATGCTAACCCTAACCCTAACCCTAACACTATCCTAGGGCTGATGCTAACCCTAACACTAACACTATCCTAGGGGGGATGCTAACTCTAACCCTAACCCTAACACTATCCTAGGGCTGATGCTAACCCTAACACTAACACTATCCTAGGGCTGATGCTACCCCTAACCCTAAGCCTAACACTCTCCAAGGGCTGATGCTAACCCTAACCCTAACCCTAACACTATCCTAGGGCTGATGCTAACCCTAACCCTAACACTATCCAAGGGCTGATGCTAACCCTAACCCTAACCCTAACACTATCTTAGGGCTGATGTTAACCATAACCCTAACGCTATCCTAGGGCTGATGCTAACCCTAACCCTAACCCTAACACTAACCTAGAGCTGATGCTAACCCTAACCCTAACACTATCCTAG
The DNA here is from genome assembly GCF_020740605.2 of Lemur catta. Taxonomy (NCBI): domain Eukaryota; kingdom Metazoa; phylum Chordata; class Mammalia; order Primates; family Lemuridae; genus Lemur; species Lemur catta. The sequence goes on along the minus strand of NW_025423856.1, from coordinate 1,143,952 downwards.
GGCTGATGCTAACCCTAACCCTAACCCTAACACTATCCTAGGGCTGATGCTAACCCTAACCCTAACACTATCCTAGGGCTGATGCTAACCCTAACCCTAACCCTAACACTATCCTAGGGCTGATGCTAACCCTAACACTAACACTATCCTAGGGCTGATGCTAACCCTAACCCTAACCCTAACACTATCCTAGGGCTGATGCTAACCCTAACCCTAACCCAAACTCTATCCTAGGGTTGATGCTAACCCTAACCCTAACACTATCCTAGGGCTGATGCTAACCCTAACCCTAACCCTAACACTATCCTTGGCCTGATGCTAACCCTAACCCTAACACTATCCTGGGCCTGATGCTAACCCTAACCCTAACCCTAACACTATCCTAGGGCTGATGCTAACCCTAACCCTAACACTATCCTTGGGCTGATGCTAACCCTAACCCTAACCCTAACACTATCCTAGGGCAGATGCTAACCCTAACGCTAACCCTAACACTATCCTTGAACTGATGCTAACCGTAACCCTAACCCTAACACTATCCTAGGCCTGATGATAACCCTAACCCTAACCCTAACACTATCCTAAGTCTGATGCTAACTCTAGCCCTCACACTATCCTAGGCCTGATGATAACCCTAACCCTAACCTTAACACTATCCTAGGGCTGATGCTAACCCTAACCCTAACCCTAACACTATCCTAGAGCTGATGCTAACCCTAACCCTAACACTATCTAGGCCTGATGATAACCCTAACCCTAACCCTGACAGTATCCTAGGGCTGATGCTAACCCTAACCCTAACACTATCCTAGGGCTGATGCTAACCCTAACCCTAACCCTAACGCTATCCTAGGCCTGATGCTAACCCTATCCCTAACCCTAACACTCTCCTAGGGCTGAGGCTAACCCTAACCCTAACACTATACTAGGGCTGATGCTAACCCTAACCCTAACCCAAACACTATCCTAGGGTTGATGCTAACCCTAACCCTAACACTATCCTAGGGCTGATGCTAACCCTAACCCTAACCCTAACACTATCCTTGGGCTGATGCTAACCCTAACAATAACACTATCCTGGGCCTGATGCTAACCCTAACCCTAACCCTAACACTATCATACGGCTGATGCTAACCCTAACCCTAACACTATCCTTGGGCTGATGCTAACCCTAACCCTAACCCTAACACTATCCTAGGGCAGATGCTAACCCTAACGCTAACCCTAGCACTATCCTTGAACTGATGCTAACCCTAACCCTAACCCTAACACTATCCTAGGCCTGATGATAACCCTAACCCTAACCCTAACACTATCCTAGGATTTATGTTAACCCTAACCCTAACACTATCCTAGGGCTGATGCTAACCCTAACCCTAACCCTAACACTATCCTAGGGCGGATGCTAACCCTAACCCTAACCCTAACACTATCCTAGGGCTGATGCTAACCCTAACACTAACACTATCCTAGGGCTGATGCTAACACTAACCCTAACCCTAACATTATCCTAGGGCGGATGCTAACCATAACCCTAACCCTAACACTATCCTAGGGCTGATGCTAACCCTAACACTAACACTATCCTAGGCCTGATGCTAACACTAACCCTAACCCTAACACTATCCTAGGGCTGATGCTAACCCTAACACTAACACTATCCTAGGGCTGATGCTAACCCTAACCCTAACCCTAACACTCACCAAGGGCTGATGCTAACCCTAACCCTAACCCTAACACTATCCTAGGGCTGATGCTAACCCTAACCCTAACCCTAACACTATCCTAGGGCTGATGCTAACCCTAACCCTAACCCTAACACTATCCTAGGTCTGATGCTAACCGTAACCCTAACACTATCCTAGGCCTGATGATAACCCTAACCCTAACCCTAACACTATCCTAGGGCTGATGCTAACCCTAACCCTAACACTATCCTAGGGCTGATTCTAACCCTAACCCTAACCCTAACACTATCCTAGGGCTGATGCTAACCCTAACGTTAACCCTAACACTATCCTTGAACTGATGCTAACCCTAACCCTAACCCTAACACTATCCTAGGCCTGATGATAACCCTAACACTAACCCTAACACTATCCTAGGGTTTATGTTAACCCTAACCCTAACACTATCCTAGGGCTGATGCTAACCCTAACCCTAAACCTAACACTATCCTAGGGCGGATGCTAACCCTAACCCTAACCCTAACACTCTCCTAGGGCTGATGCTAACCCTAACACTAACACTATGCTAGGGCTGATGCTAACCATAACCCTAACCCTAACATTATCCTAGGGCTGATGCTAACCCTAACCCTAACTGTAACACTATCTTAGGGCTGAGGCTAACCCTAACCCTAACACTATCCTACGGCTGATGCTAACCCTAACCCTAAACCTAACACTATCCTAGGGCTGATGCTAACCCTAACCCTAACACTATCCTAGGGCTGATGCTAACCCTAACCCTAACCCTAACGCTATCCTAGGGCTGATGCTAACCCTAACCCTAACACTATCCTAGGGCTGATGCTCACCCTAACCCTAAACCTAACACTATCCTAGGGGGGATGCTAACCCTAACCCTAACCCTAACACTATCCTAGGGCTGATGCTAACCCTAACACTAACACTATCCTAGGGCTGATGCTACCCCTAACCCTAACCCTAACACTCTCCAAGGGCTGATGCTAACCCTAACCCTAACCCTAACACTATCCTAGGGCTAATGCTAACCCTAACCCTAACACTATCCAAGGGCTGATGCTAACCCTAACCCTAACCCTAACACTATCTTAGGGCTGATGTTAACCATAACCCCAACGCTATCCTAGGGCTGATGCTAACCCTAACCCTAACCCTAACACTAACCTAGGGCTGATGCTAACCCTAACCCTAACACTATCCTAGGGCTGATGCTAACCCTAACCCTAACCCTAACACTATCCTAGGGCTGATGCTAACCCTAACCCTAACACTATCCTAGGGCTGATGCTAACCCTAACCCTAACACTATCCTAGGGCTGATGCTAACCCTAACACTAACACTATCCTAGGGCTGATGCTAACCCTAACCCTAACCCTAACACTATCCTAGGGCTGATGCTAACCCTAACCCTAACCCAAACACTATCCTAGGGTTGATGCTAACCCTAACCCTAACACTATCCTAGGGCTGATGCTAACCCTAACCCTAACCCTAACACTATCCTTGGCCTGATGCTAACCCTAACCCTAACACTATCCTGGGCCTGATGCTAACCCTAACCCTAACCCTAACACTATCCTAGGGCTGATGCTAACCCTAACCCTAACACTATCCTTGGGCTGATGCTAACCATAACCCTAACCCTAACACTATCCTAGGGCAGATGCTAACCCTAACGCTAACCCTAACACTATCCTTGAACTGATGCTAACCCTAACCCTAACCCTAACACTATCCTAGGCCTGATGATAACCCTAACCCTAACCCTAACACTATCCTAAGTCTGATGCTAACTCTAGCCCTCACACTATCCTAGGCCTGATGATAACCCTAACCCTAACCTTAACACTATCCTAGGGCTGATGCTAACACTAACCCTAACCCTAACACTATCCTAGAGCTGATGCTAACCCTAACCCTAACACTATCTAGGCCTGATGATAACCCTAACCCTAACCCTGACAGTATCCTAGGGCTGATGCTATCCCTAACCCTAACACTATCCTAGGGCTGATGCTAACCATAACCCTAACCCTAACGCTATCCTAGGCCTGATGCTAACCCTATCCCTAACCCTAACACTCTCCTAGGGCTGAGGCTAACCCTAACCCTAACACTATACTAGGGCTGATGCTAACCCTAACCCTAACCCAAACACTATCCTAGGGTTGATGCTAACCCTAACCCTAACACTATCCTAGGGCTGATGCTAACCCTAACCCTAACCCTAACACTATCCTTGGGCTGATGCTAACCCTAACAATAACACTATCCTGGGCCTGATGCTAACCCTAACCCTAACCCTAACACTATCATAGGGCTGATGCAAACCCTAGCCCTAACACTATCCTTGGGATGATGCTAACCCTAACCCTAACCCTAACACTATCCTAGGGCAGATGCTAACCCTAACGCTAACCCTAGCACTATCCTTGAACTGATGCTAACCCTAACCCTAACCCTAACACTATCCTAGGCCTGATGATAACCCTAACCCTAACCCTAACACTATCCTAGGATTTATGTTAACCCTAACCCTAACACTATCCTAGGGCTGATGCTAACCCTAACCCTAACCCTAACCCTATCCTAGGGCGGATGCTAACCCTAACCCTAACCCTAACACTATCCTAGGGCTGATGCTAACCCTAACACTAACACTATCCTAGGGCTGATGCTAACCCTAACCCTAACCCTAACATTATCCTAGGGTGGATGCTAACCATAACCCTAACCCTAACACTATCCTAGGGATGATGCGAACCCTAACACTAACACTATCCTAGGCCTGATGCTAACCCTAACCCTAACCCTAACACTATCCTAGGGCTGATGCTAACCCTAACCCTAACACTATCCTAGGGCTGATGCTAACCCTAACACTAACACTATCCTAGGGCTGATGCTAACCCTAACCCTAACCCTAACACTATCCTAGGGCTGATGCTAACCGTAACCCTAACACTATCCTAGGCCTGATGATAACCCTAACCCTAACCCTAACACTATCCTAGGGCTGATGCTAACCCTAACCCTAACACTATCCTAGGGCTGATTCTAACCCTAACGTTAACCCTAACACTATCCTTGAACTGATGCTAACCCTAACCCTAACCCTAACACTATCCTAGGCCTGATGATAACCCTAACCCTAACCCTAACACTATCCTAGGGTTTATGTTAACCCTAACCCTAACACTATCCTAGGGCTGATGCTAACCCTAACCCTAAACCTAACACTATCCTAGGGCGGATGCTAACCCTAACCCTAACCCTAACACTCTCCTAGGGCTGATGCTAACCCTAACACTAACACTATCCTAGGGCTGAAGTTAACCCTAACCCTAACCCTAACACTCTCCAAGGGCTGATGCTAACCCTAACCCTAACCCTAACACTATCCTAGGGCTGATGCTAACCCTAACACTAACATTATCCTAGGCCTGATGCTAACCCTAACCCTAACCCTAACACTATCCTAGGGCTGATGCTAACCCTAACCCTAACACTATCCTAGGGCTGATGCTAACCCTAACCCTAACCCTAACACTATCCTAGGGTTGATGCTAGCCCTAACCCTTAAACTATCCTAGGGCTGATGCTAACCCTAACCCTAACCCTAACACTATCCTAGGGCTGATGCTAACCCTAACCCTAACACTATCCTAGGGCTGATGCTAACCCTAACCTTAACCCTAATACTAACCTAGGGCTGATGCTAACCCTAACCCTAACACTATCCTAAGGCTGATGCTAACCCTAACCCTAACCCTAACACTATCCTAGGGCTGATGCTAACCCTAACCCTAACCCTAACACTATCCTAGGTCTGATGCTAACCCTAACAGTACCACTATCCTAGGGCTGATGCTAACCCTAACCCTAACCATAACACTATCCTTGTGCTGATGCTAACCCTAACCCTAACACTATCCTGGGCCTGATGCTAACCCTAACCCTAACCCTAACACTATCCTTGGGCTGATGCTAACCCTAACCCTAACACTATCCTGGGCCTGATGCTAACCCTAACCCTAACCCTAACACTATCCTAGGGCTGATGCTAACCCTAAGCCTAACACTATCCTGGGCCTGATGCTAACCCTAACCCTAACCCTAACACTATCCTTGGGCTGATGCTAACCCTAACCCTAACACTATCCTGGGCCTGATGCTAACCCTAACCCTAACCCTAACACTATCCTTGGGCTGATGCTAACCCTAACCCTAACCCTAACAATATCCTAGGGCATATGCTAACCCTAACCCTAACCCTAACACTATCCTTGGGCTCATGCTAACCCTAACCCTAACACTATCCTGGGCCTGATGCTAACCCTAACCCTAACCCTAACACTATCCTAGGGCTGATGCTAACCCTAACCCTAACCCTAACACTATCCTAGGGCGGATGCTAACCCTAACCCTAACCCTAACACTATCCTAGGGCTGATGCTAACCCTAACACTAACACTATCCTAGGGCTGATGCTAACCCTAACCCTAACCCTAACATTATCCTAGGGCTGATGCTAACCCTAACCCTAACTCTAACACTATCTTAGGGCTGAGGCTAACCCTAACCCTAACACTGTCCTACGGCTGATGCTAACCCTAACCCTAACCCTAACACTATCCTAGGGCTGATGCTAACCCTAACCCTAACACTATCCTAGGTCTGATGCTAACCCTAACCCTAACCCTAACAATATCGTAGGGCTGATATTAACCTTAACCCTAACACTATCCTAGGGCTGATGCTAACCCTAACCCTAACCCTAACACTATCCTAGGGCTGATGCTAACCGTAACCCTAACACTATCCTAGGCCTGATGCTAACCCTAACCCTAACCCTAACACTATCCTAGGCCTGATGATAACCCTAACCCTAACCCTAACACTATCCTAGGGTTTATGTTAACCCTAACCCTAACACTATCCTAGGGCTGATGCTAACCCTAACCCTAAACCTAACACTATCCTAGGGCGGATGCTAACCCTAACCCTAACCCTAACACTCTCCTAGGGCTGATGCTAACCCTAACACTAACACTATCCTAGGGCTGATGCTAACCCTAACCCTAACGCTAACATTATCCTAGGGCTGATGCTAACCCTAACCCTAACTGTAACACTATCTTAGGGCTGAGGCTAACCCTAACCCTAACACTATCCTACGGCTGATGCTAACCCTAACCCTAAACCTAACACTATCCTAGGGCTGATGCTAACCTTAACCCTAACACTATCCTAGGGCTGATGCTAACCCTAACCCTAACCCTAACGCTATCCTAGGGCTGATGCTAACCCTAACCCTAACACTATCCTAGGGCTGATGCTCACCCTAACCCTAAACCTAACACTATCCTAGGGGGGATGCTAACCCTAACCCTAACCCTAACACTATCCCAGGGCTGATGCTAACCCTAACACTAACACTATCCTAGGGCTGATGCTACCCCTAACCCTAACCCTAACACTCTCCAAGGGCTGATGCTAACCCTAACCCTAACCCTAACACTATCCTAGGGCTGATGCTAACCCTAACCCTAACACTATCCAAGGGCTGATGCTAACCCTAACCCTAACCCTAACACTATCTTAGGGCTGATGTTAACCATAACCCTAACGCTATCCTAGGGCTGATGCTAACCCTAACCCTAACCCTAACACTAACCTAGGGCTGATGCTAACCCTAACCCTAACACTATCCTAGGGCTGATGCTAACCCTAACCCTAACCCTAACACTATCCTAGGGCTGATGCTAACCCTAACCCTAACACTATCCTAGGGCTGATGCTAACCCTAACCCTAACCCTAACACTATCCTAGGGCTGATGCTAACCCTAACACTAACACTATCCTAGGGCTGATGCTAACCCTAACCCTAACCCTAACACTATCCTAGGGCTGATGCTAACCCTAACCCTAACCCAAACACTATCCTAGGGTTGATGCTAACCCTAACCCTAACACTATCCTAGGGCTGATGCTAACCCTAACCCTAACCCTAACACTATCCTTGGCCTGATGCTAACCCTAACCCTAACACTATCCTGGGCCTGATGCTAACCCTAACCCTAACCCTAACACTATCCTAGGGCTGATGCTAACCCTAACCCTAACACTATCCTTGGGCTGATGCTAACCCTAACCCTAACCCTAACACTATCCTAGGGCAGATGCTAACCCTAACGCTAACCCTAACACTATCCTTGAACTGATGCTAACCCTAACCCTAACCCTAACACTATCCTAGGCCTGATGATAACCCTAACCCTAACCCTAACACTATCCTATGTCTGATGCTAACTCTAGCCCTCACACTATCCTAGGCCTGATGATAACCCTAACCCTAACCTTAACACTATCCTAGGGCTGATGCTAACACTAACCCTAACCCTAACACTATCCTAGAGCTGATGCTAACCCTAACCCTAACACTATCTAGGCCTGATGATAACCCTAACCCTAACCCTGACAGTATCCTAGGGCTGATGCTAACCCTAACCCTAACACTATCCTAGGGCTGATGCTAACCCTAACCCTAACCCTAACGCTATCCTAGGCCTGATGCTAACCCTATCCCTAACCCTAACACTCTCCTAGGGCTGAGGCTAACCCTAACCCTAACACTATACTAGGGCTGATGCTAACCCTAACCCTAACCCAAACACTATCCTAGGGTTGATGCTAACCCTAACCCTAACACTATCCTAGGGCTGATGCTAACCCTAACCCTAACCCTAACACTATCCTTGGGCTGATGCTAACCCTAACAATAACACTATCCTGGGCCTGATGCTAACCCTAACCCTAACCTTAACACTATCATAGGGCTGATGCTAACCCTAACCTTAACACTATCCTTGGGCTGATGCTAACCCTAACCCTAACCCTAACACTATCCTAGGACAGATGCTAACCCTAACGCTAACCCTAGCACTATCCTTGAACTGATGCTAACCCTAACCCTAACCCTAACACTATCCTAGGCCTGATGATAACCCTAATCCTAACCCTAACACTATCCTAGGATTTATGTTAACCCTAACCCTAACACTATCCTAGGGCTGATGCTAACCCTAACCCTAACCCTAACACTATCCTAGGGCGGATGCTAACCCTAACCCTAACCCTAACACTATCCTAGGGCTGATGCTAACCCTAACACTAACACTATCCTAGGGCTGATGCTAACCCTAACCCTAACCCTAACATTATCCTAGGGCAGATGCTAACCATAACCCTAACCCTAACACTATCCTAGGGCTGATGCTAACCCTAACACTAACACTATCCTAGGCCTGATGCTAACCCTAACCCTAACCCTAACACTATCCTAGGGCTGATGCTAACCCTAACCCTAACACTATCCTAGGGCTGATGCTAACCCTAACACTAACACTATCCTAGGGCTGATGCTAACCCTAACCCTAACCCTAACACTCTCCAAGGGCTGATGCTAACCCTAACCCTAACCCTAACACTATCCTAGGGCTGATGCTAACCCTAACCCTAACCCTAACACTATCCTAGGGCTGATGCTAACCCTAACCCTAACCCTAACACTATCCTAGGGCTGATGCTAACCGTAACCCTAACACTATCCTAGGCCTGATGATAACCCTAACCCTAACCCTAACACTATCCTAGGGCTGATGCTAACCATAACCCTAACCCTAACACTATCCTAGGGCTGATGCTAACCCTAACACTAACACTATCCTAGGCCTGATGCTAACCCTAACCCTAACCCTAACACTATCCTAGGGCTGATGCTAACCCTAACCCTAACACTATCCTAGGGCTGATGCTAACCCTAACACTAACACTATCCTAGGGCTGATGCTAACCCTAACCCTAACCCTAACACTCTCCAAGGGCTGATGCTAACCCTAACCCTAACCCTAACACTATCCTAGGGCTGATGCTAACCCTAACCCTAACCCTAACACTATCCTAGGGCTGATGCTAACCCTAACCCTAACCCTAACACTATCCTAGGGCTGATGCTAACCGTAACCCTAACACTATCCTAGGCCTGATGATAACCCTAACCCTAACCCTAACACTATCCTAGGGCTGATGCTAACCCTAACCCTAACACTATCCTAGGGCTGATTCTAACCCTAACCCTAACCCTAACACTATCCTAGGGCTGATGCTAACCCTAACGTTAACCCTAACACTATCCTTGAACTGATGCTAACCCTAACCCTAACCCTAACACTATCCTAGGCCTGATGATAACCCTAACCCTAACCCTAACACTATCCTAGGGTTTATGTTAACCCTAATCCTAACACTATCCTAGGGCTGATGCTAACCCTAACCCTAAACCTAACACTATCCTAGGGCGGATGCTAACCCTAACCCTAACCCTAACACTCTCTTGGGCTGATGCTAACCCTAACACTAACACTATCCTAGGGCTGAAGTTAACCCTAACCCTAACCCTAACACTCTCCAAGGGCTGATGCTAACCCTAACCCTAACCCTAACACTATCCTAGGGCTGATGCTAACCCTAACACTAACATTATCCTAGGCCTGATGCTAACCCTAACCCTAACCCTAACACTATCCTAGGGCTGATGCTAACCCTAACCCTAACACTATCCTAGGGCTGATGCTAACCCTAACCCTAACCCTAACACTATCCTAGGGTTGATGCTAACCCTAACCCTTAAACTATCCTAGGGCTGATGCTAACCCTAACCCTAACCCTAACACTATCCTAGGGCTGATGCTAACCCTAACCCTAACACTATCCTAGGGCTGATGCTAACCCTAACCTTAACCCTAATACTAACCTAGGGCTGATGCTAACCCTAACCCTAACACTATCCTAAGGCTGATGCTAACCCTAACCCTAACCCTAACACTATCCTAGGGCTGATGCTAACCCTAACCCTAACCCTAACACTATCCTAGGTCTGATGCTAACCCTAACAGTACCACTATCCTAGGGCTGATGCTAACCCTAACCCTAACCATAACACTATCCTGGGGCTGATGCTAACCCTAACCCTAACCCAAACACTATCCTGGGGTTGATGCTAACCCTAACCTTAACACTATCCTAGGGCTGATGCTAACCCTAACCCTAACCCTAACACTATCCTTGTGCTGATGCTAACCCTAACCCTAACACTATCCTGGGCCTGATGCTAACCCTAACCCTAACCCTAACACTATCCTTGGGCTGATGCTAACCCTAACCCTAACACTATCCTGGGCCTGATGCTAACCCTAACCATAACCCTAACACTATCCTAGGGCTGATGCTAACCCTAAGCCTAACACTATCCTGGGCCTGATGCTAACCCTAACCCTAACCCTAACACTATCCTTGGGCTGATGCTAACCCTAACCCTAACACTATCCTGGGCCTGATGCTAACCCTAACCCTAACCCTAACACTATCCTTGGGCTGATGCTAACCCTAACCCTAACCCTAACAATATCCTAGGGCATATGCTAACCCTAACCCTAACCCTAACACTATCCTTGGGCTCATGCTAACCCTAACCCTAACACTATCCTAGGTCTGATGCTAACCCTAACCCTAACCCTAACAATATCGTAGGGCTGATATTAACCCTAACCCTAACACTATCCTAGGGCTGATGCTAACCCTAACCCTAACCCTAACACTATCCTAGGGCTGATGCTAACCGTAACCCTAACACTATCCTAGGCCTGATGCTAACCCTAACCCTAACCCTAACACTATCCTAGGCCTGATGATAACCCTAACCCTAACCCTAACACTATCCTAGGGTTTATGTTAACCCTAACCCTAACACTATCCTAGGGCTGATGCTAACCCTAACCCTAAACCTAACACTATCCTAGGGCGGATGCTAACCCTAACCCTAACCCTAACACTCTCCTAGGGCTGATGCTAACCCTAACACTAACACTATCCTAGGGCTGATGCTAACCCTAACCCTAACGCTAACATTATCCTAGGGCTGATGCTAACCCTAACCCTAACTGTAACACTATCTTAGGGCTGAGGCTAACCCTAACCCTAACACTATCCTACGGCTGATGCTAACCCTAACCCTAAACCTAACACTATCCTAGGGCTGATGCTAACCTTAACCCTAACACTATCCTAGGGCTGATGCTAACCCTAACCCTAACCCTAACGCTATCCTAGGGCTGATGCTAACCCTAACCCTAACACTATCCTAGGGCTGATGCTCACCCTAACCCTAAACCTAACACTATCCTAGGGGGGATGCTAACCCTAACCCTAACCCTAACACTATCCCAGGGCTGATGCTAACCCTAACACTAACACTATCCTAGGGCTGATGCTACCCCTAACCCTAACCCTAACACTCTCCAAGGGCTGATGCTAACCCTAACCCTAACCCTAACACTATCCTAGGGCTGATGCTAACCCTAACCCTAACACTATCCAAGGGCTGATGCTAACCCTAACCCTAACCCTAACACTATCTTAGGGCTGATGTTAACCATAACCCTAACGCTATCCTAGGGCTGATGCTAACCCTAACCCTAACCCTAACACTAACCTAGGGCTGATGCTAACCCTAACCCTAACACTATCCTAGGGCTGATGCTAACCCTAACCCTAACCCTAACACTATCCTAGGGCTGATGCTAACCCTAACCCTAACACTATCCTAGGGCTGATGCTAACCCTAACCCTAACCCTAACACTATCCTAGGGCTGATGCTAACCCTAACACTAACACTATCCTAGGGCTGATGCTAACCCTAACCCTAACCCTAACACTATCCTAGGGCTGATGCTAACCCTAACCCTAACCCAAACACTATCCTAGGGTTGATGCTAACCCTAACCCTAACACTATCCTAGGGCTGATGCTAACCCTAACCCTAACCCTAACACTATCCTTGGCCTGATGCTAACCCTAACCCTAACACTATCCTGGGCCTGATGCTAACCCTAACCCTAACCCTAACACTATCCTAGGGCTGATGCTAACCCTAACCCTAACACTATCCTTGGGCTGATGCTAACCCTAACCCTAACCCTAACACTATCCTAGGGCAGATGCTAACCCTAACGCTAACCCTAACACTATCCTTGAACTGATGCTAACCCTAACCCTAACCCTAACACTATCCTAGGCCTGATGATAACCCTAACCCTAACCCTAACACTATCCTATGTCTGATGCTAACTCTAGCCCTCACACTATCCTAGGCCTGATGATAACCCTAACCCTAACCTTAACACTATCCTAGGGCTGATGCTAACACTAACCCTAACCCTAACACTATCCTAGAGCTGATGCTAACCCTAACCCTAACACTATCTAGGCCTGATGATAACCCTAACCCTAACCCTGACAGTATCCTAGGGCTGATGCTAACCCTAACCCTAACACTATCCTAGGGCTGATGCTAACCCTATCCCTAACCCTAACACTCTCCTAGGGCTGAGGCTAACCCTAACCCTAACACTATACTAGGGCTGATGCTAACCCTAACCCTAACCCAAACACTATCCTAGGGTTGATGCTAACCCTAACCCTAACACTATCCTAGGGCTGATGCTAACCCTAACCCTAACCCTAACACTATCCTTGGGCTGATGCTAACCCTAACAATAACACTATCCTGGGCCTGATGCTAACCCTAACCCTAACCCTAACACTATCATAGGGCTGATGCTAACCCTAACCTTAACACTATCCTTGGGCTGATGCTAACCCTAACCCTAACCCTAACACTATCCTAGGACAGATGCTAACCCTAACGCTAACCCTAGCACTATCCTTGAACTGATGCTAACCCTAACCCTAACCCTAACACTATCCTAGGCCTGATGATAACCCTAATCCTAACCCTAACGCTATCCTAGGATTTATGTTAACCCTAACCCTAACACTATCCTAGGGCTGATGCTAACCCTAACCCTAACCCTAACACTATCCTAGGGCGGATGCTAACCCTAACCCTAACCCTAACACTATCCTAGGGCTGATGCTAACCCTAACACTAACACTATCCTAGGGCTGATGCTAACCCTAACCCTAACCCTAACATTATCCTAGGGCAGATGCTAACCATAACCCTAACGCTAACACTATCCTAGGGCTGATGCTAACCCTAACACTAACACTATCCTAGGCCTGATGCTAACCCTAACCCTAACCCTAACACTATCCTAGGGCTGATGCTAACCCTAACCCTAACACTATCCTAGGGCTGATGCTAACCCTAACACTAACACTATCCTAGGGCTGATGCTAACCCTAACCCTAACCCTAACACTCTCCAAGGGCTGATGCTAACCCTAACCCTAACCCTAACACTATCCTAGGGCTGATGCTAACCCTAACCCTAACCCTAACACTATCCTAGGGCTGATGCTAACCCTAACCCTAACCCTAACACTATCCTAGGGCTGATGCTAACCGTAACCCTAACACTATCCTAGGCCTGATGATAACCCTAACCCTAACCCTAACACTATCCTAGGGCTGATGCTAACCCTAACCCTAACACTATCCTAGGGCTGATTCTAACCCTAACCCTAACCCTAACACTATCCTAGGGCTGATGCTAACCCTAACGTTAACCCTAACACTATCCTTGAACTGATGCTAACCCTAACCCTAACCCTAACACTATCCTAGGCCTGATGATAACCCTAACCCTAACCCTAACACTATCCTAGGGTTTATGTTAACCCTAATCCTAACACTATCCTAGGGCTGATGCTAACCCTAACCCTAAACCTAACACTATCCTAGGGCGGATGCTAACCCTAACCCTAACCCTAACACTCTCCTAGGGCTGATGCTAACCCTAACACTAACACTATCCTAGGGCTGAAGTTAACCCTAACCCTAACCCTAACACTCTCCAAGGGCTGATGCTAACCCTAACCCTAACCCTAACACTATCCTAGGGCTGATGCTAACCCTAACACTAACATTATCCTAGGCCTGATGCTAACCCTAACCCTAACCCTAACACTATCCTAGGGCTGATGCTAACCCTAACCCTAACACTATCCTAGGGCTGATGCTAACCCTAACACTAACACTATCCTAGGGCTGATGCTAACCAAAACCCTAACTCTAACACTATCTTAGGGCTGAGGCAAACCCTAACCCTAACACTATCCTACGGCTGATGCTAACCCTAACCCTAACCCTAACACTATCCTAGGGCTGATGCTAACCCTAACCCTAACACTATCCTAGGCCTGATGCTAACCTTAACCCTAACCCTAACACTATCCTAGGGCTGATGCTAACCCTAACCCTAACACTATCCTAGGGCTGATGCTAACCCTAACCCTAACACTATCCTAGGGCTGATGCTAACCCTAACACTAACACTATCCTAGGGCTGATGCTAACCCTAACCCTAACTCTAACACTATCTTAGGGCTGAGGCAAACCCTAACCCTAACACTATCCTACGGCTGATGCTAACCCTAACCCTAACCCTAACACTATCCTAGGGCTGATGCTAACCCTAACCCTAACACTATCCTAGGCCTGATGCTAACCTTAACCCTAACCCTAACACTATCCTAGGGCTGATGCTAACCCTAACCCTAACACTATCCTAGGGCTGATGCTAACCCTAACCCTAACACTATCCTAGGGCTGATGCTAACCCTAACCCTAACCCTAACACTATCCTAGGGCTGATGCTAACCCTAACCCTAACACTATCCTAGGCCTGATGATAACCCTAACCCTAACCCTAACACTATCCTAGGGCTGATGCTAACCCTAACCCTAACACTATCCTAGGGCTGATGCTAACCCTAACCCTAACCCTAACACTATCCTAGGGTTGATGCTAACCCTAACCCTAACACTATCCTAGGGCTGATGCTAACCCTAACCCTAACCCTAACACTATCCTAGGGCTGATGCTAACCCTAACCCTAACACTATCCTAGGGCTGATGCTAACCCTAACCCTAACCCTAATACTAACCTAGGGCTGATGCTAACCCTAACCCTAACACTATCCTAGGGCTGATGCTAACCCTAACCCTAACCCTAACACTATCCTAGGGCTGATGCTAACCCTAACCCTAACGCTATCCAAGGGCTGATGCTAACCCTAACCCTAACCCTAACACTATCTTAGGGCTGATGTTAACCATAACCCTAACGCTATCCTAGGGCTGATGCTAACCCTAACCCTAACCCTAACACTAACCTAGGGCTGATGCTAACCCTAACCCTAACACTATCCTAGGGCTGATGCTAACCCTAACCCTAACCCTAACACTATCCTAGGGCTGATGCTAACCCTAACCCTAACACTATCCTAGGGCTGATGCTAACCCTAACCCTAACCCTAACACTATCCTAGGGCTGATGCTAACCCTAACACTAACACTATCCTAGGGCTGATGCTAACCCTAACCCTAACCCTAACACTATCCTAGGGCTGATGCTAACCCTAACCCTAACCCAAACACTATCCTAGGGTTGATGCTAACCCTAACCCTAACACTATCCTAGGGCTGATGCTAACCCTAACCCTAACCCTAACACTATCCTTGGCCTGATGCTAACCCTAACCCTAACACTATCCTGGGCCTGATGCTAACCCTAACCCTAACCCTAACACTATCCTAGGGCTGATGCTAACCCTAACCCTAACACTATCCTTGGGCTGATGCTAACCCTAACCCTAACCCTAACACTATCCTAGGGCAGATGCTAACCCTAACGCTAACCCTAACACTATCCTTGAACTGATGCTAACCCTAACCCTAACCCTAACACTATCCTAGGCCTGATGATAACCCTAACCCTAACCCTAACACTATCCTATGTCTGATGCTAACTCTAGCCCTCACACTATCCTAGGCCTGATGATAACCCTAACCCTAACCTTAACACTATCCTAGGACTGATGCTAACACTAACCCTAACCCTAACACTATCCTAGAGCTGATGCTAACCCTAACCCTAACACTATCTAGGCCTGATGATAACCCTAACCCTAACCCTGACAGTATCCTAGGGCTGATGCTAACCCTAACCCTAACACTATCCTAGGGCTGATGCTAACCCTAACCCTAACCCTAACACTATCCTAGGCCTGATGCTAACCCTATCCCTAACCCTAACACTCTCCTAGGGCTGAGGCTAACCCTAACCCTAACACTATACTAGGGCTGATGCTAACCCTAACCCTAACCCAAACACTATCCTAGGGTTGATGCTAACCCTAACCCTAACACTATCCTAGGGCTGATGCTAACCCTAACACTAACCCTAACACTATCCTTGGGCTGATGCTAACCCTAACAATAACACTATCCTGGGCCTGATGCTAACCCTAACCCTAACCCTAACACTATCATAGGGCTGATGCTAACCCTAACCTTAACACTATCCTTGGGCTGATGCTAACCCTAACCCTAACCCTAACACTATCCTAGGGCAGATCCTAACCCTAACGCTAACCCTAGCACTATCCTTGAACTGATGCTAACCCTAACCCTAACCCTAACACTATCCTAGGCCTGATGATAACCCTAATCCTAACCCTAACACTATCCTAGGATTTATGTTAACCCTAACCCTAACACTATCCTAGGGCTGATGCTAACCCTAACCCTAAGCCTAACACTATCCTAGGGCGGATGCTAACCCTAACCCTAACCCTAACACTATCCTAGGGCTGATGCTAACCCTAACACTAACACTATCCTAGGGCTGATGCTAACCCTAACCCTAACCCTAACATTATCCTAGGGCAGATGCTAACCATAACCCTAACCCTAACACTATCCTAGGGCTGATGCTAACCCTAACACTAACACTATCCTAGGCCTGATGCTAACCCTAACCCTAACCCTAACACTATCCTAGGGCTGATGCTAACCCTAACCCTAACACTATCCTAGGGCTGATGCTAACCCTAACACTAACACTATCCTAGGGCTGATGCTAACCCTAACCCTAACCCTAACACTCTCCAAGGGCTGATGCTAACCCTAACCCTAACCCTAACACTATCCTAGGGCTGATGCTAACCCTAACCCTAACCCTAACACTATCCTAGGGCTGATGCTAACCCTAACCCTAACCCTAACACTATCCTAGGGCTGATGCTAACCGTAACCCTAACACTATCCTAGGCCTGATGATAACCCTAACCCTAACCCTAACACTATCCTAGGGCTGATGCTAACCCTAACCCTAACACTATCCTAGGGCTGATTCTAACCCTAACCCTAACCCTAACACTATCCTAGGGCTGATGCTAACCCTAACGTTAACCCTAACACTATCCTTGAACTGATGCTAACCCTAACCCTAACCCTAACACTATCCTAGGCCTGATGATAACCCTAACCCTAACCCTAACACTATCCTAGGGTTTATGTTAACCCTAATCCTAACACTATCCTAGGGCTGATGCTAACCCTAACCCTAAACCTAACACTATCCTAGGGCGGATGCTAACCCTAACCCTAACCCTAACACTCTCCTAGGGCTGATGCTAACCCTAACACTAACACTATCCTAGGGCTGAAGTTAACCCTAACCCTAACCCTAACACTCTCCAAGGGCTGATGCTAACCCTAACCCTAACCCTAACACTATCCTAGGGCTGATGCTAACCCTAACACTAACATTATCCTAGGCCTGATGCTAACCCTAACCCTAACCCTAACACTATCCTAGGGCTGATGCTAACCCTAACCCTAACACTATCCTAGGGCTGATGCTAACCCTAACACTAACACTATCCTAGGGCTGATGCTAACCAAAACCCTAACTCTAACACTATCTTAGGGCTGAGGCAAACCCTAACCCTAACACTATCCTACGGCTGATGCTAACCCTAACCCTAACCCTAACACTATCCTAGGGCTGATGCTAACCCTAACCCTAACACTATCCTAGGCCTGATGCTAACCTTAACCCTAACCCTAACACTATCCTGGGCTGATGCTAACCCTAACCCTAACACTATCCTAGGGCTGATGCTAACCCTAACCCTAACACTATCCTAGGGCTGATGCTAACCCTAACACTAACACTATCCTAGGGCTGATGCTAACCCTAACCCTAACTCTAACACTATCTTAGGGCTGAGGCAAACCCTAACCCTAACACTATCCTACGGCTGATGCTAACCCTAACCCTAACCCTAACACTATCCTAGGGCTGATGCTAACCCTAACCCTAACACTATCCTAGGCCTGATGCTAACCTTAACCCTAACCCTAACACTATCCTAGGGCTGATGCTAACCCTAACCCTAACACTATCCTAGGGCTGATGCTAACCCTAACCCTAACACTATCCTAGGGCTGATGCTAAACCTAACCCTAACCCTAACACTATCCTAGGGCTGATGCTATCCCTAACCCTAACACTATCCTAGGCCTGATGATAACCCTAACCCTAACCCTAACACTATCCTAGGGCTGATGCTAACCCTAACCCTAACACTATCCTAGGGCTGATGCTAACCCTAACCCTAACCCTAACACTATCCTAGGGTTGATGCTAACCCTAACCCTAACACTATCCTAGGGCTGATGCTAACCCTAACCCTAACCCTAACACTATCCTAGGGCTGATGCTAACCCTAACCCTAACACTATCCTAGGGCTGATGCTAACCCTAACCCTAACCCTAATACTAACCTAGGGCTGATGCTAACCCTAACCCTAACACTATCCTAGGTCTGATGCTAACCCTAACCCTAACCCTAACACTATCCTAGGGCTGATGCTAACCCTAACCCTAACCCTAACACTATCCTAGGTCTGATGCTAACCCTAACAGTACCACTATCCTAGGGCTGATGCTAACCCTAACCCTAACCCTAACACTATCCTGTGGCTGATGCTAACCCTAACCCTAACCCAAACACTATCCTGGGGTTGATGCTAACCCTAACCTTAACACTATCCTAGGGCTGATGCTAACCCTAACCCTAACCCTAACACAATCCTTGTGCTGATGCTAACCCTAACCCTAACACTATCATGGGCCTGATGCTAACCCTAACCCTAACCCTAACACTATCCTTGGGCTGATGCTAACCCTAACCCTAACACTATCCTGGGCCTGATGCTAACCCTAACCCTAACCCTAACACTATCCTAGGGCTGATGCTAACCCTAAGCCTAAGACTATCCTGGGCCTGATGCTAACCCTAACCCTAACCCTAACACTATCCTTGGGCTGATGCTAACCCTAACCCTAACACTACCCTGGGCCTGATGCTAACCCTAACCCTAACCCTAACACTATCCTAGGGCTGATGCTAACCGTAACCCTAACACTATCCTAGGCCTGATGATAACCCTAACCCTAACCCTAACACTATCCTAGGGCTGATGCTAACCCTAACCCTAACACTATCCTAGGGCTGATTCTAACCCTAACCCTAACCCTAACACTATCCTAGGGCTGATGCTAACCCTAACGTTAACCCTAACACTATCCTTGAACTGATGCTAACCCTAACCCTAACCCTAACACTATACTAGGCCTGATGATAACCCTAACCCTAACCCTAACACTATCCTAGGGTTTATGTTAACCCTAACCCTAACACTATCCAGGGCTGATGCTAACCCTAACCCTAAACCTAACACTATCCTAGGGCGGATGCTAACCCTAACCCTAACCCTAACACTCTCCTAGGGCTGATGCTAACCCTAACACTAACACTATCCTAGGGCTGAAGTTAACCCTAACCCTAACCCTAACACTCTCCAAGGGCTGATGCTAACCCTAACCCTAACCCTAACACTATCCTAGGGCTGATGCTAACCCTAACACTAACATTATCCTAGGCCTGATGCTAACCCTAACCCTAACCCTAACACTATCCTAGGGCTGATGCTAACCCTAACCCTAACACTATCCTAGGGCTGATGCTAACCCTAACACTAACACTATCCTAGGGCTGATGCTAACCCTAACCCTAACTCTAACACTATCTTAGGGCTGAGGTAAACCCTAACCCTAACACTATCCTACGGCTGATGCTAACCCTAACCCTAACCCTAACACTATCCTAGGGCTGATGCTAACCCTAACCCTAACACTATCCTAGGCCTGATGCTAACCTTAACCCTAACCCTAACACTATCCTAGGGCTGATGCTAACCCTAACCCTAACACTATCCTAGGGCTGATGCTAACCCTAACCCTAACACTATCCTAGGGCTGATGCTAACCCTAACACTAACACTATCCTAGGGCTGATGCTAAACCTAACCCTAACTCTAACACTATCTTAGGGCTGAGGCAAACCCTAACCCTAACACTATCCTACGGCTGATGCTAACCCTAACCCTAACCCTAACACTATCCTAGGGCTGATGCTAACCCTAACCCTAACACTATCCTAGGCCTGATGCTAACCTTAACCCTAACCCTAACACTATCCTAGGGCTGATGCTAACCCTAACCCTAACACTATCCTAGGGCTGATGCTAACCCTAACCCTAACACTATCCTAGGGCTGATGCTAACCCTAACCCTAACCCTAACACTATCCTAGGGCTGATGCTAACCCTAACCCTAACACTATCCTAGGCCTGATGATAACCCTAACCCTAACCCTAACACTATCCTAGGGCTGATGCTAACCCTAACCCTAACACTATCCTAGGGCTGATGCTAACCCTAACCCTAACCCTAACACTATCCTAGGGTTGATGCTAACCCTAACCCTAACACTATCCTAGGGCTGATGCTAACCCTAACCCTAACCCTAACACTATCCTAGGGCTGATGCTAACCCTAACCCTAACACTATCCTAGGGCTGATGCTAACCCTAACCATAACCCTAATACTAACCTAGGGCTGATGCTAACCCTAAACCTAACACTATCCTAGGGCTGATGCTAACCCTAACCCTAACCCTAACACTATCCTAGGGCTGATGCTAACCCTAACCCTAACCCTAACACTATCCTAGGTCTGATGCTAACCCTAACAGTACCACTATCCTAGGGCTGATGCTAACCCTAACCCTAACCCTAACACTATCCTGTGGCTGATGCTAACCCTAACCCTAACCCAAACACTATCCTGGGGTTGATGCTAACCCTAACCTTAACACTATCCTAGGGCTGATGCTAACCCTAACCCTAACCCTAACACTATCCTTGTGCTGATGCTAACCCTAACCCTAACACTATCCTGGGCCTGATGCTAACCCTAACCCTAACCCTAACACTATCCTTGGGCTGATGCTAACCCTAACCCTAACACTATCCTGGGCCTGATGCTAACCCTAACCCTAACCCTAACACTATCCTAGGGCTGATGCTAACCCTAAGCCTAAGACTATCCTGGGCCTGATGCTAACCCTAACCCTAACCCTAACACTATCCTTGGGCTGATGCTAACCCTAACCCTAACACTATCCTGGGCCTGATGCTAACCCTAACCCTAACCCTAACACTATCCTTGGGCTGATGCTAACCCTAACCCTAACCCTAACACTATCCTAGGGTTTATGTTAACCCTAACCCTAACACTATCCTAGGGCTGATGCTAACCCTAACCCTAAACCTAACACTATCCTAGGGCTGATGCTAACCCTAACCCTAACACTATCCTAGGGCTGATGCTAACCCTAACCCTAACCCTAACACTATCCTAGGGTTGATGCTAACCCTAACCCTAACACTATCCTAGGGCTGATGCTAACCCTAACCCTAACCCCAACGTTACCCTAGGGCTGATGCTAACCCTAACCCTAACACTATCCTAGGGCTGATGCTAACCCTAACCCTAACCCTAACAATAACCTAGGGCTGATGCTAACCCTAACCCTAACACTATCCTAGGGCTGATGCTAACCCTAACCCTAACCCTAACACTATCCTAGGGCTGATGCTAACCCTAACCCTAACACTATCCTAGGGCAGATGCTAACCCTAACCCTAACCCTAACACTATCCTTGTTCTGATGCTAACCCTAACACTTACACTATCCTAGGGCTGATGCTAACCCTAACCCTAACCCTAACACTATCCTAGGGCTGATGCTAACCCTAACCCTAACCCAAACACTATCCTAGGGTTGATGCTAACCCTAACCCTAACACTATCCTAGGGCTGATGCTAACCCTAACCCTAACCCTAACACTATCCTTGGGCTGATGCTAACCCTAACCCTACCACTATCATGGGCCTGATGCTAACCCTAACCCTAACCCTAACACTATCCTAGGGCTGATGCTAACCCTAACCCTAACACTATACTTGGGCTGATGCTAACCCTAACCCTAACCCTAACACTATCGTAGGGCAGATGCTAAACCTAACGCTAACCCTAACACTATCCTTGAACTGATGCTAACCCTAACCCTAACCGTAACACTATCCTAGGCCTGATGATAACCCTAACCCTAACCCTAACACTATCCTAGGGTTTATGTTAACCCTAACCCTAACACTATCCTAGGGCTGATGCTAACCCTAACCCTAACCCTAACACTATCCTAGGGCGGATGCTAACCCTAACCCTAACCCTAACACTATCCTAGGGCTGATGCTAACCCTAACACTAACACTATCCTAGGGCTGATGCTAACCCTAACCCTAACCCTAACATTATCCTAGGGCGGATGCTAACCCCAACCCTAACCCTAACACCATCCTAGGGCTGATGCTAACCCTAACCCTAACACTATCCTAGGCATGATGCTAACCCTAACCCTAACCCTAACACTATCCTAGGGCTGATGCTAACCCTAACCCTAACACTATCCTAGGGCTGATGCTAACCCTAACCCTAACCCTAACACTATCCTGGGGCTGATGCTAACCCTAACCCTAACCCAAACACTATCCTAGGGCTGATGCTAACCCTAACACTAACACTATCCTAGGGCGGATGCTAACCCTAACCCTAACCCTAACACTATCCTAGGGCTGATGCTAACCCTAACACTAACCCTAACACTATCCTAGGGCTGATGCTAACCCTAACACTAACACTATCCTCGGACTGATGCTAGCCTAACCCTAACCCTAACACTATACTAGGGCTGATGCTAACCCTAACCCTAACCCAAACACTATCCTAGGGTTGATGCTAACCCTAACCCTAACACTATCCTAGGGCTGATGCTAACCCTAACCCTAACCCTAACACTATCCTTGGGCTGATGCTAACCCTAACCCTAACACTATCCTGGGCCTGATGCTAACCCTAACCCTAACCCTAATACTATCCTAGGGCTGATGCTAACCCTAACCCTAACACTATCCTTGGGCTGATGCTAACCCTAACCCTAACCCTTATACTATCCTAGGGCAGATGCTAACCCTAAGGCTAACCCTAACACTATCCTTGAACTGATGCTAACCCTAACCCTAACCCTAACACTATCCTAGGCCTGATGATAACCCTAACCCTAACCCTAACACTATCCTAAGTCTGATGCTAACTCTAACCCTCACACTATCCTAGGCCTGATGATAACCCTAACCCTAACCTTAACACTATCCTAGGGCGGATGCTAATCCTAACCCTAACCCTAACACTATCCTAGAGCTGATGCTAACCCTAACCCTAACACTATCCTAGGCCTGATGATAACCCTAACCATAACCCTGACAGTATCCTAGGGCTGATGCTAACCCTAACCCTAACACTATCCTAGGGCTGATGCTAACCCTAACCCTAACCCTAACACTATCCTAGGCCTGATGCTAACCCTATCCCTAACCCTAACACTCTCCTAGGGCTGAGGCTAACCCTAACCCTAACACTATCCTATGGCTGATGCTAACCCTAACCCTAACCCAAACACTATCCTAGGGTTGATGCTAACCATAACCCTAACACTATCCTAGGGCTGATGCTAACCCTTACCCTAACCCTAACACTATCCTTGGGCTGATGCTAACCCTAACCCTAACACTATCCTAGGGCTGATGCTAACCCTAACCCTAACCCTAACACTATCATAGGGCTGATGCTAACCCTAACCCTAACAATATCCTTGGGCTGATGCTAACCCTAACCCTAACCCTAACACTATCCTAGGGCAGATGCTAACCCTAACGCTAACCCTAACACTATCCTTGAACTGATGCTAACCCTAACCCTAACCCTAACACTATCCTAGGCCTGATGATAACCCTAACCCTAACCCTAACACTATCCTAGGGTTTATGTTAACCCTAACCCTAACACTATCCTAGGGCTGATGCTAACCCTAACCCTAACCCTAACACTATCCTAGGGCGGATGCTAACCCTAACCCTAACCCTAACACTATCCTAGGGCAGATGCTAACCCTAACACTAGCACTATCCTAGGGCTGAAGCTAACCCTAACCCTAACCCTAACACTCTCCAAGGTCTGATGCTAACCCTAACCCTAACCCTAACACTATCCTAGGGCTGATGCTAACCCTAAACCTAACACTATCCTAGGGCTGATGCTAACCCTAACCCTAACCCTAACACTATCCTAGGGTTGATGCTAACCCTAACCCTAACACTATCCTAGGGCTGATGCTAACCCTAACCCTAACCCCAACGTTATCCTAGGGCTGATGCTAACCCTAACCCTAACACTATCCTAGGGCTGATGCTAACCCTAACCCTAACCCTAACAATAACCTAGGGCTGATGCTAAACCTAACCCTAACACTATCCTAGGGCTGATGCTAACCCTAACCCTAACCCTAACACTATCCTAGGGCTGATGCTAACCCTAACCCTAACACTATCCTAGGGCTGATGCTAACCCTAACCCTAACCCTAACACTATCCTTGGGCTGATGCTAACCCTAACACTAACACTATCCTAGGGCTGATGCTAACCCTAACCCTAACCCTAACACTATCCTAGGGCTGATGCTAACCCTAACCCTAACCCAAACACTATCCTAGGGTTGATGCTAACCCTAACCCTAACACTATCCTAGGGCTGATGCTAACCCTAACCCTAACCCTAACACTATCCTGGGGCTGATGCTAACCCTAACCCTAACAGTATCATGGGCCTGATGCTAACCCTAACCCTAACCCTAACACTATCCTAGGGCTGATGCTAACCCTAACCCTAACACTATACTTGGGCTGATGCTAACCCTAACCCTAACCCTAACCCTAACACTATCCTAGGGCAGATGCTAACCCTAACGCTAACCCTAACACTATCCTTGAACTGATGCTAACCCTAACCCTAACCCTAACACTATCCTAGGCCTGATGATAACCCTAACCCTAACCCTAACACTATCCTAGGGTTTATGTTAACCCTAACCCTAACACTATCCTAGGGCTGATGCTAACCCTAACCCTAACCCTAACACTATCCTAGGGCGGATGCTAACCCTAACCCTAACCCTAACACTATCCTAGGGCAGATGCTAACCCTAACACTAGCACTATCCTAGGGCTGAAGCTAACCCTAACCCTAACCCTAACACTCTCCAAGGTCTGATGCTAACCCTAACCCTAACCCTAACACTATCCTAGGGCTGATGCTAACCCTAAACCTAACACTATCCTAGGGCTGATGCTAACCCTAACCCTAACCCTAACACTATCCTAGGGTTGATGCTAACCCTAACCCTAACACTATCCTAGGGCTGATGCTAACCCTAACCCTAACCCCAACGTTATCCTAGGGCTGATGCTAACCCTAACCCTAACACTATCCTAGGGCTGATGCTAACCCTAACCCTAACCCTAACAATAACCTAGGGCTGATGCTAACCCTAACCCTAACACTATCCTAGGGCTGATGCTAACCCTAACCCTAACCCTAACACTATCCTAGGGCTGATGCTAACCCTTACCCTAACACTATCCTAGGGCTGATGCTAACCCTAACCCTAACCCTAACACTATCCTTTGGCTGATGCTAACCCTAACACTAACACTATCCTAGGGCTGATGCTAACCCTAACCCTAACCCTAACACTATCCTAGGGCTGATGCTAACCCTAACCCTAACCCAAACACTATCCTAGGGTTGATGCTAACCCTAACCCTAACACTATCCTAGGGCTGATGCTAACCCTAACCCTAACCCTAACACTATCCTGGGGCTGATGCTAACCCTAACCCTAACACTATCATGGGCCTGATGCTAACCCTAACCCTAACCCTAACACTATCCTAGGGCTGATGCTAACCCTAACACTAACACTATCCTAGGGCTGATGCTAACCCTAACCCTAACCCTAACACTATCCTAGGGCTGATGCTAACCCTAACCCTAACCCAAACACTATCCTAGGGTTGATGCTAACCCTAACCCTAACACTATCCTAGGGCTGATGCTAACCCTAACCCTAACCCTAACACTATCCTTGGCCTGATGCTAACCCTAACCCTAACACTATCCTGGGCCTGATGCTAACCCTAACCCTAACCCTAACACTATCCTAGGGCTGATGCTAACCCTAACCCTAACACTATCCTTGGGCTGATGCTAACCCTAACCCTAACCCTAACACTATCCTAGGGCAGATGCTAACCCTAACGCTAACCCTAACACTATCCTTGAACTGATGCTAACCCTAACCCTAACCCTAACACTATCCTAGGCCTGATGATAACCCTAACCCTAACCCTAACACTATCCTATGTCTGATGCTAACTCTAGCCCTCACACTATCCTAGGCCTGATGATAACCCTAACCCTAACCTTAACACTATCCTAGGGCTGATGCTAACACTAACCCTAACCCTAACACTATCCTAGAGCTGATGCTAACCCTAACCCTAACACTATCTAGGCCTGATGATAACCCTAACCCTAACCCTGACAGTATCCTAGGGCTGATGCTAACCCTAACCCTAACACTATCCTAGGGCTGATGCTAACCCTATCCCTAACCCTAACACTCTCCTAGGGCTGAGGCTAACCCTAACCCTAACACTATACTAGGGCTGATGCTAACCCTAACCCTAACCCAAACACTATCCTAGGGTTGATGCTAACCCTAACCCTAACACTATCCTAGGGCTGATGCTAACCCTAACCCTAACCCTAACACTATCCTTGGGCTGATGCTAACCCTAACAATAACACTATCCTGGGCCTGATGCTAACCCTAACCCTAACCCTAACACTATCATAGGGCTGATGCTAACCCTAACCTTAACACTATCCTTGGGCTGATGCTAACCCTAACCCTAACCCTAACACTATCCTAGGACAGATGCTAACCCTAACGCTAACCCTAGCACTATCCTTGAACTGATGCTAACCCTAACCCTAACCCTAACACTATCCTAGGCCTGATGATAACCCTAATCCTAACCCTAACACTATCCTAGGATTTATGTTAACCCTAACCCTAACACTATCCTAGGGCTGATGCTAACCCTAACCCTAACCCTAACACTATCCTAGGGCGGATGCTAACCCTAACCCTAACCCTAACACTATCCTAGGGCTGATGCTAACCCTAACACTAACACTATCCTAGGGCTGATGCTAACCCTAACCCTAACCCTAACATTATCCTAGGGCAGATGCTAACCATAACCCTAACGCTAACACTATCCTAGGGCTGATGCTAACCCTAACACTAACACTATCCTAGGCCTGATGCTAACCCTAACCCTAACCCTAACACTATCCTAGGGCTGATGCTAACCCTAACCCTAACACTATCCTAGGGCTGATGCTAACCCTAACACTAACACTATCCTAGGGCTGATGCTAACCCTAACCCTAACCCTAACACTCTCCAAGGGCTGATGCTAACCCTAACCCTAACCCTAACACTATCCTAGGGCTGATGCTAACCCTAACCCTAACCCTAACACTATCCTAGGGCTGATGCTAACCCTAACCCTAACCCTAACACTATCCTAGGGCTGATGCTAACCGTAACCCTAACACTATCCTAGGCCTGATGATAACCCTAACCCTAACCCTAACACTATCCTAGGGCTGATGCTAACCCTAACCCTAACACTATCCTAGGGCTGATTCTAACCCTAACCCTAACCCTAACACTATCCTAGGGCTGATGCTAACCCTAACGTTAACCCTAACACTATCCTTGAACTGATGCTAACCCTAACCCTAACCCTAACACTATCCTAGGCCTGATGATAACCCTAACCCTAACCCTAACACTATCCTAGGGTTTATGTTAACCCTAATCCTAACACTATCCTAGGGCTGATGCTAACCCTAACCCTAAACCTAACACTATCCTAGGGCGGATGCTAACCCTAACCCTAACCCTAACACTCTCCTAGGGCTGATGCTAACCCTAACACTAACACTATCCTAGGGCTGAAGTTAACCCTAACCCTAACCCTAACACTCTCCAAGGGCTGATGCTAACCCTAACCCTAACCCTAACACTATCCTAGGGCTGATGCTAACCCTAACACTAACATTATCCTAGGCCTGATGCTAACCCTAACCCTAACCCTAACACTATCCTAGGGCTGATGCTAACCCTAACCCTAACACTATCCTAGGGCTGATGCTAACCCTAACACTAACACTATCCTAGGGCTGATGCTAACCAAAACCCTAACTCTAACACTATCTTAGGGCTGAGGCAAACCCTAACCCTAACACTATCCTACGGCTGATGCTAACCCTAACCCTAACCCTAACACTATCCTAGGGCTGATGCTAACCCTAACCCTAACACTATCCTAGGCCTGATGCTAACCTTAACCCTAACCCTAACACTATCCTAGGGCTGATGCTAACCCTAACCCTAACACTATCCTAGGGCTGATGCTAACCCTAACCCTAACACTATCCTAGGGCTGATGCTAACCCTAACACTAACACTATCCTAGGGCTGATGCTAACCCTAACCCTAACTCTAACACTATCTTAGGGCTGAGGCAAACCCTAACCCTAACACTATCCTACGGCTGATGCTAACCCTAACCCTAACCCTAACACTATCCTAGGGCTGATGCTAACCCTAACCCTAACACTATCCTAGGCCTGATGCTAACCTTAACCCTAACCCTAACACTATCCTAGGGCTGATGCTAACCCTAACCCTAACACTATCCTAGGGCTGATGCTAACCCTAACCCTATCACTATCCTAGGGCTGATGCTAACCCTAACCCTAACCCTAACACTATCCTAGGGCTGATGCTAACCCTAACCCTAACACTATCCTAGGCCTGATGATAACCCTAACCCTAACCCTAA
The DNA here is from genome assembly GCF_020740605.2 of Lemur catta. NCBI lineage: Eukaryota > Metazoa > Chordata > Mammalia > Primates > Lemuridae > Lemur > Lemur catta. The sequence goes on along the minus strand of NW_025423856.1, from coordinate 1,114,076 downwards.
CACTATCCTAGGGCTGATGCTAACCCTAACCCTAACACTATCCTAGGGCTGATGCTAACCCTAACCCTAACCCTAACACTATCCTAGGGTTGATGCTAACCCTAACCCTAACACTATCCTAGGGCTGATGCTAACCCTAACCCTAACCCTAACACTATCCTAGGGCTGATGCTAACCCTAACCCTAACACTATCCTAGGGCTGATGCTAACCCTAACCCTAACCCTAATACTAACCTAGGGCTGATGCTAACCCTAACCCTAACACTATCCTAGGGCTGATGCTAACCCTAACCCTAACCCTAACACTATCCTAGGGCTGATGCTAACCCTAACCCTAACGCTATCCAAGGGCTGATGCTAACCCTAACCCTAACCCTAACACTATCTTAGGGCTGATGTTAACCATAACCCTAACGCTATCCTAGGGCTGATGCTAACCCTAACCCTAACCCTAACACTAACCTAGGGCTGATGCTAACCCTAACCCTAACACTATCCTAGGGCTGATGCTAACCCTAACCCTAACCCTAACACTATCCTAGGGCTGATGCTAACCCTAACCCTAACACTATCCTAGGGCTGATGCTAACCCTAACCCTAACCCTAACACTATCCTAGGGCTGATGCTAACCCTAACACTAACACTATCCTAGGGCTGATGCTAACCCTAACCCTAACCCTAACACTATCCTAGGGCTGATGCTAACCCTAACCCTAACCCAAACACTATCCTAGGGTTGATGCTAACCCTAACCCTAACACTATCCTAGGGCTGATGCTAACCCTAACCCTAACCCTAACACTATCCTTGGCCTGATGCTAACCCTAACCCTAACACTATCCTGGGCCTGATGCTAACCCTAACCCTAACCCTAACACTATCCTAGGGCTGATGCTAACCCTAACCCTAACACTATCCTTGGGCTGATGCTAACCCTAACCCTAACCCTAACACTATCCTAGGGCAGATGCTAACCCTAACGCTAACCCTAACACTATCCTTGAACTGATGCTAACCCTAACCCTAACCCTAACACTATCCTAGGCCTGATGATAACCCTAACCCTAACCCTAACACTATCCTATGTCTGATGCTAACTCTAGCCCTCACACTATCCTAGGCCTGATGATAACCCTAACCCTAACCTTAACACTATCCTAGGACTGATGCTAACACTAACCCTAACCCTAACACTATCCTAGAGCTGATGCTAACCCTAACCCTAACACTATCTAGGCCTGATGATAACCCTAACCCTAACCCTGACAGTATCCTAGGGCTGATGCTAACCCTAACCCTAACACTATCCTAGGGCTGATGCTAACCCTAACCCTAACCCTAACGCTATCCTAGGCCTGATGCTAACCCTATCCCTAACCCTAACACTCTCCTAGGGCTGAGGCTAACCCTAACCCTAACACTATACTAGGGCTGATGCTAACCCTAACCCTAACCCAAACACTATCCTAGGGTTGATGCTAACCCTAACCCTAACACTATCCTAGGGCTGATGCTAACCCTAACCCTAACCCTAACACTATCCTTGGGCTGATGCTAACCCTAACAATAACACTATCCTGGGCCTGATGCTAACCCTAACCCTAACCCTAACACTATCATAGGGCTGATGCTAACCCTAACCTTAACACTATCCTTGGGCTGATGCTAACCCTAACCCTAACCCTAACACTATCCTAGGGCAGATCCTAACCCTAACGCTAACCCTAGCACTATCCTTGAACTGATGCTAACCCTAACCCTAACCCTAACACTATCCTAGGCCTGATGATAACCCTAATCCTAACCCTAACACTATCCTAGGATTTATGTTAACCCTAACCCTAACACTATCCTAGGGCTGATGCTAACCCTAACCCTAAGCCTAACACTATCCTAGGGCGGATGCTAACCCTAACCCTAACCCTAACACTATCCTAGGGCTGATGCTAACCCTAACACTAACACTATCCTAGGGCTGATGCTAACCCTAACCCTAACCCTAACATTATCCTAGGGCAGATGCTAACCATAACCCTAACCCTAACACTATCCTAGGGCTGATGCTAACCCTAACACTAACACTATCCTAGGCCTGATGCTAACCCTAACCCTAACCCTAACACTATCCTAGGGCTGATGCTAACCCTAACCCTAACACTATCCTAGGGCTGATGCTAACCCTAACACTAACACTATCCTAGGGCTGATGCTAACCCTAACCCTAACCCTAACACTCTCCAAGGGCTGATGCTAACCCTAACCCTAACCCTAACACTATCCTAGGGCTGATGCTAACCCTAACCCTAACCCTAACACTATCCTAGGGCTGATGCTAACCCTAACCCTAACCCTAACACTATCCTAGGGCTGATGCTAACCGTAACCCTAACACTATCCTAGGCCTGATGATAACCCTAACCCTAACCCTAACACTATCCTAGGGCTGATGCTAACCCTAACCCTAACACTATCCTAGGGCTGATTCTAACCCTAACCCTAACCCTAACACTATCCTAGGGCTGATGCTAACCCTAACGTTAACCCTAACACTATCCTTGAACTGATGCTAACCCTAACCCTAACCCTAACACTATCCTAGGCCTGATGATAACCCTAACCCTAACCCTAACACTATCCTAGGGTTTATGTTAACCCTAATCCTAACACTATCCTAGGGCTGATGCTAACCCTAACCCTAAACCTAACACTATCCTAGGGCGGATGCTAACCCTAACCCTAACCCTAACACTCTCCTAGGGCTGATGCTAACCCTAACACTAACACTATCCTAGGGCTGAAGTTAACCCTAACCCTAACCCTAACACTCTCCAAGGGCTGATGCTAACCCTAACCCTAACCCTAACACTATCCTAGGGCTGATGCTAACCCTAACACTAACATTATCCTAGGCCTGATGCTAACCCTAACCCTAACCCTAACACTATCCTAGGGCTGATGCTAACCCTAACCCTAACACTATCCTAGGGCTGATGCTAACCCTAACACTAACACTATCCTAGGGCTGATGCTAACCAAAACCCTAACTCTAACACTATCTTAGGGCTGAGGCAAACCCTAACCCTAACACTATCCTACGGCTGATGCTAACCCTAACCCTAACCCTAACACTATCCTAGGGCTGATGCTAACCCTAACCCTAACACTATCCTAGGCCTGATGCTAACCTTAACCCTAACCCTAACACTATCCTGGGCTGATGCTAACCCTAACCCTAACACTATCCTAGGGCTGATGCTAACCCTAACCCTAACACTATCCTAGGGCTGATGCTAACCCTAACACTAACACTATCCTAGGGCTGATGCTAACCCTAACCCTAACTCTAACACTATCTTAGGGCTGAGGCAAACCCTAACCCTAACACTATCCTACGGCTGATGCTAACCCTAACCCTAACCCTAACACTATCCTAGGGCTGATGCTAACCCTAACCCTAACACTATCCTAGGCCTGATGCTAACCTTAACCCTAACCCTAACACTATCCTAGGGCTGATGCTAACCCTAACCCTAACACTATCCTAGGGCTGATGCTAACCCTAACCCTAACACTATCCTAGGGCTGATGCTAACCCTAACCCTAACCCTAACACTATCCTAGGGCTGATGCTATCCCTAACCCTAACACTATCCTAGGCCTGATGATAACCCTAACCCTAACCCTAACACTATCCTAGGGCTGATGCTAACCCTAACCCTAACACTATCCTAGGGCTGATGCTAACCCTAACCCTAACCCTAACACTATCCTAGGGTTGATGCTAACCCTAACCCTAACACTATCCTAGGGCTGATGCTAACCCTAACCCTAACCCTAACACTATCCTAGGGCTGATGCTAACCCTAACCCTAACACTATCCTAGGGCTGATGCTAACCCTAACCCTAACCCTAATACTAACCTAGGGCTGATGCTAACCCTAACCCTAACACTATCCTAGGTCTGATGCTAACCCTAACCCTAACCCTAACACTATCCTAGGGCTGATGCTAACCCTAACCCTAACCCTAACACTATCCTAGGTCTGATGCTAACCCTAACAGTACCACTATCCTAGGGCTGATGCTAACCCTAACCCTAACCCTAACACTATCCTGTGGCTGATGCTAACCCTAACCCTAACCCAAACACTATCCTGGGGTTGATGCTAACCCTAACCTTAACACTATCCTAGGGCTGATGCTAACCCTAACCCTAACCCTAACACAATCCTTGTGCTGATGCTAACCCTAACCCTAACACTATCATGGGCCTGATGCTAACCCTAACCCTAACCCTAACACTATCCTTGGGCTGATGCTAACCCTAACCCTAACACTATCCTGGGCCTGATGCTAACCCTAACCCTAACCCTAACACTATCCTAGGGCTGATGCTAACCCTAAGCCTAAGACTATCCTGGGCCTGATGCTAACCCTAACCCTAACCCTAACACTATCCTTGGGCTGATGCTAACCCTAACCCTAACACTACCCTGGGCCTGATGCTAACCCTAACCCTAACCCTAACACTATCCTAGGGCTGATGCTAACCGTAACCCTAACACTATCCTAGGCCTGATGATAACCCTAACCCTAACCCTAACACTATCCTAGGGCTGATGCTAACCCTAACCCTAACACTATCCTAGGGCTGATTCTAACCCTAACCCTAACCCTAACACTATCCTAGGGCTGATGCTAACCCTAACGTTAACCCTAACACTATCCTTGAACTGATGCTAACCCTAACCCTAACCCTAACACTATACTAGGCCTGATGATAACCCTAACCCTAACCCTAACACTATCCTAGGGTTTATGTTAACCCTAACCCTAACACTATCCAGGGCTGATGCTAACCCTAACCCTAAACCTAACACTATCCTAGGGCGGATGCTAACCCTAACCCTAACCCTAACACTCTCCTAGGGCTGATGCTAACCCTAACACTAACACTATCCTAGGGCTGAAGTTAACCCTAACCCTAACCCTAACACTCTCCAAGGGCTGATGCTAACCCTAACCCTAACCCTAACACTATCCTAGGGCTGATGCTAACCCTAACACTAACATTATCCTAGGCCTGATGCTAACCCTAACCCTAACCCTAACACTATCCTAGGGCTGATGCTAACCCTAACCCTAACACTATCCTAGGGCTGATGCTAACCCTAACACTAACACTATCCTAGGGCTGATGCTAACCCTAACCCTAACTCTAACACTATCTTAGGGCTGAGGTAAACCCTAACCCTAACACTATCCTACGGCTGATGCTAACCCTAACCCTATCCCTAACACTATCCTAGGGCTGATGCTAACCCTAACCCTAACACTATCCTAGGCCTGATGCTAACCTTAACCCTAACCCTAACACTATCCTAGGGCTGATGCTAACCCTAACCCTAACACTATCCTAGGGCTGATGCTAACCCTAACCCTAACACTATCCTAGGGCTGATGCTAACCCTAACACTAACACTATCCTAGGGCTGATGCTAAACCTAACCCTAACTCTAACACTATCTTAGGGCTGAGGCAAACCCTAACCCTAACACTATCCTACGGCTGATGCTAACCCTAACCCTAACCCTAACACTATCCTAGGGCTGATGCTAACCCTAACCCTAACACTATCCTAGGCCTGATGCTAACCTTAACCCTAACCCTAACACTATCCTAGGGCTGATGCTAACCCTAACCCTAACACTATCCTAGGGCTGATGCTAACCCTAACCCTAACACTATCCTAGGGCTGATGCTAACCCTAACCCTAACCCTAACACTATCCTAGGGCTGATGCTAACCCTAACCCTAACACTATCCTAGGCCTGATGATAACCCTAACCCTAACCCTAACACTATCCTAGGGCTGATGCTAACCCTAACCCTAACACTATCCTAGGGCTGATGCTAACCCTAACCCTAACCCTAACACTATCCTAGGGTTGATGCTAACCCTAACCCTAACACTATCCTAGGGCTGATGCTAACCCTAACCCTAACCCTAACACTATCCTAGGGCTGATGCTAACCCTAACCCTAACACTATCCTAGGGCTGATGCTAACCCTAACCATAACCCTAATACTAACCTAGGGCTGATGCTAACCCTAAACCTAACACTATCCTAGGGCTGATGCTAACCCTAACCCTAACCCTAACACTATCCTAGGGCTGATGCTAACCCTAACCCTAACCCTAACACTATCCTAGGTCTGATGCTAACCCTAACAGTACCACTATCCTAGGGCTGATGCTAACCCTAACCCTAACCCTAACACTATCCTGTGGCTGATGCTAACCCTAACCCTAACCCAAACACTATCCTGGGGTTGATGCTAACCCTAACCTTAACACTATCCTAGGGCTGATGCTAACCCTAACCCTAACCCTAACACTATCCTTGTGCTGATGCTAACCCTAACCCTAACACTATCCTGGGCCTGATGCTAACCCTAACCCTAACCCTAACACTATCCTTGGGCTGATGCTAACCCTAACCCTAACACTATCCTGGGCCTGATGCTAACCCTAACCCTAACCCTAACACTATCCTAGGGCTGATGCTAACCCTAAGCCTAAGACTATCCTGGGCCTGATGCTAACCCTAACCCTAACCCTAACACTATCCTTGGGCTGATGCTAACCCTAACCCTAACACTATCCTGGGCCTGATGCTAACCCTAACCCTAACCCTAACACTATCCTTGGGCTGATGCTAACCCTAACCCTAACCCTAACACTATCCTAGGGTTTATGTTAACCCTAACCCTAACACTATCCTAGGGCTGATGCTAACCCTAACCCTAAACCTAACACTATCCTAGGGCTGATGCTAACCCTAACCCTAACACTATCCTAGGGCTGATGCTAACCCTAACCCTAACCCTAACACTATCCTAGGGTTGATGCTAACCCTAACCCTAACACTATCCTAGGGCTGATGCTAACCCTAACCCTAACCCCAACGTTACCCTAGGGCTGATGCTAACCCTAACCCTAACACTATCCTAGGGCTGATGCTAACCCTAACCCTAACCCTAACAATAACCTAGGGCTGATGCTAACCCTAACCCTAACACTATCCTAGGGCTGATGCTAACCCTAACCCTAACCCTAACACTATCCTAGGGCTGATGCTAACCCTAACCCTAACACTATCCTAGGGCAGATGCTAACCCTAACCCTAACCCTAACACTATCCTTGTTCTGATGCTAACCCTAACACTTACACTATCCTAGGGCTGATGCTAACCCTAACCCTAACCCTAACACTATCCTAGGGCTGATGCTAACCCTAACCCTAACCCAAACACTATCCTAGGGTTGATGCTAACCCTAACCCTAACACTATCCTAGGGCTGATGCTAACCCTAACCCTAACCCTAACACTATCCTTGGGCTGATGCTAACCCTAACCCTACCACTATCATGGGCCTGATGCTAACCCTAACCCTAACCCTAACACTATCCTAGGGCTGATGCTAACCCTAACCCTAACACTATACTTGGGCTGATGCTAACCCTAACCCTAACCCTAACACTATCGTAGGGCAGATGCTAAACCTAACGCTAACCCTAACACTATCCTTGAACTGATGCTAACCCTAACCCTAACCGTAACACTATCCTAGGCCTGATGATAACCCTAACCCTAACCCTAACACTATCCTAGGGTTTATGTTAACCCTAACCCTAACACTATCCTAGGGCTGATGCTAACCCTAACCCTAACCCTAACACTATCCTAGGGCGGATGCTAACCCTAACCCTAACCCTAACACTATCCTAGGGCTGATGCTAACCCTAACACTAACACTATCCTAGGGCTGATGCTAACCCTAACCCTAACCCTAACATTATCCTAGGGCGGATGCTAACCCCAACCCTAACCCTAACACCATCCTAGGGCTGATGCTAACCCTAACCCTAACACTATCCTAGGCATGATGCTAACCCTAACCCTAACCCTAACACTATCCTAGGGCTGATGCTAACCCTAACCCTAACACTATCCTAGGGCTGATGCTAACCCTAACCCTAACCCTAACACTATCCTGGGGCTGATGCTAACCCTAACCCTAACCCAAACACTATCCTAGGGCTGATGCTAACCCTAACACTAACACTATCCTAGGGCGGATGCTAACCCTAACCCTAACCCTAACACTATCCTAGGGCTGATGCTAACCCTAACACTAACCCTAACACTATCCTAGGGCTGATGCTAACCCTAACCCTAACACTATCCTTGGGCTGATGCTAACCCTAACCCTAACCCTTATACTATCCTAGGGCAGATGCTAACCCTAAGGCTAACCCTAACACTATCCTTGAACTGATGCTAACCCTAACCCTAACCCTAACACTATCCTAGGCCTGATGATAACCCTAACCCTAACCCTAACACTATCCTAAGTCTGATGCTAACTCTAACCCTCACACTATCCTAGGCCTGATGATAACCCTAACCCTAACCTTAACACTATCCTAGGGCGGATGCTAACCCTAACCCTAACCCTAACACTATCCTAGGGCGGATGCTAACCCTAACCCTAACCCTAACACTATCCTAGGGCAGATGCTAACCCTAACACTAGCACTATCCTAGGGCTGAAGCTAACCCTAACCCTAACCCTAACACTCTCCAAGGTCTGATGCTAACCCTAACCCTAACCCTAACACTATCCTAGGGCTGATGCTAACCCTAAACCTAACACTATCCTAGGGCTGATGCTAACCCTAACACTAACCCTAACACTATCCTAGGGTTGATGCTAACCCTAACCCTAACACTATCCTAGGGCTGATGCTAACCCTAACCCTAACCCCAACGTTATCCTAGGGCTGATGCTAACCCTAACCCTAACACTATCCTAGGGCTGATGCTAACCCTAACCCTAACCCTAACAATAACCTAGGGCTGATGCTAAACCTAACCCTAACACTATCCTAGGGCTGATGCTAACCCTAACCCTAACCCTAACACTATCCTAGGGCTGATGCTAACCCTAACCCTAACACTATCCTAGGGCTGATGCTAACCCTAACCCTAACCCTAACACTATCCTTGGGCTGATGCTAACCCTAACACTAACACTATCCTAGGGCTGATGCTAACCCTAACCCTAACCCTAACACTATCCTAGGGCTGATGCTAACCCTAACCCTAACCCAAACACTATCCTAGGGTTGATGCTAACCCTAACCCTAACACTATCCTAGGGCTGATGCTAACCCTAACCCTAACCCTAACACTATCCTGGGGCTGATGCTAACCCTAACCCTAACAGTATCATGGGCCTGATGCTAACCCTAACCCTAACCCTAACACTATCCTAGGGCTGATGCTAACCCTAACCCTAACACTATACTTGGGCTGATGCTAACCCTAACCCTAACCCTAACCCTAACACTATCCTAGGGCAGATGCTAACCCTAACGCTAACCCTAACACTATCCTTGAACTGATGCTAACCCTAACCCTAACCCTAACACTATCCTAGGCCTGATGATAACCCTAACCCTAACCCTAACACTATCCTAGGGTTTATGTTAACCCTAACCCTAACACTATCCTAGGGCTGATGCTAACCCTAACCCTAACCCTAACACTATCCTAGGGCGGATGCTAACCCTAACCCTAACCCTAACACTATCCTAGGGCAGATGCTAACCCTAACACTAGCACTATCCTAGGGCTGAAGCTAACCCTAACCCTAACCCTAACACTCTCCAAGGTCTGATGCTAACCCTAACCCTAACCCTAACACTATCCTAGGGCTGATGCTAACCCTAAACCTAACACTATCCTAGGGCTGATGCTAACCCTAACCCTAACCCTAACACTATCCTAGGGTTGATGCTAACCCTAACCCTAACACTATCCTAGGGCTGATGCTAACCCTAACCCTAACCCCAACGTTATCCTAGGGCTGATGCTAACCCTAACCCTAACACTATCCTAGGGCTGATGCTAACCCTAACCCTAACCCTAACAATAACCTAGGGCTGATGCTAACCCTAACCCTAACACTATCCTAGGGCTGATGCTAACCCTAACCCTAACCCTAACACTATCCTAGGGCTGATGCTAACCCTTACCCTAACACTATCCTAGGGCTGATGCTAACCCTAACCCTAACCCTAACACTATCCTTTGGCTGATGCTAACCCTAACACTAACACTATCCTAGGGCTGATGCTAACCCTAACCCTAACCCTAACACTATCCTAGGGCTGATGCTAACCCTAACCCTAACCCAAACACTATCCTAGGGTTGATGCTAACCCTAACCCTAACACTATCCTAGGGCTGATGCTAACCCTAACCCTAACCCTAACACTATCCTGGGGCTGATGCTAACCCTAACCCTAACACTATCATGGGCCTGATGCTAACCCTAACCCTAACCCTAACACTATCCTAGGGCTGATGCTAACCCTAACCCTAACACTATACTTGGGCTGATGCTAACCCTAACCCTAACCCTAACACTATCCTAGGGCAGATGCTAACCCTAACGCTAACCCTAACACTATCCTTGAAATGATGCTAACCCTAACCCTAACCCTAACACTATCCTAGGCCTGATGATAACCCTAACCCTAACCCTAACACTATCCTAGGGTTTATGTTAACCCTAACCCTAACACTATCCTAGGGCTGATGCTAATCCTAACCCTAACCCTAACACTATCCTAGGGCGGATGCTAACCCTAACCCTAACCCTAACACTATCCTAGGGCTGATGCTAACCCTAACACTAACACTAACCTAGGGCTGATGCTAACCCTAACCATAACCCTAACATTATCCTAGGGCGGATGCTAACCCTAACCCTAACCCTAATACTATCCTAGGGCTGATGCTAACCCTAACCGTAACACTATCCTAGGCATGATGCTAACCCTAACCTTAACCCTAACACTATCCTAGGGCTGATGCTAACCCTAACCCTAACACTATCCTGGGGCTGATGCTAACCCTAACACTAACCCTAACACTATCCTGGGGCTGATGCTAACCCTAACCCTAACCCAAACACTATCCTAGGGCTGATGCTAACCCTAACACTAACACTATCCTAGGGCGGATGCTAACCCTAACCCTAACCCTAACACTATCCTAGGGCTGATGCTAACCCTAACCCTAACCCTAACACTATCCTAGGGCTGATGCTAACCCTAACACTAACACTATCCTAGGGCTGATGCTAACCCTAACCCTAACCCTAACACTATCCTAGGGCTGATGCTAACCCTAACCCTAACCCAAACACTATCCTAGGGTTGATGCTAACCCTAACCCTAACACTATCCTAGGGCTGATGCTAACCCTAACCCTAACCCTAACACTATCCTTGGGCTGATGCTAACCCTAACCCTAACACTATCCTGGGCCTGATGCTAACCCTAACCCTAACCCTAACACTATCATAGGGCTGATGCTAACCCTAACCCTAACACTATCCTTGGGCTGATGATAACCCTAACCCTAACCCTAACACTATCCTAGGGCAGATGCTAACCCTAACGCTAACCCTAACACTATCCTTGAACTGATGCTAACACTAACCCTAACCCTAACCCTAACACTATCCTAGGCCTGATGATAACCCTAACCCTAACCCTAACACTATCCTAGGATTTATGTTAACCCTAACCCTAACACTATCCTAGGGCTGATGCTAACCCTAACCCTAACCCTAACACTATCCTAGGGCGGTTGCTAACCCTAACCCTAACCCTAACACTATCCTAGGGCTGATGCTAACCCTAACCCTAACACTATCCTAGGGCTGATGCTAACCCTAACACTAACACTATCCTAGGGCTGATGCTAACCCTAACCCTAACCCTAACATTATCCTAGGGCTGATGCTAACCCTAACCCTAACTCTAACACTATCTTAGGGCTGAGGCTAACCCTAACCCTAACACTGTCCTACGGCTGATGCTAACCCTAACCCTAACCCTAACACTATCCTAGGGCTGATGCTAACCCTAACCCTAACACTATCCTAGGGCTGATGCTAACCCTAACCCTAACCCTAACACTATCCTAGGGCGGATGCTAACCCTAACCCTAACCCTAACACTATCCTAGGGCTGATGCTAACCCTAACACTAACACTATCCTAGGGCTGATGCTAACCCTAACCCTAACCCTAACATTATCCTAGGGCGGATGCTAACCCTAACCCTAACCCTAACACCATCCTAGGGCTGATGCTAACCCTAACCCTAACACTATCCTAGGCTTGATGCTAACCCTAACCCTAACCCTAACACTATCCTAGGGCTGATGCTAACCCTAACCCTAACACTATCCTAGGGCTGATGCTAAACCTAACCCTAACCCTAACACTATCCTGGGGCTGATGCTAACCCTAACCCTAACCCAAACACTATCCTAGGGCTGATGCTAACCCTAACACTAACACTATCCTAGGGCGGATGCTAACCCTAACCCTAACCCTAACACTATCCTAGGGCTGATGCTAACCCTAACCCTAACCCTAACACTATCCTAGGCCTGATGCTAACCCTATCCCTAACCCTAACACTCTCCTAGGGCTGAGGCTAACCCTAACCCTAACACTATCCTAGGGCTGATGCTAACCCTAACCCTAACCCAAACACTATCCTAGGGTTGATGATAACCCTAACCCTAACACTATCCTAGGGCTGATGCTAACCCTAACCCTAACCCTAACACTATCCTTGGGCTGATGCTAACCCTAACCCTAACACTATCCTGGGCCTGATGCTAACCCTAACCCTAACCCTAACACTATCATAGGGCTGATGCTAACCCTAACCCTAACACTATCCTTGGGCTGATGCTAACCCTAACCCTAACCCTAACACTATCCTAGGGCAGATGCTAACCCTAACGCTAACCCTAACACTATCCTTGAACTGATGCTAACCCTAACCCTAACCCTAACATTATCCTAGGCCTGATGATAACCCTAACCCTAACCCTAACACTATCCTAGGGTTTATGTTAACCCTAACCCTAACACTATCCTAGGGCTGATGCTAACCCTAACCCTAACCCTAACACTATCCTAGAGCGGATGCTAACCCTAACCCTAACCCTAACACTATCCTAGGGCAGATGCTAACCCTAACACTAGCACTATCCTAGGGCTGAAGCTAACCCTAACCCTAACCCTAACACTCTCCAAGGGCTGATGCTAACCCTAACCCTAACCCTAACACTATCCTAGGGCTGATGCTAACCCTAAACCTAACACTATCCCAGGGCTGATGCTAACCCTAACCCTAACCCTAACACTATCCTAGGGTTGATGCTAACCCTAACCCTAACACTATCCTAGGGCTGATGCTAACCCTAACCCTAACCCCAACGTTATCCTAGGGCTGATGCTAACCCTAACCCTAACACTATCCTAGGGCTGATGCTAACCCTAACCCTAACCCTAACAATAACCTAGGGCTGATGCTAACCCTAACCCTAACACTATCCTAGGGCTGATGCTAACCCTAACCCTAACCCTAACACTATCCTAGGGCTGATGCTAACCCTAACCCTAACACTATCCTAGGGCTGATGCTAACCCTAACCCTAACCCTAACACTATCCTTGGGCTGATGCTAACCCTAACAATAACACGATCCTAGGGCTGATGCTAACCCTAACCCTAACCCTAACACTATCCTAGGGCTGATGCTAACCCTAACCCTAACCCAAACACTATCCTAGGCTTGATGCTAACCCTAACCCTAACACTATCCTAGGGCTGATGCTAACCCTAACCCTAACCCTAACACTCTCCTGGGGCTGATGCTAACCCTAACCCTAACAATATCATGGGCCTGATGCTAACCCTAACCCTAACCCTAACACTATCCTAGGGCTGATGCTAACCCTAACCCTAACACTATACTTGGGCTGATGCTAACCCTAACCCTAACCCTAACACTATCCTAGGGCAGATGCTAACCCTAACGCTAACCCTAACACTATCCTTGAACTGATGCTAACCCTAACCCTAACCCTAACACTATCCTAGGCCTGATGATAACCCTAACCCTAACCCTAACACTATCCTAGGGTTTATGTTAACCCTAACCCTAACACTATCCTAGGGCTGATGCTAACCATAACCCTAACCCTAACACTATCCTAGGGCGGATGCTAACCCTAACCCTAACCCTAGCACTATCCTAGGGCTGATGCTAACCCTAACACTAACACTATCCTAGGGCTGATTCTAACCCTAACCCTAACCCTAACATTATCCTAGGGCGGATGCTAACCCTAACCCTAACCCTAACACTATCCTAGGGCTGATGCTAACCCTAACCATAACACTATCCTAGGCATGATGCTAACCCTAACCCTAACCCTAACACTATCCTAGGGCTGATGCTAACCCTAACCCTAACACTATCCTAGGGCTGATGCTAACCCTAACCCTAACCCTAACACTATCCTGGGGCTGATGCTAACCCTAACCCTAACCCAAACACTATCCTAGGGCTGATGCTAACCCTAACACTAACACTGTCCTAGGGCTGATGCTAACCCTAATCTAACCCTAACACTATCCTAGGGCTGATGCTAACCCTAACGCTAACCCTAACACTATCTTTGAACTGATGATAACCCTAACCCTAACGCTAACACTATCCTAGGCCTGATGATAACCCTAACCCTAAACCTAACACTATCCTAGGGTTTATGTTAACCCTAAACCTAACACTATCCTAGGGCTGAAGCTAACCCTAACCCTAACCCTAACACTCTCCAAGGGCTGATGCTAACCCTAACCCTAACCCTAACACTATCCTAGGGCTGATGCTAACCGTAACCCTAACACTATCCTAGGGCTGATGCTAACCCTAACCCTAACCCTAACACTATCCTAGGGTTGATGCTAACCCTAACCCTAACACTATCCTAGGGCTCATGCTAACCCTAACCCTAACCCCAACGTTATCCTAGGGCTGATGCTAACCCTAACACTAACACTATCCTAGGGCTGATGCTAACCCTAACCCTAACCCTAACAATAACCTAGGGCTGATGCTAACCCTAACCCTAACACTATCCTAGGGCTGATGCTAACCCTAACCCTAACCCTAACACTATCCTAGGGCCGATGCTAACCCTAACCCTAACACTATCCTAGGGCTGATGCTAACCCTAACCCTAACCCTAACACTATCCTAGGGCCGATGCTAACCCTAACACTAACACTATCCTAGGGCTGATGCTAACCCTAACCCTAACCCTAACACTATCCTAGGGCTGATGCTAACCCTAACCCTAACCCAAACACTATCCTAGGGTTGATGCTAACCCTAACCCTAACACTATCCTAGGGCTGATGCTAACCCTAACCCTAACCCTAACACTATCCTTGGGCTGATGCTAACCCTAACCCTAACCCTAACACTATCCTAGGGCTGATGCTAACCCTAACCCTAACACTATACTTGGGCTGATGCTAACACTAACCCTAACCCTAACACTATCCTAGGGCAGATGCTAACTCTAACGCTAACCTTAACACTATCCTTGAACTGATGCTAACCCTAACCCTAACACTATCCTAGGCCTGATGATAACCCTAACCCTAACCCTAACACTATCCTAGGTTTTATGTTAACCCTAACCCTAACACTATCCTAGGGCTGATGCTAACCCTAACCCTAACCCTAACACTATCCTAGGGCGGATGCTAACCCTAACCCTAACCCTAACACTATCCTAGGGCTGATGCTAACCCTAACCCTAACACTGTCCTACGGCTGATGCTAACCCTAACCCTAACCCTAACACTATCCTAGGGCTGATGCTAACCCTAACCCTAACACTATCCTAGGGCTGATGCTAACCCTAACCCTAACCCTAACACTATCCTAGGGCGGATGCTAACCCTAACCCTAACCCTAACACTATCCTAGGGCTGATGCTAACCCTAACACTAACACTATCCTAGGGCTGATGCTAACCCTAACCCTAACCCTAACATTATCCTAGGGCGGATGCTAACCCTAACCCTAACCCTAACACCATCCTAGGGCTGATGCTAACCCTAACCCTAACACTATCCTAGGCTTGATGCTAACCCTAACCCTAACCCTAACACTATCCTAGGGCTGATGCTAACCCTAACCCTAACACTATCCTAGGGCTGATGCTAAACCTAACCCTAACCCTAACACTATCCTGGGGCTGATGCTAACCCTAACCCTAACCCAAACACTATCCTAGGGCTGATGCTAACCCTAACACTAACACTATCCTAGGGCGGATGCTAACCCTAACCCTAACCCTAACACTATCCTAGGGCTGATGCTAACCCTAACCCTAACCCTAACACTATCCTAGGCCTGATGCTAACCCTATCCCTAACCCTAACACTCTCCTAGGGCTGAGGCTAACCCTAACCCTAACACTATCCTAGGGCTGATGCTAACCCTAACCCTAACCCAAACACTATCCTAGGGTTGATGATAACCCTAACCCTAACACTATCCTAGGGCTGATGCTAACCCTAACCCTAACCCTAACACTATCCTTGGGCTGATGCTAACCCTAACCCTAACACTATCCTGGGCCTGATGCTAACCCTAACCCTAACCCTAACACTATCATAGGGCTGATGCTAACCCTAACCCTAACACTATCCTTGGGCTGATGCTAACCCTAACCCTAACCCTAACACTATCCTAGGGCAGATGCTAACCCTAACGCTAACCCTAACACTATCCTTGAACTGATGCTAACCCTAACCCTAACCCTAACATTATCCTAGGCCTGATGATAACCCTAACCCTAACCCTAACACTATCCTAGGGTTTATGTTAACCCTAACCCTAACACTATCCTAGGGCTGATGCTAACCCTAACCCTAACCCTAACACTATCCTAGAGCGGATGCTAACCCTAACCCTAACCCTAACACTATCCTAGGGCAGATGCTAACCCTAACACTAGCACTATCCTAGGGCTGAAGCTAACCCTAACCCTAACCCTAACACTCTCCAAGGGCTGATGCTAACCCTAACCCTAACCCTAACACTATCCTAGGGCTGATGCTAACCCTAAACCTAACACTATCCCAGGGCTGATGCTAACCCTAACCCTAACCCTAACACTATCCTAGGGTTGATGCTAACCCTAACCCTAACACTATCCTAGGGCTGATGCTAACCCTAACCCTAACCCCAACGTTATCCTAGGGCTGATGCTAACCCTAACCCTAACACTATCCTAGGGCAGATGCTAACCCTAACCCTAACCCTAACAATAACCTAGGGCTGATGCTAACCCTAACCCTAACACTATCCTAGGGCTGATGCTAACCCTAACCCTAACCCTAACACTATCCTAGGGCTGATGCTAACCCTAACCCTAACACTATCCTAGGGCTGATGCTAACCCTAACCCTAACCCTAACACTATCCTTGGGCTGATGCTAACCCTAACAATAACACGATCCTAGGGCTGATGCTAACCCTAACCCTAACCCTAACACTATCCTAGGGCTGATGCTAACCCTAACCCTAACCCAAACACTATCCTAGGCTTGATGCTAACCCTAACCCTAACACTATCCTAGGGCTGATGCTAACCCTAACCCTAACCCTAACACTCTCCTGGGGCTGATGCTAACCCTAACCCTAACACTATCATGGGCCTGATGCTAACCCTAACCCTAACCCTAACACTATCCTAGGGCTGATGCTAACCCTAACCCTAACACTATACTTGGGCTGATGCTAACCCTAACCCTAACCCTAACACTATCCTAGGGCAGATGCTAACCCTAACGCTAACCCTAACACTATCCTTGAACTGATGCTAACCCTAACCCTAACCCTAACACTATCCTAGGCCTGATGATAACCCTAACCCTAACCCTAACACTATCCTAGGGTTTATGTTAACCCTAACCCTAACACTATCCTAGGGCTGATGCTAACCATAACCCTAACCCTAACACTATCCTAGGGCGGATGCTAACCCTAACCCTAACCCTAGCACTATCCTAGGGCTGATGCTAACCCTAACACTAACACTATCCTAGGGCTGATTCTAACCCTAACCCTAACCCTAACATTATCCTAGGGCGGATGCTAACCCTAACCCTAACCCTAACACTATCCTAGGGCTGATGCTAACCCTAACCATAACACTATCCTAGGCATGATGCTAACCCTAACCCTAACCCTAACACTATCCTAGGGCTGATGCTAACCCTAACCCTAACACTATCCTAGGGCTGATGCTAACCCTAACCCTAACCCTAACACTATCCTGGGGCTGATGCTAACCCTAACCCTAACCCAAACACTATCCTAGGGCTGATGCTAACCCTAACACTAACACTGTCCTAGGGCTGATGCTAACCCTAATCTAACCCTAACACTATCCTAGGGCTGATGCTAACCCTAACGCTAACCCTAACACTATCTTTGAACTGATGATAACCCTAACCCTAACGCTAACACTATCCTAGGCCTGATGATAACCCTAACCCTAAACCTAACACTATCCTAGGGTTTATGTTAACCCTAAACCTAACACTATCCTAGGGCTGAAGCTAACCCTAACCCTAACCCTAACACTCTCCAAGGGCTGATGCTAACCCTAACCCTAACCCTAACACTATCCTAGGGCTGATGCTAACCGTAACCCTAACACTATCCTAGGGCTGATGCTAACCCTAACCCTAACCCTAACACTATCCTAGGGTTGATGCTAACCCTAACCCTAACACTATCCTAGGGCTCATGCTAACCCTAACCCTAACCCCAACGTTATCCTAGGGCTGATGCTAACCCTAACACTAACACTATCCTAGGGCTGATGCTAACCCTAACCCTAACCCTAACAATAACCTAGGGCTGATGCTAACCCTAACCCTAACACTATCCTAGGGCTGATGCTAACCCTAACCCTAACCCTAACACTATCCTAGGGCCGATGCTAACCCTAACCCTAACACTATCCTAGGGCTGATGCTAACCCTAACCCTAACCCTAACACTATCCTAGGGCCGATGCTAACCCTAACACTAACACTATCCTAGGGCTGATGCTAACCCTAACCCTAACCCTAACACTATCCTAGGGCTGATGCTAACCCTAACCCTAACCCAAACACTATCCTAGGGTTGATGCTAACCCTAACCCTAACACTATCCTAGGGCTGATGCTAACCCTAACCCTAACCCTAACACTATCCTTGGGCTGATGCTAACCCTAACCCTAACCCTAACACTATCCTAGGGCTGATGCTAACCCTAACCCTAACACTATACTTGGGCTGATGCTAACACTAACCCTAACCCTAACACTATCCTAGGGCAGATGCTAACTCTAACGCTAACCTTAACACTATCCTTGAACTGATGCTAACCCTAACCCTAACACTATCCTAGGCCTGATGATAACCCTAACCCTAACCCTAACACTATCCTAGGTTTTATGTTAACCCTAACCCTAACACTATCCTAGGGCTGATGCTAACCCTAACCCTAACCCTAACACTATCCTAGGGCGGATGCTAACCCTAACCCTAACCCTAACACTATCCTAGGGCTGATGCTAACCCTAACACTAACACTATCCTAGGGCTGATGCTAACCCTAACCCTAACCCTAACATTATCCTAGGGCGGATGCTAACCCTAACCCTAACCCTAACACTATCCTAGGGCTGATGCTAACCCTAACCCTATCACTATCCTAGGCCTGATGCTAACCCTAACCCTAACCCTAACACTATCCTAGGGCTGATGCTAACCCTAACCCTAACACTATCCTAGGGCTGATGCTCACCCTAACCCTAAACCTAACACTATCCTCGGGGGGATGCTAACCCTAACCCTAACCCTAACACTATCCTAGGGCTGATGCTAACCCTAACAGTAACACTATCCTAGGGCTGATGCTACCCCTAACCCTAACCCTAACACTCTCCAAGGGCTGATGCTAACCCTAACCCTAACCCTAACACTATCCTAGGGCTGATGCTAACCCTAACCCTAACACTATCCTAGGGCTGATGCTAACCCTAACCCTAACCTTAACACTATCCTTGGGCTGATGCTACCCCTAACCCTAACACTATCCTGGGCCTGATGCTAACCCTAACCCTAACCCTAACACTATCCTAGGGCTGATGCTAACCCTAACCCTAACACTATCCTTGGGCTGATGCTAACCCTAACCCTAACCCTAACACTATCCTAGGGCAGATGCTAACCCTAACGCTAACCCTAACACTATCCTTGAACTGATGCTAACCCTAACCCTAACCCTAACACTATCCTAGGCCTGATGATAACCCTAACCCTAACCCTAACACTATCCTAAGTCTGATGCTAACTCTAGCCCTCACACTATCCTAGGCCTGATGATAACCCTAACCCTAACCTTAACACTATCCTAGGGCTGATGCTAACCCTAACCCTAACCCTAACAGTATCCTAGAGCTGATTCTAACCCTAATCCTAACACTATCCTAGGCCTGATGATAACCCTAACCCTAACCCTGACAGTATCCTAGGGCTGATGCTAACCCTAACCCTAACACTATCCTAGGGCTGATGCTAACACTAACCCTAACCCTAACACTATCCTAGGCCTGATGCTAACCCTATCCCTAACCCTAACACTCTCCTAGGGCTGACGCTAACCCTAACCCTAACACTATCCTAGGGCTGATGCTAACCCTAACCCTAACCCAAACACTATCCTAGGGTTGATGCTAACCCTAACCCTAACACTATCCTAGGGCTGATGCTAACCCTAACCCTAACCCTAACACTATCCTTGGGCTGATGCTAACCCTAACCCTAACACTATCCTGGGCCTGATGCTAACCCTAACCCTAACCCTAACACTATCATAGGGCTGATGCTAACCCTAACCCTAACACTATCCTTGGGCTGATGCTAACCCTAACCCTAACCCTAACACTATCCTAGGGCAGATGCTAACCCTAACGCTAACCCTAACACTATCCTTGAACTGATGCTAACCCTAACCCTAACCCTAACACTATCCTGGGATTTATGTTAACCCTAACCCTAACACTATCCTAGGGCTGATGCTAACCCTAACCCTAACCCTAACACTATCCTAGGGCGGATGCTAACCCTAACACTAACACTATCCTAGGGCTGATGCTAACCCTAACCCTAACCCTAACATTATCCTAGGGCGGATGCTAACCATAACCCTAACCCTAACACTATCCTAGGGCTGATGCTAACCCTAACACTAACACTATCCTAGGCCTGATGCTAACCCTAACCCTAACCCTAACACTATCCTAGGGCTGATGCTAACCCTAACCCTAACACTATCCTAGGGCTGATGCTAACCCTAACACTAACACTATCCTAGGGCTGATGCTAACCCTAACCCTAACCCTAACACTCTCCAAGGGCTGATGCTAACCCTAACCCTAACCCTCACACTATCCTAGGGCTGATGCTAACCCTAACCCTAACTCTAACACTATCTTAGGGCTGAGGCTAACCCTAACCCTAACACTATCCTACGACTGATGCTAACCCTAACCCTAACCCTAACACTATCCTAGGGCTGATGCTAACCCTAACACTAACACTATCCTAGGGCTGATGCTAACCCTAACCCTAACCCTAACACTATCCTAGGGCTGATGCTAACCCTATCCCTAACACTATCCTAGGGCTGATGCTAACCCTAACCCTAACCCTAACACTATCCTAGGGCTAATGTTAACCGTAACCCTAACACTATCCTAGGCCTGATGATAACCCTAACCCTAACCCTAACACTATCCTAGGGCTGATGCTAACCCTAACCCTAACACTATCCTAGGGCTGATTCTAACCCTAACTCTAACCCTAACACTATCCTAGGGCTGATGCTAACCCTAACGCTAACCCTAACACTATCCTTGAACTGATGCTAACCCTAACCCTAACCCTAACACTATCCTAGGCCTGATGATAACCCTAACCCTAAGCCTAACACTATCCTAGGGTTTATGTTAACCCTAACCCTAACACTATCCTTGGGCTGATGCTAACCCTAACCCTAAACCTAACACTACCCTAGGGCGGATGCTAACCCTAACCCTAACCCTAACACTATCCTAGGGCTGATGCTAACCCTAACACTACCACTATCCTAGGGCTGAAGTTAACCCTAACCCTAACCCTAACACTCTCCAAGGGCTGATGCTAACCCTAACCCTAACCCTAACACTATCCTAGGGCTGATGCTAACCCTAACCCTAACACTATCCTAGGGCTGATGCTAACCCTAACCCTAACCCTAACACTATCCTAGGGTTGATGCTAACCCTAACCCTAACACTATCCTAGGGCTGATGCTAACCCTAACCCTAACCCTCACACTATCCTAGGGCTGATGCTAACCCTAACCCTAACACTATCCTAGGGCTGATGCTAACCCTAACCCTAACCCTAACACTAACCTAGGGCTGATGCTAACCCTAACCCTAACACTATCCTAGGGCTGATGCTAACCCTAACCCTAACCCTAACACTATCCTAGGGCTGATGCTAACCCTAACCCTAACACTATCCTATGGCTGATGCTAACCCTAACCCTAACCCTAACACTATCCTAGGGGTGATGCTAACCCTAACAGTTACACTATCCTAGGGCTGATGCTAACCCTAACCCTAACCCTAACACTATCCTGGGGCTGATGCTAACCCTAACCCTAACCCAAACACTATCCTAGGGTTGATGCTAACCCTAACCCTAACACTATCCTAGGGCTGATGCTAACCCTAACCCTAACCCTAACACTATCCTTGGGCTGATGCTAACCCTAACCCTAACACTATCCTGGGCCTGATGCTAACCCTAACCCTAACCCTAACACTATCCTACGGCTGATGCTAACCCTAACCCTAATACTATCCTTGGGCTGATGCTAACCCTAATCCTAACCCTAACACTATCCTAGGGCAGATGCTAACCCTAACGCTCACCCTAACACTATCCTTGAACTGATGCTAACCCTAACCCTAACCCTAACACTATCCTAGGCCTGATGATAACCCTAACCCTAACCCTAACAGTATCCTAGGGTTTATGTTAACCCTAACCCTAACACTATCCTAGGGCTGATGCTAACCCTAACACTAACACTATCCTAGGGCTGATGCTAACCCTAACCCTAACCCTAACATTATCCTAGGGCGGATGCTAACCCTAACCCTAACCCTAACACTATCCTAGGGCTGATGCTAACCCTAACCCTATCACTATCCTAGGCCTGATGCTAACCCTAACCCTAACCCTAACACTATCCTAGGGCTGATGCTAACCCTAACCCTAACACTATCCTAGGGCTGATGCTCACCCTAACCCTAAACCTAACACTATCCTCGGGGGGATGCTAACCCTAACCCTAACCCTAACACTATCCTAGGGCTGATGCTAACCCTAACAGTAACACTATCCTAGGGCTGATGCTACCCCTAACCCTAACCCTAACACTCTCCAAGGGCTGATGCTAACCCTAACCCTAACCCTAACACTATCCTAGGGCTGATGCTAACCCTAACCCTAACACTATCCTAGGGCTGATGCTAACCCTAACCCTAACCTTAACACTATCCTTGGGCTGATGCTACCCCTAACCCTAACACTATCCTGGGCCTGATGCTAACCCTAACCCTAACCCTAACACTATCCTAGGGCTGATGCTAACCCTAACCCTAACACTATCCTTGGGCTGATGCTAACCCTAACCCTAACCCTAACACTATCCTAGGGCAGATGCTAACCCTAACGCTAACCCTAACACTATCCTTGAACTGATGCTAACCCTAACCCTAACCCTAACACTATCCTAGGCCTGATGATAACCCTAACCCTAACCCTAACACTATCCTAAGTCTGATGCTAACTCTAGCCCTCACACTATCCTAGGCCTGATGATAACCCTAACCCTAACCTTAACACTATCCTAGGGCTGATGCTAACCCTAACCCTAACCCTAACAGTATCCTAGAGCTGATTCTAACGCTAATCCTAACACTATCCTAGGCCTGATGATAACCCTAACCCTAACCCTGACAGTATCCTAGGGCTGATGCTAACCCTAACCCTAACACTATCCTTGGGCTGATGCTAACACTAACCCTAACCCTAACACTATCCTAGGCCTGATGCTAACCCTATCCCTAACCCTAACACTCTCCTAGGGCTGACGCTAACCCTAACCCTAACACTATCCTAGGGCTGATGCTAACCCTAACCCTAACCCAAACACTATCCTAGGGTTGATGCTAACCCTAACCCTAACACTATCCTAGGGCTGATGCTAACCCTAACCCTAACCCTAACACTATCCTTGGGCTGATGCTAACCCTAACCCTAACACTATCCTGGGCCTGATGCTAACCCTAACCCTAACCCTAACACTATCATAGGGCTGATGCTAACCCTAACCCTAACACTATCCTTGGGCTGATGCTAACCCTAACCCTAACCCTAACACTATCCTAGGGCAGATGCTAACCCTAACGCTAACCCTAACACTATCCTTGAACTGATGCTAACCCTAACCCTAACCCTAACACTATCCTGGGATTTATGTTAACCCTAACCCTAACACTATCCTAGGGCTGATGCTAACCCTAACCCTAACCCTAACACTATCCTAGGGCGGATGCTAACCCTAACACTAACACTATCCTAGGGCTGATGCTAACCCTAACCCTAACCCTAACATTATCCTAGGGCGGATGCTAACCATAACCCTAACCCTAACACTATCCTAGGGCTGATGCTAACCCTAACACTAACACTATCCTAGGCCTGATGCTAACCCTAACCCTAACCCTAACACTATCCTAGGGCTGATGCTAACCCTAACCCTAACACTATCCTAGGGCTGATGCTAACCCTAACACTAACACTATCCTAGGGCTGATGCTAACCCTAACCCTAACCCTAACACTCTCCAAGGGCTGATGCTAACCCTAACCCTTACCCTCACACTATCCTAGGGCTGATGCTAACCCTAACCCTAACTCTAACACTATCTTAGGGCTGAGGCTAACCCTAACCCTAACACTATCCTACGACTGATGCTAACCCTAACCCTAACCCTAACACTATCCTAGGGCTGATGCTAACCCTAACACTAACACTATCCTAGGGCTGATGCTAACCCTAACCCTAACCCTAACACTATCCTAGGGCTGATGCTAACCCTATCCCTAACACTATCCTAGGGCTGATGCTAACCCTAACCCTAACCCTAACACTATCCTAGGGCTAATGTTAACCGTAACCCTAACACTATCCTAGGCCTGATGATAACCCTAACCCTAACCCTAACACTATCCTAGGGCTGATGCTAACCCTAACCCTAACACTATCCTAGGGCTGATTCTAACCCTAACTCTAACCCTAACACTATCCTAGGGCTGATGCTAACCCTAACGCTAACCCTAACACTATCCTTGAACTGATGCTAACCCTAACCCTAACCCTAACACTATCCTAGGCCTGATGATAACCCTAACCCTAAGCCTAACACTATCCTAGGGTTTATGTTAACCCTAACCCTAACACTATCCTAGGGCTGATGCTAACCCTAACCCTAAACCTAACACTACCCTAGGGCGGATGCTAACCCTAACCCTAACCCTAACACTATCCTAGGGCTGATGCTAACCCTAACACTACCACTATCCTAGGGCTGAAGTTAACCCTAACCCTAACCCTAACACTCTCCAAGGGCTGATGCTAACCCTAACCCTAACCCTAACACTATCCTAGGGCTGATGCTAACCCTAACCCTAACACTATCCTAGGGCTGATGCTAACCCTAACCCTAACCCTAACACTATCCTAGGGTTGATGCTAACCCTAACCCTAACACTATCCTAGGGCTGATGCTAACCCTAACCCTAACCCTCACACTATCCTAGGGCTGATGCTAACCCTAACCCTAACACTATCCTAGGGCTGATGCTAACCCTAACCCTAACCCTAACACTAACCTAGGGCTGATGCTAACCCTAACCCTAACACTATCCTAGGGCTGATGCTAACCCTAACCCTAACCCTAACACTATCCTAGGGCTGATGCTAACCCTAACCCTAACACTATCCTATGGCTGATGCTAACCCTAACCCTAACCCTAACACTATCCTAGGGGTGATGCTAACCCTAACAGTTACACTATCCTAGGGCTGATGCTAACCCTAACCCTAACCCTAACACTATCCTGGGGCTGATGCTAACCCTAACCCTAACCCAAACACTATCCTAGGGTTGATGCTAACCCTAACCCTAACACTATCCTAGGGCTGATGCTAACCCTAACCCTAACCCTAACACTATCCTTGGGCTGATGCTAACCCTAACCCTAACACTATCCTGGGCCTGATGCTAACCCTAACCCTAACCCTAACACTATCCTACGGCTGATGCTAACCCTAACCCTAATACTATCCTTGGGCTGATGCTAACCCTAATCCTAACCCTAACACTATCCTAGGGCAGATGCTAACCCTAACGCTCACCCTAACACTATCCTTGAACTGATGCTAACCCTAACCCTAACCCTAACACTATCCTAGGCCTGATGATAACCCTAACCCTAACCCTAACAGTATCCTAGGGTTTATGTTAACCCTAACCCTAACACTATCCTAGGGCTGATGCTAACCCTAACGCTAACCCTAACACTATCCTAGGGCGGATGCTAACCCTAACCCTAACCCTAACACTATCCTAGGGCTGATGCTAACCCTAACACTAACACTATCCTAGGGCTGATGCTAACCCTAACCCTAACCCTAACATTATCCGAGGGCGGATGCTAACCCTAACCCTAACCCTAACACTATCCTAGGGCTGATGCTAACCCTAACACTAACACTATCCTAGGCCTGATGCTAACCCTAACCCTAACCCTAACACTATCCTAGGGCTGATGCTAACCCTAACCCTAACACTATCCTAGGGCTGATGCTAACCCTAACACTAACACTATCCTTGGGCTGATGCTAACCCTAACCCTAACCCTAACACTCTCCACGGGCTGATGCTAACCCTAACCCTAACCCTAACACTATCCTAGGGCTGATGCTAACCCTAACCCTAACTCTAACGCTATCTTAGGGCTGAGGCTAACCTTAACCCTAAGACTATCCTACGGCTGATGCTAACCCTAACCCTAACCCTAACACTATCCTAGGGCTGATGCTAACCCTAACCCTAACACTATCCTAGGCCTGATGCTAACCCTAACCCTAACCCTAACACTATCCTAGGGCTGATGCTAACCCTAACCCTAACACTATCCTAGGGCTGATGCTAACCCTAACCCTAACCCTAACACTATCCTAGGGCTGATGCTAACCCTAACCCTAACACTATCCTAGGCCTGATGATAACCCTAACCCTAACCCTAACACTATCCTAGGGCTGATGCTAACCCTAACCCTAACACTATCCTAGGGCTGATGCTAACCCTAACCCTAACCCTAACACTATCCTAAGTCTGATGCTAACCCTAGACCTCACACTATACTAGGCCTGATGATAACCAGAACCCTAACCTTAACACTATCCTAGGGCTGATGCTAACCCTAACCCTAACCCTAACACTATCCTAGAGCTGATGCTAACCCTAACCCTAACACTATCCTAGGCCTGATGATAACCCTAACCCTAACCCTGACACTATCCTAGGGCTGATGCTAACCCTAACCGTAACACTATCCTAGGGCTGATGCTAACCCTAACGCTAACCCTAACACTATCCTAGGCCTGATGCTAACCCTATCCCTAACCCTAACACTCTCCTAGGGCTGAGGCTAACCCTAACCCTAACACTATCCTAGGGCTGATGCTAACCCTAACCCTAACCCAAACACTATGCTAGGGTTGATGCTAACCCTAACCCTAACACTATCCTAGGGCTGATGCTAACCCTAACCCTAACCCTAACACTATCCTTGGGCTGATGCTAACCCTAACCCTAACACTATCCTGGGCCTGATGCTAACCCTAACCCTAACCCTAACACTATCCTAGGGCTGATGCTAACCCTAACCCTAACACTATCCTTGGGCTGATGCTAACCCTAACCCTAACCCTAACAATATCCTAGGGCATATGCTAACCCTAACCCTAACCCTAACACTATCCTTGGGCTCATGTTAACCCTAACCCTAACACTATCCTGGGCCTGATGCTAACCCTAACCCTAACCCTAACACTATCATAGGGCTGATGCTAACCCTAACCCTAACACTATCCTTGGGCTGATGCTAACCCTAACCCTAACCCTAACACTATCCTAGGGCGGATGCTAACCCTAACCCTAACCCTAACACTATCCGAGGGCTGATGCTAACCCCAACACTAACACTATCCTAGGGCTGATGCTAACCCTAACCCTAACCCTAACATTATCATAGGGCTGATGCTAACCCTAACCCTAACTCTAACACTATCTTAGGGCTGAGGCTAACCCTAACCCTAACACAATCCTACGGCTGATGCTAACCCTAACCCTAACCCTAACACTATCCTAGGGCTGATGCTAACCCTAATCCTAACACTATCCTAGGGCTGATGCTAACCCTAACCCTAACCCTAACACTATCCTAGGGCTAATGTTAACCCTAACCCTAACACTATCCTAGGGCTGATGCTAACCCTAACCCTAACCCTAACACTATCCTAGGGCTGATGCTAACCGTAACCCTAACACTATCCTAGGCCTGATGATAACCCTAACCCTAACCCTAACACTATCCTAGGGCTGATGCTAACCCTAACCCTAACACTGTCCTAGGGCTGATGCTAACCCTAACCCTAACCCTAACACTATCCTAGGGCTGATGCTAACCCTAACGCTAACCCTAACACTATCTTTGAACTGATGCTAACCCTAACCCTAACCCTAACACTATCCTAGGCCTGATGATAACCCTAACCATAACCCTAACACTATCCTAGGGTTTATGTTAACCCTAACCCTAACACTATCCTAGGGCAGATGCTAACCCTAACGCTAACCCTAACACTATCCTTGAACTGATGCTAACCCTAACCTTAACCCTAACACTATCCTAGGCCTGATGATAACCCTAACCCTAACCCTAACACTATCCTAGGGTTTATGTTAACCCTAACCCTAACACTATCCTAGGGCTGATACTAACCCTAACCCTAACCCTAACACTATCCTAGGGCGGATGCTAACCCTAACCCTAACCCTAACACTATCCTAGGGCTGATGCTAACCCTAACACTAACACTATCCTAGGGCTGATGCTAACCCTAACCCTAACCCTAACATTATCCTAGGGCGGATGCTAACCCTAACCCTAACCCTAACACTATCCTAGGGGTGATGCTAACCCTAACACTAACACTATCCTAGGCCTGAGGCTAACCCTAACACTAACCCTGACACTATCCTAGGGCTGATGCTAACCCTAACCCTAACACTATCCTAGGGCTGAGGCTAACCATAACACTAACACTATCCTAGGGCTGATGCTAACCCTAACCCTAACCATAACACTCTCCAAGGGCTGATGCTAACCCTAACCCTAACCCTAACACTATCCTAGGGCTGATGCTAACCCTAACCCTAACTCTAACACTATCTTAGGGCTGAGGCTAACCCTAACCCTAACACTATCCTACGGCTGATTATAACCCTAACCCTAACCCTAACACTATCCTAGGGCTGATGCTAACCCTAACCCTAACACTATCCTAGGCCTGATGCTAACCCTAACCCTAACCCTAACACTATCCTAGGGCTGATGCTAACCCTAACCCTAACACTATCCTAGGGCTGATGCTAACCCTAACCCTAACCCTAACACTATCCTAGGGCTGATGCTAACCCTAACCGTAACACTATCCTAGGCCCGATGATAATCCTAACACTAACCCTAACACTATCCTAGGGCTGATGCTAACCCTAACCCTAACACTATCCTAGGGCTGATGCTAACCCTAACCCTAACCCTAACACTATCCTAAGTCTGATGCTAACCCTAGACCTCACATTATACTAGGCCTGATGATAACCATAACCCTAACCTTAACACTATCCTAGGGCTGATGCTAACCCTAACCCTAACCCTAACACTATCCTAGAGCTGATTCTAACCCTAACCCTAACACTATCCTAGGCCTGATGATAACCCTAACCCTAACCCTGACACTATCCTAGGGCTGATGCTAACCCTAACCCTAACACTATCCTAGGGCTGATGCTAACCCTAACCCTAAACCTAACACTATCCTAGGCCTGATGCTAACCCTATCCCTAACCCTAACACTCTCCTAGGGCTGAGGCTAACCCTAACCCTAACACTATCCTAGAGCTGATGCTAACCCTAACCCTAACCCAAACACTATCCTAGGGTTGATGCTAACCCTAACCCTAACACTATCCTAGGGCTCATGCTAACCTTAACCCTAACCCTAACACTATCCTTGGGCTGATGCTAACCCTAACCCTAACACTATCCTGGGCCTGATGCTGACCCTAACCCTAACCCTAACACTATCCTAGGGCTGATGCTAACCCTAACCCTAACACTATCCTTGGGCTGATGCTAACCCTAACCCTAACCCTAACACTATCCTAGGGCAGATGCTAACCCTAACGCTAACCCTAACACTATCCTTGAACTGATGCTAACCCTAACCCTAACCCTAACACTATCCTGGGATTTATGTTAACCCTAACACTAACACTATCCTAGGGCTGATGCTAACCCTAACCCTAACCCTAACACTATCCTAGGGCGGATGCTAACCCTAACACTAACACTATCCTAGGGCTGATGCTAACCCTAACCCTAAACCTAACATTATCCTAGGGCGGATGCTAACCATAACCCTAACCCTAACACTATCCTAGGGCTGATGCTAACCCTAACACTAACACTATCCTAGGCCTGATGCTAACCCTAACCCTAACCCTAACACTATCCTAGGGCTGATGCTAACCCTAACCCTAACACTATCCTAGGGCTGATGCTAACCCTAACACTAACACTATCCTAGGGCTGATGCTAACCCTAACCCTAACCCTAACACTCTCCAAGGGCTGATGCTAACCCTAACCCTAACCCTCACACTATCCTAGGGCTGATGCTAACCCTAACCCTAACTCTAACACTATCTTAGGGCTGAGGCTAACCCTAACCCTAACACTATCCTACGACTGATGCTAACCCTAACCCTAACCCTAACACTATCCTAGGGCTGATGCTAACCCTAACACTAACACTATCCTAGGGCTGATGCTAACCCTAACCCTAACCCTAACACTATCCTAGGGCTGATGCTAACCCTATCCCTAACACTATCCTAGGGCTGATGCTAACCCTAACCCTAACCCTAACACTATCCTAGGGCTAATGTTAACCGTAACCCTAACACTATCCTAGGCCTGATGATAACCCTAACCCTAACCCTAACACTATCCTAGGGCTGATGCTAACCCTAACCCTAACACTATCCTAGGGCTGATTCTAACCCTAACTCTAACCCTAACACTATCCTAGGGCTGATGCTAACCCTAACGCTAACCCTAACACTATCCTTGAACTGATGCTAACCCTAACCCTAACCCTAACACTATCCTAGGCCTGATGATAACCCTAACCCTAAGCCTAACACTATCCTAGGGTTTATGTTAACCCTAACCCTAACACTATCCTAGGGCTGATGCTAACCCTAACCCTAAACCTAACACTACCCTAGGGCGGATGCTAACCCTAACCCTAACCCTAACACTATCCTAGGGCTGATGCTAACCCTAACACTACCACTATCCTAGGGCTGAAGTTAACCCTAACCCTAACCCTAACACTCTCCAAGGGCTGATGCTAACCCTAACCCTAACCCTAACACTATCCTAGGGCTGATGCTAACCCTAACCCTAACACTATCCTAGGGCTGATGCTAACCCTAACCCTAACCCTAACACTATTCTAGGGTTGATGCTAACCCTAACCCTAACACTATCCTAGGGCTGATGCTAACCCTAACCCTAACCCTCACACTATCCTAGGGCTGATGCTAACCCTAACCCTAACACTATCCTAGGGCTGATGCTAACCCTAACCCTAACCCTAACACTAACCCTGGGCTGATGCTAACCCTAACCCTAACACTATCCTAGGGCTGATGCTAACCCTAACCCTAACCCTAACACTATCCTAGGGCTGATGCTAACCCTAACCCTAACACTATCCTATGGCTGATGCTAACCCTAACCCTAACCCTAACACTATCCTAGGGCTGATGCTAACCCTAACAGTTACACTATCCTAGGGCTGATGCTAACCCTAACCCTAACCCTAACACTATCCTGGGGCTGATGCTAACCCTAACCCTAACCCAAACACTATCCTAGGGTTGATGCTAACCCTAACCCTAACACTATCCTAGGGCTGATGCTAACCCTAACCCTAACCCTAACACTATCCTTGGGCTGATGCTAACCCTAACCCTAACACTATCCTGGGCCTGATGCTAACCCTAACCCTAACCCTAACACTATCCTACGGCTGATGCTAACCCTAACCCTAATACTATCCTTGGGCTGATGCTAACCCTAATCCTAACCCTAACACTATCCTAGGGCAGATGCTAACCCTAACGCTCACCCTAACACTATCCTTGAACTGATGCTAACCCTAACCCTAACCCTAACACTATCCTAGGCCTGATGATAACCCTAACCCTAACCCTAACAGTATCCTAGGGTTTATGTTAACCCTAACCCTAACACTATCCTAGGGCTGATGCTAACCCTAACGCTAACCCTAACACTATCCTAGGGCGGATGCTAACCCTAACCCTAACCCTAACACTATCCTAGGGCTGATGCTAACCCTAACACTAACACTATCCTAGGGCTGATGCTAACCCTAACCCTAACCCTAACATTATCCTAGGGCGGATGCTAACCCTAACCCTAACCCTAACACTATCCTAGGGCTGATGCTAACCCTAACACTAACACTATCCTAGGCCTGATGCTAACCCTAACCCTAACCCTAACACTATCCTAGGGCTGATGCTAACCCTAACCCTAACACTATCCTAGGGCTGATGCTAACCCTAACACTAACACTATCCTTGGGCTGATGCTAACCCTAACCCTAACCCTAACACTCTCCACGGGCTGATGCTAACCCTAACCCTAACCCTAACACTATCCTAGGGCTGATGCTAACCCTAACCCTAAATCTAACACTATCTTAGGGCTGAGGCTAACCTTAACCCTAAGACTATCCTACGGCTGATGCTAACCCTAACCCTAACCCTAACACTATCCTAGGGCTGATGCTAACCCTAACCCTAACACTATCCTAGGCCTGATGCTAACCCTAACCCTAACCCTAACACTATCCTAGGGCTGATGCTAACCCTAACCCTAACACTATCCTAGGGCTGATGCTAACCCTAACCCTAACCCTAACACTATCCTAGGGCTGATGCTAACCCTAACCCTAACACTATCCTAGGCCTGATGATAACCCTAACCCTAACCCTAACACTATCCTAGGGCTGATGCTAACCCTAACCCTAACACTATCCTAGGGCTGATGCTAACCCTAACCCTAACCCTAACACTATCCTAAGTCTGATGCTAACCCTAGACCTCACACTATACTAGGCCTGATGATAACCGTAACCCTAACC
This sequence comes from Lemur catta, assembly GCF_020740605.2. NCBI lineage: Eukaryota > Metazoa > Chordata > Mammalia > Primates > Lemuridae > Lemur > Lemur catta. The sequence continues at coordinate 1,080,327 of NW_025423856.1, read as the reverse complement.
TTAACACTATCCTAGGGCTGATGCTAACCCTAACCCTAACCCTAACACTATCCTAGAGCTGATGCTAACCCTAACCCTAACACTATCCTAGGCCTGATGATAACCCTAACCCTAACCCTGACACTATCCTAGGGCTGATGCTAACCCTAACCCTAACACTATCCTAGGGCTGATGCTAACCCTAACGCTAACCCTAACACTATCCTAGGCCTGATGCTAACCCTATCCCTAACCCTAACACTCTCCTAGGGCTGAGGCTAACCCTAACCCTAACACTATCCTAGGGCTGATGCTAACCCTAACCCTAACCCAAACACTATGCTAGGGTTGATGCTAACCCTAACCCTAACACTATCCTAGGGCTGATGCTAACCCTAACCCTAACCCTAACACTATCCTTGGGCTGATGCTAACCCTAACCCTAACACTATCCTGGGCCTGATGCTAACTCTAACCCTAACCCTAACACTATCCTAGGGCTGATGCTAACCCTAACCCTAACACTATCCTTGGGCTGATGCTAACCCTAACCCTAACCCTAACAATATCCTAGGGCATATGCTAACCCTAACCCTAACCCTAACACTATCCTTGGGCTCATGCTAACCCTAACCCTAACACTATCCTGGGCCTGATGCTAACCCTAACCCTAACCCTAACACTATCATAGGGCTGATGCTAACCCTAACCCTAACACTATCCTTGGGCTGATGCTAACCCTAACCCTAACCCTAACACTATCCTAGGGCGGATGCTAACCCTAACCCTAACCCTAACACTATCCGAGGGCTGATGCTAACCCCAACACTAACACTATCCTAGGGCTGATGCTAACCCTAACCCTAACCCTAACATTATCATAGGGCTGATGCTAACCCTAACCCTAACCCTAACACTATCCGAGGGCTGATGCTAACCCCAACACTAACACTATCCTAGGGCTGATGCTAACCCTAACCCTAACCCTAACATTATCATAGGGCTGATGCTAACCCTAACCCTAACTCTAACACTATCTTAGGGCTGAGGCTAACCCTAACCCTAACACAATCCTACGGCTGATGCTAACCCTAACCCTAACCCTAACACTATCCTAGGGCTGATGCTAACCCTAATCCTAACACTATCCTAGGGCTGATGCTAACCCTAACCCTAACCCTAACACTATCCTAGGGCTAATGTTAACCCTAACCCTAACACTATCCTGGGGCTGATGCTAACCCTAACCCTAACCCAAACACTATCCTAGGGTTGATGCTAACCCTAACCCTAACACTATCCTAGGGCTGATGCTAACCCTAACCCTAACCCTAACACTATCCTTGGGCTGATGCTAACCCTAACCCTAACACTATCCTGGGCCTGATGCTAACCCTAACCCTAACCCTAACACTATCCTACGGCTGATGCTAACCCTAACCCTAATACTATCCTTGGGCTGATGCTAACCCTAATCCTAACCCTAACACTATCCTAGGGCAGATGCTAACCCTAACGCTCACCCTAACACTATCCTTGAACTGATGCTAACCCTAACCCTAACGCTAACACTATCCTAGGCCTGATGATAACCCTAACCCTAACCCTAACAGTATCCTAGGGTTTATGTTAACCCTAACCCTAACACTATCCTAGGGCTGATGCTAACCCTAACGCTAACCCTAACACTATCCTAGGGCGGATGCTAACCCTAACCCTAACCCTAACACTATCCTAGGGCTGATGCTAACCCTAACACTAACACTATCCTAGGGCTGATGCTAACCCTAACCCTAACCCTAACATTATCCTAGGGCGGATGCTAACCCTAACCCTAACCCTAACACTATCCTAGGGCTGATGCTAACCCTAACACTAACACTATCCTAGGCCTGATGCTAACCCTAACCCTAACCCTAACACTATCCTAGGGCTGATGCTAACCCTAACCCTAACACTATCCTAGGGCTGATGCTAACCCTAACACTAACACTATCCTTGGGCTGATGCTAACCCTAACCCTAACCCTAACACTCTCCACGGGCTGATGCTAACCCTAACCCTAACCCTAACACTATCCTAGGGCTGATGCTAACCCTAACCCTAACTCTAACACTATCTTAGGGCTGAGGCTAACCTTAACCCTAAGACTATCCTACGGCTGATGCTAACCCTAACCCTAACCCTAACACTATCCTAGGGCTGATGCTAACCCTAACCCTAACACTATCCTAGGCCTGATGCTAACCCTAACCCTAACCCTAACACTATCCTAGGGCTGATGCTAACCCTAACCCTAACACTATCCTAGGGCTGATGCTAACCCTAACCCTAACCCTAACACTATCCTAGGGCTGATGCTAACCCTAACCCTAACACTATCCTAGGCCTGATGATAACCCTAACCCTAACCCTAACACTATCCTAGGGCTGATGCTAACCCTAACCCTAACACTATCCTAGGGCTGATGCTAACCCTAACCCTAACCCTAACACTATCCTAAGTCTGATGCTAACCCTAGACCTCACACTATACTAGGCCTGATGATAACCATAACCCTAACCTTAACACTATCCTAGGGCTGATGCTAACCCTAACCCTAACCCTAACACTATCCTAGAGCTGATGCTAACCCTAACCCTAACACTATCCTAGGCCTGATGATAACCCTAACCCTAACCCTGACACTATCCTAGGGCTGATGCTAACCCTAACCCTAACACTATCCTAGGGCTGATGCTAACCCTAACGCTAACCCTAACACTATCCTAGGCCTGATGCTAACCCTATCCCTAACCCTAACACTCTCCTAGGGCTGAGGCTAACCCTAAACCTAACACTATCCTAGGGCTGATGCTAACCCTAACCCTAACCCAAACACTATGCTAGGGTTGATGCTAACCCTAACCCTAACACTATCCTAGGGCTGATGCTAACCCTAACCCTAACCCTAACACTATCCTTGGGCTGATGCTAACCCTAACCCTAACACTATCCTGGGCCTGATGCTAACCCTAACCCTAACCCTAACACTATCCTAGGGCTGATGCTAACCCTAACCCTAACACTATCCTTGGGCTGATGCTAACCCTAACCCTAACCCTAACAATATCCTAGGGCATATGCTAACCCTAACCCTAACCCTAACACTATCCTTGGACTCATGCTAACCCTAACCCTAACACTATCCTGGGCCTGATGCTAACCCTAACCCTAACCCTAACACTATCATAGGGCTGATGCTAACCCTAACCCTAACACTATCCTTGGGCTGATGCTAACCCTAACCCTAACCCTAACACTATCCTAGGGCGGATGCTAACCCTAACCCTAACCCTAACACTATCCGAGGGCTGATGCTAACCCCAACACTAACACTATCCTAGGGCTGATGCTAACCCTAACCCTAACCCTAACATTATCATAGGGCTGATGCTAACCCTAACCTTAACTCTAACACTATCTTAGGGCTGAGGCTAACCCTAACCCTAACACAATCCTACGGCTGATGCTAACCCTAACCCTAACCCTAACACTATCCTAGGGCTGATGCTAACCCTAATCCTAACACTATCCTAGGGCTGATGCTAACCCTAACCCTAACCCTAACACTATCCTAGGGCTAATGTTAACCCTAACCCTAACACTATCCTAGGGCTGATGCTAACCCTAACCCTAACCCTAACACTATCCTAGGGCTGATGCTAACCGTAACCCTAACACTATCCTAGGCCTGATGATAACCCTAACCCTAACCCTAACACTATCCTAGGGCTGATGCTAACCCTAACCCTAACACTGTCCTAGGGCTGATGCTAACCCTAACCCTAACCCTAACACTATCCTAGGGCTGATGCTAACCCTAACGCTAACCCTAACACTATCTTTGAACTGATGCTAACCCTAACCCTAACCCTAACACTATCCTAGGCCTGATGATAACCCTAACCATAACCCTAACACTATCCTAGGGTTTATGTTAACCCTAACCCTAACACTATCCTAGGGCAGATGCTAACCCTAACGCTAACCCTAACACTATCCTTGAACTGATGCTAACCCTAACCTTAACCCTAACACTATCCTAGGCCTGATGATAACCCTAACCCTAACCCTAACACTATCCTAGGGTTTATGTTAACCCTAACCCTAACACTATCCTAGGGCTGATACTAACCCTAACCCTAACCCTAACACTATCCTAGGGCGGATGCTAACCCTAACCCTAACCCTAACACTATCCTAGGGCTGATGCTAACCCTAACACTAACACTATCCTAGGGCTGATGCTAACCCTAACCCTAACCCTAACATTATCCTAGGGCGGATGCTAACCCTAACCCTAACCCTAACACTATCCTAGGGCTGATGCTAACCCTAACACTAACACTATCCTAGGCCTGAGGCTAACCCTAACACTAACCCTGACACTATCCTAGGGCTGATGCTAACCCTAACCCTAACACTATCCTAGGGCTGAGGCTAACCATAACACTAACACTATCCTAGGGCTGATGCTAACCCTAACCCTAACCATAACACTCTCCAAGGGCTGATGCTAACCCTAACCCTAACCCTAACACTATCCTAGGGCTGATGCTAACCCTAACCCTAACTCTAACACTATCTTAGGGCTGAGGCTAACCCTAACCCTAACACTATCCTACGGCTGATTATAACCCTAACCCTAACCCTAACACTATCCTAGGGCTGATGCTAACCCTAACCCTAACACTATCCTAGGCCTGATGCTAACCCTAACCCTAACCCTAACACTATCCTAGGGCGGATGCTAACCCTAACCCTAACACTATCCTAGGGCTGATGCTAACCCTAACCCTAACCCTAACACTATCCTAGGGCTGATGCTAACCCTAACCGTAACACTATCCTAGGCCCGATGATAATCCTAACACTAACCCTAACACTATCCTAGGGCTGATGCTAACCCTAACCCTAACACTATCCTAGGGCTGATGCTAACCCTAACCCTAACCCTAACACTATCCTAAGTCTGATGCTAACCCTAGACCTCACATTATACTAGGCCTGATGATAACCATAACCCTAACCTTAACACTATCCTAGGGCTGATGCTAACCCTAACCCTAACCCTAACACTATCCTAGAGCTGATTCTAACCCTAACCCTAACACTATCCTAGGCCTGATGGTAACCCTAACCCTAACCCTGACACTATCCTAGGGCTGATGCTAACCCTAACCCTAACACTATCCTAGGGCTGATGCTAACCCTAACCCTAACCCTAACACTATCCTAGGCCTGATGCTAACCCTATCCCTAACCCTAACACTCTCCTAGGGCTGAGGCTAACCCTAACCCTAACACTATCCTAGAGCTGATGCTAACCCTAACCCTAACCCAAACACTATCCTAGGGTTGATGCTAACCCTAACCCTAACACTATCCTAGGGCTCATGCTAACCCTAACCCTAACCCTAACACTATCCTTGGGCTGATGCTAACCCTAACCCTAACACTATCCTGGGCCTGATGCTGACCCTAACCCTAACCCTAACACTATCCTAGGGCTGATGCTAACCCTAACCCTAACACTATCCTTGGGATGATGCTAACCGTAACCCTAACCCTAACACTATCCTAGGGCTGATGCTAACCCTAACCCTAACCCTAACACTATCCTAGAGCTGATTCTAACCCTAACCCTAACACTATCCTAGGCCTGATGATAACCCTAACCCTAACCCTAACACTATCCTAGGCCTGATGATAACCCTAACCCTAACCCTGACACTATCCTAGGGCTGATGATAACCCTAACCCTAACACTATCCTAGGGCTGATGCTAACCCTAACCCTAACCCTAACACTATCCTAGGCCTGATGCTAACCCTATATCTAACCCTAACACTCTCCTAGGGCTGAGGCTAACCCTAACCCTAACACTATCCTAGGGCTGATGCTAACCCTAACCCTAACCCAAACACTATCCTAGGGTTGATTCTAACCCTAACCCTAACACTATCCTAGGGCTGATGCTAACCCTAACCCTAACCCTAACACTATCCTTGGGCTGATGCTAACCCTAACATTAACACTATCCTGGGCCTGATGCTAACCCTAACCCTAACCCTAACACTATCCTAGGGCTGATGCTAACCCTAACCCTAACACTATCCTTGGGCTGATGCTAACCCTAACCCTAAGCCTAACATTATCCTAGGGCAGATGCTAACCCTAACGCTAACCCTAACACTATCCTTGAACTGATGGTAACCCTAACCATAACCCTAACACTATCCTAGCCCAGGATGATAACCCTAACCCTAACCCTAACACTATCCTAGGGTTTATGTTAACCCTAACCCTAACACTATCCTATGGCTGATGCTAACCCTAACCCTAACAATAACACTATCCTAGGGCGGAAGCTAACCCTAACCCTAACACTAACACTATCCTAGGGCTGATGCTAACCCTAACACTAACACTATCCTAGGGCTGATGCTAACCCTAACCCTAACCCTAACATTATCCTAGGGCTGATGCTAACCCTAACCCTAACTCTAACACTATCTTAAGGCTTAGGCTAACCCTAACCCTAACACTATCCTAGGGCTGATGCTAACCCTAACCCTAACACTAACACTATCCTAGGGCTGATGCTAACCCTAACCCTAACACTATCCTAGGGCTGATGCTAACCCTAACCCTAACCCTAACACTATCCTAGGGCTGATGCTAACCCTAACCCTAACACTATCCTAGGCCTGATGATAACCCTAACCCTAACCCTAACACTATCCTAGGGCTGATGCTAACCTTAACGCTAACCCTAACATTATCCCAGGGCTGATGCTAACCCTAACCCTAACACTATCCTAGGGCTGATGCTAACCCTAACCCTAACCCTAACACTATCCTAGGGCGGATGCTAACCCAACCCTATCCCTAACCCTAACACAATCCTAGAGCTGATGCTAACCCTAAACCTAACCGTGACGCTAACCCTAATATTATCCTAGGGCTGATGCTAACCCTAACCCTAACCCTAACACTATCCTAGGGCTGATGCTAACCCTAACACTAACACTATCCTAGGGCTGATGGTAACCCTAACCCTACCCCTAACACTATCCTAGGGCTTATGCTAACCCTAACCCTAACGCTAACACTATCCTAGGGCTGAGGCTAACCCTAACACTATCCTAGGCCTGATGCTAACCCTAACCATAACCCTGACACTATCCTAGGGGTGATGCTAACCCTAACCCTAACACTATCCTAGGGCTGATGCTAACCCTAACACTAATACTATCCTAGGGCTGATGCTAACACTAACCCTAACCCTAACACTCTCCAAGGGCTGATGCTAACCCTAACCCTAACCCTAACACTATCCTAGGGCTGATGCTAACCCTAACCCTAACTCTAACACTATCTTAGGGCTGAGGCTAACCCTAACCCTAACACTATCCTACGGCTGATGATAACCCTAACCCTAACCCTAACACTATCCTTGGGCTGATGCTAACCCTAACCCTAACACTATCCTAGGCCTGATGCTAACCCTAACCCTAACCCTAACACTATCCTAGGGCTGATGCTAACCCTAAACCTAACACTATCCTAGGGCTGATGCTAACCCTAAACCTAACCCTAACACTATCCTAGGGCTGATGCTAACCCTAACCCTAACACTATCCTAGGCCTGATGATAACCCTAACCCTAACCCGAACACTATCCTAGGGCTGAAGCTAACCCTAACCCTAACCCTAACACTATCCTAAGTCTGATGCTAACCCCAGACCTCACACTATACTAGGCCTGATGATAACCATAACCCTAACCTTAACACTATCTTAGGGCTGATGTTAACCCTAACCCTAACCGTAACACTATCCTAGAGCTGATGCTAACCCTAACCCTAACACTATCCTAGGCCTAATGATAACCTTAACCCTAACCCTGACACTATCCTAGGGCTGATGCTAACCCTAACCCTAACCCTAACACTATCCTTGGGCTGATGCTAACCCTAACCCTAACACTATCCTGGGCCTGATGCTAACCCTAACCCTAACCCTAACACTATCCTAGGGCTGATGCTAACCCTAACCCTAACACTATCCTTGGGCTGATGCTAACCCTAACCCTAACCCTAACAATATCCTAGGGCAGATGCTAACCCTAACGCTAACCCTAACACTATCCTTGAACTGATGCTAACCCTAACCCTAACCCTAACACTATCCTAGGCCTGATGATAACCCTAACCCTAACCCTAACACTATCCTAGGGTTTATGTTAACCCTAACCCTAACACTATCCTAGGGCTGATGCTAACCCTAACGCTAACCCTAACACTATCCTAGGGCGGATGCTAACCCTAACCCTAACCCTAACACTATCCTAGGGCTGATGCTAACCCTAACACTAACACTATCCTAGGGCTGATGCTAACCCTAACCCTAACCCTAACATTATCCTAGGGCGGATGCTAACCCTAACCCTAAAACTAACACTATCCTAGGGCTGATGCTAACCCTAACACTAACACTATCCTAGGCCTGATGCTAACCCTAACCCTAACCCTAACACTATCCTAGGGCTGATGCTAACCCTAACCCTAACACTATCCTAGGGCTGATGCTAACCCTAACACTAACACTATCCTTGGGCTGATGCTAACCCTAATCCTAACCCTAACACTCTCCACGGGCTGATGCTAACCCTAACCCTAACCCTAACACTATCCTAGGTCTGATGCTAACCCTAACCCTAACTCTAACACTATCTTAGGGCTGAGGCTAACCCTAACCCTAAGACTATCCTACGGCTGATGCTAACCCTAACCCTAACCCTAACACTATCCTAGGGCTGATGCTAACCCTAACCCTAACAGTATCCTAGGCCTGATGCTAACCCTAACCCTAACACTATCCTAGGGCTGATGCTAACCCTAACCCTAACACTATCCTAGGGCTGATGCTAACCCTAACCCTAACCCTAACACTATCCTAGGGCTGATGCTAACCCTAACCCTAACACTATCCTAGGCCTGATGATAACCCTAACCCTAACCCTAACACTATCCTAGGGCTGATGCTCACCCTAACCCTAACACTATCCTAGGGCTGATGCTAACCCTAACCCTAACCCTAACACTATCCTAAGTCTGATGCTAACCCTAGACCTCACACTATACTAGGCCTGATGATAACCATAACCCTAACCTTAACACTACCATAGGGCTGATGCTAACCCTAACCCTAACCCTAACACTATCCTAGAGCTGATGCTAACCCTAACCCTAACACTATCCTAGGCCTGATGATAACCCTAACCCTAACCCTGACACTATCCTAGGGCTGATGCTAACCCTAACCCTAAGACTATCCTAGGGCTGATGCTAACCCTAACGCTAACCCTAACACTATCCTAGGCCTGATGCTAACCCTATCCCTAACCCTAACACTCTCCTAGGGCTGAGGCTAACCCTAACCCTAACACTATCCTAGGGCTGATGCTAACCCTAACCCTAACCCAAACACTATCCTAGGGTTGATGCTAACCCTAACCCTAACACTATCCTAGGGCTGATGCTAACCCTAACCCTAACCCTAACACTATCCTTGGGCTGATGCTAACCCTAACCCTAACACTGTCCTGGGCCTGATGCTAACCCTAACCCTAACCCTAACACTATCCTTGGGCTGATGCTAACCCTAACCCTAACACTATCCTTGGGCTGATGCTAACCCTAACCCTAACCCTAACAATATCCTAGGGCATATGCTAACCCTAACCCTAACGCTAACACTATCCTTGGGCTCATGCTAACCCTAACCCTAACACTATCCTGGGCCTGATGCTAACCCTAACCCTTACCCTAACACTATCCTAGGGCTGATGCTAACCCTAACCCTAACACTATCCTTGGGCTGATGCTAACCCTAACCCTAACCCTAACACTATCCTAGGGCTGATGCTAACCCTAACACTAACACTATCCTAGGGCTGATGCTAACCCTAACCCTAACCCTAACATTATCCTAGGGCTGATGCTAACCCTAACCCTAACTCTAACACTATCTTAGGGCTGAGGCTAACCCTAACCCTAACACTATCCTACGGCAGATGCTAACCCTAACCCTAACCCTAACACTATCCTAGGGCTGATGCTAACCCTAATCCTAACACTATCCTAGGGCTGATGCTAACCCTAACCCTAACCCTAACACTATCCTAGGGCTGATGTTAACCCTAACCCTAACACTATCCTAGGGCTGATGCTAACCCTAACCCTAACCCTAACACTATCCTAGGGCTGATGCTAACCGTAACCCTAACACTATCCTAGGCCTGATGATAACCCTAACCCTAACCCTAACACTATCCTAGGGCTGATGCTAACCCTAACCCTAACACTGTCCTAGGGCTGATGCTAACCCTAACCCTAACCCTAACACTATCCTAGGGCTGATGCTAACCCTAATCCTAACACTATCCTAGGGCTGATGCTAACCCTAACCCTAACCCTAACACTATCCTAGGGCTGATGTTAACCCTAACGCTAACACTATCCTAGGGCTGATGATAACCCTAACCCTAACCCTAACACTATCCTAGGGCTGATGCTAACCGTAACCCTAACACTATCCTAGGCCTGATGATAACCCTAACCCTAACCCTAACACTATCCTAGGGCTGATGCTAACCCTAACCCTAACACTGTCCTAGGGCTGATGCTAACCCTAACCCTAACCCTAACACTATCCTAGGGCTGATGCTAACCCTAACGCTAACCCTAACACTATCTTTGAACTGATGCTAACCCTAACCCTAACCCTAACACTATCCTAGGCCTGATGATAACCCTAACCATAACCCTAACACTATCCTAGGGTTTATGTTAACCCTAACCCTAACACTATCCTAGGGCTAATGCTAACCCTAACCCTAACCCTAACACTATCCTAGGGCGGATGCTAACCCTAACCCTAACCGTAACACTATCCTAGGGCAGATGCTAACCCTAACACTAGCACTATCCTAGGGCTGAAGCTAACCCTAACAATATCCCGAACACTCTCCAAGGGCTGATGCTAACCCTAACCCTAACCCTAACACTATCCTAGGGCTGATGCTATCCCTAACCCTAACACTATCCTAGGGCTGATGCTAACCCTAACCCTAACCCTAACACTATCCTAGGGTTGATGCTAACCCTAACCCTAACACTATCCTAGGGCTGATGCTAACCCTAACCCTAACCCTAACATTATCCTAGGGCTGATGCTAACCCTAACCCTAACACTATCCTAGGGCTGATGCTAACCCTAACCCTAACCCTAACACTAACCTAGGGCTGATGCTAACCATAACCCTAACACTATCCTAGGGCTGATGCTAACCCTAACCCTAACCCTAACACTATCCTAGGGCTGATGCTAATCCTAACCCTAACACTATCCTAGGCCTGATGATAACCCTAACCCTAACCCTAACACTATCCTTGGGCTGATGCTAACCCTAACCCTAATACTATCCTAGGGCTGATGCTAACCCTAACCCTAACCCTAACTCTATCCTAGGGCTGATGCTAACCCTAACCCTAACCCAAACACTATCCTAGTGTTGATGCTAACCCTAACCCTAACACTATCCTAGGGCTGATGCTAACCCTAACCCTAACCCTAACACTATCCTTGGGCTGATGCTAACCCTAACCCTAACACTATCATGGGCCTGATGCTAACCCTAACCCTAACCCTAACACTATCCTAGGGCTGATGCTAACCCTAACCCTAACACTATCCTTGGGCTGATGCTAACCCTAACCCTAACCCTAACACTATCCTAGGGCAGATGCTAACCCTAACGCTAACCCTAACACTATCCTTGAACTGAAGCTAACCCTAACCCTAACCCTAACACTATCCTAGGCCTGATGATAACCCTAACCCTAACCCTAACACTATCCTTGGGTTTATGTTAACCCTAACCCTAACACTATCCTAGGGCTGATGCTAACCCTAACCCTAACCCTAACACTATCCTAGGGCTGATGCTAACCCTAACACTAACACTATCCTAGGGCTGATGCTAACCCTAACCCTAACCCTAACATTATCCTAGGGCGGATGCTAACCCTAACCCTAACCCTAACACTATCCTAGGGCTGATGCTAACCCTAACACTAACACTATCCTAGGCCTGAGGCTAACCCTAACCCTAACCCTGACACTATCCTAGGGCTGATGCTAACCCTAACCCTAACACTATCCTAGTGCTGATGCTAACCCTAACACTAACACTATCCTAGGGCTGATGCTAACCCTAACCCTAACCCTAACACTCTCCAAGGGCTGATGCTAACCCTAACCCTAACCCTAACACTATCCTAGGGCTGATGCTAACCCTAACCCTATCTCTAACACTATCTTAGGGCTGAGGCTTACCCTAACCCTAACACTATCCTACGGCTGATTATAACCCTAACCCTAACCCTAACACTATCCTAGGGCTGATGCTAACCCTAACCCTAACACTATCCTAGGCCTGATGCTAACCCCAACCCTAACCCTAACACTATCCTAGGGCTGATGCTAACCCTAACCCTAACACTATCCTAGGGCTGATGCTAACCCTAACCCTAACCCTAACACTATCCTAGGGCTGATGCTAACCCTAACCATAACACTATCCTAGGCCTGATTATAACCCTAACACTAACCCTAACAATATCCTAGGGCTGATGCTAACCCTAACCCTAACACTATCCTAGGGCTGATGCTAACCCTAACCCTAACCCTAACACTATCCTAAGTCTGATGCTAACCCTAGACCTCACACTATACTAGGCCTGATGATAACCATAACCCTAACCTTAACACTATCCTAGGGCTGATGCTAACCCTAACCCTAACCCTAACACTATCCTAGAGCTGATGCTAACCCTAACCCTAACACTATCCTAGGCCTGATGATAACCCTAACCCTAACCCTGACACTATCCTAGGGCTGATGCTAACCCTAAACTTAACACTATCCTAGGGCTGATGCTAACCCTAACCCTAACCCTAACACTATCCTAGGCCTGATGCTAACCCTATCCCTAACCCTAACACTCTCCTAGGGCTGAGGCTAACCCTAACCCTAACACTATCCTAGGGCTGATGCTAACCCTAACCCTAACCCAAACACTATCCTAGGGTTGATGCTAACCCTAACCCTAACACTATCCTAGGGCTCATGCTAACCCTAACCCTAACCCTAACACTATCCTTGGGCTGATGCTAACCCTAACCCTAACACTATCCTGGGCCTGATGCTAACCCTAACCCTAACCCTAACACTATCCTACGGCTGATGCTAACCCTAACCCTAACACTATCCTTGGGATGATGCTAACCCTAACCCTAACCCTAACAATATCCTAGGGCAGATGCTAATCCTAACGCTAACCCTAACACTATCCTTGAACTGATGCTAACCCTAACCCTAACCCTAACACTATCCTAGGCCTGATGATAACCCTAACCCTAACCCTAACACTATCCTAGGCCTGATGATAACCCTAACCCTAACCCTGACACTATCCTAGGGCTGATGATAACCCTAACTCTAACACTATCCTAGGGCTGATGCTAACCCTAACCCTAACCCTAACACTATACTAGGCCTGATGCTAACCCTATCCCTAAATCTAACACTCTCCTAGGGCTGAGGCTAACCCTAACCCTAACACTATCCTAGGGCTGATGCTAACCCTAACCCTAACCCAAACACTATCCTAGGGTTGATGCTAATCCTAACCCTAACACTATCCTAGGGCTGATGCTAACCCTAACCAAAACCCTAGCACTATCCTTGGGCTGATGCTAACCCTAACACTAACACTATCCTGGGCCTGATGGTAACCCTAACCCTAACCCTAACACTATCCTAGGGCTGATGCTAACCCTAACCCTAACACTATCCTTGGGCTGATGCTAACCCTAACCCTAAGCCTAACATTATCCTAGGGCAGATGCTAACCCTAACGCTAACCCTAACACTATCCTTGAACTGATGCTAACCCTAACCATAACCCTAACACTATCCTAGCCCTGATGATAACCCTAACCCTAACCCTAACACTATCCTAGGGTTTATGTTAACCCTAACCCTAACACTATCCTATGGCTGATGCTAACCCTAACCCTAACACTAACAGTATTGTAGGGCGGAAGCTAACCCTAACCCTAACCCTAACACTATCCTGGGGCTGATGCTAACCCTAACACTAACACTATCCTAGGGCTGATGCTAACCCTAATCCTAACCCTAACATTATCCTAGGGCTGATGCTAACCCTAACCCTAACCCTAACACTATCCTTGGGCTGATGCTAACCCTAACCCTAACACTGTCCTGGGCCTGATGCTAACCCTAACCCTAACCCTAACACTATCCTTGGGCTGATGCTAACCCTAACCCTAACACTATCCTTGGGCTGATGCTAACCCTAACCCTAACCCTAACAATATCCTAGGGCATATGCTAACCCTAACCCTAACGCTAACACTATCCTTGGGCTCATGCTAACCCTAACCCTAACACTATCCTGGGCCTGATGCTAACCCTAACCCTTACCCTAACACTATCCTAGGGCTGATGCTAACCCTAACCCTAACACTATCCTTGGGCTGATGCTAACCCTAACCCTAACCCTAACACTATCCTAGGGCTGATGCTAACCCTAACACTAACACTATCCTAGGGCTGATGCTAACCCTAACCCTAACCCTAACATTATCCTAGGGCTGATGCTAACCCTAACCCTAACTCTAACACTATCTTAGGGCTGAGGCTAACCCTAACCCTAACACTATCCTACGGCAGATGCTAACCCTAACCCTAACCCTAACACTATCCTAGGGCTGATGCTAACCCTAATCCTAACACTATCCTAGGGCTGATGCTAACCCTAACCCTAACCCTAACACTATCCTAGGGCTGATGTTAACCCTAACCCTAACACTATCCTAGGGCTGATGCTAACCCTAACCCTAACCCTAACACTATCCTAGGGCTGATGCTAACCGTAACCCTAACACTATCCTAGGCCTGATGATAACCCTAACCCTAACCCTAACACTATCCTAGGGCTGATGCTAACCCTAACCCTAACACTGTCCTAGGGCTGATGCTAACCCTAACCCTAACCCTAACACTATCCTAGGGCTGATGCTAACCCTAATCCTAACACTATCCTAGGGCTGATGCTAACCCTAACCCTAACCCTAACACTATCCTAGGGCTGATGTTAACCCTAACGCTAACACTATCCTAGGGCTGATGATAACCCTAACCCTAACCCTAACACTATCCTAGGGCTGATGCTAACCGTAACCCTAACACTATCCTAGGCCTGATGATAACCCTAACCCTAACCCTAACACTATCCTAGGGCTGATGCTAACCCTAACCCTAACACTGTCCTAGGGCTGATGCTAACCCTAACCCTAACCCTAACACTATCCTAGGGCTGATGCTAACCCTAACGCTAACCCTAACACTATCTTTGAACTGATGCTAACCCTAACCCTAACCCTAACACTATCCTAGGCCTGATGATAACCCTAACCATAACCCTAACACTATCCTAGGGTTTATGTTAACCCTAACCCTAACACTATCCTAGGGCTAATGCTAACCCTAACCCTAACCCTAACACTATCCTAGGGCGGATGCTAACCCTAACCCTAACCGTAACACTATCCTAGGGCAGATGCTAACCCTAACACTAGCACTATCCTAGGGCTGAAGCTAACCCTAACAATATCCCGAACACTCTCCAAGGGCTGATGCTAACCCTAACCCTAACCCTAACACTATCCTAGGGCTGATGCTATCCCTAACCCTAACACTATCCTAGGGCTGATGCTAACCCTAACCCTAACCCTAACACTATCCTAGGGTTGATGCTAACCCTAACCCTAACACTATCCTAGGGCTGATGCTAACCCTAACCCTAACCCTAACATTATCCTAGGGCTGATGCTAACCCTAACCCTAACACTATCCTAGGGCTGATGCTAACCCTAACCCTAACCCTAACACTAACCTAGGGCTGATGCTAACCATAACCCTAACACTATCCTAGGGCTGATGCTAACCCTAACCCTAACCCTAACACTATCCTAGGGCTGATGCTAATCCTAACCCTAACACTATCCTAGGCCTGATGATAACCCTAACCCTAACCCTAACACTATCCTTGGGCTGATGCTAACCCTAACCCTAATACTATCCTAGGGCTGATGCTAACCCTAACCCTAACCCTAACTCTATCCTAGGGCTGATGCTAACCCTAACCCTAACCCAAACACTATCCTAGTGTTGATGCTAACCCTAACCCTAACACTATCCTAGGGCTGATGCTAACCCTAACCCTAACCCTAACACTATCCTTGGGCTGATGCTAACCCTAACCCTAACACTATCATGGGCCTGATGCTAACCCTAACCCTAACCCTAACACTATCCTAGGGCTGATGCTAACCCTAACCCTAACACTATCCTTGGGCTGATGCTAACCCTAACCCTAACCCTAACACTATCCTAGGGCAGATGCTAACCCTAACGCTAACCCTAACACTATCCTTGAACTGAAGCTAACCCTAACCCTAACCCTAACACTATCCTAGGCCTGATGATAACCCTAACCCTAACCCTAACACTATCCTTGGGTTTATGTTAACCCTAACCCTAACACTATCCTAGGGCTGATGCTAACCCTAACCCTAACCCTAACACTATCCTAGGGCGGATGCTAACCCTAACCCTAACCCTAACACTATCCTAGGGCTGATGCTAACCCTAACACTAACACTATCCTAGGGCTGATGCTAACCCTAACCCTAACCCTAACATTATCCTAGGGCGGATGCTAACCCTAACCCTAACCCTAACACTATCCTAGGGCTGATGCTAACCCTAACACTAACACTATCCTAGGCCTGAGGCTAACCCTAACCCTAACCCTGACACTATCCTAGGGCTGATGCTAACCCTAACCCTAACACTATCCTAGTGCTGATGCTAACCCTAACACTAACACTATCCTAGGGCTGATGCTAACCCTAACCCTAACCCTAACACTCTCCAAGGGCTGATGCTAACCCTAACCCTAACCCTAACACTATCCTAGGGCTGATGCTAACCCTAACCCTATCTCTAACACTATCTTAGGGCTGAGGCTTACCCTAACCCTAACACTATCCTACGGCTGATTATAACCCTAACCCTAACCCTAACACTATCCTAGGGCTGATGCTAACCCTAACCCTAACACTATCCTAGGCCTGATGCTAACCCCAACCCTAACCCTAACACTATCCTAGGGCTGATGCTAACCCTAACCCTAACACTATCCTAGGGCTGATGCTAACCCTAACCCTAACCCTAACACTATCCTAGGGCTGATGCTAACCCTAACCATAACACTATCCTAGGCCTGATTATAACCCTAACACTAACCCTAACAATATCCTAGGGCTGATGCTAACCCTAACCCTAACACTATCCTAGGGCTGATGCTAACCCTAACCCTAACCCTAACACTATCCTAAGTCTGATGCTAACCCTAGACCTCACACTATACTAGGCCTGATGATAACCATAACCCTAACCTTAACACTATCCTAGGGCTGATGCTAACCCTAACCCTAACCCTAACACTATCCTAGAGCTGATGCTAACCCTAACCCTAACACTATCCTAGGCCTGATGATAACCCTAACCCTAACCCTGACACTATCCTAGGGCTGATGCTAACCCTAAACTTAACACTATCCTAGGGCTGATGCTAACCCTAACCCTAACCCTAACACTATCCTAGGCCTGATGCTAACCCTATCCCTAACCCTAACACTCTCCTAGGGCTGAGGCTAACCCTAACCCTAACACTATCCTAGGGCTGATGCTAACCCTAACCCTAACCCAAACACTATCCTAGGGTTGATGCTAACCCTAACCCTAACACTATCCTAGGGCTCATGCTAACCCTAACCCTAACCCTAACACTATCCTTGGGCTGATGCTAACCCTAACCCTAACACTATCCTGGGCCTGATGCTAACCCTAACCCTAACCCTAACACTATCCTAGGGCTGATGCTAACCCTAACCCTAACACTATCCTTGGGATGATGCTAACCCTAACCCTAACCCTAACAATATCCTAGGGCAGATGCTAATCCTAACGCTAACCCTAACACTATCCTTGAACTGATGCTAACCCTAACCCTAACCCTAACACTATCCTAGGCCTGATGATAACCCTAACCCTAACCCTAACACTATCCTAGGCCTGATGATAACCCTAACCCTAACCCTGACACTATCCTAGGGCTGATGATAACCCTAACTCTAACACTATCCTAGGGCTGATGCTAACCCTAACCCTAACCCTAACACTATACTAGGCCTGATGCTAACCCTATCCCTAAATCTAACACTCTCCTAGGGCTGAGGCTAACCCTAACCCTAACACTATCCTAGGGCTGATGCTAACCCTAACCCTAACCCAAACACTATCCTAGGGTTGATGCTAATCCTAACCCTAACACTATCCTAGGGCTGATGCTAACCCTAACCAAAACCCTAGCACTATCCTTGGGCTGATGCTAACCCTAACACTAACACTATCCTGGGCCTGATGGTAACCCTAACCCTAACCCTAACACTATCCTAGGGCTGATGCTAACCCTAACCCTAACACTATCCTTGGGCTGATGCTAACCCTAACCCTAAGCCTAACATTATCCTAGGGCAGATGCTAACCCTAACGCTAACCCTAACACTATCCTTGAACTGATGCTAACCCTAACCATAACCCTAACACTATCCTAGCCCTGATGATAACCCTAACCCTAACCCTAACACTATCCTAGGGTTTATGTTAACCCTAACCCTAACACTATCCTATGGCTGATGCTAACCCTAACCCTAACACTAACAGTATTGTAGGGCGGAAGCTAACCCTAACCCTAACCCTAACACTATCCTGGGGCTGATGCTAACCCTAACACTAACACTATCCTAGGGCTGATGCTAACCCTAATCCTAACCCTAACATTATCCTAGGGCTGATGCTAACCCTAACCCTAACTCTAACACTATCTTAAGGCTTAGGCTAACCCTAACCCTAACACTATCCTAGGGCTGATGCTAACCCTAACCCTAACACTAACACTATCCTAGGGCTGATGCTAACCCTAACCCTAACACTATCCTAGGGCTGATGCTAACCCTAACCCTAACCCTAACACTATGCTAGGGCTGATGCTAACCCTAACCCTAACACTATCCTAGTCCTGATGATAACCCTAACCCTAACCCTAACACTATCCTAGGGCTGATGCTAACCTTAACGCTAACCCTAACATTATCCCAGGGCTGATGCTACCCCTAACCCTAACACTATCCTAGGGCTGATGCTAACCCTAACCCTAACCCTAACACTATCCTAGGGCTGATGCTAACCCTAACCCTAACACTATCCTAGGCCTGATGCTTACCCCAACACTAACCCTAACACTATCCTAGGGCTGATGCTAACCCTAACCCTAACACTATCCTAGGGCTGATGCTAACCCTAACCCTAACACTATCCTAGGGCTGATGCTAACCCTAACCATAACACTATCCTAGGCCTGATGATAACCCTAACACTAACCCTAACACTATCCTAGGGCTGATGCTAACCCTAACCCTAACACTATCCTAGGGCTGATGCTAAACCTAACCCTAACCCTAACACTATCCTAAGTCTGATGCTAACCCTAGACCTCACACTATACTAGGCCTGATGATAACCATAACCCTAACCTTAACACTATCCTAGGGCTGATGCTAACCCTAACCCTAACCCTAACAGTATCCTAGAGCTGATGCTAACCCTAACCCTAACACTATCCTAGGCCTGATGATAACCCTAACCCTAACCCTGACACTATCCTAGGGCTGATGCTAACCCTAACCCTAACACTATCCTAGGGCTGATGCTAACCCTAACCCTAACCCTAACACTATCCTAGGCCTGATGCTAACCCTAACCCTAACCCAAACACTATCCTAGGGTTGATGCTAACCCTAACCCTAACACTATCCTAGGGCTCATGCTAACCCTAACCCTAACCCTAACACTATCCTTGGGCTGATGCTAACCCTAACCCTAACACTATCCTGGGCCTGATGCTAACCCTAACCATAACCCTAACACTATCCTAGGGCTGATGCTAACCCTAACCCTAACACTATCCTTGGGATGATGCTAACCCTAACCCTAACCCTAACAATATCCTAGGGCAGATGCTAATCCTAACGCTAACCCTAACACTATCCTTGAACTGATGCTAACCCTAACCCTAACCCTAACACTATCCTAGGCCTGATGATAACCCTAAACCTAACCCTAACACTATCCTAGGCCTGATGATAACCCTAACCCTAACCCTGACACTATCCTAGGGCTGATGATAACCCTAACTCTAACACTATCCTAGGGCTGATGCTAACCCTAACCCTAACCCTAACACTATCCTAGGCCTGATACTAACCCTATCCCTAACCCTAACACTCTCCTAGGGCTGAGGCTAACCCTAACCCTAACACTATCCTAGGGCTGATGCTAACCCTAACCCTAACCCTAACACTATCCTAGGCCTGATGCTAACCCTAACCCTAACCCAAACACTATCCTAGGGTTGATGCTAACCCTAACCCTAACACTATCCTAGGGCTCATGCTAACCCTAACCCTAACCCTAACACTATCCTTGGGCTGATGCTAACCCTAACCCTAACACTATCCTGGGCCTGATGCTAACCCTAACCATAACCCTAACACTATCCTAGGGCTGATGCTAACCCTAACCCTAACACTATCCTTGGGATGATGCTAACCCTAACCCTAACCCTAACAATATCCTAGGGCAGATGCTAATCCTAACGCTAACCCTAACACTATCCTTGAACTGATGCTAACCCTAACCCTAACCCTAACACTATCCTAGGCCTGATGATAACCCTAAACCTAACCCTAACACTATCCTAGGCCTGATGATAACCCTAACCCTAACCCTGACACTATCCTAGGGCTGATGATAACCCTAACTCTAACACTATCCTAGGGCTGATGCTAACCCTAACCCTAACCCTAACACTATCCTAGGCCTGATACTAACCCTATCCCTAACCCTAACACTCTCCTAGGGCTGAGGCTAACCCTAACCCTAACACTATCCTAGGGCTGATGCTAACCCTAACCCTAACCCAAACACTATCCTAGGGTTGATGCTAATCCTAACCCTAACACTATCCTAGGGCTGATGCTAACCCTAACCCTAACCCTAGCACTATCCTTGGGCTGATGCTAACCCTAACACTAACACTATCCTGGGCCTGATGCTAACCCTAACCCTAACCCTAACACTATCCTAGGGCTGATGCTAACCCTAACCCTAACACTATCCTTGGGCTGATGCTAACCCTAACCCTAAGCCTAACATTATCCTAGGGCAGATGCTAACCCTAACGCTAACCCTAACACTATCCTTGAACTGATGCTAACCCTAACCATAACCCTAACAATATCCTAGCCCTGATGATAACCCTAACCCTAACCCTAACACTATCCTAGGGTTTATGTTAACCCTAACCCTAACACTATCCTATGGCTGATGCTAACCCTAACCCTAACACTAACACTATTGTAGGGCGGAAGTTAACCCTAACCCTAACCCTAACACTATCCTAGGGCTGATGCTAACCCTAACACTAACACTATCCTAGGGCTGATGCTAACCCTAACCCTAACCCTAACATTATCCTAGGGCTGATGCTAACCCTAACCCTAACTCTAACACTATCTTAAGGCTTAGGCTAACCCTAACCCTAACACTATCCTAGGGCTGATGCTAACCCTAACCCTAACACTAACACTATCCTAGGGCTGATGCTAACCCTAACCCTAACACTATCCTAGGGCTGATGCTAACCCTAACCCTAACCCTAACACTATCCTAGGGCTGATGCTAACCCTAACCCTAACACTATCCTAGGCCTGATGATAACCCTAACCCTAACCCTAACACTATCCTAGGGCTGATGCTAACCTTAACGCTAACCCTAACATTATCCCAGGGCTGATGCTAACCCTAACCCTAACACTATCCTAGGGCTGATGCTAACCCTAACCCTAACCCTAACACTATCCTAGGGCGGATGCTAACCCAACCCTAACCCTAACCCTAACACTATCCTAGAGCTGATGCTAACCCTAAACCTAACCGTGACGCTAACCCTAATATTATCCTAGGGCTGATGCTAACCCTAACCCTAACCCTAACACTATCCTAGGGCTGATGCTAACCCTAACACTAACACTATCCTAGGGCTGATGGTAACCCTAACCCTACCCCTAACACTATCCTAGGGCTTATGCTAACCCTAACCCTAACGCTAACACTATCCTAGGGCTGAGGCTAACCCTAACACTAACACTATCCTAGGCCTGATGCTAACCCTAACCCTAACCCTGACACTATCCTAGGGCTGATGCTAACCCTAACCCTAACACTATCCTAGGGCTGATGCTAACCCTAACACTAACACTATCCTAGGGCTGATGCTAACACTAACCCTAACCCTAACACTCTCCAAGGGCTGATGCTAACCCTAACCCTAACCCTAACACTATCCTTGGGCTGATGCTAACCCTAACCCTAAGCCTAACATTATCCTAGGGCAGATGCTAACCCTAACGCTAACCCTAACACTATCCTTGAACTGATGCTAACCCTAACCATAACCCTAACACTATCCTAGCCCTGATGATAACCCTAACCCTAACCCTAACACTATCCTAGGGTTTATGTTAACCCTAACCCTAACACTATCCTATGGCTGATGCTAACCCTAACCCTAACACTAACACTATTGTAGGGCGGAAGTTAACCCTAACCCTAACCCTAACACTATCCTAGGGCTGATGCTAACCCTAACACTAACACTATCCTAGGGCTGATGCTAACCCTAACCCTAACCCTAACATTATCCTAGGGCTGATGCTAACCCTAACCCTAACTCTAACACTATCTTAAGGCTTAGGCTAACCCTAACCCTAACACTATCCTAGGGCTGATGCTAACCCTAACCCTAACACTAACACTATCCTAGGGCTGATGCTAACCCTAACCCTAACACTATCCTAGGGCAGATGCTAACCCTAACCCTAACCCTAACACTATCCTAGGGCTGATGCTAACCCTAACCCTAACACTATCCTAGGCCTGATGATAACCCTAACCCTAACCCTAACACTATCCTAGGGCTGATGCTAACCTTAACGCTAACCCTAACATTATCCCAGGGCTGATGCTAACCCTAACCCTAACACTATCCTAGGGCTGATGCTAACCCTAACCCTAACCCTAACACTATCCTAGGGCGGATGCTAACCCAACCCTAACCCTAACCCTAACACTATCCTAGAGCTGATGCTAACCCTAAACCTAACCGTGACGCTAACCCTAATATTATCCTAGGGCTGATGCTAACCCTAACCCTAACCCTAACACTATCCTAGGGCTGATGCTAACCCTAACACTAACACTATCCTAGGGCTGATGGTAACCCTAACCCTACCCCTAACACTATCCTAGGGCTTATGCTAACCCTAACCCTAACGCTAACACTATCCTAGGGCTGAGGCTAACCCTAACACTAACACTATCCTAGGCCTGATGCTAACCCTAACCCTAACCCTGACACTATCCTAGGGCTGATGCTAACCCTAACCCTAACACTATCCTAGGGCTGATGCTAACCCTAACACTAACACTATCCTAGGGCTGATGCTAACACTAACCCTAACCCTAACACTCTCCAAGGGCTGATGCTAACCCTAACCCTAACCCTAACACTATCCTAGGGCTGATGCTAACCCTACCCTAACACTATCCTAGGGCTGATGCTAACCCTAACCCTAACCCTAACACTATCCTAGGGCTGATGCTAACCCTAACCGTAACACTATCCTAGGCCCGATGATAATCCTAACACTAACCCTAACACTATCCTAGGGCTGATGCTAACCCTAACCCTAACACTATCCTAGGGCTGATGCTAACCCTAACCCTAACCCTAACACTATCCTAAGTCTGATGCTAACCCTAGACCTCACATTATACTAGGCCTGATGATAACCATAACCCTAACCTTAACACTATCCTAGGGCTGATGCTAACCCTAACCCTAACCCTAACACTATCCTAGAGCTGATTCTAACCCTAACCCTAACACTATCCTAGGCCTGATGATAACCCTAACCCTAACCCTGACACTATCCTAGGGCTGATGCTAACCCTAACCCTAACACTATCCTAGGGCTGATGCTAACCCTAACCCTAAACCTAACACTATCCTAGGCCTGATGCTAACCCTATCCCTAACCCTAACACTCTCCTAGGGCTGAGGCTAACCCTAACCCTAACACTATCCTAGAGCTGATGCTAACCCTAACCCTAACCCAAACACTATCCTAGGGTTGATGCTAACCCTAACCCTAACACTATCCTAGGGCTCATGCTAACCCTAACCCTAACCCTAACACTATCCTTGGGCTGATGCTAACCCTAACCCTAACACTATCCTGGGCCTGATGCTGACCCTAACCCTAACCCTAACACTATCCTAGGGCTGATGCTAACCCTAACCCTAACACTATCCTTGGGCTGATGCTAACCCTAACCCTAACCCTAACACTATCCTAGGGCAGATGCTAACCCTAACGCTAACCCTAACACTATCCTTGAACTGATGCTAACCCTAACCCTAACCCTAACACTATCCTGGGATTTATGTTAACCCTAACCCTAACACTATCCTAGGGCTGATGCTAACCCTAACCCTAACCCTAACACTATCCTAGGGCGGATGCTAACCCTAACACTAACACTATCCTAGGGCTGATGCTAACCCTAACCCTAACCCTAACATTATCCTAGGGCGGATGCTAACCGTAACCCTAACCCTAACACTATCCTAGGGCTGATGCTAACCCTAACACTAACACTATCCTAGGCCTGATGCTAACCCTAACCCTAACCCTAACACTATCCTAGGGCTGATGCTAACCCTAACCCTAACACTATCCTAGGGCTGATGCTAACCCTAACACTAACACTATCCTAGGGCTGATGCTAACCCTAACCCTAACCCTAACACTCTCCAAGGGCTGATGCTAACCCTAACCCTAACCCTCACACTATCCTAGGGCTGATGCTAACCCTAACCCTAACTCTAACACTATCTTAGGGCTGAGGCTAACCCTAACCCTAACACTATCCTACGACTGATGCTAACCCTAACCCTAACCCTAACACTATCCTAGGGCTGATGCTAACCCTAACACTAACACTATCCTAGGGCTGATGCTAACCCTAACCCTAACCCTAACACTATCCTAGGGCTGATGCTAACCCTATCCCTAACACTATCCTAGGGCTGATGCTAACCCTAACCCTAACCCTAACACTATCCTAGGGCTAATGTTAACCGTAACCCTAACACTATCCTAGGCCTGATGATAACCCTAACCCTAACCCTAACACTATCCTAGGGCTGATGCTAACCCTAACCCTAACACTATCCTAGGGCTGATTCTAACCCTAACTCTAACCCTAACACTATCCTAGGGCTGATGCTAACCCTAACGCTAACCCTAACACTATCCTTGAACTGATGCTAACCCTAACCCTAACCCTAACACTATCCTAGGCCTGATGATAACCCTAACCCTAAGCCTAACACTATCCTAGGGTTTATGTTAACCCTAACCCTAACACTATCCTAGGGCTGATGCTAACCCTAACCCTAAACCTAACACTACCCTAGGGCGGATGCTAACCCTAACCCTAACCCTAACACTATCCTAGGGCTGATGCTAACCCTAACACTACCACTATCCTAGGGCTGAAGTTAACCCTAACCCTAACCCTAACACTCTCCAAGGGCTGATGCTAACCCTAACCCTAACCCTAACACTATCCTAGGGCTGATGCTAACCCTAACCCTAACACTATCCTAGGGCTGATGCTAACCCTAACCCTAACCCTCACACTATCCTAGGGCTGATGCTAACCCTAACCCTAACACTATCCTAGGGCTGATGCTAACCCTAACCCTAACCCTAACACTAACCTAGGGCTGATGCTAACCCTAACCCTAACACTATCCTAGGGCTGATGCTAACCCTAACCCTAACCCTAACACTATCCTAGGGCTGATGCTAACCCTAACCCTAACACTATCCTATGGCTGATGCTAACCCTAACCCTAACCCTAACACTATCCTAGGGCTGATGCTAACCCTAACAGTTACACTATCCTAGGGCTGATGCTAACCCTAACCCTAACCATAACACTATCCTGGGGCTGATGCTAACCCTAACCCTAACCCAAACACTATCCTAGGGTTGATGCTACCCCTAACCCTAACACTATCCTAGGGCTGATGCTAACCCTAACCCTAACCCTAACACTATCCTTGGGCTGATGCTAACCCTAACCCTAACACTATCCTGGGCCTGATGCTAACCCTAACCCTAACCCTAACACTATCCTACGGCTGATGCTAACCCTAACCCTAATACTATCCTTGGGCTGATGCTAACCCTAATCCTAACCCTAACACTATCCTAGGGCAGATGCTAACCCTGAC
The DNA here is from genome assembly GCF_020740605.2 of Lemur catta. Lineage (NCBI taxonomy): Eukaryota > Metazoa > Chordata > Mammalia > Primates > Lemuridae > Lemur > Lemur catta. The sequence goes on along the minus strand of NW_025423856.1, from coordinate 1,053,590 downwards.
GCTCACCCTAACACTATCCTTGAACTGATGCTAACCCTAACCCTAACCCTAACACTATCCTAGGCCTGATGATAACCCTAACCCTAACCCTAACAGTATCCTAGGGTTTATGTTAGCCCTAACCCTAACACTATCCTAGGGCTGATGCTAACCCTAACGCTAACCCTAACACTATCCTAGGGCGGATGCTAACCCTAACCCTAACCCTAACACTATCCTAGGGCTGATGCTAACCCTAACATTAACACTATCCTAGGGCTGATGCTAACCCTAACCCTAACCCTAACATTATCCTAGGGCGGATGCTAACCCTAACCCTAACCCTAACACTATCCTAGGGCTGATGCTAACCCTAACACTAACACTATCCTAGGCCTGATGCTAACCCTAACCCTAACCCTAACACTATCCTAGGGCTGATGCTAACCCTAACCCTAACACTATCCTAGGGCTGATGCTAACCCTAACACTAACACTATCCTTGGGCTGATGCTAACCCTAACCCTAACCCTAACACTCTCCACGGGCTGATGCTAACCCTAACCCTAACCCTAACACTATCCTAGGGCTGATGCTAACCCTAACCCTAACTCTAACACTATCTTAGGGCTGAGGCTAACCTTAACCCTAAGACTATCCTACGGCTGATGCTAACCCTAACCCTAACCCTAACACTATCCTAGGGCTGATGCTAACCCTAACCCTAACACTATCCTAGGCCTGATGCTAACCCTAACCCTAACCCTAACACTATCCTAGGGCTGATGCTAACCCTAACCCTAACACTATCCTAGGGCTGATGCTAACCCTAACCCTAACCCTAACACTATCCTAGGGCTGATGCTAACCCTAACCCTAACACTATCCTAGGCCTGATGATAACCCTAACCCTAACCCTAACACTATCCTAGGGCTGATGCTAACCCTAACCCTAACACTATCCTAGGGCTGATGCTAACCCTAACCCTAACCCTAACACTATCCTAAGTCTGATGCTAACCCTAGACCTCACACTATACTAGGCCTGATGATAACCATAACCCTAACCTTAACACTATCCTAGGGCTGATGCTAACCCTTACCCTAACCCTAACACTATCCTAGAGCTGATGCTAACCCTAACCCTAACACTATCCTAGGCCTGATGATAACCCTAACCCTAACCCTGACAATATCCTAGGGCTGATGCTAACCCTAACCCTAACACTATCCTAGGGCTGATGCTAACCCTAACGCTAACCCTAACACTATCCTAGGCCTGATGCTAACCCTATCCCTAACCCTAACACTCTCCTAGGGCTGAGGCTAACCCTAACCCTAACACTATCCTAGGGCTGATGCTAACCCTAACCCTAACCCAAACACTATGCTAGGGTTGATGCTAACCCTAACCCTAACACTATCCTAGGGCTGATGCTAACCCTAACCCTAACCCTAACACTATCCTTGGGCTAATGCTAACCCTAACCCTAACACTATCCTGGGCCTGATGCTAACCCTAACCCTAACCCTAACACTATCCTAGGGCTGATGCTAACCCTAACCCTAACACTATCCTTGGGCTGATGCTAACCCTAACCCTAACCCTAACAATATCCTAGGGCATATGCTAACCCTAACCCTAACCCTAACACTATCCTTGGGCTCATGCTAACCCTAACCCTAACACTATCCTGGGCCTGATGCTAACCCTAACCCTAACCCTAACACTATCATAGGGCTGATGCTAACCCTAACCCTAACACTATCCTTGGGCTGATGCTAACCCTAACCCTAACCCTAACACTATCCTAGGGCGGATGCTAACCCTAACCCTAACCCTAACACTATCCGAGGGCTGATGCTAACCCCAACACTAACACTGTCCTAGGGCTGATGCTAACCCTAACCCTAACCCTAACATTATCATAGGGCTGATGCTAACCCTAACCCTAACTCTAACACTATCTTAGGGCTGAGGCTAACCCTAACCCTAACACAATCCTACGGCTGATGCTAACCCTAACCCTAACCCTAACACTATCCTAGGGCTGATGCTAACCCTAATCCTAACACTATCCTAGGGCTGATGCTAACCCTAACCCTAACCCTAACACTATCCTAGGGCTAATGTTAACCCTAACCCTAACACTATCCTAGGGCTGATGCTAACCCTAACCCTAACCCTAACACTATCCTAGGGCTGATGCTAACCGTAACCCTAACACTATCCTAGGCCTGATGATAACCCTAACCCTAACCCTAACACTATCCTAGGGCTGATGCTAACCCTAACCCTAACACTGTCCTAGGGCTGATGCTAACCCTAACCCTAACCCTAACACTATCCTAGGGCTGATGCTAACCCTAACGCTAACCCTAACACTATCTTTGAACTGATGCTAACCCTAACCCTAACCCTAACACTATCCTAGGCCTGATGATAACCCTAACCATAACCCTAACACTATCCTAGGGTTTATGTTAACCCTAACCCTAACACTATCCTAGGGCAGATGCTAACCCTAACGCTAACCCTAACACTATCCTTGAACTTATGCTAACCCTAACCTTAACCCTAACACTATCCTAGGCCTGATGATAACCCTAACCCTAACCCTAACACTATCCTATGGTTTATGTTAACCCTAACCCTAACACTATCCTAGGGCTGATACTAACCCTAACCCTAACCCTAACACTATCCTAGGGCGGATGCTAACCCTAACCCTAACCCTAACACTATCCTAGGGCTGATGCTAACCCTAACACTAACACTATCCTAGGGCTGATGCTAACCCTAACCCTAACCCTAACATTATCCTAGGGCGGATGCTAACCCTAACCCTAACCCTAACACTATCCTAGGGCTGATGCTAACCCTAACACTAACACTATCCTAGGCCTGAGGCTAACCCTAACACTAACCCTGACACTATCCTAGGGCTGATGCTAACCCTAACCCTAACACTATCCTAGGGCTGAGGCTAACCATAACACTAACACTATCCTAGGGCTGATGCTAACCCTAACCCTAACCATAACACTCTCCAAGGGCTGATGCTAACCCTAACCCTAACCCTAACACTATCCTAGGGCTGATGCTAACCCTAACCCTAACTCTAACACTATCTTAGGGCTGAGGCTAACCCTAACCCTAACACTATCCTACGGCTGATTATAACCCTAACCCTAACCCTAACACTATCCTAGGGCTGATGCTAACCCTAACCCTAACACTATCCTAGGCCTGATGCTAACCCTAACCCTAACCCTAACACTATCCTAGGGCTGATGCTAACCCTAACCCTAACACTATCCTAGGGCTGATGCTAACCCTAACCCTAACCCTAACACTATCCTAGGGCTGATGCTAACCCTAACCGTAACACTATCCTAGGCCCGATGATAATCCTAACACTAACCCTAACACTATCCTAGGGCTGATGCTAACCCTAACCCTAACACTATCCTAGGGCTGATGCTAACCCTAACCCTAACCCTAACACTATCCTAAGTCTGATGCTAACCCTAGACCTCACATTATACTAGGCCTGATGATAACCATAACCCTAACCTTAACACTATCCTAGGGCTGATGCTAACCCTAACCCTAACCCTAACACTATCCTAGAGCTGATTCTAACCCTAACCCTAACACTATCCTAGGCCTGATGATAACCCTAACCCTAACCCTGACACTATCCTAGGGCTGATGCTAACCCTAACCCTAACACTATCCTAGGGCTGATGCTAACCCTAACCCTAACCCTAACACTATCCTAGGCCTGATGCTAACCCTATCCCTAACCCTAACACTCTCCTAGGGCTGAGGCTAACCCTAACCCTAACACTATCCTAGAGCTGATGCTAACCCTAACCCTAACCCAAACACTATCCTAGGGTTGATGCTAACCCTAACCCTAACACTATCCTAGGGCTCATGCTAACCCTAACCCTAACCCTAACACTATCCTTGGGCTGATGCTAACCCTAACCCTAACACTATCCTGGGCCTGATGCTGACCCTAACCCTAACCCTAACACTATCCTAGGGCTGATGCTAACCCTAACCCTAACACTATCCTTGGGATGATGCTAACCCTAACCCTAACCCTAACACTATCCTAGGGCTGATGCTAACCCTAACCCTAACCCTAACACTATCCTAGAGCTGATTCTAACCCTAACCCTAACACTATCCTAGGCCTGATGATAACCCTAACCCTAACCCTAACACTATCCTAGGCCTGATGATAACCCTAACCCTAACCCTGACACTATCCTAGGGCTGATGATAACCCTAACCCTAACACTATCCTAGGGCTGATGCTAACCCTAACCCTAACCCTAACACTATCCTAGGCCTGATGCTAACCCTATATCTAACCCTAACACTCTCCTAGGGCTGAGGCTAACCCTAACCCTAACACTATCCTAGGGCTGATGCTAACCCTAACCCTAACCCAAACACTATCCTAGGGTTGATGCTAACCCTAACCCTAACACTATCCTAGGGCTGATGCTAACCCTAACCCTAACCCTAACACTATCCTTGGGCTGATGCTAACCCTAACATTAACACTATCCTGGGCCTGATGCTAACCCTAACCCTAACCCTAACACTATCCTAGGGCTGATGCTAACCCTAACCCTAACACTATCCTTGGGCTGATGCTAACCCTAACCCTAAGCCTAACATTATCCTAGGGCAGATGCTAACCCTAACGCTAACCCTAACACTATCCTTGAACTGATGCTAACCCTAACCATAACCCTAACACTATCCTAGCCCAGGATGATAACCCTAACCCTAACCCTAACACTATCCTAGGGTTTATGTTAACCCTAACCCTAACACTATCCTATGGCTGATGCTAACCCTAACCCTAACAATAACACTATCCTAGGGCGGAAGCTAACCCTAACCCTAACACTAACACTATCCTAGGGCTGATGCTAACCCTAACACTAACACTATCCTAGGGCTGATGCTAACCCTAACCCTAACCCTAACATTATCCTAGGGCTGATGCTAACCCTAACCCTAACTCTAACACTATCTTAAGGCTTAGGCTAACCCTAACCCTAACACTATCCTAGGGCTGATGCTAACCCTAACCCTAACACTAACACTATCCTAGGGCTGATGCTAACCCTAACCCTAACACTATCCTAGGGCTGATGCTAACCCTAACCCTAACCCTAACACTATCCTAGGGCTGATGCTAACCCTAACCCTAACACTATCCTAGGCCTGATGATAACCCTAACCCTAACCCTAACACTATCCTAGGGCTGATGCTAACCTTAACGCTAACCCTAACATTATCCCAGGGCTGATGCTAACCCTAACCCTAACACTATCCTAGGGCTGATGCTAACCCTAACCCTAACCCTAACAGTATCCTAGGGCGGATGCTAACCCAACCCTAACCCTAACCCTAACACAATCCTAGAGCTGATGCTAACCCTAAACCTAACCGTGACGCTAACCCTAATATTATCCTAGGGCTGATGCTAACCCTAACCCTAACCCTAACACTATCCTAGGGCTGATGCTAACCCTAACACTAACACTATCCTAGGGCTGATGGTAACCCTAACCCTACCCCTAACACTATCCTAGGGCTTATGCTAACCCTAACCCTAACGCTAACACTATCCTAGGGCTGAGGCTAACCCTAACACTATCCTAGGCCTGATGCTAACCCTAACCATAACCCTGACACTATCCTAGGGGTGATGCTAACCCTAACCCTAACACTATCCTAGGGCTGATGCTAACCCTAACACTAATACTATCCTAGGGCTGATGCTAACACTAACCCTAACCCTAACACTCTCCAAGGGCTGATGCTAACCCTAACCCTAACCCTAACACTATCCTAGGGCTGATGCTAACCCTAACCCTAACTCTAACACTATCTTAGGGCTGAGGCTAACCCTAACCCTAACACTATCCTGCGGCTGATGATAACCCTAACCCTAACCCTAACACTATCCTTGGGCTGATGCTAACCCTAACCCTAACACTATCCTAGGCCTGATGCTAACCCTAACCCTAACCCTAACACTATCCTAGGGCTGATGCTAACCCTAAACCTAACACTATCCTAGGGCTGATGCTAACCCTAAACCTAACCCTAACACTATCCTAGGGCTGATGCTAACCCTAACCCTAACACTATCCTAGGCCTGATGATAACCCTAACCCTAACCCGAACACTATCCTAGGGCTGAAGCTAACCCTAACCCTAACCCTAACACTATCCTAAGTCTGATGCTAACCCCAGACCTCACATTATACTAGGCCTGATGATAACCATAACCCTAACCTTAACACTATCCTAGGGCTGATGTTAACCCTAACCCTAACGGTAACACTATCCTAGAGCTGATGCTAACCCTAACCCTAACACTATCCTAGGCCTAATGATAACCTTAACCCTAACCCTGACACTATCCTAGGGCTGATGCTAACCCTAACCCTAACCCTAACACTATCCTTGGGCTGATGCTAACCCTAACCCTAACACTATCCTGGGCCTGATGCTAACCCTAACCCTAACCCTAACACTATCCTAGGGCTGATGCTAACCCTAACCCTAACACTATCCTTGGGCTGATGCTAACCCTAACCCTAACCCTAACAATATCCTAGGGCAGATGCTAACCCTAACGCTAACCCTAACACTATCCTTGAACTGATGCTAACCCTAACCCTAACCCTAACACTATCCTAGGCCTGATGATAACCCTAACCCTAACCCTAACACTATCCTAGGGTTTATGTTAACCCTAACCCTAACACTATCCTAGGGCTGATGCTAACCCTAACGCTAACCCTAACACTATCCTAGGGCGGATGCTAACCCTAACCCTAACCCTAACACTATCCTAGGGCTGATGCTAACCCTAACACTAACACTATCCTAGGGCTGATGCTAACCCTAACCCTAACCCTAACATTATCCTAGGGCGGATGCTAACCCTAACCCTAAAACTAACACTATCCTAGGGCTGATGCTAACCCTAACACTAACACTATCCTAGGCCTGATGCTAACCCTAACCCTAACCCTAACACTATCCTAGGGCTGATGCTAACCCTAACCCTAACACTATCCTAGGGCTGATGCTAACCCTAACACTAACACTATCCTTGGGCTGATGCTAACCCTAACCCTAACCCTAACACTCTCCACGGGCTGATGCTAACCCTAACCCTAACCCTAACACTATCCTAGGTCTGATGCTAACCCTAACCCTAACTCTAACACTATCTTAGGGCTGAGGCTAACCCTAACCCTAAGACTATCCTACGGCTGATGCTAACCCTAACCCTAACCCTAACACTATCCTAGGGCTGATGCTAACCCTAACCCTAACAGTATCCTAGGCCTGATGCTAACCCTAACCCTAACACTATCCTAGGGCTGATGCTAACCCTAACCCTAACACTATCCTAGGGCTGATGCTAACCCTAACCCTAACCCTAACACTATCCTAGGGCTGATGCTCACCCTAACCCTAACACTATCCTAGGGCTGATGCTAACCCTAACCCTAACCCTAACACTATCCTAAGTCTGATGCTAACCCTAGACCTCACACTATACTAGGCCTGATGATAACCATAACCCTAACCTTAACACTATCATAGGGCTGATGCTAACCCTAACCCTAACCCTAACACTATCCTAGAGCTGATGCTAACCCTAACCCTAACACTATCCTAGGCCTGATGATAACCCTAACCCTAACCCTGACACTATCCTAGGGCTGATGCTAACCCTAACCCTAAGACTATCCTAGGGCTGATGCTAACCCTAACGCTAACCCTAACACTATCCTAGGCCTGATGCTAACCCTATCCCTAACCCTAACACTCTCCTAGGGCTGAGGCTAACCCTAACCCTAACACTATCCTAGGGCTGATGCTAACCCTAACCCTAACCCAAACACTATCCTAGGGTTGATGCTAACCCTAACCCTAACACTATCCTAGGGCTGATGCTAACCCTAACCCTAACCCTAACAATATCCTTGGGCTGATGCTAACCCTAACCCTAACACTATCCTGGGCCTGATGCTAACCCTAACCCTAACCCTAACACTATCCTTGGGCTGATGCTAACCCTAACCCTAACACTATCCTTGGGCTGATGCTAACCCTAACCCTAACCCTAACAATATCCTAGGGCATATGCTAACCCTAACCCTAACCCTAACACTATCCTTGGGCTCATGCTAACCCTAACCCTAACACTATCCTGGGCCTGATGCTAACCCTAACCCTTACCCTAACACTATCCTAGGGCTGATGCTAACCCTAACCCTAACACTATCCTTGGGCTGATGCTAACCCTAACCCTAACCCTAACACTATCCTAGGGCTGATGCTAACCCTAACACTAACACTATCCTAGGGCTGATGCTAACCCTAACCCTAACCCTAACATTATCCTAGGGCTGATGCTAACCCTAACCCTAACTCTAACACTATCTTAGGGCTGAGGCTAACCCTAACCCTAACACTATCCTACGGCTGATGCTAACCCTAACCCTAACCCTAACACTATCCTAGGGCTGATGCTAACCCTAATCCTAACACTATCCTAGGGCTGATGCTAACCCTAACCCTAACCCTAACACTATCCTAGGGCTGATGTTAACCCTAACCCTAACACTATCCTAGGGCTGATGCTAACCCTAACCCTAACCCTAGCACTATCCTAGGGCTGATGCTAACCGTAACCCTAACACTATCCTAGGCCTGATGATAACCCTAACCCTAACCCTAACACTATCCTAGGGCTGATGCTAACCCTAACCCTAACACTGTCCTAGGGCTGATGCTAACCCTAACCCTAACCCTAACACTATCCTAGGGCTGATGCTAACCCTAATCCTAACACTATCCTAGGGCTGATGCTAACCCTAACCCTAACCCTAACACTATCCTAGGGCTGATGTTAACCCTAACGCTAACACTATCCTAGGGCTGATGCTAACCCTAACCCTAACCCTAACACTATCCTAGGGCTGATGCTAACCGTAACCCTAACACTATCCTAGGCCTGATGATAACCCTAACCCTAACCCTAACACTATCCTAGGGCTGATGCTAACCCTAACCCTAACACTGTCCTAGGGCTGATGCTAACCCTAACCCTAACCCTAACACTATCCTAGGGCTGATGCTAACCCTAACGCTAACCCTAACACTATCTTTGAACTGATGCTAACCCTAACCCTAACCCTAACACTATCCTAGGCCTGATGATAACCCTAACCATAACCCTAACACTATCCTAGGGTTTATGTTAACCCTAACCCTAACACTATCCTAGGGCTGATGCTAACCCTAACCCTAACCCTAACACTATCCTAGGGCAGATGCTAACCCTAACCCTAACCGTAACACTATCCTAGGGCAGATGCTAACCCTAACACTAGCACTATCCTAGGGCTGAATCTAACCCTAACAATATCCCGAACACTCTCCAAGGGCTGATGCTAACCCTAACCCTAACCCTAACACTATCCTAGGGCTGATGCTATCCCTAACCCTAACACTATCCTAGGGCTTATGCTAACCCTAACCCTAACCCTAACACTATCCTAGGGTTGATGCTAACCCTAACCCTAACACTATCCTAGGGCTGATGCTAACCCTAACCCTAACCCTAACATTATCCTAGGGCTGATGCTAACCCTAACCCTAACACTATCCTAGGGCTGATGCTAACCCTAACCCTAACCCTAACACTAACCTAGGGCTGATGCTAACCATAACCCTAACACTATCCTAGGGCTGATGCTAACCCTAACCCTAACCCTAACACTATCCTAGGGCTGATGCTAATCCTAACCCTAACACTATCCTAGGCCTGATGATAACCCTAACCCTAACCATAACACTATCCTTGGGCTGATGCTAACCCTAACCCTAATACTATCCTAGGGCTGATGCTAACCCTAACCCTAACCCTAACTCTATCCTAGGGCTGATGCTAACCCTAACCCTAACCCAAACACTATCCTAGTGTTGATGCTAACCCTAACCCTAACACTATCCTAGGGCTGATGCTAACCCTAACCCTAACCCTAACACTATCCTTGGGCTGATGCTAACCCTAACCCTAACACTATCATGGGCCTGATGCTAACCCTAACCCTAACCCTAACACTATCCTAGGGCTGATGCTAACCCTAACCCTAACACTATCCTTGGGCTGATGCTAACCCTAACCCTAACCCTAACACTATCCTAGGGCAGATGCTAACCCTAACGCTAACCCTAACACTATCCTTGAACTGATGCTAACCCTAACCCTAACCCTAACACTATCCTAGGCCTGATGATAACCCTAACCCTAACCCTAACACTATCCTTGGGTTTATGTTAACCCTAACCCTAACACTATCCTAGGGCTGATGCTAACCCTAACCCTAACCCTAACACTATCCTAGGGCGGATGCTAACCCTAACCCTAACCCTAACACTATCCTAGGGCTGATGCTAACCCTAACACTAACACTATCCTAGGGCTGATGCTAACCCTAACCCTAACCCTAACATTATCCTAGGGCGGATGCTAACCCTAACCCTAACCCTAACACTATCCTAGGGCTGATGCTAACCCTAACACTAACACTATCCTAGGCCTGAGGCTAACCCTAACCCTAACCCTGACACTATCCTAGGGCTGATGCTAACCCTAACCCTAACACTATCCTAGTGCTGATGCTAACCCTAACACTAACACTATCCTAGGGCTGATGCTAACCCTAACCCTAACCCTAACACTCTCCAAGGGCTGATGCTAACCCTAACCCTAACCCTAACACTATCCTAGGGCTGATGCTAACCCTAACCCTATCTCTAACACTATCTTAGGGCTGAGGCTAACCCTAACCCTAACACTATCCTACGGCTGATTATAACCCTAACCCTAACCCTAACACTATCCTAGGGCTGATGCTAACCCTAACCCTAACACTATCCTAGGCCTGATGCTAACCCCAACCCTAACCCTAACACTATCCTAGGGCTGATGCTAACCCTAACCCTAACACTATCCTAGGGCTGATGCTAACCCTAACCCTAACCCTAACACTATCCTAGGGCTGATGCTAACCCTAACCATAACACTATCCTAGGCCTGATGATAACCCTAACACTAACCCTAACACTATCCTAGGGCTGATGCTAACCCTAACCCTAACACTATCCTAGGGCTGATGCTAACCCTAACCCTAACCCTAACACTATCCTAAGTCTGATGCTAACCCTAGACCTCACACTATACTAGGCCTGATGATAACCATAACCCTAACCTTAACACTATCCTAGGGCTGATGCTAACCCTAACCCTAACCCTAACACTATCCTAGAGCTGATGCTAACCCTAACCCTAACACTATCCTAGGCCTGATGATAACCCTAACCCTAACCCTGACACTATCCTAGGGCTGATGCTAACCCTAAACTTAACACTATCCTAGGGCTGATGCTAACCCTAACCCTAACCCTAACACTATCCTAGGCCTGATGCTAACCCTATCCCTAACCCTAACACTCTCCTAGGGCTGAGGCTAACCCTAACCCTAACACTATCCTAGGGCTGATGCTAACCCTAACCCTAACCCAAACACTATCCTAGGGTTGATGCTAACCCTAACCCTAACACTATCCTAGGGCTCATGCTAACCCTAACCCTAACCCTAACACTATCCTTGGGCTGATGCTAACCCTAACCCTAACACTATCCTGGGCCTGATGCTAACCCTAACCCTAACCCTAACACTATCCTAGGGCTGATGCTAACCCTAACCCTAACACTATCCTTGGGATGATGCTAACCCTAACCCTAACCCTAACAATATCCTAGGGCAGATGCTAATCCTAACGCTAACCCTAACACTATCCTTGAACTGATGCTAACCCTAACCCTAACCCTAACACTATCCTAGGCCTGATGATAACCCTAACCCTAACCCTAACACTATCCTAGGCCTGATGATAACCCTAACCCTAACCCTGACACTATCCTAGGGCTGATGATAACCCTAACTCTAACACTATCCTAGGGCTGATGCTAACCCTAACCCTAACCCTAACACTATCCTAGGCCTGATGCTAACCCTATCCCTAACCCTAACACTCTCCTAGGGCTGAGGCTAACCCTAACCCTAACACTATCCTAGGGCTGATGCTAACCCTAACCCTAACCCAAACACTATCCTAGGGTTGATGCTAATCCTAACCCTAACACTATCCTAGGGCTGATGCTAACCCTAACCAAAACCCTAGCACTATCCTTGGGCTGATGCTAACCCTAACACTAACACTATCCTGGGCCTGATGCTAACCCTAACCCTAACCCTAACACTATCCTAGGGCTGATGCTAACCCTAACCCTAACACTATCCTTGGGCTGATGCTAACCCTAACCCTAAGCCTAACATTATCCTAGGGCAGATGCTAACCCTAACGCTAACCCTAACACTATCCTTGAACTGATGCTAACCCTAACCATAACCCTAACACTATCCTAGCCCTGATGATAACCCTAACCCTAACCCTAACACTATCCTAGGGTTTATGTTAACCCTAACCCTAACACTATCCTATGGCTGATGCTAACCCTAACCCTAACACTAACACTATTGTAGGGCGGAAGCTAACCCTAACCCTAACCCTAACACTATCCTGGGGCTGATGCTAACCCTAACACTAACACTATCCTAGGGCTGATGCTAACCCTAATCCTAACCCTAACATTATCCTAGGGCTGATGCTAACCCTAACCCTAACTCTAACACTATCTTAAGGCTTAGGCTAACCCTAACCCTAACAGTATCCTAGGGCTGATGCTAACCCTAACCCTAACACTAACACTATCCTAGGGCTGATGCTAACCCTAACCCTAACACTATCCTAGGGCTGATGCTAACCCTAACCCTAACCCTAACACTATGCTAGGGCTGATGCTAACCCTAACCCTAACACTATCCTAGGCCTGATGATAACCCTAACCCTAACCCTAACACTATCCTAGGGCTGATGCTAACCTTAACGCTAACCCTAACATTATCCCAGGGCTGATGCTACCCCTAACCCTAACACTATCCTAGGGCTGATGCTAACCCTAACCCTAACCCTAACACTATCCTAGGGCTGATGCTAACCCTAACCCTAACACTATCCTAGGCCTGATGCTAACCCCAACACTAACCCTAACACTATCCTAGGGCTGATGCTAACCCTAACCCTAACACTATCCTAGGGCTGATGCTAACCCTAACCCTAACACTATCCTAGGGCTGATGCTAACCCTAACCATAACACTATCCTAGGCCTGATGATAACCCTAACACTAACCCTAACACTATCCTAGGGCTGATGCTAACCCTAACCCTAACACTATCCTAGGGCTGATGCTAAACCTAACCCTAACCCTAACACTATCCTAAGTCTGATGCTAACCCTAGACCTCACACTATACTAGGCCTGATGATAACCATAACCCTAACCTTAACACTATCCTAGGGCTGATGCTAACCCTAACCCTAACCCTAACAGTATCCTAGAGCTGATGCTAACCCTAACCCTAACACTATCCTAGGCCTGATGATAACCCTAACCCTAACCCTGACACTATCCTAGGGCTGATGCTAACCCTAACCCTAACACTATCCTAGGGCTGATGCTAACCCTAACCCTAACCCTAACACTATCCTAGGCCTGATGCTAACCCTAACCCTAACCCAAACACTATCCTAGGGTTGATGCTAACCCTAACCCTAACACTATCCTAGGGCTGATGCTAACCCTAACCCTAACCCTAACACTATCCTTGGGCTGATGCTAACCCTAACCCTAACACTATCCTGGGCCTGATACTAACCCTAACCATAACCCTAACACTATCCTAGGGCTGATGCTAACCCTAACCCTAACACTATCCTTGGGATGATGCTAACCCTAACCCTAACCCTAACAATATCCTAGGGCAGATGTTAATCCTAACGCTAACCCTAACACTATCCTTGAACTGATGCTAACCCTAACCCTAACCCTAACACTATCCTAGGCCTGATGATAACCCTAAACCTAACCCTAACACTATCCTAGGCCTGATGATAACCCTAACCCTAACCCTGACCTATCCTAGGGCTGATGATAACCCTAACTCTAACACTATCCTAGGGCTGATGCTAACCCTAACCCTAACCCTAACAGTATCCTAGGCCTGATGCTAACCCTATCCCTAACCCTAACACTATCCTAGGGCTGAGGCTAACCCTAACCCTAACACTATCCTAGGGCTGATGCTAACCCTAACCCTAACCCAAACACTATCCTAGGGTTGATGCTAATCCTAACCCTAACACTATCCTAGGGCTGATGCTAACCCTAACCCTAACCCTAGCACTATCCTTGGGCTGATGCTAACCCTAACACTAACACTATCCTGGGCCTGATGCTAACCCTAACCCTAACCCTAACACTATCCTAGGGCTGATGCTAACCCTAACCCTAACACTATCCTTGGGCTGATGCTAACCCTAACCCTAAGCCTAACATTATCCTAGGGCAGATGCTAACCCTAACGCTAACCCTAACACTATCCTTCAACTGATGCTAACCCTAACCATAACCCTAACACTATCCTAGCCCTGATGATAACCCTAACCCTAACCCTAACACTATCCTAGGGTTTATGTTAACCCTAACCCTAACACTATCCTATGGCTGATGCTAACCCTAACCCTAACACTAACACTATTGTAGGGCGGAAGTTAACCCTAACCCTAACCCTAACACTATCCTAGGGCTGATGCTAACCCTAACACTAACACTATCCTAGGGCTGATGCTAACCCTAACCCTAACCCTAACATTATCCTAGGGCTGATGCTAACCCTAACCCTAACTCTAACACTATCTTAAGGCTTAGGCTAACCCTAACCCTAACACTATCCTAGGGCTGATGCTAACCCTAACCCTAACACTAACACTATCCTAGGGCTGATGCTAACCCTAACCCTAACACTATCCTAGGGCTGATGCTAACCCTAACCCTAACCCTAACACTATCCTAGGGCTGATGCTAACCCTAACCCTAACACTATCCTAGGCCTGATGATAACCCTAACCCTAACCCTAACACTATCCTAGGGCTGATGCTAACCTTAACGCTAACCCTAACATTATCCCAGGGCTGATGCTAACCCTAACCCTAACACTATCCTAGGGCTGATGCTAACCCTAACCCTAACCCTAACACTATCCTAGGGCGGATGCTAACCCAACCCTAACCCTAACCCTAACACTATCCTAGAGCTGATGCTAACCCTAAACCTAACCGTGACGCTAACCCTAATATTATCCTAGGGCTGATGCTAACCCTAACCCTAACCCTAACACTATCCTAGGGCTGATGCTAACCCTAACACTAACACTATCCTAGGGCTGATGGTAACCCTAACCCTACCCCTAACACTATCCTAGGGCTTATGCTAACCCTAACCCTAACGCTAACACTATCCTAGGGCTGAGGCTAACCCTAACACTAACACTATCCTAGGCCTGATGCTAACCCTAACCCTAACCCTGACACTATCCTAGGGCTGATGCTAACCCTAACCCTAACACTATCCTAGGGCTGATGCTAACCCTAACACTAACACTATCCTAGGGCTGATGCTAACACTAACCCTAACCCTAACACTCTCCAAGGGCTGATGCTAACCCTAACCCTAACCCTAACACTATCCTTGGGCTGATGCTAACCCTAACCCTAAGCCTAACATTATCCTAGGGCAGATGCTAACCCTAACGCTAACCCTAACACTATCCTTGAACTGATGCTAACCCTAACCATAACCCTAACACTATCCTAGCCCTGATGATAACCCTAACCCTAACCCTAACACTATCCTAGGGTTTATGTTAACCCTAACCCTAACACTATCCTATGGCTGATGCTAACCCTAACCCTAACACTAACACTATTGTAGGGCGGAAGTTAACCCTAACCCTAACCCTAACACTATCCTAGGGCTGATGCTAACCCTAACACTAACACTATCCTAGGGCTGATGCTAACCCTAACCCTAACCCTAACATTATCCTAGGGCTGATGCTAACCCTAACCCTAACTCTAACACTATCTTAAGGCTTAGGCTAACCCTAACCCTAACACTATCCTAGGGCTGATGCTAACCCTAACCCTAACACTAACACTATCCTAGGGCTGATGCTAACCCTAACCCTAACACTATCCTAGGGCTGATGCTAACCCTAACCCTAACCCTAACACTATCCTAGGGCTGATGCTAACCCTAACCCTAACACTATCCTAGGCCTGATGATAACCCTAACCCTAACCCTAACACTATCCTAGGGCTGATGCTAACCTTAACGCTAACCCTAACATTATCCCAGGGCTGATGCTAACCCTAACCCTAACACTATCCTAGGGCTGATGCTAACCCTAACCCTAACCCTAACACTATCCTAGGGCGGATGCTAACCCAACCCTAACCCTAACCCTAACACTATCCTAGAGCTGATGCTAACCCTAAACCTAACCGTGACGCTAACCCTAATATTATCCTAGGGCTGATGCTAACCCTAACCCTAACCCTAACACTATCCTAGGGCTGATGCTAACCCTAACACTAACACTATCCTAGGGCTGATGGTAACCCTAACCCTACCCCTAACACTATCCTAGGGCTTATGCTAACCCTAACCCTAACGCTAACACTATCCTAGGGCTGAGGCTAACCCTAACACTAACACTATCCTAGGCCTGATGCTAACCCTAACCCTAACCCTGACACTATCCTAGGGCTGATGCTAACCCTAACCCTAACACTATCCTAGGGCTGATGCTAACCCTAACACTAACACTATCCTAGGGCTGATGCTAACACTAACCCTAACCCTAACACTCTCCAAGGGCTGATGCTAACCCTAACCCTAACCCTAACACTATCCTAGGGCTGATGCTAACCCTAACCCTAACTCTAACACTATCTTAGGGCTGAGGCTAACCCTAACCCTAACACTATCCTACGGCTGATGATAACCCTAACCCTAACCCTAACACTATCCTAGGGCTGATGCTAACCCTAACCCTAACACTATCCTAGGCCTGATGCTAACCCTAACCCTAACCCTAACACTATCCTTGGGCTGATGCTAACCCTAACCCTAACACTATCCTGGGCCTGATGCTAACCCTAACCCTAACGCTAACACTATCCTAGGGCTGATGCTAACCCTAACCCTAACACTATCCTTGGGCTGATGCTAACCCTAACCCTAACCCTAACAATATCCTAGGGCAGATGCTAACCCTAACGCTAACCCTAACACTATCCTTGAACTGATGCTAACCCTAACCCTAACCCTAACACTATCCTAGGCCTGATGATAACCCTAACCCTAACCCTAACACTATCCTAGGGTTTATGTTAACCCTAACCCTAACACTATCCTAGGGCTGATGCTAACCCTAACCCTAAACCTAACACTATCCTAGGGCGGATGCTAACCCTAACCCTAACCCTAACACTATCCTAGGGCTGATGCTAACCCTAACACTACCACTATCCTAGGGCTGAAGTTAACCCTAACCCTAACCCTATCACTCTCCAAGGGCTGATGCTAACCCTAACCCTAACCCTAACACTATCCTAGGGGTGATGCTAACCCTAACCCTAACACTATCCTAGGGCTGATGCTAACCCTAACCCTAACCCTAACGCTATCCTAGGGTTGATGCTAACCCTAACCCTAACACTATCCTAGGGCTGATGCTAACCCTAACCTTAACCCTAACAGTATCCTAGGGCTGATGCTAACCCTAACCCTAACACTATCCTAGGGCTGATGCTAACCCTAACCCTAACCCTAACACTAACCTAGGGCTGATGCTAACCCTAACCCTAACACTATCCTAGGGCTGATGCTAACCCTAACCCTAACCCTAACACTATCCTAGGGCTGATGCTAACCCTAACACTAACACTATCCTAGGGCTAATGCTAACCCTAACCCTAACCCTAACACTATCCTAGGGCTGATGGTAACCCTAACAGTAACACTATCCTAGGGCTGATGCTAACCCTAACCCTAACCCTAACACTATCCTGGGGCTGATGCTAACCCTAACCCTAACCCAAACACTATCCTAGGGTTGATGCTAACCCTAACCCTAACACTATCCTAGGGCTGATGCTAACCCTAACCCTAACCCTAACACTATCCTTGGGCTGATGCTAACTCTAACCCTAACACTATCCTAGGGCTGATGCTAACCCTAACCCTAACACTATCCTTGGGCTGATGCTAACCCTAACCCTAACCCTAACACTATCCTAAGGCAGATGCTAACCCTAACGCTCACCCTAACAATATCCTTGAACTGATGCTAACCATAACCCTAACCCTAACACTATCCTAGGCCTGATGATAACCCTAACCCTAACCCTAACACTATCCTAGGGTTTATGTTAACCCTAACCCTAACACTATCCTAGGGCTGATGCTAACCCTAACACTAACCCTAACACTATCCTAGGGCGGATGCTAACCCTAACCCTAACCCTAACCCTAACACTATCCTAATGCTGATGCTAACCCTAACACTAACACTATCCTAGGGCTGATGCCAACCCTAACCCTAACCCTAACATTATCCTAGGGCGGATGCTAACCCTAACCCTAACCCTAACACTATCCTAGGGCTGATGCTAACCCTAACACTAACACTATCCTAGGCCTGATGCTAACCCTAACACTAACCCTAACACTATCCTAGGGCTGATGCTAACCCTAACCCTAACACTATCCTAGGGCTGATGCTAACCCTAACCCTAACACTATCCTAGGGCTGATGCTAACCCTAACACTAACACTATCCTTGGGCTGATGCTAACCCTAACCCTAACCCTAACACTATCCTAGGGCAGATGCTAACCCTAACCCTAACTCTAACACTATCTTAGGGCTGAGGCTAACCCTAACCCTAACACTATCCTACGGCTGATGCTAACCCTAACCCTAACCCTAACACTATCCTAGGGCTGATGCTAACCCTAACCCTAACACTATCCTAGGCCTGATGCTAACCCTAACCCTAACCCTAACACTATCCTAGGGCTGATGCTAACCCTAACCCTAACACTATCCTAGGGCTGATGCTAACCCTAACCCTAACCCTAACACTATCCTAGGGCTGATGCTAAAACTAACCCTAACACTATCCTAGGCCTGATGATAACCCTAACCCTAACCCTAACACTATCCTAGGGCTGATGCTAACCCTAACCCTAACACTATCCTAGGACTGATGCTAACCCTAACCCTAACCCTAACACTATCCTAAGTCTGATGCTAACCCTAGACCTCACACTATACTAGGCCTGATGATAACCATAACCCTAACCTTAACACTATATTAGGGCTGATGCTAACCCTAACCCTAACCCTAACACTATCCTAGAGCTGATGCTAACCCTAACCCTAACACTATCCTAGGCCTGATGATAACCCTAACCCTAACCCTGACACTATCCTAGGGCTGATGCTAACCCTAACCCTAACACTATCCTAGGGCTGATGCTAACCCTAACGCTAACCCTAACACTATCCTAGGCCTGATGCTAACCCTATCCCTAACCCTAACACTCTCCTAGGGCTGAGGCTAACCCTAACCCTAACACTATCCTAGGGCTGATGCTAACCCTAACCCTAACCGAAACACTATCCTAAGGTTGATGCTAACCCTAACCCTAACACTATCCTAGGGCTAATGCTAACCCTAACCCTAACCCTAACACTATCCTTGGGCTGATGCTAACCCTAACCCTAACACTATCCTTTGCCTGATGCTAACCCTAACCCTAACCCTAACACTATCCTAGGCCTGATGATAACCCTAACCCTAACCCTAACACTATCCTAGGGCTGATGCTAACCCTAACCCTAACACTATCCTAGGGCTGATGCTAACCCTAACCCTAACCCTAACACTATCCTAAGTCTGATGCTAACCCTAGACCTCACACTATACTAGGCCTGATGATAACCATAACCCTAACCTTAACACTATCCTAGGGCTGATGCTAACCCTAACCCTAACCCTAACACTATCCTAGAGCTGATGCTAACCCTAACCCTAACACTATCCTAGGCCTAATGATAACCCTAACCCTAACCCTGACACTATACTAGGGCTGATGCTAACCCTAACCCTAACACTATCCTAGGGCTGATGCTAACCCTAACCCTAACCCTAACACTATCCTAGGCCTGATGCTAACCCTATCCCTAACCCTAACACTCTCCTAGGGCTGAGGCTAACCCTAACCCTAACACTATCCTAGGGCTGATGCTAACCCTTACCCAAACCCAAACACTATCCTAGGGTTGATGCTAACCCTAACCCTAACACTATCCTAGGGCTGATGCTAACCCTAACCCTAACCCTAACACTATCCTTGGGCTGATGCTAACCCTAACCCTAACACTATCCTGGGCCTGATGCTAACCCTAACCCTAACCCTAACACTATCCTAGGGCTGATGCTAACTCTAACCCTAACACTATCCTTGGGCTGATGCTAACCCTAACCCTAACCCTAACAATATACTAGGGCAGATGCTAACCCTAACGCTCACCCTAACACTATCCTTGAACTGATGCTAACCCTAACCCTAACCCTAACACTATCCTAGGCCTGATGATAACCCTAACCCTAACCCTAACAGTATCCTAGGCTTGATGATAACCCTAACCCTAACCCTGACACTATCCTAGGGCTGATGCTAACCCTAACCCTAACACTATCCTAGGGCTGATGCTAACCCTAACCCTAACCCTAACACTATCCTAGGCCTCATGCTAACCCTATCCCTAACCCTAACACTCTCCTAGGGCTGAGGCTAACCCTAACCCTAACACTATCCTAGGGCTGATGCTAACCCTAACCCTAACCCAAACACTATCCTAGGGTTGATGCTAACCCTAACCCTAACACTATCCTAGGGCTGATGCTAACCCTAACCCTAACCCTAACACTATCCTTGGGCTGATGCGAACCCTAACCCTAACACTATCCTGGGCCTGATGCTAACCCTAACCCTAACCCTAACACTATCCTAGGGCTGATGCTAACCCTAACACTACCACTATTCTTGGGCTGATGCTAACCCTAACCCTAACCCTAACAATATCCTAGGGCAGATGCTAACCATAACCCTAACCCTAACACTATGCTTGGGCTGATGCTCACCCTAACCCTAACACTATCCTGGGCCTGATGCTAACCCTAACCCTAACCCTAACACTATCCTAGGGCTGATGCTAACCCTAACCCTAACCCTAACACTATCCTAGGGCTGATGCTAACCCTAACCCTAACTCTAACACTATCTTAGGGCTGAGGCTAACCCTAACCCTAACTCTATCCTACGGCTGATGATAACCCTAACCCTAACCCTAACACTATCCTAGGGCTGATGCTAACCCTAACCCTAACACTATCCTAGGGCTGATGCTAACCCTAACCCTAACCCTAACATTATCCTAGGGCTGATGCTAACCCTAACCCTAACTCTAACACTATCTTAAGGCTTAGGCTAACCCTAACCCTAACACTATCCTACGGCTGATGCTAACCCTAACCCTAACACTAACACTATCCTAGGGCTGATGCTAACCCTAACCCTAACACTATCCTAGGGCTGATGCTAACCCTAACCCTAACCCTAACACTATCCTAGGGCTGATGCTAACCCTAACCCTAACACTATCCTAGGCCTGATGATAACCCTAACCCTAACCCTAACACTATCCTAGGGCTGATGCTAACCTTAACGCTAACCCTAACATTATCCCAGGGCTGATGCTAACCCTAACCCTAACACTATCCTAGGGCTGATGCTAACCCTAACCCTAACCCTAACACTATCCTAGGGCGGATGCTAACCCAACCCTAACCCTAACCCTAACACTATCCTAGAGCTGATGCTAACCCTAAACCTAACCGTGACGCTAACCCTAATATTATCCTAGGGCTGATGCTAACCCTAACCCTAACCCTAACACTATCCTAGGGCTGATGCTAACCCTAACACTAACACTATCCTAGGGCTGATGGTAACCCTAACCCTACCCCTAACACTATCCTAGGGCTTATGCTAACCCTAACCCTAACGCTAACACTATCCTAGGGCTGAGGCTAACCCTAACACTAACACTATCCTAGGCCTGATGCTAACCCTAACCCTAACCCTGACACTATCCTAGGGCTGATGCTAACCCTAACCCTAACACTATCCTAGGGCTGATGCTAACCCTAACACTAACACTATCCTAGGGCTGATGCTAACACTATCCCTAACCCTAACACTCTCCAAGGGCTGATGCTAACCCTAACCCTAACCCTAACACTATCCTTGGGCTGATGCTAACCCTAACCCTAAGGCTAACATTATCCTAGGGCAGATGCTAACCCTAACGCTAACCCTAACACTATCCTTGAACTGATGCTAACCCTAACCATAACCCTAACACTATCCTAGCCCTGATGATAACCCTAACCCTAACCCTAACACTATCCTAGGGTTTATGTTAACCCTAACCCTAACACTATCCTATGGCTGATGCTAACCCTAACCCTAACACTAACACTATTGTAGGGCGGAAGTTAACCCTAACCCTAACCCTAACACTATCCTAGGGCTGATGCTAACCCTAACACTAACACTATCCTAGGGCTGATGCTAACCCTAACCCTAACCCTAACATTATCCTAGGGCTGATGCTAACCCTAACCCTAACTCTAACACTATCTTAAGGCTTAGGCTAACCCTAACCCTAACACTATCCTAGGGCTGATGCTAACCCTAACCCTAACACTAACACTATCCTAGGGCTGATGCTAACCCTAACCCTAACACTATCCTAGGGCTGATGCTAACCCTAACCCTAACCCTAACACTATCCTAGGGCTGATGCTAACCCTAACCCTAACACTATCCTAGGCCTGATGATAACCCTAACCCTAACCCTAACACTATCCTAGGGCTGATGCTAACCTTAACGCTAACCCTAACATTATCCCAGGGCTGATGCTAACCCTAACCCTAACACTATCCTAGGGCTGATGCTAACCCTAACCCTAACCCTAACACTATCCTAGGGCGGATGCTAACCCAACCCTAACCCTAACCCTAACACTATCCTAGAGCTGATGCTAACCCTAAACCTAACCGTGACGCTAACCCTAATATTATCCTAGGGCTGATGCTAACCCTAACCCTAACCCTAACACTATCCTAGGGCTGATGCTAACCCTAACACTAACACTATCCTAGGGCTGATGGTAACCCTAACCCTACCCCTAACACTGTCCTAGGGCTTATGCTAACCCTAACCCTAACGCTAACACTATCCTAGGGCTGAGGCTAACCCTAACACTAACACTATCCTAGGCCTGATGCTAACCCTAACCCTAACCCTGACACTATCCTAGGGCTGATGCTAACCCTAACCCTAACACTATCCTAGGGCTGATGCTAACCCTAACACTAACACTATCCTAGGGCTGATGCTAACACTAACCCTAACCCTAACACTCTCCAAGGGCTGATGCTAACCCTAACCCTAACCCTAACACTATCCTAGGGCTGATGCTAACCCTAACCCTAACTCTAACACTATCTTAGGGCTGAGGCTAACCCTAACCCTAACACTATCCTACGGCTGATGATAACCCTAACCCTAACCCTAACACTATCCTAGGGCTGATGCTAACCCTAACCCTAACACTATCCTAGGCCTGATGCTAACCCTAACCCTAACCCTAACACTATCCTTGGGCTGATGCTAACCCTAACCCTAACACTATCCTGGGCCTGATGCTAACCCTAACCCTAACGCTAACACTATCCTAGGGCTGATGCTAACCCTAACCCTAACACTATCCTTGGGCTGATGCTAACCCTAACCCTAACCCTAACAATATCCTAGGGCAGATGCTAACCCTAACGCTAACCCTAACACTATCCTTGAACTGATGCTAACCCTAACCCTAACCCTAACACTATCCTAGGCCTGATGATAACCCTAACCCTAACCCTAACACTATCCTAGGGTTTATGTTAACCCTAACCCTAACACTATCCTAGGGCTGATGCTAACCCTAACCCTAAACCTAACACTATCCTAGGGCGGATGCTAACCCTAACCCTAACCCTAACACTATCCTAGGGCTGATGCTAACCCTAACACTACCACTATCCTAGGGCTGAAGTTAACCCTAACCCTAACCCTATCACTCTCCAAGGGCTGATGCTAACCCTAACCCTAACCCTAACACTATCCTAGGGGTGATGCTAACCCTAACCCTAACACTATCCTAGGGCTGATGCTAACCCTAACCCTAACCCTAACGCTATCCTAGGGTTGATGCTAACCCTAACCCTAACACTATCCTAGGGCTGATGCTAACCCTAACCTTAACCCTAACAGTATCCTAGGGCTGATGCTAACCCTAACCCTAACACTATCCTAGGGCTGATGCTAACCCTAACCCTAACCCTAACACTAACCTAGGGCTGATGCTAACCCTAACCCTAACACTATCCTAGGGCTGATGCTAACCCTAACCCTAACCCTAACACTATCCTAGGGCTGATGCTAACCCTAACACTAACACTATCCTAGGGCTAATGCTAACCCTAACCCTAACCCTAACACTATCCTAGGGCTGATGGTAACCCTAACAGTAACACTATCCTAGGGCTGATGCTAACCCTAACCCTAACCCTAACACTATCCTGGGGCTGATGCTAACCCTAACCCTAACCCAAACACTATCCTAGGGTTGATGCTAACCCTAACCCTAACACTATCCTAGGGCTGATGCTAACCCTAACCCTAACCCTAACACTATCCTTGGGCTGATGCTAACTCTAACCCTAACACTATCCTAGGGCTGATGCTAACCCTAACCCTAACACTATCCTTGGGCTGATGCTAACCCTAACCCTAACCCTAACACTATCCTAGGGCAGATGCTAACCCTAACGCTCACCCTAACAATATCCTTGAACTGATGCTAACCATAACCCTAACCCTAACACTATCCTAGGCCTGATGATAACCCTAACCCTAACCCTAACACTATCCTAGGGTTTATGTTAACCCTAACCCTAACACTATCCTAGGGCTGATGCTAACCCTAACACTAACCCTAACACTATCCTAGGGCGGATGCTAACCCTAACCCTAACCCTAACCCTAACACTATCCTAATGCTGATGCTAACCCTAACACTAACACTATCCTAGGGCTGATGCCAACCCTAACCCTAACCCTAACATTATCCTAGGGCGGATGCTAACCCTAACCCTAACCCTAACACTATCCTAGGGCTGATGCTAACCCTAACACTAACACTATCCTAGGCCTGATGCTAACCCTAACACTAACCCTAACACTATCCTAGGGCTGATGCTAACCCTAACCCTAACACTATCCTAGGGCTGATGCTAACCCTAACCCTAACACTATCCTAGGGCTGATGCTAACCCTAACACTAACACTATCCTTGGGCTGATGCTAACCCTAACCCTAACCCTAACACTATCCTAGGGCAGATGCTAACCCTAACCCTAACTCTAACACTATCTTAGGGCTGAGGCTAACCCTAACCCTAACACTATCCTACGGCTGATGCTAACCCTAACCCTAACCCTAACACTATCCTAGGGCTGATGCTAACCCTAACCCTAACACTATCCTAGGCCTGATGCTAACCCTAACCCTAACCCTAACACTATCCTAGGGCTGATGCTAACCCTAACCCTAACACTATCCTAGGGCTGATGCTAACCCTAACCCTAACCCTAACACTATCCTAGGGCTGATGCTAACCCTAACCCTAACACTATCCTAGGCCTGATGATAACCCTAACCCTAACCCTAACACTATCCTAGGGCTGATGCTAACCCTAACCCAAACACTATCCTAGGACTGATGCTAACCCTAACCCTAACCCTAACACTATCCTAAGTCTGATGCTAACCCTAGACCTCACACTATACTAGGCCTGATGATAACCATAACCCTAACCTTAACACTATATTAGGGCTGATGCTAACCCTAACCCTAAACCTAACACTATCCTAGAGCTGATGCTAACCCTAACCCTAACACTATCCTAGGCCTGATGATAACCCTAACCCTAACCCTGACACTATCCTAGGGCTGATGCTAACCCTAACCCTAACACTATCCTAGGGCTGATGCTAACCCTAACGCTAACCCTAACACTATCCTAGGCCTGATGCTAACCCTATCCCTAACCCTAACACTCTCCTAGGGCTGAGGCTAACCCTAACCCTAACACTATCCTAGGGCTGATGCTAACCCTAACCCTAACCGAAACACTATCCTAAGGTTGATGCTAACCCTAACCCTAACACTATCCTAGGGCTAATGCTAACCCTAACCCTAACCCTAACACTATCCTTGGGCTGATGCTAACCCTAACCCTAACACTATCCTTTGCCTGATGCTAACCCTAACCCTAACCCTAACACTATCCTAGGCCTGATGATAACCCTAACGCTAACCCTAACACTATCCTAGGGCTGATGCTAACCCTAACCCTAACACTATCCTAGGGCTGATGCTAACCCTAACCCTAACCCTAACACTATCCTAAGTCTGATGCTAACCCTAGACCTCACACTATACTAGGCCTGATGATAACCATAACCCTAACCTTAACACTATCCTAGGGCTGATGCTAACCCTAACCCTAACCCTAACACTATCCTAGAGCTGATGCTAACCCTAACCCTAACACTATCCTAGGCCTAATGATAACCCTAACCCTAACCCTGACACTATACTAGGGCTGATGCTAACCCTAACCCTAACACTATCCTAGGGCTGATGCTAACCCTAACCCTAACCCTAACACTATCCTAGGCCTGATGCTAACCCTATCCCTAACCCTAACACTCTCCTAGGGCTGAGGCTAACCCTAACCCTAACACTATCCTAGGGCTGATGCTAACCCTTACCCAAACCCAAACACTATCCTAGGGTTGATGCTAACCCTAACCCTAACACTATCCTAGGGCTGATGCTAACCCTAACCCTAACCCTAACACTATCCTTGGGCTGATGCTAACCCTAACCCTAACACTATCCTGGGCCTGATGCTAACCCTAACCCTAACCCTAACACTATCCTAGGGCTGATGCTAACTCTAACCCTAACACTATCCTTGGGCTGATGCTAACCCTAACCCTAACCCTAACAATATACTAGGGCAGATGCTAACCCTAACGCTCACCCTAACACTATCCTTGAACTGATGCTAACCCTAACCCTAACCCTAACACTATCCTAGGCCTGATGATAACCCTAACCCTAACCCTAACACTATCCTAGGCTTGATGATAACCCTAACCCTAACCCTGACACTATCCTAGGGCTGATGCTAACCCTAACCCTAACACTATCCTAGGGCTGATGCTAACCCTAACCCTAACCCTAACACTATCCTAGGCCTCATGCTAACCCTATCCCTAACCCTAACACTCTCCTAGGGCTGAGGCTAACCCTAACCCTAACACTATCCTAGGGCTGATGCTAACCCTAACCCTAACCCAAACACTATCCTAGGGTTGATGCTAACCCTAACCCTAACACTATCCTAGGGCTGATGCTAACCCTAACCCTAACCCTAACACTATCCTTGGGCTGATGCGATCCCTAACCCTAACACTATCCTGGGCCTGATGCTAACCCTAACCCTAACCCTAACACTATCCTAGGGCTGATGCTAACCCTAACACTACCACTATTCTTGGGCTGATGCTAACCCTAACCCTAACCCTAACAATATCCTAGGGCAGATGCTAACCATAACCCTAACCCTAACACTATGCTTGGGCTGATGCTCACCCTAACCCTAACACTATCCTGGGCCTGATGCTAACCCTAACCCTAACCCTAACACTATCCTAGGGCTGATGCTAACCCTAACCCTAACACTATCCTTGGGCTGATGCTAACCCTAACCCTAAGCCTAACATTATCCTAGGGCAGATGCTAACCCTAACGCTAACCCTAACACTATCCTTGAACTGATGCTAACCCTAACCCTAACACTAACACTATCCTAGCCCTGATGCTAACCCTAATCCTAACTATAACACTATCTTAGGGCTTAGGCTAACCCTAACCCTAACACAATCCTAGGGCTGATGCTAACCCTAACCCTAACCCTAACACTATCCTAGGGCTGATGCTAACCCTAACCCTAACACTATCCTAGGGCTGATGCTAACCCTAACCCTAACCCTAACACTCTCCAAGGGCTGATGCTAACCCTAACCCTAACCCTAACACTATCCTACGGCTGATGCTAACCCTAACCCTAACTCTAACACTATCTTAGGGGTGAGGCTAACCCTAAACCTAACACTATCCTACGGCTGATGATAACCCTAACCCTAACCCTAACACTATCCTAGGGCTGATGCTAACCCTAACCCTAACACTATCCTAGGCCTGATGCTAACCCTAACCCTAACCCTAACACTATCCAAGGGCTGATGCTAACCCAAACCGTAACACTATCCTAGGGCTGATGCTAACCCTAAACCTAACCCAGCACTATCCTAGGGCTGATGCTAACCCTAACCCTAACACTATCCTAGGGCTGATGCTAACCCTAACCCTAACCCTAACACTATCCTAGGGCTGATGCTAACCCTAACCCTAACACTATCCTAGGCCTGATGATAACCCTAACCCTAACCCTAACACTATCCTAGGGCTGATGCTAACCCTAACCCTAACACTATCCTAGGGCTGATGCTAACCCTAACCCTAACCCTAACACTATCCTAAGTCTGATGCTAACCCTAGACCTCACACTATACTAGGCCTGATGATAACCATAACCCTAACCTTAACACTATATTAGGGCTGATGCTAACCCTAACCCTAACCCTAACACTATCCTAGAGCTGATGCTAACCCTAACCCTAACACTATCCTAGGCCTGATGATAACCCTAACCCTAACCCTGACACTATCCTAGGGCTGATGCTAACCCTAACCCTAACACTATCCTAGGGCTGATGCTAACCCTAACGCTAACCCTAACACTATCCTAGGCCTGATGCTAACCCTATCCCTAACCCTAACACTCTCCTAGGGCTGAGGCTAACCCTAACCCTAACACTATCCTAGGGCTGATGCTAACCCTAACCCTAACCCAAACACTATCCTAAGGTTGATGCTAACCCTAACCCTAACACTATCCTAGGGCTAATGCTAACCCTAACCCTAACCCTAACACTATCCTTGGGCTGATGCTAACCCTAACCCTAACACTATCCTGGGCCTGATGCTAACCCTAACCCTAACCCTAACACTATCCTAGGCCTGATGATAACCCTAACCCTAACCCTAACACTATCCTAGGGCTGATGCTAACCCTAACCCTAACACTATCCTAGGGCTGATGCTAACCCTAACCCTAACCCTAACACTATCCTAAGTCTGATGCTAACCCTAGACCTCACACTATACTAGGCCTGATGATAACCATAACCCTAACCTTAACACTATCCTAGGGCTGATGCTAACCCTAACCCTAACCCTAACACTATCCTAGGGCTGATGCTAACCCTAACCCTAACACTATCCTAGAGCTGATGCTAACCCTAAACCTAACCGTGACGCTAACCCTAATATTATCCTAGGGCTGATGCTAACCCTAACCCTAACCCTAACACTATCCTAGGGCTGATGATAACCCTAACACTAACACTATCCTAGGGCTGATGGTAACCCTAACCCTAACCCTAACACTATCCTTGGGCTGATGCTAACCCTAACCCTAACCCTCACAATATACTAGGGCAGATGCTAACCCTAACGCTCACCCTAACACTATCCTTGAACTGATGCTAACCCTAACCCTAACCCTAACACTATCCTAGGCCTGATGATAACCCTAACCCTAACCCTAACACTATCCTAGGCTTGATGATAACCCTAACCCTAACCCTGACACTATCCTAGGGCTGATGCTAACCCTAACCCTAACACTATCCTAGGGCTGATGCTAACCCTAACCCTAACCCTAACACTATCCTAGGCCTCATGCTAACCCTATCCCTAACCCTAACACTCTCCTAGGGCTGAGGCTAACCCTAACCCTAACACTATCCTAGGGCTGATGCTAACCCTAACCCTAACCCAAACACTATCCTAGGGTTGATGCTAACCCTAACCCTAACACTATCCTAGGGCTGATGCTAACCCTAACCCTAACCCTAACACTATCCTTGGAGTGATGCGAACCCTAACCCTAACACTATCCTGGGCCTGATGCTAACCCTAACCCTAACCCTAACACTATCCTAGGGCTGATGCTAACCCTAACACTACCACTAATCTTGGGCTGATGCTAACCCTAACCCTAACCCTAACAATATCCTAGGGCAGATGCTAACCATAACCCTAACCCTAACACTATGCTTGGGCTGATGCTCACCCTAACACTAACACTATCCTGGGCCTGATGCTAACCCTAACCCTAACCCTAACACTATCCTAGGGCTGACGCTAACCCTAACCCTAACACTATCCTTGGGCTGATGCTAACCCTAACCCTAAGCCTAACATTATCCTAGGGCAGATGCTAACCGTAACGCTAACCCTAACACTATCCTTGAACTGATGCTAACCCTAACCCTAACACTAACACTATCCTAGCCCTGATGCTAACCCTAACCCTAACTCTAACACTATCTTAGGGCTTAGGCTAACCCTAACCCTAACACTATCCTAGGGCTGATGCTAACCCTAACCCTAACCCTAACACTATCCTAGGGCTGATGCTAACCCTAACCCTAACACTATCCTAGGGCTGATGCTAACCCTAACCCTAACCCTAACACTCTCCAAGGGCTGATGCTAACCCTAACCCTAACCCTAACACTATCCTACGGCTGATGCTAACCCTAACCCTAACTCTAACACTATCTTAGGGGTGAGGCTAACCCTAAACCTAACACTATCCTACGGCTGATGATAACCCTAACCCTAACCCTAACACTATCCTAGGGCTGATGCTAACCCTAACCCTAACACTATCCTAGGCCTGATGCTAACCCTAACCCTAACCCTAACACTATCCTAGGGCTGATGCTAACCCTAACCGTAACACTATCCTAGGGCTGATGCTAACCCTAAACCTAACCCAGCACTATCCTAGGGCTGATGCTAACCCTAACCCTAACACTATCCTAGGCCTGATGATAACCCTAACCCTAACCCTAACACTATCCTAGGGCTGATGCTAACCCTAAACCTAACACTAACCTAGGGTTGATGCTAACCCTAACCCTAACCCTAACACTATCCTAAGTCTGATGGTAACCCTAGACCTCACAGTATACTAGGCCTGATGATAACCATAACCCTAAACTTAACACTATCCTAGGGCTGATGCTAACCCTAACCCTAACCCTAACACTATCCTAGGCCTGATGATAACCCTAACCCTAACCCTAACACTATCCTAGGGCTAATGCTAACCCTAACCCTAACCCTAACACTATCCTAGGGCTGATGCTAACCCTAACCCTAACACTATCATAGGCCTGATGATAACCCTAACCCTAACCCTAACACTATCCTAGGGCTCATGCTAACCCTAACCCTAACACTATCCTAGGGCTGATGCTAACACTAACCCTAACCCTAAAACTATCCTAGGGCTGATGCTAACCCTAACGCTAACACTATCCTAGGCCTGATGATAACCCTAACCCTAACCCTAACACTATCCTAGGGCTGATGCTAACCCTAACGCTAACCCTAACATTATCCCAGGGCTGATGCTAGCCCTAACCCTAACACTATCCTAGGGCTGATGCTAACCCTAACCCTAACCCTAACACTATCCTAGGGCGGATGCTAACCCAACACTAACCCTAACCCTAACAGTATCCTAGAGCTGATGCTAACCCTAAACCTAACCGTGACGCTAACCCTAATATTATCCTAGGGCTGATGCTAACCCTAACCCTAACGCTAACACTATCCTAGGGCTGAGGCTAACCCTAACCCTAACACTATCCTACGGCGGATGCTAACCCTAACCCTAACCCTAACACTATCCTAAGGCTGATGGTAACCCTAACACTAACACTATCCTAAGCCTGGTGCTAACCCTAACTCTAACCCTAACACTATCCTAGGGTTGATGCTAACCCTAACCCTAATAATATCCTAGGGCTGATGCTAACCCTAACCCTAACCCAAACACTATCCTAGGGTTGATGCTAACCCTAACCCTAACACTATCCTAAGGCTGATGCTAACCCTAACCCTAAACCTAACACTATCCTTGGGCTGATGCTAACCCTAACCCTAACACTATCCTGGGCCTGATGCTAACCCTAACCCTAACCCTAACACTATCCTAGGGCTGATGCTAACCCTAACCCTAACACTATCCTTGGGCTGATGCTAACCCTAACCCTAACCCTAACATTATCCTAGGGCAGATGCTAACCATAACCCTAACCCTAACACTATCCTTGGGCTGATGCTAACCCTAACCCTAACACTATCCTGGGCCTGATGCTAACCCTACCCTAACCCTAACACTATCCTAGGGCTGATGCTAACCCTAACCCTAACACTATCCTTGGGCTGATGCTAACCCTAACCCTAAGCCTAACATTAACCTAGGGCAGATGCTAACCCTAACGCTAACCCTAACACTATCCTTGAACTGATGCTAACCCTAACCCTAACCCTAACACTATCCTATCCCTGATGATAACCCTAACCCTAACCCTAACACTATCCTAGGGTTTATGTTAACCCTAACCCTAACACTATCCTAGGGCTGATGCTAACCCTAACCCTAACCCTAACACTATCCTAGGGCTGATGCTAACCCTAACCCTAACACTATCCTAGGGCTGATGCTAACCCTAACCCTAACCCTAACACTATCCTAGGGCTGATGCTAACCCTAACCCTAACACTATCCTAGAGCTGATGCTAACCCTAAACCTAACCGTGACGCTAACCCTAATATTATCCTAGGGCTGATGCTAACCCTAACCCTAACCCTAACACTATCCTAGGGCTGATGCTAACCCTAACACTAACACTATCCTAGGGCTGATGGTAACCCTAACCCTAACCCTAACACTATCCTTGGGCTGATGCTAACCCTAACCCTAACCCTAACAATATACTAGGGCAGATGCTAACCCTAACGCTCACCCTAACACTATCCTTGAACTGATGCTAACACTAACCCTAACCCTAACACTATCCTAGGCCTGATGATAACCCTAACCCTAACCCTAACACTATCCTAGGCTTGATGATAACCCTAACCCTAACCCTGACACTATCCTAGGGCTGATGCTAACCCTAACCCTAACACTATCCTAGGGCTGATGCTAACCCTAACCCTAACCCTAACACTATCCTAGGCCTCATGCTAACCCTATCCCTAACCCTAACACTCTCCTAGGGCTGAGGCTAACCCTAACCCTAACACTATCATAGGGCTGATGCTAACCCTAACCCTAACCCAAACACTATCCTAGGGTTGATGCTAACCCTAACCCTAACAATATCCTAGGGCAGATGCTAACCCTAACCCTAACCCTAACACTATGCTTGGGCTGATGCGAACCCTAACCCTAACACTATCCTGGGCCTGATGCTAACCCTAACCCTAACCCTAACACTATCCTAGGGCTGATGCTAACCCTAACACTACCACTATCCTTGGGCTGATGCTAACCCTAACCCTAAGCCTAACATTATCCTAGGGCAGATGCTAACCCTAACGCTAACCCTAACACTATCCTTGAACTGATGCTAACCCTAACCCTAACACTAACACTATCCTAACCCTGATGCTAACCCTAACCCTAACTCTAACACTATCTTAGGGCTTAGGCTAACCCTAACCCTAACACTATCCTAGGGCTGATGCTAACCCTAACCCTAACCCTAACACTATCCTAGGGCTGATGCTAACCCTAACCCTAACACTATCCTAGGGCTGATGCTAACCCTAACCCTAACCCTAACACTCTCCAAGGGCTGATGCTAACCCTAACCCTAACCCTAACACTATCCTACGGCTGATGCTAACCCTAACCCTAACTCTAACACTATCTTAGGGGTGAGGCTAACCCTAAACCTAACACTATCCTACGGCTGATGATAACCCTAACCCTAACCCTAACACTATCCTAGGGCTGATGCTAAACCTAACCCTAACACTATCCTAGGCCTGATGCTAACCCTAACCCTAACCCTAACACTATCCTAGGGCTGATGCTAACCCTAACCGTAACACTATCCTAGGGCTGATGCTAACCCTAAACCTAACCCAGCACTATCCTAGGGCTGATGCTAACCCTAACCCTAACACTATCCTAGGCCTGATGATAACCCTAACCCTAACCCTAACACTATCCTAGGGCTGATGCTAACCCTAACCCTAACACTATCCTAGGGTTGATGCTAACCCTAACCCTAACCCTAACACTATCCTAAGTCTGATGGTAACCCTAGACCTCACAGTATACTAGGCCTGATGATAACCATAACCCTAAACATAACACTATCCTAGGGCTGATGCTAACCCTAACCCTAACCTTAACACTATCCTAGAGCTCATGCTAACCCTAACCCTAACACTATCCTAGGCCTGATGCTAACCCTATTCCTAACCCTAACACTCTCCTTGGGCT
This sequence comes from Lemur catta, assembly GCF_020740605.2. Taxonomy (NCBI): domain Eukaryota; kingdom Metazoa; phylum Chordata; class Mammalia; order Primates; family Lemuridae; genus Lemur; species Lemur catta. Next base: position 1,018,741 of record NW_025423856.1, on the reverse strand, counting down.
GATGCTAACCCTAACCCTAACCCTAACAATATCCTAGGGCAGATGCTAACCCTAACGCTAACCCTATCACTATCCTTGAACTGATGCTAACCCTAACCCTAACCCTAACACTATCCTAGGCCTGATGATAACCCTAACCCTAACCCTAACACTATCCTAGGGCTGATGCTAACCCTAACCCTAACCCTAACACTATCCTAGGGCTGATGCTAACCCTAACCCTAACACTATCATAGGCCTGATGATAACCCTAACCCTAACCCTAACACTATCCTAGGGCTGATGCTAACCCTAACCATAACACTATCCTAGGCCTGATGCTAACCCTAACCCTAACCCTAACACTATCCTAGGGCTGATGCGTACCCTAACCCTAACACTATCCTAGGGCTGATGCTAACCCTAACCCTAACCCTAACACTATCCTAGGGCTGATGCTAACCCTAACGCTAACACTATCCTAGGCCTGATGATAACCCTAACCCTAACCCTAACACTATCCTAGGGCTGATGCTAACCCTAACGCTAACCCTAGCATTATCCCAGGGCTGATGCTAGCCCTAACCCTAACACTATCCTAGGGCTGATGCTAACCCTAACACTAACACTATCCTAGGGCTGATGGTAACGCTAACCCTAACCCTAACACTATCCTTGGGCTGATGCTAACCCTAACCCTAACCCTAACAATATACTAGGGCAGATGCTAACCCTAACGCTCACCCTAAAACTATCCTTGAACTGATGCTAACCCTAACCCTAACCCTAACACTATCCTAGGCCTGATGATAACCCTAACCCTAACCCTAACACTATCCTAGGCTTGATGATAACCCTAACCCTAACCCTGACACTATCCTAGGGCTGATGCTAACCCTAACCCTAACAATATCCTAGGGCTGATGCTAACCCTAACCCTAACCCTAACACTATCCTAGGCCTCATGCTAACCCTATCCCTAACCCTAACACTCTCCTAGGGCTGAGGCTAACCCTAACCCTAACACTATCCTAGGGCTGATGCTAACCCTAACCCTAACCCAAACACTATCCTAGGGTTGATGCTAACCCTAACCCTAACACTATCCTAGGGCTGATGCTAACCCTAACCCTAACCCTAACACTATCCTTGGGCTGATGCGAACCCTAACCCTAACACTATCCTGGGCCTGATGCTAACCCTAACCCTAACCCTAACACTATCCTAGGGCTGATGCTAACCCTCACACTACCACTATCCTTGGGCTGATGCTAACACTAACCCTAACCCTAACAATATCCTAGGGCAGATGCTAACCATAACCCTAACCCTAACACTATGCTTGGGCTGATGCTCACCCTAACCCTAACACTATCCTGGGCCTGATGCTAACCCTAACCCTAACCCTAACACTATCCTAGGGCTGATGCTAACCCTAACCCTAACACTATCCTAGGGCTGATGCTAACCCTAACCCTAACCCAAACACTATCCTACGGTTGATGCTAACCCTAACCCTAACACTATCCTAGGGCTGATGCTAACCCTAACCCTATCCCTAACACTATCCTTGGGCTGATGCTAACCCTAACCCTAACACTATCCTGGGCCTGATGCTAACCCTAAACCTAACCCTAACACTATCCTAGGGCTGATGCTAACCCTAACCCTAACACTATCCTTGGGCTGATGCTAACCCTAACCCTAAGCCTAACATTATCCAAGGGCAGATGCTAACCCTAACGCTAACCCTAACACTATCCTTGAACTGATGCTAACCCTAACTCTAACCCTAACACTATCCTAGCCCTGATGATAACCCTAACCCTAACCCTAACACTATCCTAGGGTTTATGTTAACCCTAACCAAAACACTATCCTAGGGCTGATGCTAACTCTAACCCTAACCCTAACACTATCCTAGGGCGGATGCTAACCCTAACCCTAACCCTAACACTATCCTAGGGCTGATGCTAACCCTAACACTAACACTATCCTAGGGCTGATGCTAACCCTAACCCTAACCCTAACATTATCCTAAGGCTGATGCTAACCCTAACCCTAACTCTAACACTATCTTAGGGCTTAGGCTAACCCTAACCCTAACACTATCCTAGGGCTGATGCTAACCCTAACCCTAACCCTAACACTATCCTAGGGCTGATGCTAACCCCAACCCTAACACTATCCTAGGGCTGATGCTAACCCTAACCCTGACCCTAACACTCTCCAAGGGCTGATGCTAACCCTAACCCTAACCCTAACACTATCCTAGGGCTGATGCTAACCCTAACCCTAACTCTAACACTATCTTAGGGCTGAGGCTAACCCTAACCCTAACACTATCCTACGGCTGATGATAACCCTAACCCTAACCGTAACACTATCCTAGGGCTGATGCTAATCCTAACCCTAACACTATCCTAGGCCTGATGCTAACCCTAACCCTAATCCTAACACTATCCTAGGGCTGATGCTAACCCTAACCCTAACACTATCCTAGGGCTGATGCTAACCCTAAACCTAACCTAACACTATCCTAGGGCTGATGCTAACCCTAAACCTAACACTATCCTAGGCCTGATGATAACCCTAACCCTAACCCTAACACTATCCTAGGGCTGATGCTAACCCTAACAATAACACTAACCTAGGGCTGATGCTAACCCTAACCCTAACCCTAACACTATCCTAAGTCTGATGCTAACCCTAGACCTCACACTATACTAGGCCTGATGATAACCATAACCCTAACCTTAACACTATCCTAGGGCTGATGCTAACCCTAACCCTAACCCTAACACTATCCTAGAGCTGATGCTAACCCTAACCCTAACACTATCCTAGGCCTGATGATAACCCTAACCCTAACCCTGACACTATCCTAGGGCTGATGCTAACCCTAACCCTAACACTATCCTAGGGCTGATGCTAACCCTAACCCTAACACTAACCTTGGGCTGATGCTAACCCTAACCCTAACCCTAACAATATCCTCGGGCAGATGCTAACCCTAACGCTAACCCTAACACTATCCTTGAACTGATGCTAACCCTAACCCTAACCCTAACACTATCCTAGGCCTGATGATAACCCGAACCCTAACCCTAACACTATCCTAGGCCTGATGATAACCCTAACCCTAACCCTGACACTATCCTAGGGCTGATGCTAACCCTAACCCTAACACTATCCTAGGGCTGATGCTAACCCTAACCCTAACCCTAACTCTATCCTAGGCCTGATGCTAACCCTATCCCTAACCCTAACACTCTCCTAGGGCTGAGGCTAACCCTAACCCTAACACTATCCTAGGGCTGATGCTAACCCTAACCCTAACCCAAACACTATCCTAGGGTTGATGCTAACCCTAACCCTAACACTATCCTAGGGCTGATGCTAACCCTAACCCTAAACCTAACACTATCCTTGGGCTGATGCTAACCCTAACCCTAACACTATCCTGGGCCTGATGCTAACCCTAACCCTAAACCTAACACTATCCTAGGGCTGATGCTAACCCGAACCCTAACACTATCCTTGGGCTGATGCTAACGCTAACCCTAACCCTAACAATATCCTAGGGCAGATGCTAACCATAACCCTAACCCTAACACTATCCTTGGGCTGATGCTAACCCTAACCCTAACACTATCCTGGGCCTGATGCTAACCCTAACCCTAACCCTAACACTATCCTAGGGCTGATGCTAACCCTAACCCTAACACTATCCTTGGGCTGATGCTAACCCTAACCCTAAGCCTAACATTATCCTAGGGCAGATGCTAACCCTAACGCTAACCCTAACACTATCCTTGAAATGATGCTAACCCTAACCCTAACCCTAACACTATCCTAGCCCTGATGATAACCCTAACCCTAACCCTAACACTATCCAAGGGTTTATGTTAACCCTAACCCTAACACTATCCTAGGGCTGATGCTAAACCTAACCCTAACCCTAACACTATCCTAGGGCGGATGCTAACCCTAACCCTAACCCTAACACTATCCTAGGGCTGATGCTAACCCTAACACTAACAGTATCCTAGGGCTGATGCTAACCCTAAGCCTAACCCTAACATTATCCTAGGGCTGATGCTAACCCTAACCCTAACTCTAACACTATCTTAGGGCTTAGGCTAACCCTAACCCTAACACTATCCTAGGGCTGATGCTAACCCTAACCCTAACCCTAACACTATCCTAGGGCTGATGCTAACCCTAACCCTAACACTATCCTAGGGCTGATGCTAACCCTAACCCTAACCCTAACACTATCCTAGGGCTGATGCTAACCCTAACCCTAACACTATCCTAGGGCTGATGCTAACCCTAACCCTAACCCTAACACTAACCTAGGGCTGATGCTAACCCTAACGCTAACACTATCCTAGGCCTGATGATAACCCTAACCCTAAACCTAACACTATCCTAGGGCTGATGCTAACCCTAACGCTAACCCTAACATTATCCCAGGGCTGATGCTAGCCCTAACCCTAACACTATCCTAGGGCTGATGCTAACCCTAACGCTAACCCTAACATTATCCCAGGGCTGATGCTAGCCCTAACCCTAACACTATCCTAGGGCGGTTGCTAACCCAACACTAACCCTAACCCTCACAGTATCCTAGAGCTGATGCTAACCCTAAACCTAACCGTGACGCTAACCCTAATATTATCCTAGGGCTGATGCTAACCCTAACCCTAACCCTAACACTATCCTAGGGCTGATGCTAACCCTAACCGTAACACTATCCTAGGGCTGATGCTAACCCTAAACCTAACCCAGCACTATCCTAGGGCTGATGCTAACCCTAACCCTAACACTATCCTAGGCCTGATGATAACCCTAACCCTAACCCTAACACTATCCTAGGGCTGATGCTAACCCTAACCCTAACACTATCCTAGGGTTGATGCTAACCCTAACCCTAACCCTAACACTATCCTAAGTCTGATGGTAACCCTAGACCTCACAGTATACTAGGCCTGATGATAACCATAACCCTAAACATAACACTATCCTAGGGCTGATGCTAACCCTAACCCTAACCCTAACACTATCCTAGAGCTCATGCTAACCCTAACCCTAACACTATCCTAGGCCTGATGCTAACCCTATCCCTAACCCTAACACTCTCCTTGGGCTGATGCTAACCCTAACCCTAACCCTAACAATATCCTAGGGCAGATGCTAACCCTAACGCTAACCCTATCACTATCCTTGAACTGATGCTAACCCTAACCCTAACCCTAACACTATCCTAGGCCTGATGATAACCCTAACCCTAACCCTAACACTATCCTAGGGCTGATGCTAACCCTAACCCTAACCCTAACACTATCCTAGGGCTGATGCTAACCCTAACCCTAACACTATCATAGGCCTGATGATAACCCTAACCCTAACCCTAACACTATCCTAGGGCTGATGCTAACCCTAACCATAACACTATCCTAGGCCTGATGCTAACCCTAACCCTAACCCTAACACTATCCTAGGGCTGATGCTAACCCTAACCCTAACACTATCCTAGGGCTGATGCTAACCCTAACCCTAACCCTAACACTATCCTAGGGCTGATGCTAACCCTAACGCTAACACTATCCTAGGCCTGATGATAACCCTAACCCTAACCCTAACACTATCCTAGGGCTGATGCTAACCCTAACGCTAACCCTAGCATTATCCCAGGGCTGATGCTAGCCCTAACCCTAACACTATCCTAGGGCTGATGCTAACCCTAACACTAACACTATCCTAGGGCTGATGGTAACGCTAACCCTAACCCTAACACTATCCTTGGGCTGATGCTAACCCTAACCCTAACCCTAACAATATACTAGGGCAGATGCTAACCCTAACGCTCACCCTAACACTATCCTTGAACTGATGCTAACCCTAACCCTAACCCTAACACTATCCTAGGCCTGATGATAACCCTAACGCTAACCCTAACACTATCCTAGGCTTGATGATAACCCTAACCCTAACCCTGACACTATCCTAGGGCTGATGCTAACCCTAACCCTAACACTATCCTAGGGCTGATGCTAACCCTAACCCTAACCCTAACACTATCCTAGGCCTCATGCTAACCCTATCCCTAACCCTAACACTCTCCTAGGGCTGAGGCTAACCCTAACCCTAACACTATCCTAGGGCTGATGCTAACCCTAACACTACCACTATCCTTGGGCTGATGCTAACACTAACCCTAACCCTAACAATATCCTAGGGCAGATGCTAACCATAACCCTAACCCAAACACTATGCTTGGGCTGATGCTCACCCTAACCCTAACACTATCCTGGGCCTGATGCTAACCCTAACCCTAACCCTAACACTATCCTAGGGCTGATGCTAACCCTAACCCTAACACTATCCTAGGGCTGATGCTAACCCTAACCCTAACCCAAACACTATCCTACGGTTGATGCTAACCCTAACCCTAACACTATCCTAGGGCTGATGCTAACCCTAACCCTATCCCTAACACTATCCTTGGGCTGATGCTAACCCTAACCCTAACACTATCCTGGGCCTGATGCTAACCCTAAACCTAACCCTAACACTATCCTAGGGCTGATGCTAACCCTAACCCTAACACTATCCTTGGGCTGATGCTAACCCTAACCCTAAGCCTAACATTATCCAAGGGCAGATGCTAACCCTAACGCTAACCCTAACACTATCCTTGAACTGATGCTAACCCTAACCCTAACCCTAACACTATCCTAGCCCTGATGATAACCCTAACCCTAACCCTAACACTATCCTAGGGTTTATGTTAACCCTAACCAAAACACTATCCTAGGGCTGATGCTAACTCTAACCCTAACCCTAACACTATCCTAGGGCGGATGCTAACCCTAACCCTAACCCTAACACTATCCTAGGGCTGATGCTAACCCTAACACTAACACTATCCTAGGGCTGATGCTAACCCTAACCCTAACCCTAACATTATCCTAAGGCTGATGCTAACCCTAACCCTAACTCTAACACTATCTTAGGGCTTAGGCTAACCCTAACCCTAACACTATCCTAGGGCTGATGCTAACCCTAACCCTAACCCTAACACTATCCTAGGGCTGATGCTAACCCCAACCCTAACACTATCCTAGGGCTGATGCTAACCCTAACCCTGACCCTAACACTCTCCAAGGGCTGATGCTAACCCTAACCCTAACCCTAACACTATCCTAGGGCTGATGCTAACCCTAACCCTAACTCTAACACTATCTTAGGGCTGAGGCTAACCCTAACCCTAACACTATCCTACGGCTGATGATAACACTAACCCTAACCGTAACACTATCCTAGGGCTGATGCTAATCCTAACCCTAACACTATCCTAGGCCTGATGCTAACCCTAACCCTAATCCTAACACTATCCTAGGGCTGATGCTAACCCTAACCCTAACACTATCCTAGGGCTGATGCTAACCCTAAACCTAACCTAACACTATCCTAGGGCTGATGCTAACCCTAAACCTAACACTATCCTAGGCCTGATGATAACCCTAACCCTAACCCTAACACTATCCTAGGGCTGATGCTAACCCTAACAATAACACTAACCTAGGGCTGATGCTAACCCTAACCCTAACCCTAACACTATCCTAAGTCTGATGCTAACCCTAGACCTCACACTATACTAGGCCTGATGATAACCATAACCCTAACCTTAACACTATCCTAGGGCTGATGCTAACCCTAACCCTAACCCTAACACTATCCTAGAGCTGATGCTAACCCTAACCCTAACACTATCCTAGGCCTGATGATAACCCTAACCCTAACCCTGACACTATCCTAGGGCTGATGCTAACCCTAACCCTAACACTATCCTAGGGCTGATGCTAACCTTAACCCTAAACCTAACACTATCCTAGGACTGATGCTAACCCTATCCCTAACCCTAACACTCTCCTAGGGCTGAGGCTAACCCTAACCCTAACACTATCCTAGGGCTGATGCTAACCCTAACCCTAACCCAAACACTATCCTAGGGTTGATGCTAACCCTAACCCTAACACTATCCTAGGGCTGATGCTAACCCTAACCCTAACCCTAACACTATCCTTGGGCTGATGCTAACCCTAACCCTAACACTATCCTGGGCCTGATGCTAACCTAACCCTGACCCTAACACTATCCTATGGCTGATGCTAACCCTAACCCTAACACTAACCTTGGGCTGATGCTAACCCTAACCCTAACCCTAACAATATCCTCGGGCAGATGCTAACCCTAACGCTAACCCTAACACTATCCTTGAACTGATGCTAACCCTAACCCTAACCCTAACACTATCCTAGGCCTGATGATAACCCGAACCCTAACCCTAACACTATCCTAGGCCTGATGATAACCCTAACCCTAACCCTGACACTATCCTAGGGCTGATGCTAACCCTAACCCTAACACTATCCTAGGGCTGATGCTAACCCTAACCCTAACCCTAACTCTATCCTAGGCCTGATGCTAACCCTATCCCTAACCCTAACACTCTCCTAGGGCTGAGGCTAACCCTAACCCTAACACTATCCTAGGGCTGATGCTAACCCTAACCCTAACCCAAACACTATCCTAGGGTTGATGCTAACCCTAACCCTAACACTATCCTAGGGCTGATGCTAACCCTAACCCTAAACCTAACACTATCCTTGGGCTGATGCTAACCCTAACCCTAACACTATCCTGGGCCTGATGCTAACCCTAACCCTAAACCTAACACTATCCTAGGGCTGATGCTAACCCGAACCCTAACACTATCCTTGGGCTGATGCTAACGCTAACCCTAACCCTAACAATATCCTAGGGCAGATGCTAACCATAACCCTAACCCTAACACTATCCTTGGGCTGATGCTAACCCTAACCCTAACACTATCCTGGGCCTGATGCTAACCCTAACCCTAACCCTAACACTATCCTAGGGCTGATGCTAACCCTAACCCTAACACTATCCTTGGGCTGATGCTAACCCTAACCCTAAGCCTAACATTATCCTAGGGCAGATGCTAACCCTAACGCTAACCCTAACACTATCCTTGAAATGATGCTAACCCTAACCCTAACCCTAACACTATCCTAGCCCTGATGATAACCCTAACCCTAACCCTAACACTATCCAAGGGTTTATGTTAACCCTAACCCTAACACTATCCTAGGGCTGATGCTAAACCTAACCCTAACCCTAACACTATCCTAGGGCGGATGCTAACCCTAACCCTAACCCTAACACTATCCTAGGGCTGATGCTAACCCTAACACTAACAGTATCCTAGGGCTCATGCTAACCCTAAGCCTAACCCTAACATTATCCTAGGGCTGATGCTAACCCTAACCCTAACTCTAACACTATCTTAGGGCTTAGGCTAACCCTAACCCTAACACTATCCTAGGGCTGATGCTAACCCTAACCCTAACCCTAACACTATCCTAGGGCTGATGCTAACCCTAACCCTAACACTATCCTAGGGCTGATGCTAACCCTAACCCTAACCCTAACACTATCCTAGGGCTGATGCTAACCCTAACCCTAACACTATCCTAGGGCTGATGCTAACCCTAACCCTAACCCTAACACTAACCTAGGGCTGATGCTAACCCTAACGCTAACACTATCCTAGGCCTGATGATAACCCTAACCCTAAACCTAACACTATCCTAGGGCTGATGCTAACCCTAACGCTAACCCTAACATTATCCCAGGGCTGATGCTAGCCCTAACCCTAACACTATCCTAGGGCTGATGATAACCCTAACCGTAACCCTAACACTATCCTAGGGCGGTTGCTAACCCAACACTAACCCTAACCCTCACAGTATCCTAGAGCTGATGCTAACCCTAAACCTAACCGTGACGCTAACCCTAATATTATCCTAGGGCTGATGCTAACCCTAACCCTAACCCTAACACTATCCTAGGGCTGATGCTAACCCTAACACTAACACTATCCTAGGGCTGATGCTAACCCTAAACCTACCCCTAACACTATCCTAGGGCTGATGCTAACCCTAACCCTAACCCTAACACTATCCTAGGGCTGATGCTAACCCTAACCCTAACACTATCCTAGGCCTGATGCTAACCCTAACCCTAACACTAACACTATCCTAGGGCTGATGGTAACCCTAACCCTAACCCTAACACTATCCTTGGGCTGATGCTAACCCTAACCCTAACCCTAACAATATACTAGGGCAGATGCTAACCCTAACGCTCACCCTAACACTATCCTTGAACTGATGCTAACCCTAACCCTAACCCTAACACTATCCTAGGCCTGATGATAACCCTAACCCTAACCCTAACACTATCCTAGGCTTGATGATAACCCTAACCCTAACCCTGACACTATCCTAGGGCTGATGCTAACCCTAACCCTAACACTATCCTAGGGCTGATGCTAACCCTAACCCTAACCCTAACACTATCCTAGGCCTCATGCTAACCCTATCCCTAACCCTAACACTCTCCTAGGGCTGAGGCTAACCCTAACCCTAACACTATCCTAGGGCTGATGCTAACCCTAACCCTAACCCAAACACTATCCTAGGGTTGATGCTAACCCTAACCCTAACACTATCCTAGGGCTGATGCTAACCCTAACCCTAACCCTAACACTATCCTTGGGCTGATGCGAACCCTAACCCTAACACTATCCTGGGCCTGATGCTAACACTAACCCTAACCCTAACACTATCCTAGGGCTGATGCTAACCCTAACACTACCACTATCCTTGGGCTGATGGTAACCCTAACCCTAACCCTAACAATATCCTAGGGCAGATGCTAACCATAACCCTAACCCTAACACTATGCTTGGGCTGATGCTCACCCTAACCCTAACACTATCCTGGGCCTGATGCTAACCCTAACCCTAACCCTAACACTATCCTAGGGCTGATGCTAACCCTAACCCTAACACTATCCTTGGGCTGATGCTAACCCTAACCCTAAGCCTAACATTATCCTAGGGCAGATGCTAACCCTAACGCTAACCCTAACACTATCCTTGAACTGATGCTAACCCTAACCCTAACACTAACACTATCCTAACCCTGATGCTAACCCTAACCCTAACTCTAACACTATCTTAGGGCTTAGGCTAACCCTAACCCTAACACTATCCTAGGGCTGATGCTAACCCTAACCCTAACCCTAACACTATCCTAGGGCTGATGCTAACCCTAACCCTAACACTATCCTAGGGCTGATGCTAACCCTAACCCTAACCCTAACACTCTCCAAGGGCTGATGCTAACCCTAACCCTAACCCTAACACTATCCTAGGGCTGATGCTAACCCTAACCCTAACCCTAACACTATCCTAGGGCTGATGCTAACCCTAACCCTAACACTATCATAGGCCTGATGGTAACCCTAACCCTAACCCTAACACTATCCTAGGGCTGATGCTAACCCTAACCATAACACTATCCTAGGCCTGATGCTAACCCTAACCCTAACCCTAACACTATCCTAGGGCTGATGCTAACCCTAACCCTAACACTATCCTACGGCTGATGATAACCCTAACCCTAACCCTAACACTATCCTAGGGCTGATGCTAACCCTAACCCTAACACTATCCTAGGCCTGATGCTAACCCTAACCCTAACCCTAACACTATCCTAGGGCTGATGCTAACCCTAACCGTAACACTATCCTAGGGCTGATGCTAACCCTAAACCTAACCCAGCACTATCCTAGGGCTGATGCTCACCCTAACCCTAACACTATCCTAGGCCTGATGATAACCCTAACCCTAACCCTAACACTATCCTAGGGCTGATGCTAACCCTAACCCTAACACTATCCTAGGGTTGATGCTAACCCTAACCCTAACCCTAACACTATCCTAAGTCTGATGGTAACCCTAGACCTCACAGTATACTAGGCCTGATGATAACCATAACCCTAAACATAACACTATCCTAGGGCTGATGCTAACCCTAACCCTAACCCTAACACTATCCTAGAGCTCATGCTAACCCTAACCCTAACACTATCCTAGGCCTGATGATAACCCTAACCCTAACCCTGACACTATCCTAGGGGTGATGCTAACCCTAACGCTAACACTATCCTAGGGCTGATGCTAACCCTAACCCTAACCCTAACACTATCCTAGGACTGATGCTAACCCTATCCCTAACCCTAACACTCTCCTTGGGCTGATGCTAACCCTAACCCTAACCCTAACAATATCCTAGGGCAGATGCTAACCCTAACGCTAACCCTATCACTATCCTTGAACTGATGCTAACCCTAACCCTAACCCTAACACTATCCTAGGCCTGATGATAACCTTAACCCTAACCCTAACACTATCCTAGGGCTGATGCTAAACCTAACCCTAACCCTAACACTATCCTAGGGCTGATGCTAACCCTAACCCTAACACTATCATAGGCCTGATGATAACCCTAACCCTAACCCTAACACTATCCTAGGGCTGATGCTAACCCTAACCATAACACTATCCTAGGCCTGATGCTAACCCTAACCCTAACCCTAACACTATCCTAGGGCTGATGCTAACCCTAACCCTAACACTATCCTAGGGCTGATGCTAACCCTAACCCTAACCCTAACACTATCCTAGGGCTGATGCTAACCCTAACGCTAACACTATCCTAGGCCTGATGATAACCCTAACCCTAACCCTAACACTATCCTAGGGCTGATGCTAACCCTAACGCTAACCCTAACATTATCCCAGGGCAGATGCTAGCCCTAACCCTAACACTATCCTAGGGCTGATGCTAACCCTAACACTAACACTATCCTAGGGCTGATGGTAACCCTAACCCTAACCCTAACACTATCCTTGGGCTGATGCTAACCCTAACCCTAACCCTAACAATATACTAGGGCAGATGCTAACCCTAACGCTCACCCTAACACTATCCTTGAACTGATGCTACCCCTAACCCTAACCCTAACACTATCCTAGGCCTGATGATAACCCTAACCCTAACCCTAACACTATCCTAGGCTTGATGATAACCCTAACCCTAACCCTGACACTATCCTAGGGCTGATGCTAACCCTAACCCTAACACTATCCTAGGGCTCATGCTAACCCTAACCCTAACCCTAACACTATCCTAGGCCTCATGCTAACCCTATCCCTAACCCTAACACTCTCCTAGGGCTGAGGCTAACCCTAACCCTAACACTATCCTAGGGCTGATGCTAACCCTAACCCTAACCCAAACACTATCCTAGGGTTGATGCTATCCCTAACCCTAACACTATCCTAGGGCTGATGCTAACCCTAACCCTAACCCTAACACTATCCTTGGGCTGATGCGAACCCTAACCCTAACACTATCCTGGGCCTGATGCTAACCCTAACCCTAACCCTAACACTATCCTAGGGCTGATGCTAACCCTAACACTACCACTATCCTTGGGCTGATGCTAACCCTAACCCTAACCCTAACAATATACTAGGGCAGATGCTAACCATAACCCTAACCCTAACACTATGCTTGGGCTGATGCTCACCCTAACCCTAACACTATCCTGGGCCTGATGCTAACCCTAACCCTAACCCTAACACTATCCTAGGGCTGATGCTAACCCTAACCCTAACACTATCCTAGGGCTGATGCTAACCCTAACCCTAACCCAAACACTATCCTACGGTTGATGCTAACCCTAACCCTAACACTATCCTAGGGCTGATGCTAACCCTAACCCTAACCCTAACACTATCCTTGGGCTGATGCTAACCCTAACCCTAACACTATCCTGGGCCTGATGCTAACCCTAAACCTAACCCTAACACTATCCTAGGGCTGATGCTAACCCTAACCCTAACACTATCCTTGGGCTGATGCTAACCCTAACCCTAAGCCTAACATTATCCAAGGGCAGATGCTAACCCTAACGCTAACCCTAACACTATCCTTGAACTGATGCTAACCCTAACCCTAACCCTAACACTATCCTAGCCCTGATGATAACCCTAACCCTAACCCTAACACTATCCTAGGGTTTATGTTAACCCTAACCATAACACTATCCTAGGGCTGATGCTAACTCTAACCCTAACCCTAACACTATCCTAGGGCGGATGCTAACCCTAACCCTAACCCTAACACTATCCTAGGGCTGATGCTAACCCTAACACTAACACTATCCTAGGGCTGATGCTAACCCTAACCCTAACCCTAACATTATCCTAAGGCTGATGCTAACCCTAACCCTAACTCTAACACTATCTTAGGGCTTAGGCTAACCCTAACCCTAACACTATCCTAGGGCTGATGCTAACCCTAACCCTAACCCTAACACTATCCTAGGGCTGGTGCTAACCCCAACCCTAACACTATCCTAGGGCTGATGCTAACCCTAACCCTAACCCTAACACTCTCCAAGGGCTGATGCTAACCCTAACCCTAACCCTAACACTATCCTAGGGCTGATGCTAACCCTAACCCTAACTCTAACACTATCTTAGGGCTGAGGCTAACCCTAACCCTAACACTATCCTACGGCTGATGATAACCCTAACCCTAACCGTAACACTATCCTAGGGCTGATGCTAATCCTAACCCTAACACTATCCTAGGCCTGATGCTAACCCTAACCCTAATCCTAACACTATCCTAGGGCTGATGCTAACCCTAACCCTAACACTATCCTAGGGCTGATGCTAACCCTAAACCTAACCTAACACTATCCTAGGGCTGATGCTAACCCTAACCCTAACACTATCCTAGGCCTGATGATAACCCTAACCCTAACCCTAACACTATCCTAGGGCTGATGCTAACCCTAACCCTAACACTAACCTAGGGCTGATGCTAACCCTAACCCTAACCCTAACACTGTCCTAAGTCTGATGCTAACCCTAGACCTCACACTATACTAGGCCTGATGATAACCATAACCCTAACCTTAACACTATCCTAGGGCTGATGCTAACCCTAACCCTAACCCTAACACTATCCTAGAGCTGATGCTAACCCTAACCCTAACACTATCCTAGGCCTGATGATAACCCTAACCCTAACCCTGACACTATCCTAGGGCTGATGCTAACCCTAACCCTAACACTATCCTAGGGCTGATGCTAACCTTAACCCTAACCCTAACACTATCCTAGGACTGATGCTAACCCTATCCCTAACCCTAACACTCTCCTAGGGCTGAGGCTAACCCTAACCCTAACACTATCCTAGGGCTGATGCTAACCCTAACCCTAACCCAAACACTATCCGAGGGTTGATGCTAACCCTAACCCTAACACTATCCTAGGGCTGATGCTAACCCTAACCCTAACCCTAACACTATCCTAGGGCTGATGCTAACCCTAACCCTAACACTATCCTTGGGCTGATGCTAACGCTAACCCTAACCCTAACAATATCCTAGGGCAGATGGTAACCATAACCCTAACCCTAACACTATCCTTGGGCTGATGCTAACCCTAACCCTAACACTATCCTGGGCCTGATGCTAACCCTAACCCTAACCCTAACACTATCCTAGGGCTGATGCTAACCCTAACCCTAACACTATCCTTGGGCTGATGCTAACCCTAACCCTAAGCCTAACATTATCCTAGGGCAGATGCTAACCCTAACGCTAACCCTAACACTATCCTTGAACTGATGCTAACCCTAACCCTAACCCTAACACTATCCTAGCCCTGATGATAACCCTAACCCTAACCCTAACACTATCCAAGGGTTTATGTTAACCCTAACCCTAACACTATCCTAGGGCTGATGCTAAACCTAACCCTAACCCTAACACTATCCTAGGGCGGATGCTAACCCTAACCCTAACCCTCACACTATCCTAGGGCTGATGCTAACCCTAACACTAACAGTATCCTAGGGCTGATGCTAACCCTAAGCCTAACCCTAACATTATCCTAGGGCTGATGCTAACCCTAACCCTAACTCTAACTCTATCTTAGGGCTTAGGCTAACCCTAACCCTAACACTATCCTAGGGCTGATGCTAACCCTAACCCTAACCCTAACACTATCCTAGGGCTGATGCTAACCCTAACCCTAACACTATCCTAGGGCTGATGCTAACCCTAACCCTAACCCTAACACTATCCTAGGGCTGATGCTAACCCTAACCCTAACACTATCCTAGGGCTGATGCTAACCCTAACCCTAACCCTAACACTAACCTAGGGCTGATGCTAACCCTAACGCTAACACTATCCTAGGCCTGATGATAACCCTAACCCTAAACCTAACACTATCCTAGGGCTGATGCTAACCCTAACGCTACCCCTAACATTATCCCAGGGCTGATGCTAGCCCTAACCCTAACACTATCCTAGGGCTGATGATAACCCTAACCGTAACCCTAACACTATCCTAGGGCGGTTGCTAACCCAACACTAACCCTAACCCTCACAGTATCCTAGAGCTGATGCTAACCCTAAACCTAACCGTGACGCTAACCCTAATATTATCCTAGGGCTGATGCTAACCCTAACCCTAACCCTAACACTATCCTAGGGCTGATGCTAACCCTAACACTAACACTATCCTAGGGCTGATGCTAACCCTAACCCTACCCCTAACACTATCCTAGGGCTGATGCTAACCCTAACCCTAACGCTAACACTATCCTAGGGCTGATGCTAACCCTAATACTAACACTATCCTAGGGCTGATGGTAACCCTAACCCTAACCCTAACACTATCCTTGGGCTGATGCCAACCCTAACCCTAACCCTAACAATATACTAGGGCAGATGCTAACCCTAACGCTCACCCTAACACTATCCTTGAACTGATGCTAACCCTAACCCTAACCCTAACACTATCCTAGGCCTGATGATAACCCTAACCCTAACCCTAACACTATCCTAGGCTTGATGATAACCCTAACCCTAACCCTGACACTATCCTAGGGCTGATGCTAACCCTAACCCTAACACTATCCTAGGGCTGATGCTAACCCTAACCCTAACCCTAACACTATCCTAGGCCTCATGCTAACCCTATCCCTAACCCTAACACTCTCCTAGGGCTGAGGCTAACCCTAACCCTAACACTATCCTAGGGCTGATGCTAACCCTAACCCTAACCCAAACACTATCCTAGGGTTGATGCTAACCCTAACCCTAACACTATCCTAGGGCTGATGCTAACCCTAACCCTAACCCTAACACTATCCTTGGGCTGATGCGAACCCTAACCCTAACACTATCCTGGGCCTGATGCTAACCCTAACCCTAACCCTAACACTATCCTAGGGCTGATGCTAACCCTAACACTACCACTATCCTTGGGCTGATGGTAACCCTAACCCTAACCCTAACAATATCCTAGGGCAGATGCTAACCATAACCCTAACCCTAACACTATGCTTGGGCTGATGCTCACCCTAACCCTAACACTATCCTGGGCCTGATGCTAACCCTAACCCTAACCCTAACACTATCCTAGGGCTGATGCTAACCCTAACCCTAACACTATCCTTGGGCTGATGCTAACCCTAACCCTAAGCCTAACATTATCCTAGGGCAGATGCTAACCCTAACGCTAACCCTAACACTATCCTTGAACTGATGCTAACCCTAACCCTAACACTAACACTATCCTAACCCTGATGCTAACCCTAACCCTAACTCTAACACTATCTTAGGGCTTAGGCTAACCCTAACCCTAACACTATCCTAGGGCTGATGCTAACCCTAACCCTAACCCTAACACTATCCTAGGGCTGATGCTAACCCTAACCCTAACACTATCCTAGGGCTGATGCTAACCCTAACCCTAACCCTAACACTCTCCAAGGGCTGATGCTAACCCTAACCCTAACCCTAACACTATCCTAGGGCTGATGCTAACCCTAACCCTAACCCTAACACTATCCTAGGGCTGATGCTAACCCTAACCCTAACACTATCATAGGCCTGATGGTAACCCTAACCCTAACCCTAACACTATCCTAGGGCTGATGCTAACCCTAACCATAACACTATCCTAGGCCTGATGCTAACCCTAACCCTAACCCTAACACTATCCTAGGGCTGATGCTAACCCTAACCCTAACACTATCCTACGGCTGATGATAACCCTAACCCTAACCCTAACACTATCCTAGGGCTGATGCTAACCCTAACCCTAACACTATCCTAGGCCTGATGCTAACCCTAACCCTAACCCTAACACTATCCTAGGGCTGATGCTAACCCTAACCGTAACACTATCCTAGGGCTGATGCTAACCCTAAACCTAACCCAGCACTATCCTAGGGCTGATGCTCACCCTAACCCTAACACTATCCTAGGCCTGATGATAACCCTAACCCTAACCCTAACACTATCCTAGGGCTGATGCTAACCCTAACCCTAACACTATCCTAGGGTTGATGCTAACCCTAACCCTAACCCTAACACTATCCTAAGTCTGATGGTAACCCTAGACCTCACAGTATACTAGGCCTGATGATAACCATAACCCTAAACATAACACTATCCTAGGGCTGATGCTAACCCTAACCCTAACCCTAACACTATCCTAGAGCTCATGCTAACCCTAACCCTAACACTATCCTAGGCCTGATGATAACCCTAACCCTAACCCTGACACTATCCTAGGGGTGATGCTAACCCTAACGCTAACACTATCCTAGGGCTGATGCTAACCCTAACCCTAACCCTAACACTATCCTAGGACTGATGCTAACCCTATCCCTAACCCTAACACTCTCCTTGGGCTGATGCTAACCCTAACCCTAACCCTAACAATATCCTAGGGCAGATGCTAACCCTAACGCTAACCCTATCACTATCCTTGAACTGATGCTAACCCTAACCCTAACCCTAACACTATCCTAGGCCTGATGATAACCCTAACCCTAACCCTAACACTATCCTAGGGCTGATGCTAAACCTAACCCTAACCCTAACACTATCCTAGGGCTGATGCTAACCCTAACCCTAACACTATCATAGGCCTGATGATAACCCTAACCCTAACCCTAACACTATCCTAGGGCTGATGCTAACCCTAACCATAACACTATCCTAGGCCTGATGCTAACCCTAACCCTAACCCTAACACTATCCTAGGGCTGATGCTAACCCTAACCCTAACACTATCCTAGGGCTGATGCTAACCCTAACCCTAACCCTAACACTATCCTAGGGCTGATGCTAACCCTAACGCTAACACTATCCTAGGCCTGATGATAACCCTAACCCTAACCCTAACACTATCCTAGGGCTGATGCTAACCCTAACGCTAACCCTAACATTATCCCAGGGCAGATGCTAGCCCTAACCCTAACACTATCCTAGGGCTGATGCTAACCCTAACACTAACACTATCCTAGGGCTGATGGTAACCCTAACCCTAACCCTAACACTATCCTTGGGCTGATGCTAACCCTAACCCTAACCCTAACAATATACTAGGGCAGATGCTAACCCTAACGCTCACCCTAACACTATCCTTGAACTGATGCTACCCCTAACCCTAACCCTAACACTATCCTAGGCCTGATGATAACCCTAACCCTAACCCTAACACTATCCTAGGCTTGATGATAACCCTAACCCTAACCCTGACACTATCCTAGGGCTGATGCTAACCCTAACCCTAACACTATCCTAGGGCTCATGCTAACCCTAACCCTAAACCTAACACTATCCTAGGCCTCATGCTAACCCTATCCCTAACCCTAACACTCTCCTAGGGCTGAGGCTAACCCTAACCCTAACACTATCCTAGGGCTGATGCTAACCCTAACCCTAACCCAAACACTATCCTAGGGTTGATGCTAACCCTAACCCTAACACTATCCTAGGGCTGATGCTAACCCTAACCCTAACCCTAACACTATCCTTGGGCTGATGCGAACCCTAACCCTAACACTATCCTGGGCCTGATGCTAACCCTAACCCTAACCCTAACACTATCCTAGGGCTGATGCTAACCCTAACACTACCACTATCCTTGGGCTGATGCTAACCCTAACCCTAACCCTAACAATATACTAGGGCAGATGCTAACCATAACCCTAACCCTAACACTATGCTTGGGCTGATGCTCACCCTAACCCTAACACTATCCTGGGCCTGATGCTAACCCTAACCCTAACCCTAACACTATCCTAGGGCTGATGCTAACCCTAACCCTAACACTATCCTAGGGCTGATGCTAACCCTAACCCTAACCCAAACACTATCCTACGGTTGATGCTAACCCTAACCCTAACACTATCCTAGGGCTGATGCTAACCCTAACCCTAACCCTAACACTATCCTTGGGCTGATGCTAACCCTAACCCTAACACTATCCTGGGCCTGATGCTAACCCTAAACCTAACCCTAACACTATCCTAGGGCTGATGCTAACCCTAACCCTAACACTATCCTTGGGCTGATGCTAACCCTAACCCTAAGCCTAACATTATCCAAGGGCAGATGCTAACCCTAACGCTAACCCTAACACTATCCTTGAACTGATGCTAACCCTAACCCTAACCCTAACACTATCCTAGCCCTGATGATAACCCTAACCCTAACCCTAACACTATCCTAGGGTTTATGTTAACCCTAACCATAACACTATCCTAGGGCTGATGCTAACTCTAACCCTAACCCTAACACTATCCTAGGGCGGATGCTAACCCTAACCCTAACCCTAACACTATCCTAGGGCTGATGCTAACCCTAACACTAACACTATCCTAGGGCTGATGCTAACCCTAACCCTAACCCTAACATTATCCTAAGGCTGATGCTAACCCTAACCCTAACTCTAACACTATCTTAGGGCTTAGGCTAACCCTAACCCTAACACTATCCTAGGGCTGATGCTAACCCTAACCCTAACCCTAACACTATCCTAGGGCTGATGCTAACCCCAACCCTAACACTATCCTAGGGCTGATGCTAACCCTAACCCTAACCCTAACACTCTCCAAGGGCTGATGCTAACCCTAACCCTAACCCTAACACTATCCTAGGGCTGATGCTAACCCTAACCCTAACTCTAACACTATCTTAGGGCTGAGGCTAACCCTAACCCTAACACTATCCTACGGCTGATGATAACCCTAACCCTAACCGTAACACTATCCTAGGGCTGATGCTAATCCTAACCCTAACACTATCCTAGGCCTGATGCTAACCCTAACCCTAATCCTAACACTATCCTAGGGCTGATGCTAACCCTAACCCTAACACTATCCTAGGGCTGATGCTAACCCTAAACCTAACCTAACACTATCCTAGGGCTGATGCTAACCCTAACCCTAACACTATCCTAGGCCTGATGATAACCCTAACCCTAACCCTAACACTATCCTAGGGCTGATGCTAACCCTAACCCTAACACTAACCTAGGGCTGATGCTAACCCTAACCCTAACCCTAACACTATCCTAAGTCTGATGCTAACCCTAGACCTCACACTATACTAGGCCTGATGATAACCATAACCCTAACCTTAACACTATCCTAGGGCTGATGCTAACCCTAACCCTAACCCTAACACTATCCTAGAGCTGATGCTAACCCTAACCCTAACACTATCCTAGGCCTGATGATAACCCTAACCCTAACCCTGACACTATCCTAGGGCTGATGCTAACCCTAACCCTAACACTATCCTAGGGCTGATGCTAACCTTAACCCTAACCCTAACACTATCCTAGGACTGATGCTAACCCTATCCCTAACCCTAACACTCTCCTAGGGCTGAGGCTAACCCTAACCCTAACACTATCCTAGGGCTGATGCTAACCCTAACCCTAACCCAAACACTATCCGAGGGTTGATGCTAACCCTAACCATAACACTATCCTAGGGATGATGCTAACCCTAACCCTAACCCTAACACTATCCTAGGGCTGATGCTAACCCTAACCCTAACACTATCCTTGGGCTGATGCTAACGCTAACCCTAACCCTAACAATATCCTAGGGCAGATGGTAACCATAACCCTAACCCTAACACTATCCTTGGGCTGATGCTAACCCTAACCCTAACACTATCCTGGGCCTGATGCTAACCCTAACCCTAACCCTAACACTATCCTAGGGCTGATGCTAACCCTAACCCTAACACTATCCTTGGGCTGATGCTAACCCTAACCCTAAGCCTAACATTATCCTAGGGCAGATGCTAACCCTAACGCTAACCCTAACACTATCCTTGAACTGATGCTAACCCTAACCCTAACCCTAACACTATCCTAGCCCTGATGATAACCCTAACCCTAACCCTAACACTATCCAAGGGTTTATGTTAACCCTAACCCTAACACTATCCTAGGGCTGATGCTAACCCTAACCCTAACCCTAACACTATCCTAGGGCGGATGCTAACCCTAACCCTAACCCTAACACTATCCTAGGGCTGATGCTAACCCTAACACTAACAGTATCCTAGGGCTGATGCTAACCCTAAGCCTAACCCTAACATTATCCTAGGGCTGATGCTAACCCTAACCCTAACTCTAACACTATCTTAGGGCTTAGGCTAACCCTAACCCTAACACTATCCTAGGGCTGATGCTAACCCTAACCCTAACCCTAACACTATCCTAGGGCTGATGCTAACCCTAACCCTAACACTATCCTAGGGCTGATGCTAACCCTAACCCTAACCCTAACACTATCCTAGGGCTGATGCTAACCCTAACCCTAACACTATCCTAGGGCTGATGCTAACCCTAACCCTAACCCTAACACTAACCTAGGGCTGATGCTAACCCTAACGCTAACACTATCCTAGGCCTGATGATAACCCTAACCCTAACCCTAACACTATCCTAGGGCTAATGCTAACCCTAACGCTAACCCTAACATTATCCCAGGGCTGATGCTAGCCCTAACCCTAACACTATCCTAGGGCTGATGCTAACCCTAACCGTAACCCTAACACTATCCTAGGGCGGTTGCTAACCCAACACTAACCCTAACCCTCACAGTATCCTAGAGCTGATGCTAACCCTAAACCTAACCGTGACGCTAACCCTAATATTATCCTAGGGCTGATGCTAACCCTAACCCTAACCCTAACACTATCCTAGGGCTGATGCTAACCCTAACACTAACACTATCCTAGGGCTGATGCTAACCCTAACCCTACCCCTAACACTATCCTAGTGCTGATGCTAACCCTAACCCTAACGCTAACACTATCCTAGGGCTGAGGCTAACCCTAACCCTATCACTATCCTACGGCTGATGCTAACCCTAACCCTAACCCTAACACTATCCTAAGGCTGATGGTAACCCTAACACTAACACTATCCTAAGCCTGGTGCTAACCCTAAGTCTAACCCTAACACTATCCTAGGGATGATGCTAACCCTAACCCTAATAATATCCTAGGGCTGATGCTAACCCTAACCCTAACACTATCCTAGGGCTGATGCTAACCCTAACCATAACACTATCCTGGGCCTGATGCTAACCCTAACCCTGACCCTAACACTATCCTAGGGCTGATGCTAACCCTAACCCTAACACTAACCTTGGGCTGATGCTAACCCTAACCCTAACCCTAACAATATCCTAGGGCAGATGCTAACCCTAACGCTAACCCTAACACTATCCTTGAACTGATGCTAACCCTAACCCTAACCCTAACACTATCCTAGGCCTGATGATAACCCTAACCCTAACCCTAACACTATCCTAGACCTGATGATAACCCTAACCCTAACCCTGACACTATCCTAGGGCTGATGCTAACCCTAACCCTAACACTATCCTAGGGCTGATGCTAACCCTAACCCTAACCCTAACACTATCCTAGGACTGATGCTAACCCGATCCCTAACCCTAACACTCTCCTAGGGCTGAGGCTAACCCTAACCCTAACACTATCCTAGGGCTGATGCTAACCCTAACCCTAACCCAAACACTATCCTAGGGTTGATGCTAACCCTAACCCTAACACTATCCTAGGGCTGATGCTAACCCTAACCCTAACCCTAACACTATCCTTGGGCTGATGCTAACCCTAACCCTAACACTATCCTGGGCCTGATGTTAACCCTAACCCTGACCCTAACACTATCCTAGGGCTGATGCTAACCCTAACCCTAACACTAACCTTGGGCTGATGCTAACCCTAACCCTAACCCTAACAATATCCTAGGGCAGATGCTAACCCTAACGCTAACCCTAACAGTATCCTTGAACTGATGCTAACCCTAACCCTAACCCTAACACTATCCTAGCCCTGATGATAACACTAACCCTAACCCTAACACTATCCTAGGCCTGATGATAACCCTAAACCTAACCCTGACACTATCCTAGGGCTGATGCTAACCCTAACCCTAACACTATCCTAGGGCTGATGCTAACCCTAACCCTAACCCTAACACTATCCTAGGCCTGATGCTAACCCGATCCCTAACCCTAACACTCTCCTAGGGCTGAGGCTAACCCTAACCCTAACACTATCCTAGGGCTGATGCTAACCCTAACCCTAACCCAAACACTATCCTAGGGTTGATGCTAACCCTAACCCTAACACTATCCTAGGGCTGATGCTAACCCTAACCCTAACCCTAACACTATCCTTGGGCTGATGCTAACCCTAACCCTAACACTATCCTGGGCCTGATGTTAACCCTAACCCTGACCCTAACACTATCCTAGGGCTGATGCTAACCCTAACCCTACCACTATCCTGGGCCTGATGCTAACCCTAACCCTAACACTAACACTGTCCTAGGGCTGATGCTAACCCTAACCCTAACACTATCCTAGGGCTGATGCTAACCCTAACCCTAACCCTAACACTATCCTAGGGCTGATGATAACCCTAACCCTAACACTATCCTAGGGCTGATGCTAACCCTAACCCTAACCCTGACACTATCCTAGGGCTGATGCTAACCCTAACCCTAACACTATCCTAGGGCTGATGCTAACCCTAACACTAACACTATCCTAGGGCTGATACTAACCCTAACCCTAACCCTAACACTCTCCAAGGGCTGATGCTAACCCTAACCCTAACCCTAGCACTATCCTACGGCTGATGATAACCCTAACCCTAACCCTAACGCTATCCTAGGGCGGATGCTAACCCTAACCCTAACACTATCCTAGGCCTGATGCTAACCCTAACCCTAACCCTAACACTATCCTAGGGCTGATGCTAACGCTAACCCTAACACTATCCTAGGGCTGATGCTAACCCTAAACTGAACCCTAACACTATCCTTGGGCTGATGCTAACCCTAACCCTAACACTATCCTTGGCCTGATGCTAACCCTAACCCTAACCCTAACACTATCCTAGGGCTGATGCTAACCCTAACCCTAACACTATCCTTGGGCTGATGCTAACCCTAACCCTAACCCTAACAATATCCTAGGGCAGATGCTAACCCTAACGCTAACCCTAACACTATCCTTGAACTGATGCTAACCCTAACCCTAACCCTAACACTATCCTAGGACTGATGATAACCCTAACCCTAACCCTAACACTATCCTAGCCCTGATGATAACCCTAACCCTAACCCTAACACTATCCTAGGGTTTATGTTAACCCTAACCATAACACTATCCTAGGGCTGATGCTAACTCTAACCCTAACCCTAACAGTATCCTAGGGCGGATGCTAACCCTAACCCTAACCCTAACACTATCCTAGGGCTGATGCTAACCCTAACACTAACACTATCCTAGGGCTGATGCTAACCCTAACCCTAACCCTAACATTATCCTAAGGCTGATGCTAACCCTAACCCTAACTCTAACACTATCTTAGGGCTTAGGCTAACCCTAACCCTAACACTATCCTAGGGCTGATGCTAACCCTAACCCTAACCCAAACACTATCCTAAGGTTGATGCTAACCCTAACCCTAACACTATCCTAGGGCTAATGCTAACCCTAACCCTAACCCTAACACTATCCTTGGGCTGATGCTAACCCTAACCCTAACACTATCCTGGGCCTGATGCTAACCCTAACCCTAACCCTAACACTATCCTAGGCCTGATGATAACCCTAACCCTAACCCTAACACTATCCTAGGGCTGATGCTAACCCTAACCCTAACACTATCCTAGGGCTGATGCTAACCCTAACCCTAACCCTAACACTACCCTAAGTCTGATGCTAACCCTAGACCTCACACTATACTAGGCCTGATGATAACCATAACCCTAACCTTAACACTATCCTAGGGCTGATGCTAACCCTAACCCTAACCCTAACACTATCCTAGAGCTGATGCTAACCCTAACCCAAACACTATCCTAGGCCTAATGATAACCCTAACCCTAACCCTGACACTATACTAGGGCTGATGCTAACCCTAACCCTAACACTATCCTAGGGCTGATGCTAACCCTAACCCTAACCCTAACACTATCCTAGGCCTGATGCTAACCCTATCCCTAACCCTAACACTCTCCTAGGGCTGAGGCCAACCCTAACCCTAACACTATCCTAGGGCTGATGCTAACCCTTACCCAAACCCAAACACTATCCTAGGGTTGATGCTAACCCTAACCCTAACACTATCCTAGGGCTGATGCTAACCCTAACCCTAACCCTAACACTATCCTAGGGCTGATGCTAACCCTAACCATAACACTATCCTGGGCCTGATGCTAACCCTAACCCTGACCCTAACACTATCCTAGGGCTGATGCTAACCCTAACCCTAACACTAACCTTGGGCTGATGCTAACCCTAACCCTAACCCTAACAATATCCTAGGGCAGATGCTAACCCTAACGCTAACCCTAACACTATCCTTGAACTGATGCTAACCCTAACCCTAACCCTAACACTATCCTAGGCCTGATGATAACCCTAACCCTAACCCTAACACTATCCTAGACCTGATGATAACCCTAACCCTAACCCTGACACTATCCTAGGGCTGATGCTAACCCTAACCCTAACACTATCCTAGGGCTGATGCTAACCCTAACCCTAACCCTAACACTATCCTAGGACTGATGCTAACCCGATCCCTAACCCTAACACTCTCCTAGGGCTGAGGCTAACCCTAACCCTAACACTATCCTAGGGCTGATGCTAACCCTAACCCTAACCCAAACACTATCCTAGGGTTGATGCTAACCCTAACCCTAACACTATCCTAGGGCTGATGCTAACCCTAACCCTAACCCTAACACTATCCTTGGGCTGATGCTAACCCTAACCCTAACACTATCCTGGGCCTGATGTTAACCCTAACCCTGACCCTAACACTATCCTAGGGCTGATGCTAACCCTAACCCTAACACTAACCTTGGGCTGATGCTAACCCTAACCCTAACCCTAACAATATCCTAGGGCAGATGCTAACCCTAACGCTAACCCTAACAGTATCCTTGAACTGATGCTAACCCTAACCCTAACCCTAACACTATCCTAGCCCTGATGATAACCCTAACCCTAACCCTAACACTATCCTAGGCCTGATGATAACCCTAAACCTAACCCTGACACTATCCTAGGGCTGATGCTAACCCTAACCCTAACACTATCCTAGGGCTGATGCTAACCCTAACCCTAACCCTAACACTATCCTAGGCCTGATGCTAACCCGATCCCTAACCCTAACACTCTCCTAGGGCTGAGGCTAACCCTAACCCTAACACTATCCTAGGGCTGATGCTAACCCTAACCCTAACCCAAACACTATCCTAGGGTTGATGCTAACCCTAACCCTAACACTATCCTAGGGCTGATGCTAACCCTAACCCTAACCCTAACACTATCCTTGGGCTGATGCTAACCCTAACCCTAACACTATCCTGGGCCTGATGTTAACCCTAACCCTGACCCTAACACTATCCTAGGGCTGATGCTAACCCTAACCCTACCACTATCCTGGGCCTGATGCTAACCCTAACCCTAACACTAACACTGTCCTAGGGCTGATGCTAACCCTAACCCTAACACTATCCTAGGGCTGATGCTAACCCTAACCCTAACCCTAACACTATCCTAGGGCTGATGATAACCCTAACCCTAACACTATCCTAGGGCTGATGCTAACCCTAACCCTAACCCTGACACTATCCTAGGGCTGATGCTAACCCTAACCCTAACACTATCCTAGGGCTGATGCTAACCCTAACACTAACACTATCCTAGGGCTGATACTAACCCTAACCCTAACCCTAACACTCTCCAAGGGCTGATGCTAACCCTAACCCTAACCCTAGCACTATCCTACGGCTGATGATAACCCTAACCCTAACCCTAACGCTATCCTAGGGCGGATGCTAACCCTAACCCTAACACTATCCTAGGCCTGATGCTAACCCTAAACCTAACCCTAACACTATCCTAGGGCTGATGCTAACGCTAACCCTAACACTATCCTAGGGCTGATGCTAACCCTAAACTGAACCCTAACACTATCCTTGGGCTGATGCTAACCCTAACCCTAACACTATCCTTGGCCTGATGCTAACCCTAACCCTAACCCTAACACTATCCTAGGGCTGATGCTAACCCTAACCCTAACACTATCCTTGGGCTGATGCTAACCCTAACCCTAACCCTAACAATATCCTAGGGCAGATGCTAACCCTAACGCTAACCCTAACACTATCCTTGAACTGATGCTAACCCTAACCCTAACCCTAACACTATCCTAGGACTGATGATAACCCTAACCCTAACCCTAACACTATCCTAGCCCTGATGATAACCCTAACCCTAACCCTAACACTATCCTAGGGTTTATGTTAACCCTAACCATAACACTATCCTAGGGCTGATGCTAACTCTAACCCTAACCCTAACAGTATCCTAGGGCGGATGCTAACCCTAACCCTAACCCTAACACTATCCTAGGGCTGATGCTAACCCTAACACTAACACTATCCTAGGGCTGATGCTAACCCTAACCCTAACCCTAACATTATCCTAAGGCTGATGCTAACCCTAACCCTAACTCTAACACTATCTTAGGGCTTAGGCTAACCCTAACCCTAACACTATCCTAGGGCTGATGCTAACCCTAACCCTAACCCAAACACTATCCTAAGGTTGATGCTAACCCTAACCCTAACACTATCCTAGGGCTAATGCTAACCCTAACCCTAACCCTAACACTATCCTTGGGCTGATGCTAACCCTAACCCTAACACTATCCTGGGCCTGATGCTAACCCTAACCCTAACCCTAACACTATCCTAGGCCTGATGATAACCCTAACCCTAACCCTAACACTATCCTAGGGCTGATGCTAACCCTAACCCTAACACTATCCTAGGGCTGATGCTAACCCTAACCCTAACCCTAACACTACCCTAAGTCTGATGCTAACCCTAGACCTCACACTATACTAGGCCTGATGATAACCATAACCCTAACCTTAACACTATCCTAGGGCTGATGCTAACCCTAACCCTAACCCTAACACTATCCTAGAGCTGATGCTAACCCTAACCCAAACACTATCCTAGGCCTAATGATAACCCTAACCCTAACCCTGACACTATACTAGGGCTGATGCTAACCCTAACCCTAACACTATCCTAGGGCTGATGCTAACCCTAACCCTAACCCTAACACTATCCTAGGCCTGATGCTAACCCTATCCCTAAACCTAACACTCTCCTAGGGCTGAGGCCAACCCTAACCCTAACACTATCCTAGGGCTGATGCTAACCCTTACCCAAACCCAAACACTATCCTAGGGTTGATGCTAACCCTAACCCTAACACTATCCTAGGGCTGATGCTAACCCTAACCCTAACCCTAACACTATCCTTGGGCTGATGCTAACCCTAACCCTAACACTATCCTGGGCCTGATGCTAACCCTAACCCTAACCCTAACACTATCCTAGGGCTGATGCTAACCCTAACCCTAACACTATCCTTGGGCTGATGCTAACCCTAACCCTAACCCTAACAATATACTAGGGCAGATGCTAACCCTAACGCTCACCCTAACACTATCCTTGAACTGATGCTAACCCTAACCCTAACCCTAACACTATCCTAGGCCTGATGATAACCCTAACCCTAACCCTAACACTATCCTAGGCTTGATGATAACCCTAACCCTAACCATGACACTATCCTAGGGCTGATGCTAACCCTAACCCTAACACTATCCTAGGGCTGATGCTAACCCTAACCCTAACCCTAACACTATCCTAGGCCTCATGCTAACCCTATCCCTAACCCTAACACTCTCCTAGGGCTGAGGCTAACCCTAACCCTAACACTATCCTAGGGCTGATGCTAACCCTAACCCTAACCCAAACACTATCCTAGGGTTGATGCTAACCCTAACCCTAACACTATCCTAGGGCTGATGCTAACCCTAACCCTAACCCTAACACTATCCTAGGGCTGATGCTAACCCTAACACTACCACTATTCTTGGGCTGATGCTAACCCTAACCCTAACCCTAACAATATCCTAGGGCAGATGCTAACCATAACCCTAACCCTAACACTATGCTTGGGCTGATGCTCACCCTAACCCTAACACTATCCTGGGCCTGATGCTAACCCTAACCCTAACCCTAACACTATCCTAGGGCTGATGCTAACCCTAACCCTAACACTATCCTTGGGCTGATGCTAACCCTAACCCTAAGCCTAACATTATCCTAGGGCAGATGCTAACCCTAACGCTAACCCTAACACTATCCTTGAACTGATGCTAACCCTAACCCTAATACTAACACTATCCTAGCCCTGATGCTAACCCTAACCCTAACTCTAACACTATCTTAGGGCTTAGGCTAACCCTAACCCTAACACTAACCTAGGGCTGATGCTAACCCTAACCCTAACCCTAACACTATCCTAGGGCTGATGCTAACCCTAACCCTAACACTATCCTAGGGCTGATGCTAACCCTAACCCTAACCCTAACACTCTCCAAGGGCTGATGCTAACCCTAACCCTAACCCTAACACTATCCTATGGCTGATGCTAACCCTAACCCTAACTCTAACACTATCTTAGGGGTGAGGCTAACCCTAAACCTAACACTATCCTACGGCTGATGATAACCCTAACCCTAACCCTAACACTATCCTAGGGCTGATGCTAACCCTAACCCTAACACTATCCTAGGCCTGATGCTAACCCTAACCCTAACCCTAACACTATCCTAGGGCTGATGCTAACCCTAACCGTAACACTATCCTAGGGCTGATGCTAACCCTAAACCTAACCCAGCACTATCCTAGGGCTGATGCTAACCCTAACCCTAACACTATCCTAGGCCTGATGATAACCCTAACCCTAACCCTAACACTATCCTAGGGCTGATGCTAACCCTAACCCTAACACTATCCTAGGGTTGATGCTAACCCTAACCCTAACCCTAACACTATCCTAAGTCTGATGGTAACCCTAGACCTCACAGTATACTAGGCCTGATGATAACCATAACCCTAAACTTAACACTATCCTAGGGCTGATGCTAACCCTAACCCTAACCCTAACACTATCCTAGAGCTCATGCTAACCCTAACCCTAACACTATCCTAGGCCTGATGATAACCCTAACCCTAACCCTGACACTATCCTAGGGCTGATGCTAACCCTAACGCTAACACTATCCTAGGGCTGATGCTAACCCTAACCCTAACCCTAACACTATCCTAGGACTTATGCTAACCCTATCCCTAACCCTAACACTCTCCTTGGGCTGATGCTAACCCTAACCCTAACCCTAACAATATCCTAGGGCAGATGCTAAACCTAACGCTAACCCTATCACTATCCTTGAACTGATGCTAACCCTAACCCTAACCCTAACACTATCCTAGGCCTGATGATAACCCTAACCCTAACCCTAACACTATCCTAGGGCTGATGCTAACCCTAACCCTAACCCTAACACTATCCTAGGGCTGATGCTAACCCTAACCCTAACACTATCATAGGCCTGATGATAACCCTAACCCTAACACTAACACTATCCTAGGGCTGATGCTAACCCTAACCATAACACTATCCTAGGCCTGATGCTAACCCTAACCCTAACCCTAACACTATCCTAGGGCTGATGCTAACCCTAACCCTAACACTATCCTAGGGCTGATGCTAACCCTAACCCTAACCCTAACACTATCCTAGGGCTGATGCTAACCCTAACGCTAACACTATCCTAGGCCTGATGATAACCCTAACCCTAACCCTAACACTATCCTAGGGCTGATGCTAACCCTAACGCTAACCCTAACATTATCCCAGGGCTGATGCTAGCCCTAACCCTAACACTATCCTAGGGCTGATGCTAACCCTAACCCTAACCCTAACACTATCCTAGAGCTGATGCTAACCCTAACCCAAACACTATCCTAGGCCTAATGATAACCCTAACCCTAACCCTGACACTATACTAGGGCTGATGCTAACCCTAACCCTAACACTATCCTAGGGCTGATGCTAACCCTAACCCTAACCCTAACACTATCCTAGGCCTGATGCTAACCCTATCCCTAACCCTAACACTCTCCTAGGGCTGAGGCTAACCCTAACCCTAACACTATCCTAGGGCTGATGCTAACCCTTACCCAAACCCAAACACTATCCTAGGGTTGATGCTAACCCTAACCCTAACACTATCCTAGGGCTGATGCTAACCCTAACCCTAACCCTAACACTATCCTTGGGCTGATGCTAACCCTAACCCTAACACTATCCTGGGCCTGATGCTAGCCCTAACCCTAACCCTAACACTATCCTAGGGCTGATGCTAACCCTAACCCTAACACTATCCTTGGGCTGATGCTAACCCTAACCCTAACCCTAACAATATACTAGGGCAGATGCTAACCCTAACGCTCACCCTAACACTATCCTTGAACTGATGCTAACCCTAACCCTAACCCTAACACTATCCTAGGCCTGATGATAACCCTAACCCTAACCCTAACACTATCCTAGGCTTGATGATAACCCTAACCCTAACCATGACACTATCCTAGGGCTGATGCTAACCCTAACCCTAACACTATCCTAGGGCTGATGCTAACCCTAACCCTAACCCTAACACTATCCTAGGCCTCATGCTAACCCTATCCCTAACCCTAACACTCTCCTAGGGCTGAGGCTAACCCTAACCCTAACACTATCCTAGGGCTGATGCTAACCCTAACCCTAACCCAAACACTATCCTAGGGTTGATGCTAACCCTAACCCTAACACTATCCTAGGGCTGATGCTAACCCTAACCCTAACCCTAACACTATCCTAGGGCTGATGCTAACCCTAACACTACCACTATTCTTGGGCTGATGCTAACCCTAACCCTAACCCTAACAATATCCTAGGGCAGATGCTAACCATAACCCTAACCCTAACACTATGCTTGGGCTGATGCTCACCCTAACCCTAACACTATCCTGGGCCTGATGCTAACCCTAACCCTAACCCTAACACTATCCTAGGGCTGATGCTAACCCTAACCCTAACACTATCCTTGGGCTGATGCTAACCCTAACCCTAAGCCTAACATTATCCTAGGGCAGATGCTAACCCTAACGCTAACCCTAACACTATCCTTGAACTGATGCTAACCCTAACCCTAACACTAACACTATCCTAGCCCTGATGCTAACCCTAACCCTAACTCTAACACTATCTTAGGGGTAGGCTAACCCTAACCCTAACACTAACCTAGGGCTGATGCTAACCCTAACCCTAACCCTAACACTATCCTAGGGCTGATGCTAACCCTAACCCTAACACTATCCTAGGGCTGATGCTAACCCTAACCCTAACCCTAACACTCTCCAAGGGCTGATGCTAACCCTAACCCTAACCCTAACACTATCCTACGGCTGATGCTAACCCTAACCCTAACTCTAACACTATCTTAGGGGTGAGGCTAACCCTAAACCTAACACTATCCTACGGCTGATGATAACCCTAACCCTAACCCTAACACTATCCTAGGGCTGATGCTAACCCTAACCCTAACACTATCCTAGGCCTGATGCTAACCCTAACCCTAACCCTAACACTATCCTAGGGCTGATGCTAACCCTAACCGTAACACTATCCTAGGGCTGATGCTAACCCTAAACCTAACCCAGCACTATCCTAGGGCTGATGCTAACCCTAACCCTAACACTATCCTAGGCCTGATGATAACCCTAACCCTAACCCTAACACTATCCTAGGGCTGATGCTAACCCTAACCCTAACACTATCCTAGGGTTGATGCTAACCCTAACCCTAACCCTAACACTATCCTAAGTCTGATGGTAACCCTAGACCTCACAGTATACTAGGCCTGATGATAACCATAACCCTAAACTTAACACTATCCTAGGGCTGATGCTAACCCTAACCCTAACCCTAACACTATCCTAGAGCTCATGCTAACCCTAACCCTAACACTATCCTAGGCCTGATGATAACCCTAACCCTAACCCTGACACTATCCTAGGGCTGATGCTAACCCTAACGCTAACACTATCCTAGGGCTGATGCTAACCCTAACCCTAACCCTAACACTATCCTAGGACTTATGCTAACCCTATCCCTAACCCTAACACTCTCCTTGGGCTGATGCTAACCCTAACCCTAACCCTAACAATATCCTAGGGCAGATGCTAACCCTAACGCTAACCCTATCACTATCCTTGAACTGATGCTAACCCTAACCCTAACCCTAACACTATCCTAGGCCTGATGATAACCCTAACCCTAACCCTAACACTATCCTAGGGCTGATGCTAACCCTAACCCTAACCCTAACACTATCCTAGGGCTGATGCTAACCCTAACCCTAACACTATCATAGGCCTGATGATAACCCTAACCCTAACACTAACACTATCCTAGGGCTGATGCTAACCCTAACCATAACACTATCCTAGGCCTGATGCTAACCCTAACCCTAACCCTAACACTATCCTAGGGCTGATGCTAACCCTAACCCTAACACTATCCTAGGGCTGATGCTAACCCTAACCCTAACCCTAACACTATCCTAGGGCTGATGCTAACCCTAACGCTAACACTATCCTAGGCCTGATGATAACCCTAACCCTAACCCTAACACTATCCTAGGGCTGATGCTAACCCTAACGCTAACCCTAACATTATCCCAGGGCTGATGCTAGCCCTAACCCTAACACTATCCTAGGGCTGATGCTAACCCTAACCCTAACCCTAACACTATCCTAGGGCGGATGCTAACCCAACACTAACCCTAACCCTAACAGTATCCTAGAGCTGATGCTAACCCTAAACCTAACCGTGACGCTAACCCTAATATTATCCTAGGGCTGATGCTAACCCTAACCCTAACGCTAACACTATCCTAGGGCTGAGGCTAACCCTAACCCTAACACTATCCTACGGCTGATGCTAACCCTAACCCTAACCCTAACACTATCCTAAGGCTGATGGTAACCCTAACACTAACACTATCCTAAGCCTGGTGCTAACCCTAACTCTAACCCTAACACTATCCTAGGGTTGATGCTAACCCTAACACTAATAATATCCTAGGGCTGATGCTAACCCTAACCCTAACCCAAACACTATCCTAGGGTTGATGCTAACCCTAACCCTAACACTATCCTAAGGCTGATGCTAACCCTAACCCTAAACCTAACACTATCCTTGGGCTGATGCTAACCCTAACCCTAACACTATCCTGGGACTGATGCTAACCCTAACCCTAACCCTAACACTATCCTAGGGCTGATGCTAACCCTAACCCTAACACTATCCTTGGGCTGATGCTAACCCTAACCCTAACCCTATTATTATCCTAGGGCAGATGCTATCCATAACCCTAACCCTAACACTATCCTTGGGCTGATGCTAACCCTAACTCTAACACTATCCTGGGCCTGATGCTAACCCTAACCCTAACCCTAACACTATCCTATCCCTGATGATAACCCTAACCCTAACCCTAACACTATCCTAGGGTTTATGTTAACCCTAACCCTAACACTATCCTAGGGCTGATGCTAACCCTAACCCTAACCCTAACACTATCCTAGGGCTGATGCTAACCCTAACCCTAACACTATCCTAGGGCTGATGCTAACCCTAACCCTAACCCTAACACTATCCTAGGGCTGATGCTACCCCTAACCCTAACACTATCCTAGGCCTGATGATAACCATAACCCTAACCCTAACACTATCCTATGGCTGATGCTAACCCTAACGCTAACCCTAACATTATCCCAGGGCTGATGCTAACCCTAACCCTAACACTATCCTAGGGCTGATGCTAACCCTAACCCTAACCCTAACACTATCCTAGGGCGGATGCTAACTCAAGCCTAACCCTAACCCTAACACTATCCTAGAGCTGATGCTAACCCTAAACCTAACCGTGACGCTAACCCTAATATTATCCTAGGGCTGATGCTAACCCTAACCCTAACCCTAACACTATCCTAGGGCTGATGCTAACCCTAACACTAACACTATCCTAGGGCTGATGCTAACCCTAACCCTACCCCTAACACTATCCTAGGGCTGATGCTAACCCTAACCCTAACGCTAACACTATCCTAGGGCTGAGGCTAACCCTAACCCTAACACTATCCTACGGCTGATGCTAACCCTAACCCTAACCCTAACACTATCCTAAGTCTGATGGTAACCCTAACACTAACACTATCCTAAGCCTGGTGCTAACCCTAACTCTAACCCTAACACTATCCTAGGGCTGATGCTAACCCTAACCCTAATAATATCCTAGGGCTGATGCTAACAGTAACCCTAACCCTAACACTATCCTAGGGCTGATGCTAACCCTAACCCTAACCCTAACACTATCCTAGGGCTGATGCTAACCCTAACCCCAACACTATCATAGGCCTGATGATAACCCTAACCCTAACCCTAACACTATCCTAGGGCTGATGCTAACCCTAACCATAACACTATCCTAGGCCTGATGCTAACCCTAACCCTAACCCTAACACTATCCTAGGGCTGATGCTAACCCTAACCCTAACACTATCCTAGGTCTGATGCTAACCCTAACCCTAACCCTAACACTATCCTAGGGCTGATGCTAACCCTAACCCTATCACTATCATAGGCCTGATGATAACCATAACCCTAACCCTAACACTATCCTAGGGCTGATGCTAACCCTAACCCTAACACTATCCTAGGACTGATGCTAACCCTAACCCTAACGCTAACACTATCCTAGGGCTGATGCTAACCCTAACCCTAACACTATCCTTGGGCTCATGCTAACCCTAACCCTAACCCTAACACTATCCTAGGGCTGATGCTAACCCTAACCTTAACACTATCCTAGGCCTGATGATAACCCTAACACTAACCCTAACACTATCCTAGGGCTGATGCTAACCCTAAACCTAACACTATCCTAGGGCTGATGCTAACCCTAACCCTAACACTAACACTATCCTAGGGCTGATGCTAACCCTAACGCTAACCCTAAAACTATCCTTGAACTGATGCTAACCCTAACCCTAACCCTAACACTATCCTAGGCCTGATGATAACCCTAACCCTAACCCTAACACTATCCTAGGGTTTATGTTAACCCTAACCCTAACACTCTCCTAGGGCTGATGCTAACCCTAACCCTACCACTATCCTGGGCCTGATGCTAACCCTAACCCTAACACTAACACTGTCCTAGGGCTGATGCTAACCCTAACCCTAACACTATCCTAGAGCTGATGCTAACCCTAAACCTAACCGTGACGCTAACCCTAATATTATCCTAGGGCTGATGCTAACCCTAACCCTAACCCTAACACTATCCTAGGGCTGATGATAACCCTAACACTAACACTATCCTAGGGCTGATGGTAACCCTAACCCTAACCCTAACACTATCCTTGGGCTGATGCTAACCCTAACCCTAACCCTCACAATATACTAGGGCAGATGCTAACCCTAACGCTCACCCTAACACTATCCTTGAACTGATGCTAACCCTTACCCTAACCCTAACACTATCCTAGGCCTGATGATAACCCTAACCCTAACCCTAACACTATCCTAGGCTTGATGATAACCCTAACCCTAACCCTGACACTATCCTAGGGCTGATGCTAACCCTAACCCTAACACTATCCTAGGGCTGATGCTAACCCTAACCCTAACCCTAACACTATCCTAGGCCTCATGCTAACCCTATCCCTAACCCTAACACTCTCCTAGGGCTGAGGCTAACCCTAACCCTAACACTATCCTAGGGCTGATGCTAACCCTAACCCTAACCCAAACACTATCCTAGGGTTGATGCTAACCCTAACCCTAACACTATCCTTGGGCTGATGCTAACCCTAACCCTAACCCTAACACTATCCTTGGAGTGATGCGAACCCTAACCCTAACACTATCCTGGGCCTGATGCTAACCCTAACCCTAACCCTAACACTATCCTAGGGCTGATGCTAACCCTAACACTACCACTATCCTTGGGCTGATGCTAACCCTAACCCTAACCCTAACAATATCCTAGGGCAGATGCTAACCATAACCCTAACCCTAACACTATGCTTGGGCTTATGCTCACCCTAACCCTAACACTATCCTGGGCCTGATGCTAACCCTAACCCTAACCCTAACACTATCCTTGGGCTGATGCTAACCCTAACCCTAACACTATCCTTGGGCTGATGCTAACCCTAACCCTAAGCCTAACATTATCCTAGGGCAGATGCTAACCGTAACGCTAACCCTAACACTATCCTTGAACTGATGCTAACCCTAACCCTAACACTAACACTATCCTAGCCCTGATGCTAACCCTAACCCTAACTCTAACACTATCTTAGGGCTTAGGCTAACCCTAACCCTAACACTATCCTAGGGCTGATGCTAACCCTAACCCTAACCCTAACACTATCCTAGGGCTGATGCTAACCCTAACCCTAACACTATCCTAGGGCTGATGCTAACCCTAACCCTAACCCTAACACTCTCCAAGGGCTGATGCTAACCCTAACCCTAACCCTAACACTATCCTACGGCTGATGCTAACCCTAACCCTAACTCTAACACTATCTTAGGGGTGAGGCTAACCCTAAACCTAACACTATCCTACGGCTGATGATAACCCTAACCCTAACCCTAACACTATCCTAGGGCTGATGCTAACCCTAACCCTAACACTATCCTAGGCCTGATGCTAACCCTAAACCTAACCCTAACACTATCCTAGGGCTGATGCTAACCCTAACCGTAACACTATCCTAGGGCTGATGCTAACCCTAAACCTAACCCAGCACTATCCTAGGGCTGATGCTAACCCTAACCCTAACACTATCCTAGGCCTGATGATAACCCTAACCCTAACCCTAACACTATCCTAGGGCTGATGCTAACCCTAAACCTAACACTAACCTAGGGTTGATGCTAACCCTAACCCTAACCCTAACACTATCCTAAGTCTGATGGTAACCCTAGACCTCACAGTATACTAGGCCTGATGATAACCATAACCCTAAACTTAACACTATCCTAGGGCTGATGCTAACCCTAACCCTAACCCTAACACTATCCTAGAGCTCATGCTAACCCTAACCCTAACACTATCCTAGGCCTGATGATAACCCTAACCCTAACCCTGACACTATCCTAGGGCTGATGCTAACCCTAACGCTAACACTATCCTAGGGCTGATGCTAACCCTAACCCTAACCCTAACACTATCCTAGGACTGATGCTAACCCTATCCCTAACCCTAACACTCTCCTTGGGCTGATGCTAACCCTAACCCTAACCCTAACAATATCCTAGGGAAGATGCTAACCCTAACGCTAACCCTATCACTATCCTTGAACTGATGCTAACACTAACCCTAACCCTAACACTATCCTAGGCCTGATGATAACCCTAACCCTAACCCTAACACTATCCTACGGCTAATGCTAACCCTAACCCTAACCCTAACACTATCCTAGGGCTGATGCTAACCCTAACCCTAACACTATCATAGGCCTGATGATAACCCTAACCCTAACCCTAACACTATCCTAGGGCTCATGCTAACCCTAACCCTAACACTATCCTAGGGCTGATGCTAACCCTAACCCTAACCCTAACACTATCCTAGGGCTGATGCTAACCCTAACGCTAACACTATCCTAGGCCTGATGATAACCCTAACCCTAACCCTAACACTATCCTAGGGCTGATGCTAACCCTAACGCTAACCCTAACATTATCCCAGGGCTGATGCTAGCCCTAACCCTAACACTATCCTAGGGCTGATGCTAACCCTAACCCTAACCCTAACACTATCCTAGGGCGGATGCTAACCCAACACTAACCCTAACCCTAACAGTATCCTAGAGCTGATGCTAACCCTAAACCTAACCGTGACGCTAACCCTAATATTATCCTAGGGCTGATGCTAACCCTAACCCTAACGCTAACACTATCCTAGGGCTGAGGCTAACCCTAACCCTAACACTATCCTAGGGCTGATGCTAACCCTAACCCTAACCCTAACACTATCCTAAGGCTGATGGTAACCCTAACACTAACACTATCCTAAGCCTGGTGCTAACCCTAACTCTAACCCTAACACTATCCTAGGGTTGATGCTAACCCTAACCCTAATAATATCCTAGGGCTGATGCTAACCCTAACCCTAACCCAAACACTATCCTAGGGTTGATGCTAACCCTAACCCTAACACTATCCTAAGGCTGATGCTAACCCTAACCCTAAACCTAACACTATCCTTGGGCTGATGCTAACCCTAACCCTAACACTATCCTGGGCCTGATGCTAACCCTAACCCTAACCCTAACACTATCCTAGGGCTGATGCTAACCCTAACCCTAACACTATCCTTGGGCTGATGCTAACCCTAACCCTAACCCTAACATTATCCTAGGGCAGATGCTAACCATAACCCTAACCCTAACACTATCCTGGGCCTGATGCTAACCCTACCCTAACCCTAACACTATCCTAGGGCTGATGCTAACCCTAACCCTAACACTATCCTTGGGCTAATGCTAACCCTAACCCTAAGCCTAACATTATCCTAGGGCAGATGCTAACCCTAACGCTAACCCTAACACTATCCTTGAACTGATGCTAACCCTAACCCTAACCCTAACACTATCCTATCCCTGATGATAACCCTAACCCTAACCCTAACACTATCCTAGGGTTTATGTTAACCCTAACCCTAACACTATCCTAGGGCTGATGCTAACCCTAACCCTAACCCTAACACTATCCTAGGGCTGATGCTAACCCTAACCCTAACACTATCCTAGGGCTGATGCTAACCCTAACCCTAACCCTAACACTATCCTAGGGCTGATGCTAACCCTAACCCTAACACTATCCTAGAGCTGATGCTAACCCTAAACCTAACCGTGACGCTAACCCTAATATTATCCTAGGGCTGATGCTAACCCTAACCCTAACCCTAACACTATCCTAGGGCTGATGCTAACCCTAACACTAACACTATCCTAGGGCTGATGGTAACCCTAACCCTAACCCTAACACTATCCTTGGGCTGATGCTAACCCTAACCCTAACCCTAACAATATACTAGGGCAGATGCTAACCCTAACGCTCACCCTAACACTATCCTTGAACTGATGCTAACACTAACCCTAACCCTAACACTATCCTAGGCCTGATGATAACCCTAACCCTAACCCTAACACTATCCTAGGCTTGATGATAACCCTAACCCTAACCCTGACACTATCCTAGGGCTGATGCTAACCCTAACCCTAACACTATCCTAGGGCTGATGCTAACCCTAACCCTAACCCTAACACTATCCTAGGCCTCATGCTAACCCTATCCCTAACCCTAACACTCTCCTAGGGCTGAGGCTAACCCTAACCCTAACACTATCCTAGGGCTGATGCTAACCCTAACCCTAACCCAAACACTATCCTAGGGTTGATGCTAACCCTAACCCTAACAATATCCTAGGGCAGATGCTAACCCTAACCCTAACCCTAACACTATGCTTGGGCTGATGCGAACCCTAACCCTAACACTATCCTGGGCCTGATGCTAACCCTAACCCTAACCCTAACACTATCCTAGGGCTGATGCTAACCCTAACACTACCACTATCCTTGGGCTGATGCTAACCCTAACCCTAAGCCTAACATTATCCTAGGGCAGATGCTAACCCTAACGCTAACCCTAACACTATCCTTGAACTGATGCTAACCATAACCCTAACACTAACACTATCCTAACCCTGATGCTAACCCTAACCCTAACTCTAACACTATCTTAGGGCTTAGGCTAACCCTAACCCTAACACTATCCTAGGGCTGATGCTAACCCTAACCCTAACCCTAACACTATCCTAGGGCTGATGCTAACCCTAACCCTAACACTATCCTAGGGCTGATGCTAACCCTAACCCTAAACCTAACACTCTCCAAGGGCTGATGCTAACCCTAACCCTAACCCTAACACTATCCTACGGCTGATGCTAACCCTAACCCTAACTCTAACACTATCTTAGGGGTGAGGCTAACCCTAAACCTAACACTATCCTACGGCTGATGATAACCCTAACCCTAACCCTAACACTATCCTAGGGCTGATGCTAAACCTAACCCTAACACTATCCTAGGCCTGATGCTAACCCTAACCCTAACCCTAACACTATCCTAGGGCTGATGCTAACCCTAACCGTAACACTATCCTAGGGCTGATGCTAACCCTAAACCTAACCCAGCACTATCCTAGGGCTGATGCTAACCCTAACCCTAACACTATCCTAGGCCTGATGATAACCCTAACCCTAACCCTAACACTATCCTAGGGCTGATGCTAACCCTAACCCTAACACTATCCTAGGTTTGATGCTAACCCTAACCCTAACCCTAACACTATCCTAAGTCTGATGGTAACCCTAGACCTCACAGTATACTAGGCCTGATGATAACCATAACCCTAAACATAACACTATCCTAGGGCTGATGCTAACCCTAACCCTAACCCTAACACTATCCTAGAGCTCATGCTAACCCTAACCCTAACACTATCCTAGGCCTGATGCTAACCCTATCCCTAACCCTAACACTCTCCTTGGGCTGATGCTAACCCTAACCCTAACCCTAACAATATCCTAGGGCAGATGCTAACCCTAACGCTAACCCTATCACTATCCTTGAACTGATGCTAACCCTAACCCTAACCCTAACACTATCCTAGGCCTGATGATAACCCTAACCCTAACCCTAACACTATCCTAGGGCTGATGCTAACCCTAACCCTAACCCTAACACTATCCTAGGGCTGATGCTAACCCTAACCCTAACACTATCATAGGCCTGATGATAACCCTAACCCTAACCCTAACACTATCCTAGGGCTGATGCTAACCCTAACCATAACACTATCCTAGGCCTGATGCTAACCCTAACCCTAACCCTAACACTATCCTAGGGCTGATGCTAACCCTAACCCTAACACTATCCTAGGGCTGATGCTAACCCTAACCCTAACCCTAACACTATCCTAGGGCTGATGCTAACCCTAACGCTAACACTATCCTAGGCCTGATGATAACCCTAACCCTAACCCTAACACTATCCTAGGGCTGATGCTAACCCTAACGCTAACCCTAGCATTATCCCAGGGCTGATGCTAGCCCTAACCCTAACACTATCCTAGGGCTGATGCTAACCCTAACACTAACACTATCCTAGGGCTGATGGTAACGCTAACCCTAACCCTAACACTATCCTTGGGCTGATGCTAACCCTAACCCTAACCCTAACAATATACTAGGGCAGATGCTAACCCTAACGCTCACCCTAACACTATCCTTGAACTGATGCTAACCCTAACCCTAACCCTAACACTATCCTAGGCCTGATGATAACCCTAACCCTAACCCTAACACTATCCTAGGCTTGATGATAACCCTAACCCTAACCCTGACACTATCCTAGGGCTGATGCTAACCCTAACCCTAACACTATCCTAGGGCTGATGCTAACCCTAACCCTAACCCTAACACTATCCTAGGCCTCATGCTAACCCTATCCCTAACCCTAACACTCTCCTAGGGCTGAGGCTAACCCTAACCCTAACACTATCCTAGGGCTGATGCTAACCCTAACCCTAACCCAAACACTATCCTAGGGTTGATGCTAACCCTAACCCTAACACTATCCTAGGGCTGATGCTAACCCTAACCCTAACCCTAACACTATCCTTGGGCTGATGCGAACCCTAACCCTAACACTATCCTGGGCCTGATGCTAACCCTAACCCTAACCCTAACACTATCCTAGGGCTGATGCTAACCCTAACACTACCACTATCCTTGGGCTGATGCTAACCCTAACCCTAACCCTAACAATATCCTAGGGCAGATGCTAACCATAACCCTAACCCTAACACTATGCTTGGGCTGATGCTCACCCTAACCCTAACACTATCCTGGGCCTGATGCTAACCCTAACCCTAACCCTAACACTATCCTAGGGCTGATGCTAACCCTAACCCTAACACTATCCTAGGGCTGATGCTAACCCTAACCCTAACCAAAACACTATCCTACGGTTGATGCTAACCCTAACCCTAACACTATCCTAGGGCTGATGCTAACCCTAACCCTATCCCTAACACTATCCTTGGGCTGATGCTAACCCTAACCCTAACACTATCCTGGGCCTGATGCTAACCCTAAACCTAACCCTAACACTATCCTAGGGCTGATGCTAACCCTAACCCTAACACTATCCTTGGGCTGATGCTAACCCTAACCCTAAGCCTAACATTATCCAAGGGCAGATGGTAACCCTAACGCTAACCCTAACACTATCCTTGAACTGATGCTAACCCTAACCCTAACCCTAACACTATCCTAGCCCTGATGATAACCCTAACCCTAACCCTAACACTATCCTAGGGTTTATGTTAACCCTAACCATAACACTATCCTAGGGCTGATGCTAACTCTAACCCTAACCCTACACTATCCTAGGGCGGATGCTAACCCTAACCCTAACCCTAACACTATCCTAGGGCTGATGCTAACCCTAACACTAACAC
This sequence comes from Lemur catta, assembly GCF_020740605.2. NCBI lineage: Eukaryota > Metazoa > Chordata > Mammalia > Primates > Lemuridae > Lemur > Lemur catta. The sequence continues at coordinate 973,767 of NW_025423856.1, read as the reverse complement.
TATCCTAGGGCTGATGCTAACCCTAACTCTAACCCTAACATTATCCTAAGGCTGATGCTAACCCTAACCCTAACTCTAACACTATCTTAGGGCTTAGGCTAACCCTAACCCTAACACTATCCTAGGGCTGATGCTAACCCTAACCCTAACCCTAACACTATCCTAGGGCTGATGCTAACCCCAACCCTAACACTATCCTAGGGCTGATGCTAACCCTAACCCTGACCCTAACACTCTCCAAGGGCTGATGCTAACCCTAACCCTAACCCTAACACTATCCTAGGGCTGATGCTATCCCTAACCCTAACTCTAACACTATCTTAGGGCTGAGGCTAACCCTAACCCTAACACTATCCTACGGCTGATGATAACCCTAACCCTAACCGTAACACTATCCTAGGGCTGATGCTAATCCTAACCCTAACACTATCCTAGGCCTGATGCTAACCCTAACCCTAATCCTAACACTATCCTAGGGCTGATGCTAACCCTAACCCTAACACTATCCTAGGGCTGATGCTAACCCTAAACCTAACCTAACACTATCCTAGGGCTGATGCTAACCCTAACCCTAACACTATCCTAGGCCTGATGATAACCCTAACCCTAACCCTGACACTATCCTAGGGCTGATGCTAACCCTAACCCTAACACTATCCTAGGGCTGATGCTAACCTTAACCCTAACCCTAACACTATCCTAGGACTGACGCTAACCCTATCCCTAACCCTAACACTCTCCTAGGGCTGAGGCTAACCCTAACCCTAACACTATCCTAGGGCTGATGCTAACCCTAACCATAACCCAAACACTATCCTAGGGTTGATGCTAACCCTAACCCTAACACTATCCTAGGGCTGATGCTAACCCTAACCCTAACCCTAACACTATCCTTGGGCTGATGCTAACCCTAACCCTAACACTATCCTGGGCCTGATGCTAACCTAACCCTGACCCTAACACTATCCTAGGGCTGATGCTAACCCTAACCCTAACACTAACCTTGGGCTGATGCTAACCCTAACCCTAACCCTAACAATATCCTAGGGCAGATGCTAACCCTAACACTAACCCTAACACTATCCTTGAACTGATGCTAACCCTAACCCTAACCCTAACACTATCCTAGGCCTGATGATAACCCGAACCCTAACCCTAACACTATCCTAGGCCTGATGATAACCCTAACCCTAACCCTGACACTATCCTAGGGCTGATGCTAACCCTAACCCTAACACTATCCTAGGGCTGATGCTAACCCTAACCCTAACCCTAACTCTATCCTAGGCCTGATGCTAACCCTATCCCTAACCCTAACACTCTCCTAGGGCTGAGGCTAACCCTAACCCTAACACTATCCTAGGGCTGATGCTAACCCTAACCCTAACCCAAACACTATCCTAGGGTTGATGCTAACCCTAACCCTAACACTATCCTAGGGCTGATGCTAACCCTAACCCTAAACCTAACACTATCCTTGGGCTGATGCTAACCCTAACCCTAACACTATCCTGGGCCTGATGCTAACCCTAACCCTAAACCTAACACTATCCTAGGGCTGATGCTAACCCGAACCCTAACACTATCCTTGGGCTGATGCTAACGCTAACCCTAACCCTAACAATATCCTAGGGCAGATGCTAACCATAACCCTAACCCTAACACTATCCTTGGGCTGATGCTAACCCTAACCCTAACATTATCCTGGGCCTGATGCTAACCCTAACCCTAACCCTAACACTATCCTAGGGCTGATGCTAACGCTAACCCTAACACTATCCTTGGGCTGATGCTAACCCTAACCCTAAGCCTAACATTATCCTAGGGCAGATGCTAACCCTAACGCTAACCCTAACACTATCCTTGAAATGATGCTAACCCTAACCCTAACCCTAACACTATCCTAGCCCTGATGATAACCCTAACCCTAACCCTAACACTATCCAAGGGTTTATGTTAACCCTAACCCTAACACTATCCTAGGGCTGATGCTAAACCTAACCCTAACCCTAACACTATCCTAGGGCGGATGCTAACCCTAACCCTAACCCTAACACTATCCTAGGGCTGATGCTAACCCTAACACTAACAGTATCCTAGGGCTGATGCTAACCCTAAGCCTAACCCTAACATTATCCTAGGGCTGATGCTAACCCTAACCCTAACTCTAACACTATCTTAGGGCTTAGGCTAACCCTAACCCTAACACTATCCTAGGGCTGATGCAAACCCTAACCCTAACACTATCCTAGGGCTGATGCTAACCCTAACCCTAACCCTAACACTATCCTAGGGCTGATGCTAACCCTAACCCTAACACTATCCTAGGGCTGATGCTAACCCTAACCCTAACCCTAACACTAACCTAGGGCTGATGCTAACCCTAACGCTAACACTATCCTAGGCCTGATGATAACCCTAACCCTAAACCTAACACTATCCTAGGGCTGATGCTAACCCTAACGCTAACCCTAACATTATCCCAGGGCTGATGCTAGCCCTAACCCTAACACTATCCTAGGGCTGATGCTAACCCTAACCGTAACCCTAACACTATCCTAGGGCGGTTGCTAACCCAACACTAACCCTAACCCTCACAGTATCCTAGAGCTGATGCTAACCCTAAACCTAACCGTGACGCTAACCCTAATATTATCCTAGGGCTGATGCTAACCCTAACCCTAACCCTAACACTATCCTAGGGCTGATGCTAACCCTAACACTAACACTATCCTAGGGCTGATGCTAACCCTAACCCTACCCCTAACACTATCCTAGGGCTGATGCTAACCCTAACCCTAACGCTAACACTATCCTAGGGCTGATGCTAACCCTAACACTAACACTATCCTAGGGCTGATGATAACCCTAACCCTAACCCTAACACTATCCTTGGGCTGATGCTAACCCTAACCCTAACCCTAACAATATACTAGGGCAGATGCTAACCCTAACGCTCACCCTAACACTATCCTTGAACTGATGCTAACCCTAACCCTAACCCTAACACTATCCTAGGCCTGATGATAACCCTAACCCTAACCCTAACACTATCCTAGGCTTGATGATAACCCTAACCCTAACCCTGACACTATCCTAGGGCTGATGCTAACCCTAACCCTAACACTATCCTAGGGCTGATGCTAACCCTAACCCTAACCCTAACACTATCCTAGGCCTCATGCTAACCCTATCCCTAACCCTAACACTCTCCTAGGGCTGAGGCTAACCCTAACCCTAACACTATCCTAGGGCTGATGCTAACCCTAACCCTAACCCAAACACTATCCTAGGGTTGATGCTAACCCTAACCCTAACACTATCCTAGGGCTGATGCTAACCCTAACCCTAACCCTAACACTATCCTTGGGCTGATGCGAACCCTAACCCTAACACTATCCTGGGCCTGATGCTAACCCTAACCCTAACCCTAACACTATCCTAGGGCTGATGCTAACCCTAACACTACCACTATCCTTGGGCTGATGGTAACCCTAACCCTAACCCTAACAATATCCTAGGGCAGATGCTAACCATAACCCTAACCCTAACACTATGCTTGGGCTGATGCTCACCCTAACCCTAACACTATCCTGGGCCTGATGCTAACCCTAACCCTAACCCTAACACTATCCTAGGGCTGACGCTAACCCTAACCCTAACACTATCCTTGGGCTGATGCTAACCCTAACCCTAAGCCTAACATTATCCTAGGGCAGATGCTAACCGTAACGCTAACCCTAACACTATCCTTGAACTGATGCTAACCCTAACCCTAACACTAACACTATCCTAGCCCTGATGCTAACCCTAACCCTAACTCTAACACTATCTTAGGGCTTAGGCTAACCCTAACCCTAACACTATCCTAGGGCTGATGCTAACCCTAACCCGAACCCTAACACTATCCTAGGGCTGATGCTAACCCTAACCCTAACACTATCCTAGGGCTGATGCTAACCCTAACCCTAACACTCTCCAAGGGCTGATGCTAACCCTAACCCTAACCCTAACACTATCCTAGGGCTGATGCTAACCCTAACCCTAACCCTAACACTATCCTAGGGCTGATGCTAACCCTAACCCTAACACTATCATAGGCCTGATGGTAACCCTAACCCTAACATTAACACTATCCTAGGGCTGATGCTAACCCTAACCATAACACTATCCTAGGCCTGATGCTAACCCTAACCCTAACCCTAACACTATCCTAGGGCTGATGCTAACCCTAACCCTAACACTATCCTACGGCTGATGATAACCCTAACCCTAACCCTAACACTATCCTAGGGCTGATGCTAACCCTAACCCTAACACTATCCTAGGCCTGATGCTAACCCTAACCCTAACCCTAACACTATCCTAGGGCTGATGCTAACCCTAACCGTAACACTATCCTAGGGCTGATGCTAACCCTAAACCTAACCCAGCACTATCCTAGGGCTGATGCTCACCCTAACCCTAACACTATCCTAGGCCTGATGATAACCCTAACCCTAACCCTAACACTATCCTAGGGCTGATGCTAACCCTAACCCTAACACTATCCTAGGGTTGATGCTAACCCTAACCCTAACCCTAACACTATCCTAAGTCTGATGGTAACCCTAGACCTCACAGTATACTAGGCCTGATGATAACCATAACCCTAAACATAACACTATCCTAGGGCTGATGCTAACCCTAACCCTAACCCTAACACTATCCTAGAGCTCATGCTAACCCTAACCCTAACACTATCCTAGGCCTGATGATAACCCTAACCCTAACCCTGACACTATCCTAGGGGTGATGCTAACCCTAACGCTAACACTATCCTAGGGCTGATGCTAACCCTAACCCTAACCCTAACACTATCCTAGGACTGATGCTAACCCTATCCCTAACCCTAACACTCTCCTTGGGCTGATGCTAACCCTAACCCTAACCCTAACAATATCCTAGGGCAGATGCTAACCCTAACGCTAACCCTATCACTATCCTTGAACTGATGCTAACCCTAACCCTAACCCTAACACTATCCTAGGCCTGATGATAACCCTAACCCTAACCCTAACACTATCCTAGGGCTGATGCTAACCCTAACCCTAACCCTAACACTATCCTAGGGCTGATGCTAACCCTAACCCTAACACTATCATAGGCCTGATGATAACCCTAACCCTAACCCTAACACTATCCTAGGGCTGATGCTAACCCTAACCATAACACTATCCTAGGCCTGATGCTAACCCTAACCCTAACCCTAACACTATCCTAGGGCTGATGCTAACCCTAACCCTAACACTATCCTAGGGCTGATGCTAACCCTAACCCTAACCCTAACACTATCCTAGGGCTGATGCTAACCCTAACGCTAACACTATCCTAGGCCTGATGATAACCCTAACCCTAACCCTAACACTATCCTAGGGCTGATGCTAACCCTAACGCTAACCCTAACATTATCCCAGGGCAGATGCTAGCCCTAACCCTAACACTATCCTAGGGCTGATGCTAACCCTAACACTAACACTATCCTAGGGCTGATGGTAACCCTAACCCTAACCCTAACACTATCCTTGGGCTGATGCTAACCCTAACCCTAACCCTAACAATATACTAGGGCAGATGCTAACCCTAACGCTCACCCTAACACTATCCTTGAACTGATGCTAACCCTAACCCTAACCCTAACACTATCCTAGGCCTGATGATAACCCTAACCCTAACCCTAACACTATCCTAGGCTTGATGATAACCCTAACCCTAACCCTGACACTATCCTAGGGCTGATGCTAACCCTAACCCTAACACTATCCTAGGGCTGATGCTAACCCTAACCCTAACCCTAACACTATCCTAGGCCTCATGCTAACCCTATCCCTAACCCTAACACTCTCCTAGGGCTGAGGCTAACCCTAACCCTAACACTATCCTAGGGCTGATGCTAACCCTAACCCTAACCGAAACACTATCCTAGGGTTGATGCTAACCCTAACCCTAACACTATCCTAGGGCTGATGCTAACCCTAACCCTAACCCTAACACTATCCTTGGGCTGATGCGAACCCTAACCCTAACACTATCCTGGGCCTGATGCTAACCCTAACCCTAACCCTAACACTATCCTAGGGCTGATGCTAACCCTAACACTACCACTATCCTTGGGCTGATGCTAACCCTAACCCTAACCCTAACAATATACTAGGGCAGATGCTAACCATAACCCTAACCCTAACACTATGCTTGGGCTGATGCTCACCCTAACCCTAACACTATCCTGGGCCTGATGCTAACCCTAACCCTAACCCTAACACTATCCTAGGGCTGATGCTAACCCTAACCCTAACACTATCCTAGGGCTGATGCTAACCCTAACCCTAACCCAAACACTATCCTACGGTTGATGCTAACCCTAACCCTAACACTATCCTAGGGCTGATGCTAACCCTAACCCTAACCCTAACACTATCCTTGGGCTGATGCTAACCCTAACCCTAACACTATCCTGGGCCTGATGCTAACCCTAAACCTAACCCTAACACTATCCTAGGGCTGATGCTAACCCTAACCCTAACACTATCCTTGGGCTGATGCTAACCCTAACCCTAAGCCTAACATTATCCAAGGGCAGATGCTAACCCTAACGCTAACCCTAACACTATCCTTGAACTGATGCTAACCCTAACCCTAACCCTAACACTATCCTAGCCCTGATGATAACCCTAACCCTAACCCTAACACTCTCCTAGGGTTTATGTTAACCCTAACCATAACACTATCCTAGGGCTGATGCTAACTCTAACCCTAACCCTAACACTATCCTAGGGCGGATGCTAACCCTAACCCTAACCCTAACACTATCCTAGTGCTGACGCTAACCCTAACACTAACACTATCCTAGGGCTGATGCTAACCCTAACCCTAACCCTAACATTATCCTAAGGCTGATGCTAACCCTAACCCTAACTCTAACACTATCTTAGGGCTTAGGCTAACCCTAACCCTAACACTATCCTAGGGCTGATGCTAACCCTAACCCTAACCCTAACACTATCCTAGGGCTGATGCTAACCCCAACCCTAACACTATCCTAGGGCTGATGCTAACCCTAACCCTAACCCTAACACTCTCCAAGGGCTGATGCTAACCCTAACCCTAACCCTAACACTATCCTAGGGCTGATGCTAACCCTAACCCTAACTCTAACACTATCTTAGGGCTGAGGCTAACCCTAACCCTAACACTATCCTACGGCTGATGATAACCCTAACCCTAACCGTAACACTATCCTAGGGCTGATGCTAATCCTAACCCTAACACTATCCTAGGCCTGATGCTAACCCTAACCCTAATCCTAACACTATCCTAGGGCTGATGCTAACCCTAACCCTAACACTATCCTAGGGCTGATGCTAACCCTAAACCTAACCTAACACTATCCTAGGGCTGATGCTAACCCTAACCCTAACACTATCCTAGGCCTGATGATAACCCTAACCCTAACCCTAACACTATCCTAGGGCTGATGCTAACCCTAACCCTAACACTAACCTAGGGCTGATGCTAACCCTAACCCTAACCCTAACACTATCCTAAGTCTGATGCTAACCCTAGACCTCACACTATACTAGGCCTGATGATAACCATAACCCTAACCTTAACACTATCCTAGGGCTGATGCTAACCCTAACCCTAACCCTAACACTATCCTAGAGCTGATGCTAACCCTAACCCTAACACTATCGTAGGCCTGATGATAACCCTAACCCTAACCCTGACACTATCCTAGGGCTGATGCTAACCCTAACCCTAACACTATCCTAGGGCTGATGCTAACCTTAACCCTAACCCTAACACTATCCTAGGACTGATGCTAACCCTATCCCTAACCCTAACACTCTCCTAGGGCTGAGGCTAACCCTAACCCTAACACTATCCTAGGGCTGATGCTAACCCTAACCCTAACCCAAACACTATCCTAGGGTTGATGCTAACCCTAACCCTAACACTATCCTAGGGCTGATGCTAACCCTAACCCTAACCCTAACACTATCCTTGGGCTGATGCTAACCCTAACCCTAACACTATCCTGGGCCTGATGCTAACCTAACCCTGACCCTAACACTATCCTAGGGCTGATGCTAACCCTAACCCTAACACTAACCTTGGGCTGATGCTAACCCTAACCCTAACCCTAACAATATCCTAGGGCAGATGCTAACCCTAACGCTAACCCTAACACTATCCTTGAACTGATGCTAACCCTAACCCTAACCCTAACACTATCCTAGGCCTGATGATAACCCTAACCCTAACCCTAACACTATCCTAGGCCTGATGATAACCCTAACCCTAACCCTGACACTATCCTAGGGCTGATGCTAACCCTAACCCTAACACTATCCTAGGGCTGATGCTAACCCTAACCCTAACCCTAACACTATCCTAGGCCTGATGCTAACCCTATCCCTAACCCTAACACTCTCCTAGGGCTGAGGCTAACCCTAACCCTAACACGATCCTAGGGCTGATGCTAACCCTAACCCTAACCCAAACACTATCCTAGGGTTGATGCTAACCCTAACCCTAACACTATCCTAGGGCTGATGCTAACCCTAACCCTAAACCTAACACTATCCTTGGGCTGATGCTAACCCTAACCCTAACACTATCCTGGGCCTGATGCTAACCCTAACCCTAAACCTAACACTATCCTAGGGCTGATTCTAACCCTAACCCTAACACTATCCTTGGGCTGATGCTAACGCTAACCCTAACCCTAACAATATCCTAGGGCAGATGGTAACCATAACCCTAACCCTAACACTATCCTTGGGCTGATGCTAACCCTAACCCTAACACTATCCTGGGCCTGATGCTAACCCTAACCCTAACCCTAACACTATCCTAGGGCTGATGCTAACCCTAACCCTAAGACTATCCTTGGGCTGATGCTAACCCTAACCCTAAGCCTAACATTATCCTAGGGCAGATGCTAACCCTAACGCTAACCCTAACACTATCCTTGAACTGATGCTAACCCTAACCCTAACCCTAACACTATCCTAGCCCTGATGATAACCCTAACCCTAACCCTAACACTATCCAAGGGTTTATGTTAACCCTAACCCTAACACTATCCTAGGGCTGATGCTAACCCTAACCCTAACCCTAACACTATCCTAGGGCGGATGCTAACCCTAACCCTAACCCTAACACTATCCTAGGGCTGATGCTAACCCTAACACTAACAGTATCCTAGGGCTGATGCTAACCCTAAGCCTAACCCTAACATTATCCTAGGGCTGATGCTAACCCTAACCCTAACTCTAACACTATCTTAGGGCTTAGGCTAACCCTAACCCTAACACTATCCTAGGGCTGATGCTAACCCTAACCCTAACCCTAACACTATCCTAGGGCTGATGCTAACCCTAACCCTAACACTATCCTAGGGCTGATGCTAACCCTAACCCTAACCCTAACACTATCCTAGGGCTGATGCTAACCCTAACCCTAACACTATCCTAGGGCTGATGCTAACCCTAACCCTAACCCTAAAACTAACCTAGGGCTGATGCTAACCCTAACGCTAACACTATCCTAGGCCTGATGATAACCCTAACCCTAACCCTAACACTATCCTAGGGCTAATGCTAACCCTAACGCTAACCCTAACATTATCCCAGGGCTGATGCTAGCCCTAACCCTAACACTATCCTAGGGCTGATGCTAACCCTAACCGTAACCCTAACACTATCCTAGGGCGGTTGCTAACCCAACACTAACCCTAACCCTCACAGTATCCTAGAGCTGATGCTAACCCTAAACCTAACCGTGACGCTAACCCTAATATTATCCTAGGGCTGATGCTAACCCTAGCCCTAACCCTAACACTATCCTAGGGCTGATGCTAACCCTAACACTAACACTATCCTAGGGCTGATGCTAACCCTAACCCTACCCCTAACACTATCCTAGTGCTGATGCTAACCCTAACCCTAACGCTAACACTATCCTAGGGCTGACGCTAACCCTAACCCTATCACTATCCTACGGCTGATGCTAACCCTAACCCTAACCCTAACACTATCCTAAGGCTGATGGTAACCCTAACACTAACACTATCCTAAGCCTGGTGCTAACCCTAACTCTAACCCTAACACTATCCTAGGGTTGATGCTAACCCTAACCCTAATAATATCCTAGGGCTGATGCTAACCCTAACCCTAACACTATCCTAGGGCTGATGCTAACCCTAACCATAACACTATCCTGGGCCTGATGCTAACCCTAACCCTGACCCTAACACTATCCTAGGGCTGATGCTAACCCTAACCCTAACACTAACCTTGGGCTGATGCTAACCCTAACCCTAACCCTAACAATATCCTAGGGCAGATGCTAACCCTAACGCTAACCCTAACACTATCCTTGAACTGATGCTAACCCTAACCCTAACCCTAACACTATCCTAGGCCTGATGATAACCCTAACCCTAACCCTAACACTATCCTAGACCTGATGATAACCCTAACCCTAACCCTGACACTATCCTAGGGCTGATGCTAACCCTAACCCTAACACTATCCTAGGGCTGATGCTAACCCTAACCCTAACCCTAACACTATCCTAGGACTGATGCTAACCCGATCCCTAACCCTAACACTCTCCTAGGGCTGAGGCTAACCCTAACCCTAACACTATCCTAGGGCTGATGCTAACCCTAACCCTAACCCAAACACTATCCTAGGGTTGATGCTAACCCTAACCCTAACACTATCCTAGGGCTGATGCTAACCCTAACCCAAACCCTAACACTATCCTTGGGCTGATGCTAACCCTAACCCTAACACTATCCTGGGCCTGATGTTAACCCTAACCCTGACCCTAACACTATCCTAGGGCTGATGCTAACCCTAACCCTAACACTAACCTTGGGCTGATGCTAACCCTAACCCTAACCCTAACAATATCCTAGGGCAGATGCTAACCCTAACGCTAACCCTAACAGTATCCTTGAACTGATGCTAACCCTAACCCTAACCCTAACACTATCCTAGCCCTGATGATAACCCTAACCCTAACCCTAACACTATCCTAGGCCTGATGATAACCCTAAACCTAACCCTGACACTATCCTAGGGCTGATGCTAACCCTAACCCTAACACTATCCTAGGGCTGATGCTAACCCTAACCCTAACCCTAACACTATCCTAGGCCTGATGCTAACCCGATCCCTAACCCTAACACTCTCCTAGGGCTGAGGCTAACCCTAACCCTAACACTATCCTAGGGCTGATGCTAACCCTAACCCTAACCCAAACACTATCCTAGGGTTGATGCTAACCCTAACCCTAACACTATCCTAGGGCTGATGCTAACCCTAACCCTAACCCTAACACTATCCTTGGGCTGATGCTAACCCTAACCCTAACACTATCCTGGGCCTGATGTTAACCCTAACCCTGACCCTAACACTATCCTAGGGCTGATGCTAACCCTAACCCTACCACTATCCTGGGCCTGATGCTAACCCTAACCCTAACACTAACACTGTCCTAGGGCTGATGCTAACCCTAACCCTAACACTATCCTAGGGCTGATGCTAACCCTAACCCTAACCCTAACACTATCCTAGGGCTGATGATAACCCTAACCCTAACACTATCCTAGGGCTGATGCTAACCCTAACCCTAACCCTGACACTATCCTAGGGCTGATGCTAACCCTAACCCTAACCCTAACACTCTCCAAGGGCTGATGCTAACCCTAACCCTAACCCTAACACTATCCTACGGCTGATGATAACCCTAACCCTAACCCTAACGCTATCCTAGGGCGGATGCTAACCCTAACCCTAACACTATCCTAGGCCTGATGCTAACCCTAACCCTAACCCTAACACTATCCTAGGGCTGATGCTAACCCTAACCCTAACACTATCCTAGGGCTGATGCTAACCCTAAACTGAACCCTAACACTATCCTTGGGCTGATGCTAACCCTAACCCTAACACTATCCTTGGCCTGATGCTAACCCTAACCCTAACCCTAACACTATCCTAGGGCTGATGCTAACCCTAACCCTAACACTATCCTTGGGCTGATGCTAACCCTAACCCTAACCCTAACAATATCCTAGGGCAGATGCTAACCCTAACGCTAACCCTAACACTATCCTTGAACTGATGCTAACCCTAACCCTAACCCTAACACTATCCTAGGACTGATGATAACCCTAACCCTAACCCTAACACTATCCTAGCCCTGATGATAACCCTAACCCTAACCCTAACACTATCCTAGGGTTTATGTTAACCCTAACCATAACACTATCCTAGGGCTGATGCTAACTCTAACCCTAACCCTAACACTATCCTAGGGCGGATGCTAACCCTAACCCTAACCCTAACACTATCCTAGGGCTGATGCTAACCCTAACACTAACACTATCCTAGGGCTGATGCTAACCCTAACCCTAACACTATCCTAGGGCTGATGCTAACCCTAACCCTAACCCTAACACTATCCTAGGCCTGATGCTAACCCTATCCCTAACCCTAACACTCTCCTAGGGCTGAGGCTAACCCTAACCCTAACACTATCCTTGGGCTGATGCTAACGCTAACCCTAACCCTAACAATATCCTAGGGCAGATGGTAACCATAACCCTAACCCTAACACTATCCTTGGGCTGATGCTAACCCTAACCCTAACACTATCCTGGGCCTGATGCTAACCCTAACCCTAACCCTAACACTATCCTAGGGCTGATGCTAACCCTAACCCTAACACTATCCTTGGGCTGATGCTAACCCTAACCCTAAGCCTAACATTATCCTAGGGCAGATGCTAACCCTAACGCTAACCCTAACACTATCCTTGAACTGATGCTAACCCTAACCCTAACCCTAACACTATCCTAGCCCTGATGATAACCCTAACCCTAACCCTAACACTATCCAAGGGTTTATGTTAACCCTAACCCTAACACTATCCTAGGGCTGATGCTAACCCTAACCCTAACCCTAACACTATCCTAGGGCGGATGCTAACCCTAACCCTAACCCTAACACTATCCTAGGGCTGATGCTAACCCTAACACTAACAGTATCCTAGGGCTGATGCTAACCCTAAGCCTAACCCTAACATTATCCTAGGGCTGATGCTAACCCTAACCCTAACTCTAACACTATCTTAGGGCTTAGGCTAACCCTAACCCTAACACTATCCTAGGGCTGATGCTAACCCTAACCCTAACCCTAACACTATCCTAGGGCTGATGCTAACCCTAACCCTAACACTATCCTAGGGCTGATGCTAACCCTAACCCTAACCCTAACACTATCCTAGGGCTGATGCTAACCCTAACCCTAACACTATCCTAGGGCTGATGCTAACCCTAACCCTAACCCTAAAACTAACCTAGGGCTGATGCTAACCCTAACGCTAACACTATCCTAGGCCTGATGATAACCCTAACCCTAACCCTAACACTATCCTAGGGCTAATGCTAACCCTAACGCTAACCCTAACATTATCCCAGGGCTGATGCTAGCCCTAACCCTAACACTATCCTAGGGCTGATGCTAACCCTAACCGTAACCCTAACACTATCCTAGGGCGGTTGCTAACCCAACACTAACCCTAACCCTCACAGTATCCTAGAGCTGATGCTAACCCTAAACCTAACCGTGACGCTAACCCTAATATTATCCTAGGGCTGATGCTAACCCTAGCCCTAACCCTAACACTATCCTAGGGCTGATGCTAACCCTAACACTAACACTATCCTAGGGCTGATGCTAACCCTAACCCTACCCCTAACACTATCCTAGTGCTGATGCTAACCCTAACCCTAACGCTAACACTATCCTAGGGCTGACGCTAACCCTAACCCTATCACTATCCTACGGCTGATGCTAACCCTAACCCTAACCCTAACACTATCCTAAGGCTGATGGTAACCCTAACACTAACACTATCCTAAGCCTGGTGCTAACCCTAACTCTAACCCTAACACTATCCTAGGGTTGATGCTAACCCTAACCCTAATAATATCCTAGGGCTGATGCTAACCCTAACCCTAACACTATCCTAGGGCTGATGCTAACCCTAACCATAACACTATCCTGGGCCTGATGCTAACCCTAACCCTGACCCTAACACTATCCTAGGGCTGATGCTAACCCTAACCCTAACACTAACCTTGGGCTGATGCTAACCCTAACCCTAACCCTAACAATATCCTAGGGCAGATGCTAACCCTAACGCTAACCCTAACACTATCCTTGAACTGATGCTAACCCTAACCCTAACCCTAACACTATCCTAGGCCTGATGATAACCCTAACCCTAACCCTAACACTATCCTAGACCTGATGATAACCCTAACCCTAACCCTGACACTATCCTAGGGCTGATGCTAACCCTAACCCTAACACTATCCTAGGGCTGATGCTAACCCTAACCCTAACCCTAACACTATCCTAGGACTGATGCTAACCCGATCCCTAACCCTAACACTCTCCTAGGGCTGAGGCTAACCCTAACCCTAACACTATCCTAGGGCTGATGCTAACCCTAACCCTAACCCAAACACTATCCTAGGGTTGATGCTAACCCTAACCCTAACACTATCCTAGGGCTGATGCTAACCCTAACCCAAACCCTAACACTATCCTTGGGCTGATGCTAACCCTAACCCTAACACTATCCTGGGCCTGATGTTAACCCTAACCCTGACCCTAACACTATCCTAGGGCTGATGCTAACCCTAACCCTAACACTAACCTTGGGCTGATGCTAACCCTAACCCTAACCCTAACAATATCCTAGGGCAGATGCTAACCCTAACGCTAACCCTAACAGTATCCTTGAACTGATGCTAACCCTAACCCTAACCCTAACACTATCCTAGCCCTGATGATAACCCTAACCCTAACCCTAACACTATCCTAGGCCTGATGATAACCCTAAACCTAACCCTGACACTATCCTAGGGCTGATGCTAACCCTAACCCTAACACTATCCTAGGGCTGATGCTAACCCTAACCCTAACCCTAACACTATCCTAGGCCTGATGCTAACCCGATCCCTAACCCTAACACTCTCCTAGGGCTGAGGCTAACCCTAACCCTAACACTATCCTAGGGCTGATGCTAACCCTAACCCTAACCCAAACACTATCCTAGGGTTGATGCTAACCCTAACCCTAACACTATCCTAGGGCTGATGCTAACCCTAACCCTAACCCTAACACTATCCTTGGGCTGATGCTAACCCTAACCCTAACACTATCCTGGGCCTGATGTTAACCCTAACCCTGACCCTAACACTATCCTAGGGCTGATGCTAACCCTAACCCTACCACTATCCTGGGCCTGATGCTAACCCTAACCCTAACACTAACACTGTCCTAGGGCTGATGCTAACCCTAACCCTAACACTATCCTAGGGCTGATGCTAACCCTAACCCTAACCCTAACACTATCCTAGGGCTGATGATAACCCTAACCCTAACACTATCCTAGGGCTGATGCTAACCCTAACCCTAACCCTGACACTATCCTAGGGCTGATGCTAACCCTAACCCTAACACTATCCTAGGGCTGATGCTAACCCTAACACTAACACTATCCTAGGGCTGATACTAACCCTAACCCTAACCCTAACACTCTCCAAGGGCTGATGCTAACCCTAACCCTAACCCTAACACTATCCTACGGCTGATGATAACCCTAACCCTAACCCTAACGCTATCCTAGGGCGGATGCTAACCCTAACCCTAACACTATCCTAGGCCTGATGCTAACCCTAACCCTAACCCTAACACTATCCTAGGGCTGATGCTAACCCTAACCCTAACACTATCCTAGGGCTGATGCTAACCCTAAACTGAACCCTAACACTATCCTTGGGCTGATGCTAACCCTAACCCTAACACTATCCTTGGCCTGATGCTAACCCTAACCCTAACCCTAACACTATCCTAGGGCTGATGCTAACCCTAACCCTAACACTATCCTTGGGCTGATGCTAACCCTAACCCTAACCCTAACAATATCCTAGGGCAGATGCTAACCCTAACGCTAACCCTAACACTATCCTTGAACTGATGCTAACCCTAACCCTAACCCTAACACTATCCTAGGACTGATGATAACCCTAACCCTAACCCTAACACTATCCTAGCCCTGATGATAACCCTAACCCTAACCCTAACACTATCCTAGGGTTTATGTTAACCCTAACCATAACACTATCCTAGGGCTGATGCTAACTCTAACCCTAACCCTAACACTATCCTAGGGCGGATGCTAACCCTAACCCTAACCCTAACACTATCCTAGGGCTGATGCTAACCCTAACACTAACACTATCCTAGGGCTGATGCTAACCCTAACCCTAACACTATCCTAGGGCTGATGCTAACCCTAACCCTAACCCTAACACTATCCTAGGCCTGATGCTAACCCTATCCCTAACCCTAACACTCTCCTAGGGCTGAGGCTAACCCTAACCCTAACACGATCCTAGGGCTGATGCTAACCCTAACCCTAACCCAAACACTATCCTAGGGTTGATGCTAACCCTAACCCTAACACTATCCTAGGGCTGATGCTAACCCTAACCCTAAACCTAACACTATCCTTGGGCTGATGCTAACCCTAACCCTAACACTATCCTGGGCCTGATGCTAACCCTAACCCTAAACCTAACACTATCCTAGGGCTGATGCTAACCCTAACCCTAACACTATCCTTGGGCTGATGCTAACGCTAACCCTAACCCTAACAATATCCTAGGGCAGATGGTAACCATAACCCTAACCCTAACACTATCCTTGGGCTGATGCTAACCCTAACCCTAACACTATCCTGGGCCTGATGCTAACCCTAACCCTAACCCTAACACTATCCTAGGGCTGATGCTAACCCTAACACTAACACTATCCTTGGGCTGATGCTAACCCTAACCCTAAGCCTAACATTATCCTAGGGCAGATGCTAACCCTAACGCTAACCCTAACACTATCCTTGAACTGATGCTAACCCTAACCCTAACCCTAACACTATCCTAGCCCTGATGATAACCCTAACCCTAACCCTAACACTATCCAAGGGTTTATGTTAACCCTAACCCTAACACTATCCTAGGGCTGATGCTAACCCTAACCCTAACCCTAACACTATCCTAGGGCGGATGCTAACCCTAACCCTAACCCTAACACTATCCTAGGGCTGATGCTAACCCTAACACTAACAGTATCCTAGGGCTGATGCTAACCCTAAGCCTAACCCTAACATTATCCTAGGGCAGATGCTAACCCTAACCCTAACTCTAACACTATCTTAGGGCTGAGGCTAACCCTAACCCTAACACTATCCTACGGCTGATGATAACCCTAACCCTAACCGTAACACTATCCTAGGGCTGATGCTAACCCTAACACTAACAGTATCCTAGGGCTGATGCTAACCCTAAGCCTAACCCTAACATTATCCTAGGGCTGATGCTAACCCTAACACTAACTCTAACACTATCTTAGGGCTTAGGCTAACCCTAACTCTAACACTATCCTAGGGCTGATGCTAACCCTAACCCTAACCCTAACACTATCCTAGGGCTGATGCTAACCCTAACCCTAACACTATCCTAGGGCTGATGCTAACCCTAACCCTAACCCTAACACTATCCTAGGGCTGATGCTAACCCTAACCCTAACACTATCCTAGGGCTGATGCTAACCCTAACCCTAACCCTAACACTAACCTAGGGCTGATGCTAACCCTAACGCTAACACTATCCTAGGCCTGATGATAACCCTAACCCTAACCCTAACACTATCCTAGGGCTAATGCTAACCCTAACGCTAACCCTAACATTATCCCAGGGCTGATGCTAGCCCTAACCCTAACACTATCCTAGGGCTGATGCTAACCCTAACCGTAACCCTAACACTATCCTAGGGCGGTTGCTAACCCAACACTAACCCTAACCCTCACAGTATCCTAGAGCTGATGCTAACCCTAAACCTAACCGTGACGCTAACCCTAATATTATCCTAGGGCTGATGCTAACCCTAACCCTAACCCTAACACTATCCTAGGGCTGATGCTAACCCTAACACTAACACTATCCTAGGGCTGATGCTAACCCTAACCCTACCCCTAACACTATCCTAGTGCTGATGCTAACCCTAACCCTAACGCTAACACTATCCTAGGGCTGAGGCTAACCCTAACCCTATCACTATCCTACGGCTGATGCTAACCCTAACCCTAACCCTAACACTATCCTAAGGCTGATGGTAACCCTAACACTAACACTATCCTAAGCCTGGTGCTAACCCTAACTCTAACCCTAACACTATCCTAGGGATGATGCTAACCCTAACCCTAATAATATCCTAGGGCTGATGCTAACCCTAACCCTAACACTATCCTAGGGCTGATGCTAACCCTAACCATAACACTATCCTGGGCCTGATGCTAACCCTAACCCTGACCCTAACACTATCCTAGGGCTGATGCTAACCCTAACCCTAACACTAACCTTGGGCTGATGCTAACCCTAACCCTAACCCTAACAATATCCTAGGGCAGATGCTAACCCTAACGCTAACCCTAACACTATCCTTGAACTGATGCTAACCCTAACCCTAACCCTAACACTATCCTAGGCCTGATGATAACCCTAACCCTAACCCTAACACTATCCTAGACCTGATGATAACCCTAACCCTAACCCTGACACTATCCTAGGGCTGATGCTAACCCTAACCCTAACACTATCCTAGGGCTGATGCTAACCCTAACCCTAACCCTAACACTATCCTAGGACTGATGCTAACCCGATCCCTAACCCTAACACTCTACTAGGGCTGAGGCTAACCCTAACCCTAACACTATCCTAGGGCTGATGCTAACCCTAACCCTAACCCAAACACTATCCTAGGGTTGATGCTAACCCTAACCCTAACACTATCCTAGGGCTGATGCTAACCCTAACCCTAACCCTAACACTATCCTTGGGCTGATGCTAACCCTAACCCTAACACTATCCTGGGCCTGATGTTAACCCTAACCCTGACCCTAACACTATCCTAGGGCTGATGCTAACCCTAACCCTAACACTAACCTTGGGCTGATGCTAACCCTAACCCTAACCCTAACAATATCCTAGGGCAGATGCTAACCCTAACGCTAACCCTAACAGTATCCTTGAACTGATGCTAACCCTAACCCTAACCCTAACACTATCCTAGCCCTGATGATAACCCTAACCCTAACCCTAACACTATCCTAGGCCTGATGATAACCCTAAACCTAACCCTGACACTATCCTAGGGCTGATGCTAACCCTAACCCTAACACTATCCTAGGGCTGATGCTAACCCTAACCCTAACCCTAACACTATCCTAGGCCTGATGCTAACCCGATCCCTAACCCTAACACTCTCCTAGGGCTGAGGCTAACCCTAACCCTAACACTATCCTAGGGCTGATGCTAACCCTAACCCTAACCCAAACACTATCCTAGGGTTGATGCTAACCCTAACCCTAACACTATCCTAGGGCTGATGCTAACCCTAACCCTAACCCTAACACTATCCTTGGGCTGATGCTAACCCTAACCCTAACACTATCCTGGGCCTGATGTTAACCCTAACCCTGACCCTAACACTATCCTAGGGCTGATGCTAACCCTAACCCTACCACTATCCTGGGCCTGATGCTAACCCTAACCCTAACACTAACACTGTCCTAGGGCTGATGCTAACCCTAACCCTAACCCTAACACTATCCTAGGCCTCATGCTAACCCTATCCCTAACCCTAACACTCTCCTAGGGCTGAGGCTAACCCTAACCCTAACACTATCCTAGGCCTGATGCTAACCCTAACCCTAACCCTAACACTATCCTAGGGCTGATGCTAACCCTAACCCTAACACTATCCTAGGGCTGATGCTAACCCTAAACTGAACCCTAACACTATCCTTGGGCTGATGCTAACCCTAACCCTAACACTATCCTTGGCCTGATGCTAACCCTAACCCTAACCCTAACACTATCCTAGGGCTGATGCTAACCCTAACCCTAACACTATCCTTGGGCTGATGCTAACCCTAACCCTAACCCTAACAATATCCTAGGGCAGATGCTAACCCTAACGCTAACCCTAACACTATCCTTGAACTGATGCTAACCCTAACCCTAACCCTAACACTATCCTAGGACTGATGATAACCCTAACCCTAACCCTAACACTATCCTAGCCCTGATGATAACCCTAACCCTAACCCTAACACTATCCTAGGGTTTATGTTAACCCTAACCATAACACTATCCTAGGGCTGATGCTAACTCTAACCCTAACCCTAACAGTATCCTAGGGCGGATGCTAACCCTAACCCTAACCCTAACACTATCCTAGGGCTGATGCTAACCCTAACACTAACACTATCCTAGGGCTGATGCTAACCCTAACCCTAACCCTAACATTATCCTAAGGCTGATGCTAACCCTAACCCTAACTCTAACACTATCTTAGGGCTTAGGCTAACCCTAACCCTAACACTATCCTAGGGCTGATGCTAACCCTAACCCTAACCCTAACACTATCCTAGGGCTGATGCTAACCCCAACCCTAACACTATCCTAGGGCTGATGCTAACCCTAACCCTAACCCTAACACTCTCCAAGGGCTGATGCTAACCCTAACCCTAACCCTAACACTATCCTAGGGTTGATGCTAACCCTAACCCTAACTCTAACACTATCTTAGGGCTGAGGCTAACCCTAACCCTAACACTATCCTACGGCTGATGATAACCCTAACCCTAACCGTAACACTATCCTAGGGCTGATGCTAATCCTAACCCTAACACTATCCTAGGCCTGATGCTAACCCTAACCCTAATCCTAACACTATCCTAGGGCTGATGCTAACCCTAACCCTAACACTATCCTAGGGCTGATGCTAACCCTAAACCTAACCTAACACTATCCTAGGGCTGATGCTAACCCTAACCCTAACACTATCCTAGGCCTGATGATAACCCTAACCCTAACCCTAACACTATCCTAGGGCTGATGCTAACCCTAACCCTAACACTAACCTAGGGCTGATGCTAACCCTAACCCTAACCCTAACACTATCCTAAGTCTGATGCTAACCCTAGACCTCACACTATACTAGGCCTGATGATAACCATAACCCTAACCTTAACACTATCCTAGGGCTGATGCTAACCCTAACCCTAACGCTAACACTATCCTAGAGCTGATGCTAACCCTAACCCTAACACTATCCTAGGCCTGATGATAACCCTAACCCTAACCCTGACACTATCCTAGGGTTGATGCTAACCCTAACCCTAACACTATCCTAGGGCTGATGCTAACCTTAACCCTAACCCTAACACTATCCTAGGACTGATGCTAACCCTATCCCTAACCCTAACACTCTCCTAGGGCTGAGGCTAACCCTAACCCTAACACTATCCTAGGGCTGATGCTAACCCTAACCCTAACCCAAACACTATCCTAGGGTTGATGCTAACCCTAACCCTAACACTATCTTAGGGCTGATGCTAACCCTAACCCTAACCCTAACACTATCCTTGGGCTGATGCTAACCCTAACCCTAACACTATCCTGGGCCTGATGCTAACCTAACCCTGACCCTAACACTATCCTAGGGCTGATGCTAACCCTAACCCTAACACTAACCTTGGGCTGATGCTAACCCTAACCCTAACCCTAACAATATCCTAGGGCAGATGCTAACCCTAACGCTAACCCTAACACTATCCTTGAAATGATGCTAACCCTAACCCTAACAATAAAACTATCCTAGGCCTGATGATAACCCTAACCCTAACCCTAACACTATCCTAGGCCTGATGATAACCCTAACCCTAACCCTGACACTATCCTAGGGCTGATGCTAACCCTAACCCTAACACTATCCTAGGGCTGATGCTAACCCTAACCCTAACCCTAACACTATCCTAGGCCTGATGCTAACCCTATCCCTAACCCTAACACTCTCCTAGGGCTGAGGCTAACCCTAACCCTAACACGATCCTAGGGCTGATGCTAACCCTAACCCTAACCCAAACACTATCCTAGGGTTGATGCTAACCCTAACCCTAACACTATCCTAGGGCTGATGCTAACCCTAACCCTAAACCTAACACTATCCTTGGGCTGATGCTAACCCTAACCCTAACACTATCCTGGGCCTGATGCTAACCCTAACCCTAAACCTAACACTATCCTAGGGCTGATGCTAACCCTAACCCTAACACTATCCTTGGGCTGATGCTAACGCTAACCCTAACCCTAACAATATCCTAGGGCAGATGCTAACCATAACCCTAACCCTAACACTATCCTTGGGCTGATGCTAACCCTAACCCTAACACTATCCTGGGCCTGATGCTAACCCTAACCCTAACCCTAACACTATCCTAGGGCTGATGCTAACCCTAACCCTAACACTATCCTTGGGCTGATGCTAACCCTAACCCTAAGCCTAACATTATCCTAGGGCAGATGCTAACCCTAACGCTAACCCTAACACTATCCTTGAACTGATGCTAACCCTAACCCTAACCCTAACACTATCCTAGCCCTGATGATAACCCTAACCCTAACCCTAACACTATCCAAGGGTTTATGTTAACCCTAACCCTAACACTATCCTAGGGCTGATGCTAACCCTAACCCTAACCCTAACACTATCCTAGGGCGGATGCTAACCCTAACCCTAACCCTAACACTATCCTAGGGCTGATGCTAACCCTAACACTAACAGTATCCTAGGGCTGATGCTAACCCTAAGCCTAACCCTAACATTATCCTAGGGCTGATGCTAACCCTAACCCTAACTCTAACACTATCTTAGGGCTTAGGCTAACCCTAACCCTAACACTATCCTAGGGCTGATGCTAACCCTAAACCTAACCCTAACACTATCCTAGGGCTGATGCTAACCCTAACCCTAACACTATCCTAGGGCTGATGCTAACCCTAACCCTAACCCTAACACTATCCTAGGGCTGATGCTAACCCTAACCCTAACACTATCCTAGGGCTGATGCTAACCCTAACCCTAACCCTACACTAACCTAGGGCTGATGCTAACCCTAACGCTAACACTATCCTAGGCCTGATGATAACCCTAACCCTAACCCTAACACTATCCTAGGGCTGATGCTAACCCTAACGCTAACCCTAACATTATCCCAGGGCTGATGCTAGCCCTAACCCTAACACTATCCTAGGGCTGATGCTAACCCTAACCGTAACCCTAACACTATCCTAGGGCGGTTGCTAACCCAACACTAACCCTAACCCTCACAGTATCCTAGAGCTGATGCTAACCCTAAACCTAACCGTGACGCTAACAATAATATTATCCTAGGGCTGATGCTAACCCTAACCCTAACCCTAACACTATCCTAGGGCTGATGCTAACCCTAACACTAACACTATCCTAGGGCTGATGCTAACCCTAACCCTACCCCTAACACTATCCTAGTGCTGATGCTAACCCTAACCCTAACGCTAACACTATCCTAGGGCTGAGGCTAACCCTAACCCTATCACTATCCTACGGCTGATGCTAACCCTAACCCTAACCCTAACACTATCCTAAGGCTGATGGTAACCCTAACACTAACACTATCCTAAGCCTGGTGCTAACCCTAACTCTAACCCTAACACTATCCTAGGGTTGATGCTAACCCTAACCCTAATAATATCCTAGGGCTGATGCTAACCCTAACCCTAACACTATCCTAGGGCTGCTGCTAACCCTAACCATAACACTATCCTGGGCCTGATGCTAACCCTAACCCTGACCCTAACACTATCCTAGGGCTGATGCTAACCCTAACCCTAACACTAACCTTGGGCTGATGCTAACCCTAACCCTAACCCTAACAATATCCTAGGGCAGATGCTAACCCTAACGCTAACCCTAACACTATCCTTGAACTGATGCTAACCCTAACCCTAACCCTAACACTATCCTAGGCCTGATGATAACCCTAACCCTAACCCTAACACTATCCTAGACCTGATGATAACCCTAACCCTAACCCTGACACTATCCTAGGGCTGATGCTAACCCTAACCCTAACACTATCCTAGGGCTGATGCTAACCCTAACCCTAACCCTAACACTATCCTAGGACTGATGCTAACCCGATCCCTAACCCTAACACTCTCCTAGGGCTGAGGCTAACCCTAACCCTAACACTATCCTAGGGCTGATGCTAACCCTAACCCTAACCCAAACACTATCCTAGGGTTGATGCTAACCCTACCCCTAACACTATCCTAGGGCTGATGCTAACCCTAACCCTAACCCTAACACTATCCTTGGGCTGATGCTAACCCTAACCCTAATACTATCCTGGGCCTGATGTTAACCCTAACCCTGACCCTAACACTATCCTAGGGCTGATGCTAACCCTAACCCTAACACTAACCTTGGGCTGATGCTAACCCTAACCCTAACCCTAACAATATCCTAGGGCAGATGCTAACCCTAACGCTAACCCTAACAGTATCCTTGAACTGATGCTAACCCTAACCCTAAGCCTAACACTATCCTAGCCCTGATGATAACCCTAACCCTAACCCTAACACTATCCTAGGCCTGATGATAACCATAAACCTAACCCTGACACTATCCTAGGGCTGATGCTAACCCTAACCCTAACACTATCCTAGGGCTGATGCTAACCCTAACCCTAACCCTAACACTATCCTAGGCCTGATGCTAACCCGATCCCTAACCCTAACACTCTCCTAGGGCTGAGGCTAACCCTAACCCTAACACTATCCTAGGGCTGATGCTAACCCTAACCCTAACCCAAACACTATCCTAGGGTTGATGCTAACCCTAACCCTAACACTATCCTAGGGCTGATGCTAACCCTAACCCTAACCCTAACACTATCCTTGGGCTGATGCTAACCCTAACCCTAACACTATCCTGGGCCTGATGTTAACCCTAACCCTGACCCTAACACTATCCTAGGGCTGATGCTAACTCTAACCCTACCACTATCCTGGGCCTGATGCTAACCCTAACCCTAACACTAACACTGTCCTAGGGCTGATGCTAACCCTAACCCTAACACTATCCTAGGGCTGATGCTAACCCTAACCCTAACCCTAACACTATCCTAGGGCTGATGATAACCCTAACCCTAACACTATCCTAGGGCTGATGCTAACCCTAACCCTAACCCTGACACTATCCTAGGGCTGATGCTAACCCTAACCCTAACACTATCCTAGGGCTGATGCTAACCCTAACACTAACACTATCCTAGGGCTGATACTAACCCTAACCCTAACCCTAACACTCACCAAGGGCTGATGCTAACCCTAACCCTAACCCTAACACTATCCTACGGCTGATGATAACCCTAACCCTAACCCTAACGCTATCCTAGGGCGGATGCTAACCCTAACCCTAACACTATCCTAGGCCTGATGCTAACCCTAACCCTAACCCTAACACTATCCTAGGGCTGATGCTAACCCTAACCCTAACACTATCCTAGGGCTGATGCTAACCCTAAACTGAACCCTAACACTATCCTTGGGCTGATGCTAACCCTAACCCTAACACTATCCTTGGCCTGATGCTAACCCTAACCCTAACACTATCCTAGGGCTGATGCTAACCCTAACCCTAACACTATCCTTGGGCTGATGCTAACCCTAACCCTAACCCTAACAATATCCTAGGGCAGATGCTAACCCTAACGCTAACCCTAACACTATCCTTGAACTAATGCTAACCCTAACCCTAACCCTAACACTATCCTAGGACTGATGATAACCCTAACCCTAACCCTAACACTATCCTAGGCCTGATGATAACCCTAACCCTAACCCTGACACTATCCTAGAGCTGATGCTAACCCTAACCCTAACACTATCCTAGGGCTGATGCTAACCCTAACCGTAACCCTAACACTATCCTAGGCCTGATGCTAACCCTATCCCTAACCCTAACACTCTCCTAGGGCTGAGGCTAACCCTAACCCTAACACTATCCTAGGGCTGATGCTAACCCTAACCCTAACCCAAACACTATCCTACGGTTGATGCTAACCCTAACCCTAACACTATCCTAGGGCTGATGCTAACCCTAACCCTAACCCTAACACTATCCTAGGGCTGATGCTAACCCTAACCCTAACACTATCCTTGGGCTGATGCTAACCCTAACCCTAAGCCTAACATTATCCAAGGGCAGATGCTAACCCTAACGCTAACCCTAACACTATCCTTGAACTGATTCTAACCCTAACCCTAACCCTAACACTATCCTAGCCCTGATGATAACCCTAACCCTAACCCTAACACTATCCTAGGGTTTATGTTAACCCTAACCATAACACTATCCTAGGGCTGATGCTAACTCTAACCCTAACCCTAACACTATCCTAGGGCGGATGCTAACCCTAACCCTAACCCTAACACTATCCTAGGGCTGATGCTAACCCTAACACTAACACTATCCTAGGGCTGATGCTAACCCTAACCCTAACCCTAACATTATCCTAAGGCTGATGCTAACCCTAACCCTAACTCTAACACTATCTTAGGGCTTAGGCTAACCCTAACCCTAACACTATCCTAGGGCTGATGCTAACCCTAACCCTAACCCTAACACTATCCTAGGGCTGATGCTAACCCCAACCCTAACACTATCCTAGGGCTGATGCTAACCCTAACCCTAACCCTAACACTCTCCAAGGGCTGATGATAACCCTAACCCTAACCCTAACACTATCCTAGGGCTGATGCTAACCCTAACCCTAACTCTAACACTATCTTAGGGCTGAGGCTAACCCTAACCCTAACACTATCCTACGGCTGATGATAACCCTAACCCTAACCGTAACACTATCCTAGGGCTGATGCTTATCCTAACCCTAACACTATCCTAGGCCTGATGCTAACCCTAACCCTAATCCTAACACTATCCTAGGGCTGATGCTAACCCTAACCCTAACACTATCCTAGGGCTGATGCTAACCCTAAACCTAACCTAACACTATCCTAGGGCTGATGCTAACCCTAACCCTAACACTATCCTAGGCCTGATGATAACCCTAACCCTAACCCTAACACTATCCTAGGGCTGATGCTAACCCTAACCCTAACACTAACCTAGGGCTGATGCTAACCCTAACCCTAACCCTAACACTATCCTAAGTCTGATGCTAACCCTAGACCTCACACTATACTAGGCCTGATGATAACCAGAACCCTAACCTTAACACTATCCTAGGGCTGATGCTAACCCTAACCCTAACCCTAACACTATCCTAGAGCTGATGCTAACCCTAACCCTAACACTATCCTAGGCCTGATGATAACCCTAACCCTAACCCTGACACTATCCTAGGGCTGATGCTAACCCTAACCCTAACACTATCCTAGGGCTGATGCTAACTTTAACCCTAACCCTAACACTATCCTAGGACTGATGCTAACCCTATCCCTAACCCTAACACTCTCCTAGGGCTGAGGCTAACCCTAACCCTAACACTATCCTAGGGCTGATGCTAACCCTAACCCTAACCCAAACACTATCCTAGGGTTGATGCTAACCCTAACCCTAACACTATCCTAGGGCTGATGCTAACCCTAACCCTAACCCTAACACTATCCTTGGGCTGATGCTAACCCTAACCCTAACACTATCCTGGGCCTGATGTTAACCCTAACCCTGACCCTAACACTATCCTAGGGCTGATGCTAACCCTAACCCTACCACTATCCTGGGCCTGATGCTAACCCTAACCCTAACCCTAACACTGTCCTAGGGCAGATGCTAACCCTAACGCTAACCCTAACAGTATCCTTGAACTGATGCTAACCCTAACCCTAACCCTAACACTATCCTAGCCCTGATGATAACCCTAACCCTAACCCTAACACTATCCTAGGCCTGATGATAACCCTAAACCTAACCCTGACACTATCCTAGGGCTGATGCTAACCCTAACCCTAACACTATCCTAGGGCTGATGCTAACCCTAACCCTAACCCTAACACTATCCTAGGCCTGATGCTAACCCGATCCCTAACCCTAACACTCTCCTAGGGCTGAGGCTAACCCTAACCCTAACACTATCCTAGGGCTGATGCTAACCCTAACCCTAACCCAAACACTATCCTAGGGTTGATGCTAACCCTAACCCTAACACTATCCTAGGGCTGATGCTAACCCTAACCCTAACCCTAACACTATCCTTGGGCTGATGCTAACCCTAACCCTAACACTATCCTGGGCCTGATGTTAACCCTAACCCTGACCCTAACACTATCCTAGGGCTGATGCTAACTCTAACCCTACCACTATCCTGGGCCTGATGCTAACCCTAACCCTAACACTAACACTGTCCTAGGGCTGATGCTAACCCTAACCCTAACACTATCCTAGGGCTGATGCTAACCCTAACCCTAACCCTAACACTATCCTAGGGCTGATGATAACCCTAACCCTAACACTATCCTAGGGCTGATGCTAACCCTAACCCTAACCCTGACACTATCCTAGGGCTGATGCTAACCCTAACCCTAACACTATCCTAGGGCTGATGCTAACCCTAACACTAACACTATCCTAGGGCTGATACTAACCCTAACCCTAACCCTAACACTCACCAAGGGCTGATGCTAACCCTAACCCTAACCCTAACACTATCCTACGGCTGATGATAACCCTAACCCTAACCCTAACGCTATCCTAGGGCGGATGCTAACCCTAACCCTAACACTATCCTAGGCCTGATGCTAACCCTAACCCTAACCCTAACACTATCCTAGGGCTGATGCTAACCCTAACCCTAACACTATCCTAGGGCTGATGCTAACCCTAAACTGAACCCTAACACTATCCTTGGGCTGATGCTAACCCTAACCCTAACACTATCCTTGGCCTGATGCTAACCCTAACCCTAACACTATCCTAGGGCTGATGCTAACCCTAACCCTAACACTATCCTTGGGCTGATGCTAACCCTAACCCTAACCCTAACAATATCCTAGGGCAGATGCTAACCCTAACGCGAACCCTAACACTATCCTTGAACTGATGCTAACCCTAACCCTAACCCTAACACTATCCTAGGACTGATGATAACCCTAACCCTAACCCTAACACTATCCTAGGCCTGATGATAACCCTAACCCTAACCCTGACACTATCCTAGAGCTGATGCTAACCCTAACCCTAACACTATCCTAGGGCTGATGCTAACCCTAACCGTAACCCTAACACTATCCTAGGCCTGATGCTAACCCTATCCCTAACCCTAACACTCTCCTAGGGCTGAGGCTAACCCTAACCCTAACACTATCCTAGGGCTGATGCTAACCCTAACCCTAACCCAAACACTATCCTACGGTTGATGCTAACCCTAACCCTAACACTATCCTAGGGCTGATGCTAACCCTAACCCTAACCCTAACACTATCCTAGGGCTGATGCTAACCCTAACCCTAACACTATCCTTGGGCTGATGCTAACCCTAACCCTAAGCCTAACATTATCCAAGGGCAGATGCTAACCCTAACGCTAACCCTAACACTATCCTTGAACTGATTCTAACCCTAACCCTAACCCTAACACTATCCTAGCCCTGATGATAACCCTAACCCTAACCCTAACACTATCCTAGGGTTTATGTTAACCCTAACCATAACACTATCCTAGGGCTGATGCTAACTCTAACCCTAACCCTAACACTATCCTAGGGCGGATGCTAACCCTAACCCTAACCCTAACACTATCCTAGGGCTGATGCTAACCCTAACACTAACACTATCCTAGGGCTGATGCTAACCCTAACCCTAACCCTAACATTATCCTAAGGCTGATGCTAACCCTAACCCTAACTCTAACACTATCTTAGGGCTTAGGCTAACCCTAACCCTAACACTATCCTAGGGCTGATGCTAACCCTAACCCTAACCCTAACACTATCCTAGGGCTGATGCTAACCCCAACCCTAACACTATCCTAGGGCTGATGCTAACCCTAACCCTAACCCTAACACTCTCCAAGGGCTGATGATAACCCTAACCCTAACCCTAACACTATCCTAGGGCTGATGCTAACCCTAACCCTTACTCTAACACTATCTTAGGGCTGAGGCTAACCCTAACCCTAACACTATCCTACGGCTGATGATAACCCTAACCCTAACCGTAACACTATCCTAGGGCTGATGCTTATCCTAACCCTAACACTATCCTAGGCCTGATGCTAACCCTAACCCTAATCCTAACACTATCCTAGGGCTGATGCTAACCCTAACCCTAACACTATCCTAGGGCTGATGCTAACCCTAAACCTAACCTAACACTATCCTAGGGCTGATGCTAACCCTAACCCTAACACTATCCTAGGCCTGATGATAACCCTAACCCTAACCCTAACACTATCCTAGGGCTGATGCTAACCCTAACCCTAACACTAACCTAGGGCTGATGCTAACCCTAACCCTAACCCTAACACTATCCTAAGTCTGATGCTAACCCTAGACCTCACACTATACTAGGCCTGATGATAACCAGAACCCTAACCTTAACACTATCCTAGGGCTGATGCTAACCCTAACCCTAACCCTAACACTATCCTAGAGCTGATGCTAACCCTAACCCTAACACTATCCTAGGCCTGATGATAACCCTAACCCTAACCCTGACACTATCCTAGGGCTGATGCTAACCCTAACCCTAACACTATCCTAGGGCTGATGCTAACCTTAACCCTAACCCTAACACTATCCTAGGACTGATGCTAACCCTATCCCTAACCCTAACACTCTCCTAGGGCTGAGGCTAACCCTAACCCTAACACTATCCTAGGGCTGATGCTAACCCTAACCCTAACCCAAACACTATCCTAGGGTTGATGCTAACCCTAACCCTAACACTATCCTAGGGCTGATGCTAACCCTAACCCTAACCCTAACACTATCCTTGGGCTGATGCTAACCCTAACCCTAACACTATCCTGGGCCTGATGTTAACCCTAACCCTGACCCTAACACTATCCTAGGGCTGATGCTAACCCTAACCCTACCACTATCCTGGGCCTGATGCTAACCCTAACCCTAACACTAACACTGTCCTAGGGCTGATGCTAACCCTAACCCTAACACTATCCTAGGGCTGATGCTAACCCTAACCCTAACCCTAACACTATCCTAGGGCTGATGATAACCCTAACCCTAACACTATCCTAGGGCTGATGCTAACCCTAACCCTAACCCTGACACTATCCTAGGGCTGATGCTAACCCTAACCCTAACACTATCCTAGGGCTGATGCTAACCCTAACACTAACACTATCCTAGGGCTGATACTAACCCTAACCCTAACCCTAACACTCTCCAAGGGCTGATGCTAACCCTAACCCTAACCCTAACACTATCCTACGGCTGATGATAACCCTAACCCTAACCCTAACGCTATCCTAGGGCGGATGCTAACCCTAACCCTAACACTATCCTAGGGCTGATGCTAACCCTAACACTAACACTATCCTAGGGCTGATACTAACCCTAACCCTAACCCTAACACTCACCAAGGGCTGATGCTAACCCTAACCCTAACCCTAACACTATCCTACGGCTGATGATAACCCTAACCCTAACCCTAACGCTATCCTAGGGCGGATGCTAACCCTAACCCTAACACTATCCTAGGCCTGATGCTAACCCTAACCCTAACCCTAACACTATCCTAGGGCTGATGCTAACCCTAACCCTAACACTATCCTAGGGCTGATGCTAACCCTAAACTGAACCCTAACACTATCCTTGGGCTGATGCTAACCCTAACCCTAACACTATCCTTGGCCTGATGCTAACCCTAACCCTAACACTATCCTAGGGCTGATGCTAACCCTAACCCTAACACTATCCTTGGGCTGATGCTAACCCTAACCCTAACCCTAACAATATCCTAGGGCAGATGCTAACCCTAACGCTAACCCTAACACTATCCTTGAACTAATGCTAACCCTAACCCTAACCCTAACACTATCCTAGGACTGATGATAACCCTAACCCTAACCCTAACACTATCCTAGGCCTGATGATAACCCTAACCCTAACCCTGACACTATCCTAGAGCTGATGCTAACCCTAACCCTAACACTATCCTAGGGCTGATGCTAACCCTAACCGTAACCCTAACACTATCCTAGGCCTGATGCTAACCCTATCCCTAACCCTAACACTCTCCTAGGGCTGAGGCTAACCCTAACCCTAACACTATCCTAGGGCTGATGCTAACCCTAACCCTAACCCAAACACTATCCTACGGTTGATGCTAACCCTAACCCTAACACTATCCTAGGGCTGATGCTAACCCTAACCCTAACCCTAACACTATCCTAGGGCTGATGCTAACCCTAACCCTAACACTATCCTTGGGCTGATGCTAACCCTAACCCTAAGCCTAACATTATCCAAGGGCAGATGCTAACCCTAACGCTAACCCTAACACTATCCTTGAACTGATTCTAACCCTAACCCTAACCCTAACACTATCCTAGCCCTGATGATAACCCTAACCCTAACCCTAACACTATCCTAGGGTTTATGTTAACCCTAACCATAACACTATCCTAGGGCTGATGCTAACTCTAACCCTAACCCTAACACTATCCTAGGGCGGATGCTAACCCTAACCCTAACCCTAACACTATCCTAGGGCTGATGCTAACCCTAACACTAACACTATCCTAGGGCTGATGCTAACCCTAACCCTAACCCTAACATTATCCTAAGGCTGATGCTAACCCTAACCCTAACTCTAACACTATCTTAGGGCTTAGGCTAACCCTAACCCTAACACTATCCTAGGGCTGATGCTAACCCTAACCCTAACCCTAACACTATCCTAGGGCTGATGCTAACCCCAACCCTAACACTATCCTAGGGCTGATGCTAACCCTAACCCTAACCCTAACACTCTCCAAGGGCTGATGATAACCCTAACCCTAACCCTAACACTATCCTAGGGCTGATGCTAACCCTAACCCTAACTCTAACACTATCTTAGGGCTGAGGCTAACCCTAACCCTAACACTATCCTACGGCTGATGATAACCCTAACCCTAACCGTAACACTATCCTAGGGCTGATGCTTATCCTAACCCTAACACTATCCTAGGCCTGATGCTAACCCTAACCCTAATCCTAACACTATCCTAGGGCTGATGCTAACCCTAACCCTAACACTATCCTAGGGCTGATGCTAACCCTAAACCTAACCTAACACTATCCTAGGGCTGATGCTAACCCTAACCCTAACACTATCCTAGGCCTGATGATAACCCTAACCCTAACCCTAACACTATCCTAGGGCTGATGCTAACCCTAACCCTAACACTAACCTAGGGCTGATGCTAACCCTAACCCTAACCCTAACACTATCCTAAGTCTGATGCTAACCCTAGACCTCACACTATACTAGGCCTGATGATAACCAGAACCCTAACCTTAACACTATCCTAGGGCTGATGCTAACCCTAACCCTAACCCTAACACTATCCTAGAGCTGATGCTAACCCTAACCCTAACACTATCCTAGGCCTGATGATAACCCTAACCCTAACCCTGACACTATCCTAGGGCTGATGCTAACCCTAACCCTAACACTATCCTAGGGCTGATGCTAACTTTAACCCTAACCCTAACACTATCCTAGGACTGATGCTAACCCTATCCCTAACCCTAACACTCTCCTAGGGCTGAGGCTAACCCTAACCCTAACACTATCCTAGGGCTGATGCTAACCCTAACCCTAACCCAAACACTATCCTAGGGTTGATGCTAACCCTAACCCTAACACTATCCTAGGGCTGATGCTAACCCTAACCCTAACCCTAACACTATCCTTGGGCTGATGCTAACCCTAACCCTAACACTATCCTGGGCCTGAAGTTAACCCTAACCCTGACCCTAACACTATCCTAGGGCTGATGCTAACCCTAACCCTACCACTATCCTGGGCCTGATGCTAACCCTAACCCTAACCCTAACACTGTCCTAGGGCAGATGCTAACCCTAACGCTAACCCTAACAGTATCCTTGAACTGATGCTAACCCTAACCCTAACCCTAACACTATCCTAGCCCTGATGATAACCCTAACCCTAACCCTAACACTATCCTAGGCCTGATGATAACCCTAAACCTAACCCTGACACTATCCTAGGGCTGATGCTAACCCTAACCCTAACACTATCCTAGGGCTGATGCTAACCCTAACCCTAACCCTAACACTATCCTAGGCCTGATGCTAACCCGATCCCTAACCCTAACACTCTCCTAGGGCTGAGGCTAACCCTAACCCTAACACTATCCTAGGGCTGATGCTAACCCTAACCCTAACCCAAACACTATCCTAGGGTTGATGCTAACCCTAACCCTAACACTATCCTAGGGCTGATGCTAACCCTAACCCTAACCCTAACACTATCCTTGGGCTGATGCTAACCCTAACCCTAACACTATCCTGGGCCTGATGTTAACCCTAACCCTGACCCTAACACTATCCTAGGGCTGATGCTAACTCTAACCCTACCACTATCCTGGGCCTGATGCTAACCCTAACCCTAACACTAACACTGTCCTAGGGCTGATGCTAACCCTAACCCTAACACTATCCTAGGGCTGATGCTAACCCTAACCCTAACCCTAACACTATCCTAGGGCTGATGATAACCCTAACCCTAACACTATCCTAGGGCTGATGCTAACCCTAACCCTAACCCTGACACTATCCTAGGGCTGATGCTAACCCTAACCCTAACACTATCCTAGGGCTGATGCTAACCCTAACACTAACACTATCCTAGGGCTGATACTAACCCTAACCCTAACCCTAACACTCACCAAGGGCTGATGCTAACCCTAACCCTAACCCTAACACTATCCTACGGCTGATGATAACCCTAACCCTAACCCTAACGCTATCCTAGGGCGGATGCTAACCCTAACCCTAACACTATCCTAGGCCTGATGCTAACCCTAACCCTAACCCTAACACTATCCTAGGGCTGATGCTAACCCTAACCCTAACACTATCCTAGGGCTGATGCTAACCCTAAACTGAACCCTAACACTATCCTTGGGCTGATGCTAACCCTAACCCTAACACTATCCTTGGCCTGATGCTAACCCTAACCCTAACACTATCCTAGGGCTGATGCTAACCCTAACCCTAACACTATCCTTGGGCTGATGCTAACCCTAACCCTAACCCTAACAATATCCTAGGGCAGATGCTAACCCTAACGCGAACCCTAACACTATCCTTGAACTGATGCTAACCCTAACCCTAACCCTAACACTATCCTAGGACTGATGATAACCCTAACCCTAACCCTAACACTATCCTAGGCCTGATGATAACCCTAACCCTAACCCTGACACTATCCTAGAGCTGATGCTAACCCTAACCCTAACACTATCCTAGGGCTGATGCTAACCCTAACCGTAACCCTAACACTATCCTAGGCCTGATGCTAACCCTATCCCTAACCCTAACACTCTCCTAGGGCTGAGGCTAACCCTAACCCTAACACTATCCTAGGGCTGATGCTAACCCTAACCCTAACCCAAACACTATCCTACGGTTGATGCTAACCCTAACCCTAACACTATCCTAGGGCTGATGCTAACCCTAACCCTAACCCTAACACTATCCTAGGGCTGATGCTAACCCTAACCCTAACACTATCCTTGGGCTGATGCTAACCCTAACCCTAAGCCTAACATTATCCAAGGGCAGATGCTAACCCTAACGCTAACCCTAACACTATCCTTGAACTGATTCTAACCCTAACCCTAACCCTAACACTATCCTAGCCCTGATGATAACCCTAACCCTAACCCTAACACTATCCTAGGGTTTATGTTAACCCTAACCATAACACTATCCTAGGGCTGATGCTAACTCTAACCCTAACCCTAACACTATCCTAGGGCGGATGCTAACCCTAACCCTAACCCTAACACTATCCTAGGGCTGATGCTAACCCTAACACTAACACTATCCTAGGGCTGATGCTAACCCTAACCCTAACCCTAACATTATCCTAAGGCTGATGCTAACCCTAACCCTAACTCTAACACTATCTTAGGGCTTAGGCTAACCCTAACCCTAACACTATCCTAGGGCTGATGCTAACCCTAACCCTAACCCTAACACTATCCTAGGGCTGATGCTAACCCCAACCCTAACACTATCCTAGGGCTGATGCTAACCCTAACCCTAACCCTAACACTCTCCAAGGGCTGATGATAACCCTAACCCTAACCCTAACACTATCCTAGGGCTGATGCTAACCCTAACCCTTACTCTAACACTATCTTAGGGCTGAGGCTAACCCTAACCCTAACACTTTCCTACGGCTGATGATAACCCTAACCCTAACCGTAACACTATCCTAGGGCTGATGCTTATCCTAACCCTAACACTATCCTAGGCCTGATGCTAACCCTAACGCTAATCCTAACACTATCCTAGGGCTGATGCTAACCCTAACCCTAACACTATCCTAGGGCTGATGCTAACCCTAAACCTAACCTAACACTATCCTAGGGCTGATGCTAACCCTAACCCTAACACTATCCTAGGCCTGATGATAACCCTAACCCTAACCCTAACACTATCCTAGGGCTGATGCTAACCCTAACCCTAACACTAACCTAGGGCTGATGCTAACCCTAACCCTAACCCTAACACTATCCTAAGTCTGATGCTAACCCTAGACCTCACACTATACTAGGCCTGATGATAACCAGAACCCTAACCTTAACACTATCCTAGGGCTGATGCTAACCCTAACCCTAACCCTAACACTATCCTAGAGCTGATGCTAACCCTAACCCTAACACTATCCTAGGCCTGATGATAACCCTAACCCTAACCCTGACACTATCCTAGGGCTGATGCTAACCCTAACCCTAACACTATCCTAGGGCTGATGCTAACCTTAACCCTAACCCTAACACTATCCTAGGACTGATGCTAACCCTATCCCTAACCCTAACACTCTCCTAGGGCTGAGGCTAACCCTAACCCTAACACTATCCTAGGGCTGATGCTAACCCTAACCCTAACCCAAACACTATCCTAGGGTTGATGCTAACCCTAACCCTAACACTATCCTAGGGCTGATGCTAACCCTAACCCTAACCCTAACACTATCCTTGGGCTGATGCTAACCCTAACCCTAACACTATCCTGGGCCTGATGTTAACCCTAACCCTGACCCTAACACTATCCTAGGGCTGATGCTAACCCTAACCCTACCACTATCCTGGGCCTGATGCTAACCCTAACCCTAACACTAACACTGTCCTAGGGCTGATGCTAACCCTAACCCTAACACTATCCTAGGGCTGATGCTAACCCTAACCCTAACCCTAACACTATCCTAGGGCTGATGATAACCCTAACCCTAACACTATCCTAGGGCTGATGCTAACCCTAACCCTAACCCTGACACTATCCTAGGGCTGATGCTAACCCTAACCCTAACACTATCCTAGGGCTGATGCTAACCCTAACACTAACACTATCCTAGGGCTGATACTAACCCTAACCCTAACCCTAACACTCTCCAAGGGCTGATGCTAACCCTAACCCTAACCCTAACACTATCCTACGGCTGATGATAACCCTAACCCTAACCCTAACGCTATCCTAGGGCGGATGCTAACCCTAACCCTAACACTATCCTAGGCCTGATGCTAACCCTAACCCTAACCCTAACACTATCCTAGGGCTGATGCTAACCCTAACCCTAACACTATCCTAGGGCTGATGCTAACCCTAAACTGAACCCTAACACTATCCTTGGGCTGATGCTAACCCTAACCCTAACACTATCCTTGGCCTGATGCTAACCCTAACCCTAACCCTAACACTATCCTAGGGCTGATGCTAACCCTAACCCTAACACTATCCTTGGGCTGATGCTAACCCTAACCCTAACCCTAACAATATCCTAGGGCAGATGCTAACCCTAACGCTAACCCTAACACTATCCTTGAACTGA
Source organism: Lemur catta (assembly GCF_020740605.2). Taxonomy (NCBI): domain Eukaryota; kingdom Metazoa; phylum Chordata; class Mammalia; order Primates; family Lemuridae; genus Lemur; species Lemur catta. Next base: position 935,633 of record NW_025423856.1, on the reverse strand, counting down.
TGCTAACCCTAACCCTAACCCTAACACTATCCTAGGACTGATGATAACCCTAACCCTAACCCTAACACTATCCTAGCCCTGATGATAACCCTAACCCTAACCCTAACACTATCCTAGGGTTTATGTTAACCCTAACCATAACACTATCCTAGGGCTGATGCTAACTCTAACCCTAACCCTAACAGTATCCTAGGGCGGATGCTAACCCTAACCCTAACCGTAACACTATCCTAGGGCTGATGCTAACCCTAACACTAACAGTATCCTAGGGCTGATGCTAACCCTAAGCCTAACCCTAACATTATCCTAGGGCTGATGCTAACCCTAACCCTAACTCTAACACTATCTTAGGGCTTAGGCTAACCCTAACCCTAACACTATCCTAGGGCTGATGCTAACCCTAACCCTAACCCTAACACTATCCTAGGGCTGATGCTAACCCTAACCCTAACACTATCCTAGGGCTGATGCTAACCCTAACCCTAACCCTAACACTATCCTAGGGCTGATGCTAACCCTAACCCTAACACTATCCTAGGGCTGATGCTAACCCTAACCCTAACCCTAACACTAACCTAGGGCTGATGCTAACCCTAACGCTAACACTATCCTAGGCCTGATGATAACCCTAACCCTAACCCTAACACTATCCTAGGGCTAATGCTAACCCTAACGCTAACCCTAACATTATCCCAGGGCTGATGCTAGCCCTAACCCTAACACTATCCTAGGGCTGATGCTAACCCTAACCGTAACCCTAACACTATCCTAGGGCGGTTGCTAACCCAACACTAACCCTAACCCTCACAGTATCCTAGAGCTGATGCTAACCCTAAACCTAACCGTGACGCTAACCCTAATATTATCCTAGGGCTGATGCTAACCCTAACCCTAACCCTAACACTATCCTAGGGCTGATGCTAACCCTAACACTAACACTATCCTAGGGCTGATGCTAACCCTAACCCTACCCCTAACACTATCCTAGTGCTGATGCTAACCCTAACCCTAACGCTAACACTATCCTAGGGCTGAGGCTAACCCTAACCCTATCACTATCCTACGGCTGATGCTAACCCTAACCCTAACCCTAACACTATCCTAAGGCTGATGGTAACCCTAACACTAACACTATCCTAAGCCTGGTGCTAACCCTAACTCTAACCCTAACACTATCCTAGGGATGATGCTAACCCTAACCCTAATAATATCCTAGGGCTGATGCTAACCCTAACCCTAACACTATCCTAGGGCTGATGCTAACCCTAACCATAACACTATCCTGGGCCTGATGCTAACCCTAACCCTGACCCTAACACTATCCTAGGGCTGATGCTAACCCTAACCCTAACACTAACCTTGGGCTGATGCTAACCCTAACCCTAACCCTAACAATATCCTAGGGCAGATGCTAACCCTAACGCTAACCCTAACACTATCCTTTAACTGATGCTAACCCTAACCCTAACCCTAACACTATCCTAGGCCTGATGATAACCCTAACCCTAACCCTAACACTATCCTAGACCTGATGATAACCCTAACCCTAACCCTGACACTATCCTAGGGCTGATGCTAACCCTAACCCTAACACTATCCTAGGGCTGATGCTAACCCTAACCCTAACCCTAACACTATCCTAGGACTGATGCTAACCCGATCCCTAACCCTAACACTCTACTAGGGCTGAGGCTAACCCTAACCCTAACACTATCCTAGGGCTGATGCTAACCCTAACCCTAACCCAAACACTATCCTAGGGTTGATGCTAACCCTAACCCTAACACTATCCTAGGGCTGATGCTAACCCTAACCCTAACCCTAACACTATCCTTGGGCTGATGCTAACCCTAACCCTAACACTATCCTGGGCCTGATGTTAACCCTAACCCTGACCCTAACACTATCCTAGGGCTGATGCTAACCCTAACCCTAACACTAACCTTGGGCTGATGCTAACCCTAACCCTAACCCTAACAATATCCTAGGGCAGATGCTAACCCTAACGCTAACCCTAACAGTATCCTTGAACTGATGCTAACCCTAACCCTAACCCTAACACTATCCTAGCCCTGATGATAACCCTAACCCTAACCCTAACACTATCCTAGGCCTGATGATAACCCTAAACCTAACCCTGACACTATCCTAGGGCTGATGCTAACCCTAACCCTAACACTATCCTAGGGCTGATGCTAACCCTAACCCTAACCCTAACACTATCCTAGGCCTGATGCTAACCCGATCCCTAACCCTAACACTCTCCTAGGGCTGAGGCTAACCCTAACCCTAACACTATCCTAGGGCTGATGCTAACCCTAACCCTAACCCAAACACTATCCTAGGGTTGATGCTAACCCTAACCCTAACACTATCCTAGGGCTGATGCTAACCCTAACCCTAACCCTAACACTATCCTTGGGCTGATGCTAACCCTAACCCTAACACTATCCTGGGCCTGATGTTAACCCTAACCCTGACCCTAACACTATCCTAGGGCTGATGCTAACCCTAACCCTACCACTATCCTGGGCCTGATGCTAACCCTAACCCTAACACTAACACTGTCCTAGGGCTGATGCTAACCCTAACCCTAACACTATCCTAGGGCTGATGCTAACCCTAACCCTAACCCTAACACTATCCTAGGGCTGATGATAACCCTAACCCTAACACTATCCTAGGGCTGATGCTAACCCTAACCCTAACCCTGACACTATCCTAGGGCTGATGCTAACCCTAACCCTAACACTATCCTAGGGCTGATGCTAACCCTAACACTAACACTATCCTAGGGCTGATACTAACCCTAACCCTAACCCTAACACTCTCCAAGGGCTGATGCTAACCCTAACCCTAACCCTAACACTATCCTACGGCTGATGATAACCCTAACCCTAACCCTAACGCTATCCTAGGGCGGATGCTAACCCTAACCCTAACACTATCCTAGGCCTGATGCTAACCCTAACCCTAACCCTAACACTATCCTAGGGCTGATGCTAACCCTAACCCTAACACTATCCTAGGGCTGATGCTAACCCTAAACTGAACCCTAACACTATCCTTGGGCTGATGCTAACCCTAACCCTAACACTATCCTTGGCCTGATGCTAACCCTAACCCTAACCCTAACACTATCCTAGGGCTGATGCTAACCCTAACCCTAACACTATCCTTGGGCTGATGCTAACCCTAACCCTAACCCTAACAATATCCTAGGGCAGATGCTAACCCTAACGCTAACCCTAACACTATCCTTGAACTGATGCTAACCCTAACCCTAACCCTAACACTATCCTAGGACTGATGATAACCCTAACCCTAACCCTAACACTATCCTAGCCCTGATGATAACCCTAACCCTAACCCTAACACTATCCTAGGGTTTATGTTAACCCTAACCATAACACTATCCTAGGGCTGATGCTAACTCTAACCCTAACCCTAACAGTATCCTAGGGCGGATGCTAACCCTAACCCTAACCCTAACACTATCCTAGGGCTGATGCTAACCCTAACACTAACACTATCCTAGGGCTGATGCTAACCCTAACCCTAACCCTAACATTATCCTAAGGCTGATGCTAACCCTAACCCTAACTCTAACACTATCTTAGGGCTTAGGCTAACCCTAACCCTAACACTATCCTAGGGCTGATGCTAACCCTAACCCTAACCCTAACACTATCCTAGGGCTGATGCTAACCCCAACCCTAACACTATCCTAGGGCTGATGCTAACCCTAACCCTAACCCTAACACTCTCCAAGGGCTGATGCTAACCCTAACCCTAACCCTAACACTATCCTAGGGTTGATGCTAACCCTAACCCTAACTCTAACACTATCTTAGGGCTGAGGCTAACCCTAACCCTAACACTATCCTACGGCTGATGATAACCCTAACCCTAACCGTAACACTATCCTAGGGCTGATGCTAATCCTAACCCTAACACTATCCTAGGCCTGATGCTAACCCTAACCCTAATCCTAACACTATCCTAGGGCTGATGCTAACCCTAACCCTAACACTATCCTAGGGCTGATGCTAACCCTAAACCTAACCTAACACTATCCTAGGGCTGATGCTAACCCTAACCCTAACACTATCCTAGGCCTGATGATAACCCTAACCCTAACCCTAACACTATCCTAGGGCTGATGCTAACCCTAACCCTAACACTAACCTAGGGCTGATGCTAACCCTAACCCTAACCCTAACACTATCCTAAGTCTGATGCTAACCCTAGACCTCACACTATACTAGGCCTGATGATAACCATAACCCTAACCTTAACACTATCCTAGGGCTGATGCTAACCCTAACCCTAACCCTAACACTATCCTAGAGCTGATGCTAACCCTAACCCTAACACTATCCTAGGCCTGATGATAACCCTAACCCTAACCCTGACACTATCCTAGGGTTGACGCTAACCCTAACCCTAACACTATCCTAGGGCTGATGCTAACCTTAACCCTAACCCTAACACTATCCTAGGACTGATGCTAACCCTATCCCTAACCCTAACACTCTCCTAGGGCTGAGGCTAACCCTAACCCTAACACTATCCTAGGGCTGATGCTAACCCTAACCCTAACCCAAACACTATCCTAGGGTTGATGCTAACCCTAACCCTAACACTATCTTAGGGCTGATGCTAACCCTAACCCTAACCCTAACACTATCCTTGGGCTGATGCTAACCCTAACCCTAACACTATCCTGGGCCTGATGCTAACCTAACCCTGACCCTAACACTATCCTAGGGCTGATGCTAACCCTAACCCTAACACTAACCTTGGGCTGATGCTAACCCTAACCCTAACCCTAACAATATCCTAGGGCAGATGCTAACCCTAACGCTAACCCTAACACTATCCTTGAAATGATGCTAACCCTAACCCTAACCCTAAAACTATCCTAGGCCTGATGATAACCCTAACCCTAACCCTAACACTATCCTAGGCCTGATGATAACCCTAACCCTAACCCTGACACTATCCTAGGGCTGATGCTAACCCTAACCCTAACACTATCCTAGGGCTGATGCTAACCCTAACCCTAACCCTAACACTATCCTAGGCCTGATGCTAACCCTATCCCTAACCCTAACACTCTCCTAGGGCTGAGGCTAACCCTAACCCTAACACGATCCTAGGGCTGATGCTAACCCTAACCCTAACCCAAACACTATCCTAGGATTGATGCTAACCCTAACCCTAACACTATCCTAGGGCTGATGCTAACCCTAACCCTAAACCTAACACTATCCTTGGGCTGATGCTAACCCTAACCCTAACACTATCCTGGGCCTGATGCTAACCCTAACCCTAAACCTAACACTATCCTAGGGCTGATGCTAACCCTAACCCTAACACTATCCTTGGGCTGATGCTAACGCTAACCCTAACCCTAACAATATCCTAGGGCAGATGCTAACCATAACCCTAACCCTAACACTATCCTTGGGCTGATGCTAACCCTAACCCTAACACTATCCTGGGCCTGATGCTAACCCTAACCCTAACCCTAACACTATCCTAGGGCTGATGCTAACCCTAACCCTAACACTATCCTTGGGCTGATGCTAACCCTAACCCTAAGCCTAACATTATCCTAGGGCAGATGCTAACCCTAACGCTAACCCTAACACTATCCTTGAACTGATGCTAACCCTAACCCTAACCCTAACACTATCCTAGCCCTGATGATAACCCTAACCCTAACCCTAACACTATCCAAGGGTTTATGTTAACCCTAACCCTAACACTATCCTAGGGCTGATGCTAACCCTAACCCTAACCCTAACACTATCCTAGGGCGGATGCTAACCCTAACCCTAACCCTAACACTATCCTAGGGCTGATGCTAACCCTAACACTAACAGTATCCTAGGGCTGATGCTAACCCTAAGCCTAACCCTAACATTATCCTAGGGCTGATGCTAACCCTAACCCTAACTCTAACACTATCTTAGGGCTTAGGCTAACCCTAACCCTAACACTATCCTAGGGCTGATGCTAACCCTAAACCTAACCCTAACACTATCCTAGGGCTGATGCTAACCCTAACCCTAACACTATCCTAGGGCTGATGCTAACCCTAACCCTAACCCTAACACTATCCTAGGGCTGATGCTAACCCTAACCCTAACACTATCCTAGGGCTGATGCTAACCCTAACCCTAACCCTAACACTAACCTAGGGCTGATGCTAACCCTAACGCTAACACTATCCTAGGCCTGATGATAACCCTAACCCTAACCCTAACACTATCCTAGGGCTGATGCTAACCCTAACGCTAACCCTAACATTATCCCAGGGCTGATGCTAGCCCTAACCCTAACACTATCCTAGGGCTGATGCTAACCCTAACCGTAACCCTAACACTATACTAGGGCGGTTGCTAACCCAACACTAACCCTAACCCTCACAGTATCCTAGAGCTGATGCTAACCCTAAACCTAACCGTGACGCTAACAATAATATTATCCTAGGGCTGATGCTAACCCTAACCCTAACCCTAACACTATCCTAGGGCTGATGCTAACCCTAACACTAACACTATCCTAGGGCTGATGCTAACCCTAACCCTACCCCTAACACTATCCTAGTGCTGATGCTAACCCTAACCCTAACGCTAACACTATCCTAGGGCTGAGGCTAACCCTAACCCTATCACTATCCTACGGCTGATGCTAACCCTAACCCTAACCCTAACACTATCCTAAGGCTGATGGTAACCCTAACACTAACACTATCCTAAGCCTGGTGCTAACCCTAACTCTAACCCTAACACTATCCTAGGGTTGATGCTAACCCTAACCCTAATAATATCCTAGGGCTGATGCTAACCCTAACCCTAACACTATCCTAGGGCTGATGCTAACCCTAACCATAACACTATCCTGGGCCTGATGCTAACCCTAACCCTGACCCTAACACTATCCTAGGGCTGATGCTAACCCTAACCCTAACACTAACCTTGGGCTGATGCTAACCCTAACCCTAACCCTAACAATATCCTAGGGCAGATGCTAACCCTAACGCTAACCCTAACACTATCCTTGAACTGATGCTAACCCTAACCCTAACCCTAACACTATCCTAGGCCTGATGATAACCCTAACCCTAACCCTAACACTATCCTAGACCTGATGATAACCCTAACCCTAACCCTGACACTATCCTAGGGCTGATGCTAACCCTAACCCTAACACTATCCTAGGGCTGATGCTAACCCTAACCCTAACCCTAACACTATCCTAGGACTGATGCTAACCCGATCCCTAACCCTAACACTCTCCTAGGGCTGAGGCTAACCCTAACCCTAACACTATCCTAGGGCTGATGCTAACCCTAACCCTAACCCAAACACTATCCTAGGGTTGATGCTAACCCTACCCCTAACACTATCCTAGGGCTGATGCTAACCCTAACCCTAACCCTAACACTATCCTTGGGCTGATGCTAACCCTAACCCTAATACTATCCTGGGCCTGATGTTAACCCTAACCCTGACCCTAACACTATCCTAGGGCTGATGCTAACCCTAACCCTAACACTAACCTTGGGCTGATGCTAACCCTAACCCTAACCCTAACAATATCCTAGGGCAGATGCTAACCCTAACGCTAACCCTAACAGTATCCTTGAACTGATGCTAACCCTAACCCTAACCCTAACACTATCCTAGCCCTGATGATAACCCTAACCCTAACCCTAACACTATCCTAGGCCTGATGATAACCCTAAACCTAACCCTGACACTATCCTAGGGCTGATGCTAACCCTAACCCTAACACTATCCTAGGGCTGATGCTAACCCTAACCCTAACCCTAACACTATCCTAGGCCTGATGCTAACCCGATCCCTAACCCTAACACTCTCCTAGGGCTGAGGCTAACCCTAACCCTAACACTATCCTAGGGCTGATGCTAACCCTAACCCTAACCCAAACACTATCCTAGGGTTGATGCTAACCCTAACCCTAACACTATCCTAGGGCTGATGCTAACCCTAACCCTAACCCTAACACTATCCTTGGGCTGATGCTAACCCTAACCCTAACACTATCCTGGGCCTGATGTTAACCCTAACCCTGACCCTAACACTATCCTAGGGCTGATGCTAACTCTAACCCTACCACTATCCTGGGCCTGATGCTAACCCTAACCCTAACACTAACACTGTCCTAGGGCTGATGCTAACCCTAACCCTAACACTATCCTAGGGCTGATGCTAACCCTAACCCTAACCCTAACACTATCCTAGGGCTGATGATAACCCTAACCCTAACACTATCCTAGGGCTGATGCTAACCCTAACCCTAACCCTGACACTATCCTAGGGCTGATGCTAACCCTAACCCTAACACTATCCTAGGGCTGATGCTAACCCTAACACTAACACTATCCTAGGGCTGATACTAACCCTAACCCTAACCCTAACACTCACCAAGGGCTGATGCTAACCCTAACCCTAACCCTAACACTATCCTACGGCTGATGATAACCCTAACCCTAACCCTAACGCTATCCTAGGGCGGATGCTAACCCTAACCCTAACACTATCCTAGGCCTGATGCTAACCCTAACCCTAACCCTAACACTATCCTAGGGCTGATGCTAACCCTAACCCTAACACTATCCTAGGGCTGATGCTAACCCTAAACTGAACCCTAACACTATCCTTGGGCTGATGCTAACCCTAACCCTAACACTATCCTTGGCCTGATGCTAACCCTAACCCTAACACTATCCTAGGGCTGATGCTAACCCTAACCCTAACACTATCCTTGGGCTGATGCTAACCCTAACCCTAACCCTAACAATATCCTAGGGCAGATGCTAACCCTAACGCTAACCCTAACACTATCCTTGAACTGATGCTAACCCTAACCCTAACCCTAACACTATCCTAGGACTGATGATAACCCTAACCCTAACCCTAACACTATCCTAGGCCTGATGATAACCCTAACCCTAACCCTGACACTATCCTAGAGCTGATGCTAACCCTAACCCTAACACTATCCTAGGGCTGATGCTAACCCTAACCGTAACCCTAACACTATCCTAGGCCTGATGCTAACCCTATCCCTAACCCTAACACTCTCCTAGGGCTGAGGCTAACCCTAACCCTAACACTATCCTAGGGCTGATGCTAACCCTAACCCTAACCCAAACACTATCCTACGGTTGATGCTAACCCTAACCCTAACACTATCCTAGGGCTGATGCTAACCCTAACCCTAACCCTAACACTATCCTAGGGCTGATGCTAACCCTAACCCTAACACTATCCTTGGGCTGATGCTAACCCTAACCCTAAGCCTAACATTATCCAAGGGCAGATGCTAACCCTAACGCTAACCCTAACACTATCCTTGAACTGATTCTAACCCTAACCCTAACCCTAACACTATCCTAGCCCTGATGATAACCCTAACCCTAACCCTAACACTATCCTAGGGTTTATGTTAACCCTAACCATAACACTATCCTAGGGCTGATGCTAACTCTAACCCTAACCCTAACACTATCCTAGGGCGGATGCTAACCCTAACCCTAACCCTAACACTATCCTAGGGCTGATGCTAACCCTAACACTAACACTATCCTAGGGCTGATGCTAACCCTAACCCTAACCCTAACATTATCCTAAGGCTGATGCTAACCCTAACCCTAACTCTAACACTATCTTAGGGCTTAGGCTAACCCTAACCCTAACACTATCCTAGGGCTGATGCTAACCCTAACCCTAACCCTAACACTATCCTAGGGCTGATGCTAACCCCAACCCTAACACTATCCTAGGGCTGATGCTAACCCTAACCCTAACCCTAACACTCTCCAAGGGCTGATGATAACCCTAACCCTAACCCTAACACTATCCTAGGGCTGATGCTAACCCTAACCCTAACTCTAACACTATCTTAGGGCTGAGGCTAACCCTAACCCTAACACTATCCTACGGCTGATGATAACCCTAACCCTAACCGTAACACTATCCTAGGGCTGATGCTTATCCTAACCCTAACACTCTCCTAGGCCTGATGCTAACCCTAACCCTAATCCTAACACTATCCTAGGGCTGATGCTAACCCTAACCCTAACACTATCCTAGGGCTGATGCTAACCCTAAACCTAACCTAACACTATCCTAGGGCTGATGCTAACCCTAACCCTAACACTATCCTAGGCCTGATGATAACCCTAACCCTAACCCTAACACTATCCTAGGGCTGATGCTAACCCTAACCCTAACACTAACCTAGGGCTGATGCTAACCCTAACCCTAACCCTAACACTATCCTAAGTCTGATGCTAACCCTAGACCTCACACTATACTAGGCCTGATGATAACCAGAACCCTAACCTTAACACTATCCTAGGGCTGATGCTAACCCTAACCCTAACCCTAACACTATCCTAGAGCTGATGCTAACCCTAACCCTAACACTATCCTAGGCCTGATGATAACCCTAACCCTAACCCTGACACTATCCTAGGGCTGATGCTAACCTTAACCCTAACCCTAACACTATCCTAGGACTGATGCTAACCCTATCCCTAACCCTAACACTCTCCTAGGGCTGAGGCTAACCCTAACCCTAACACTATCCTAGGGCTGATGCTAACCCTAACCCTAACCCAAACACTATCCTAGGGTTGATGATAACCCTAACCCTAACACTATCCTAGGGCTGATGCTAACCCTAACCCTAACCCTAACACTATCCTTGGGCTGATGCTAACCCTAACCCTAACACTATCCTGGGCCTGATGCTAACCTAACCCTGACCCTAACACTATCCTAGGGCTGATGCTAACCCTAACCCCAACACTAACCTTGGGCTGATGCTAACCCTAACCCTAACCCTAACAATATCCTAGGGCAGATGCTAACCCTAACGCTAACCCTAACACTATCCTTGAACTGATGCTAACCCTAACCCTAACCCTAACACTATCCTAGGCCTGATGATAACCCTAACCCTAACCCTAACACTATCCTAGGCCTGATGATAACCCTAACACTAACCCTGACACTATCCTAGGGCTGATGCTAACCCTAACCCTAACACTATCCTAGGGCTGATGCTAACCCTAACCCTAACCCTAACACTATCCTAGGCCTGATGCTAACCCTATCCCTAACCCTAACACTCTCCTAGGGCTGAGGCTAACCCTAACCCTAACACTATCCTAGGGCTGATGCTAACCCTAACCCTAACCAAAACACTATCCTAGGGTTGATGCTAACCCTAACCCTAACACTATCCTAGGGCTGATGCTAACCCTAACCCTAAACCTAACACTATCCTTGGGCTGATGCTAACCCTAACCCTAACACTATCCTGGGCCTGATGCTAACCCTAACCCTAACCCTAACACTATCCTAGGGCTGATGCTAACCCTAACCCTATCACTATCCTTGGGCTGAAGCTAACCCTAACCCTAACCCTAACAATATCCTAGGGCAGATGCTAACCCTAACGCTAACCCTAACAGTATCCTTGAACTGATGCTAACCCTAACCCTAACCCTAACACTATCCTAGGCCTGATGATAACCCTAACCCTAACCCTAACACTATCCTAGGCCTGATGATAACCCTAAACCTAACCCTGACACTATCCTAGGGCTGATGCTAACCCTAACCCTAACACTATCCTAGGGCTGATGCTAACCCTAACCCTAACCCTAACACTATCCTAGGCCTGATGCTAACCCTATCCCTAACCCTAACACTCTCCTAGGGCTGAGGCTAACCCTAACCCTAACACTATCCTAGGGCTGATGCTAACCCTAACCCTAACCCAAACACTATCCTAGGGTTGATGCTAACCCTAACCCTAACACTATCCTAGGGCTGATGCTAACCCTAACCCTAAACCTAACACTATCCTTGGGCTGATGCTAACCATAACCCTAACACTATCCTGGGCCTGATGCTAACCCTAACCCTAAACCTAACACTATCCTAGGGCTGATGCTAACCCTAACCCTAACACTATCCTTGGGCTGATGCTAACCCTAACCCTAACCCTAACAATATCCTAGGGCAGATGCAAACCATAACCCTAACCCTAACACTATACTTGGGCTGATGCTAACCCTAACCCTAACACTATCCTAGGCCTGATGCTAACCCTAACCCTAACGCTAACACTGTCCTAGGGCTGATGCTAACCCTAACCCTAACACTATCCTTGGGCTTATGCTAACCCTAACCCTAAGCCTAACATTATCCTAGGGCAGATGCTAACCCTAACGCTAACCCTAACACTATCCTTGAACTGATGCTAACCTTAACCCTAACCCTAACACTATCCTAGCCCTGATGATAACCATAACCCTAACCCTAACACTATCCAAGGGTTTATGTTAACCCTAACCCTAACACTATCCTAGGGCTGATGCTAACCCTAACCCTAACGCTAACACTATCCTAGGGCTGAGGCTAACCCTAACCCTATCACTATCCTACGGCTGATGCTAACCCTAACCCTAACCCTGACACTATCCTAAGGCTGATGGTAACCCTAACACTAACACTATCCTAAGCCTGGTGCTAACCCTAACTCTAACCCTAACATTATCCTAGGGTTGATGCTAACCCTAACCCTAATAATATCCTAGGGCTGATGCTAACCCTAACCCTAACACTATCCTATGGCTGATGCTAACCCTAACCATAACACTATCCTGGGCCTGATGCTAACCCTAACCCTGACCCTAACACTATCCTAGGGCTGATGCTAACCCTAACCCTAACACTAACCTTGGGCTGATGCTAACCCTAACCCTAACCCTAACAATATCCTAGGGCAGATGCTAACCCTAACGCTAACCCTAACACTATCCTTGAACTGATGCTAACCCTAACCCTAACCCTAACACTATCCTAGGCCTGATGATAACCCTAACCCTAACCCTAACACTATCCTAGGCCTGATGATAACCCTAACACTAACCCTGACACTATCCTAGGGCTGATGCTAACCCTAACCCTAACACTATCCTAGGGCTGATGCTAACCCTAACCCTAACCCTAACACTATCCTAGGACTGATGCTAACCCGATCCCTAACCCTAACACTCCTAGGGCTGAGGCTAACCCTAACCCTAACACTATCCTAGGGCTGATGCTAACCCTAACCCTAACCCAAACACTATCCTAGGGTTGATGCTAACCCTAACCCTAACACTATCCTAGGGCTGATGCTAACCCTAACCCTAACCCTAACACTATCCTTGGGCTGATGCTAACCCTAACCCTAACACTATCCTGGGCCTGATGTTAACCCTAACCCTGACCCTAACACTATCCTAGGGCTGATGCTAACCCTAACCCTAACACTAACCTTGGGCTGATGCTAACCCTAACCCTAACCCTAACAATATCCTAGGGCAGATGCTAACCCTAACGCTAACCCTAACAGTATCCTTGAACTGATGCTAACCCTAACCCTAACCCTAACACTATCCTAGCCCTGATGATAACCCTAACCCTAACCCTAACACTATCCTAGGCCTGATGATAACCCTAAACCTAACCCTGACACTATCCTAGGGCTGATGCTAACCCTAACCCTAACACTATCCTAGGGCTGATGCTAACCCTAACCCTAACCCTAACACTATCCTAGGCCTGATGCTAACCCGATCCCTAACCCTAACACTCTCCTAGGGCTGAGGCAAACCCTAACCCTAACACTATCCTAGGGCTGATGCTAACCCTAACCCTAACCCAAACACTATCCTAGGGTTGATGCTAACCCTAACCCTAACACTATCCTAGGGCTGATGCTAACCCTAACCCTAACCCTAACACTATCCTTGGGCTGATGCTAACCCTAACCCTAACACTATCCTGGGCCTGATGTTAACCCTAACCCTGACCCTAACACTATCCTAGGGCTGATGCTAACCCTAACCCTAACACTAACCTTGGGCTGATGCTAACCCTAACCCTAACCCTAACAATATCCTAGGGCAGATGCTAACCCTAACGCTAACCCTAACAGTATCCTTGAACTGAGGCTAACCCTAACCCTAACCCTAACACTATCCTAGGCCTGATGATAACCCTAACCCTAACCCTAACACTATCCTAGGCCTGATGATAACCCTAAACCTAACCCTGACACTATCCTAGGGCTGATGCTAACCCTAACCCTAACACTATCCTAGGGCTGATGCTAACCCTAACCCTAACCCTAACACTATCCTAGGTCTGATGCTAACCCTATCCCTAACCCTAACACTCTCCTAGGGCTGAGGCTAACCCTAACCCTAACACTATCCTAGGGCTGATGCTAACCCTAACCCTAACCCAAACACTATCCTAGGGTTGATGCTAACCCTAACCCTAACACTATCCTAGGGCTGATGCTAACCCTAACCCTAAACCTAACACTATCCTTGGGCTGATGCTAACCCTAAGCCTAACACTATCCTGGGCCTGATGCTAACCCTAACCCTAACCCTAACACTATCCTAGGGCTGATGCTAACCCTAACCCTAACACTATCCTTGGGCTGATGCTAACCCTAACCCTAACCCTAACAATATCCTAGGGCAGATGCAAACCATAACCCTAACCCTAACACTATACTTGGGCTGATGCTAACCCTAACCCTAACACTATCCTGGGCCTGATGCTAACCCTAACCCTAACGCTAACACTGTCCTAGGGCTGATGCTAACCCTAACCCTAACACTATCCTTGGGCTTATGCTAACCCTAACCCTAAGCCTAACATTATCCTAGGGCAGATGCTAACCCTAACGCTAACCCTAACACTATCCTTGAACTGATGCTAACCCTAACCCTAACCCTAACACTATCCTAGCCCTGATGATAACCGTAACCCTAACCCTAACACTATCCAAGGGTTTATGTTAACCCTAACCCTAACACTATCCTAGGGCTGATGCTAACCCTAACCCTAACCCTAACACTATCCTAGGGCGGATGCTAACCCTACCCTAACCCTAACACTATCCTAGGGCTGATGCTAACCCTAACACTAACACTATCCTAGGGCTGATGCTAACCCTAACCCTAACCCTAACATTATCCTAGGGCTGATGCTAACCCTAACCCTAACTCTAACACTATCTTAGGGCTTAGGCTAACCCTAACCCTAACACTATCCTAGGGCTGATGCTAACCCTAACCCTAACCCTAACACTATCCTAGGTCTGATGTTAACCCTAACCCTAACACTATCCTAGGGCTGATGCTAACCCTAACCCTAACCCTAACACTATCCTAGGGCTGATGCTAACCCTAACCCTAACACTATCCTAAGGCTGATGGTAACCCTAACACTAACACTATCCTAAGCCTGGTGCTAACCCTAACTCTAACCCTAACACTATACTAGGGTTGATGCTAACCCTAACCCTAACACTATCCTAGGGCTGATGCTAACCCTAACCATAACACTATCCTAGGCCTGATGCTAACCCTAACCCTAACCCTAACACTATCCTAGGGCTGATGCTAATCCTAACCCTAACATTATCCTAGGGCTGATGCTAACCCTAACCCTAACCCTAACACTATCCTAGGGCTGATGCTAACCCTAACCCTAACACTATCATAGGCCTGATGATAACCCTAACCCTAACCCTAACACTATCCTAGGGCTGATGCTAACCCTAACCCTAACACTATCCTAGGCCTGATGCAAACCCTAACCCTAACGCTAACACTATCCTAGGGCTGATGCTAACCCTAACCCTAACACTATCCTTGGGCTCATGCTAACCCTAACCCTAACCCTAACACTATCCTAGGGCTGATGCTAACCCTAACACTAACACTATCCTAGGCCTGATGATAACCCTAACCCTAACCCTAACACTATCCTAGGGCTGATGCTAACCCTAACCCTAACACTATCCTAGGGCTGATGCTAACCCTAACCCTAACCGTAACACTATCCTAGGGCTGATGCTAACCCTAACGCTAACCCTAAAACTATCCTTGAACTGATGCTAACCCTAACCCTAACCCTAACACTATCCTAGGCCTGATGATAACCCTAACTCTAACCCTAACACTATCCTAGTGTTGATGCTAACCCTAACCCTAACACTCTCCTAGGGCTGAGGCTAACCCTAACCCTAACACTATCCTAGGGCTGATGCTAACCCTAACCCTAACCCAAACACTATCCTAGGGTTGATGCTAACCCTAACCCTAACACTATCCTAGGGCTGATGCTAACCCTAACCCTAAACCTAACACTATCCTTGGGCTGATGCTAACCATAACCCTAACACTATCCTGGGCCTGATGCTAACCCTAACCCTAAACCTAACACTATCCTAGGGCTGATGCTAACCCTAACCCTAACACTATCCTTGGGCTGATGCTAACCCTAACCCTAACCCTAACAATATCCTAGGGCAGATGCAAACCATAACCCTAACCCTAACACTATACTTGGGCTGATGCTAACCCTAACCCTAACACTATCCTGGGCCTGATGCTAACCCTAACCCTAACGCTAACACTGTCCTAGGGCTGATGCTAACCCTAACCCTAACACTATCCTTGGGCTTATGCTAACCCTAACCCTAAGCCTAACATTATCCTAGGGCAGATGCTAACCCTAACGCTAACCCTAACACTATCCTTGAACTGATGCTAACCTTAACCCTAACCCTAACACTATCCTAGCCCTGATGATAACCGTAACCCTAACCCTAACACTATCCAAGGGTTTATGTTAACCCTAACCCTAACACTATCCTAGGGCTGATGCTAACCCTAACCCTAACGCTAACACTATCCTAGGGCTGAGGCTAACCCTAACCCTATCACTATCCTACGGCTGATGCTAACCCTAACCCTAACCCTGACACTATCCTAAGGCTGATGGTAACCCTAACACTAACACTATCCTAAGCCTGGTGCTAACCCTAACTCTAACCCTAACATTATCCTAGGGTTGATGCTAACCCTAACCCTAATAATATCCTAGGGCTGATGCTAACCCTAACCCTAACACTATCCTATGGCTGATGCTAACCCTAACCATAACACTATCCTGGGCCTGATGCTAACCCTAACCCTGACCCTAACACTATCCTAGGGCTGATGCTAACCCTAACCCTAACACTAACCTTGGGCTGATGCTAACCCTAACCCTAACCCTAACAATATCCTAGGGCAGATGCTAACCCTAACGCTAACCCTAACACTATCCTTGAACTGATGCTAACCCTAACCCTAACCCTAACACTATCCTAGGCCTGATGATAACCCTAACCCTAACCCTAACACTATCCTAGGCCTGATGATAACCCTAACACTAACCCTGACACTATCCTAGGGCTGATGCTAACCCTAACCCTAACACTATCCTAGGGCTGATGCTAACCCTAACCCTAACCCTAACACTATCCTAGGACTGATGCTAACCCGATCCCTAACCCTAACACTCCTAGGGCTGAGGCTAACCCTAACCCTAACACTATCCTAGGGCTGATGCTAACCCTAACCCTAACCCAAACACTATCCTAGGGTTGATGCTAACCCTAACCCTAACACTATCCTAGGGCTGATGCTAACCCTAACCCTAACCCTAACACTATCCTTGGGCTGATGCTAACCCTAACCCTAACACTATCCTGGGCCTGATGTTAACCCTAACCCTGACCCTAACACTATCCTAGGGCTGATGCTAACCCTAACCCTAACACTAACCTTGGGCTGATGCTAACCCTAACCCTAACCCTAACAATATCCTAGGGCAGATGCTAACCCTAACGCTAACCCTAACAGTATCCTTGAACTGATGCTAACCCTAACCCTAACCCTAACACTATCCTAGCCCTGATGATAACCCTAACCCTAACCCTAACACTATCCTAGGCCTGATGATAACCCTAAACCTAACCCTGACACTATCCTAGGGCTGATGCTAACCCTAACCCTAACACTATCCTAGGGCTGATGCTAACCCTAACCCTAACCCTAACACTATCCTAGGCCTGATGCTAACCCGATCCCTAACCCTAACACTCTCCTAGGGCTGAGGCTAACCCTAACCCTAACACTATCCTAGGGCTGATGCTAACCCTAACCCTAACCCAAACACTATCCTAGGGTTGATGCTAACCCTAACCCTAACACTATCCTAGGGCTGATGCTAACCCTAACCCTAACCCTAACACTATCCTTGGGCTGATGCTAACCCTAACCCTAACACTATCCTGGGCCTGATGTTAACCCTAACCCTGACCCTAACACTATCCTAGGGCTGATGCTAACCCTAACCCTAACACTAACCTTGGGCTGATGCTAACCCTAACCCTAACCCTAACAATATCCTAGGGCAGATGCTAACCCTAACGCTAACCCTAACAGTATCCTTGAACTGAGGCTAACCCTAACCCTAACCCTAACACTATCCTAGGCCTGATGATAACCCTAACCCTAACCCTAACACTATCCTAGGCCTGATGATAACCCTAAACCTAACCCTGACACTATCCTAGGGCTGATGCTAACCCTAACCCTAACACTATCCTAGGGCTGATGCTAACCCTAACCCTAACCCTAACACTATCCTAGGTCTGATGCTAACCCTATCCCTAACCCTAACACTCTCCTAGGGCTGAGGCTAACCCTAACCCTAACACTATCCTAGGGCTGATGCTAACCCTAACCCTAACCCAAACACTATCCTAGGGTTGATGCTAACCCTAACCCTAACACTATCCTAGGGCTGATGCTAACCCTAACCCTAAACCTAACACTATCCTTGGGCTGATGCTAACCCTAACCCTAACACTATCCTGGGCCTGATGCTAACCCTAACCCTAACCCTAACACTATCCTAGGGCTGATGCTAACCCTAACCCTAACACTATCCTTGGGCTGATGCTAACCCTAACCCTAACCCTAACAATATCCTAGGGCAGATGCAAACCATAACCCTAACCCTAACACTATACTTGGGCTGATGCTAACCCTAACCCTAACACTATCCTGGGCCTGATGCTAACCCTAACCCTAACGCTAACACTGTCCTAGGGCTGATGCTAACCCTAACCCTAACACTATCCTTGGGCTTATGCTAACCCTAACCCTAAGCCTAACATTATCCTAGGGCAGATGCTAACCCTAACGCTAACCCTAACACTATCCTTGAACTGATGCTAACCCTAACCCTAACCCTAACACTATCCTAGCCCTGATGATAACCGTAACCCTAACCCTAACACTATCCAAGGGTTTATGTTAACCCTAACCCTAACACTATCCTAGGGCTGATGCTAACCCTAACCCTAACCCTAACACTATCCTAGGGCGGATGCTAACCCTACCCTAACCCTAACACTATCCTAGGGCTGATGCTAACCCTAACACTAACACTATCCTAGGGCTGATGCTAACCCTAACCCTAACCCTAACATTATCCTAGGGCTGATGCTAACCCTAACCCTAACTCTAACACTATCTTAGGGCTTAGGCTAACCCTAACCCTAACACTATCCTAGGGCTGATGCTAACCCTAACCCTAACCCTAACACTATCCTAGGTCTGATGTTAACCCTAACCCTAACACTATCCTAGGGCTGATGCTAACCCTAACCCTAACCCTAACACTATCCTAGGGCTGATGCTAACCCTAACCCTAACACTATCCTAAGGCTGATGGTAACCCTAACACTAACACTATCCTAAGCCTGGTGCTAACCCTAACTCTAACCCTAACACTATCCTAGGGTTGATGCTAACCCTAACCCTAATAATATCCTAGGGCTGATGCTAACCCTAACCCTAACACTATCCTAGGGCTGATGCTAACCCTAACCATAACACTATCCTAGGCCTGATGCTAACCCTAACCCTAACCCTAACACTATCCTAGGGCTGATGCTAATCCTAACCCTAACATTATCCTAGGGCTGATGCTAACCCTAACCCTAACCCTAACACTATCCTAGGGCTGATGCTAACCCTAACCCTAACACTATCATAGGCCTGATGATAACCCTAACCCTAACCCTAACACTATCCTAGGGCTGATGCTAACCCTAACCCTAACACTATCCTAGGCCTGATGCAAACCCTAACCCTAACGCTAACACTATCCTAGGGCTGATGCTAACCCTAACCCTAACACTATCCTTGGGCTCATGCTAACCCTAACCCTAACCCTAACACTATCCTAGGGCTGATGCTAACCCTAACACTAACACTATCCTAGGCCTGATGATAACCCTAACCCTAACCCTAACACTATCCTAGGGCTGATGCTAACCCTAACCCTAACACTATCCTAGGGCTGATGCTAACCCTAACCCTAACCCTAACACTATCCTAGGGCTGATGCTAACCCTAACGCTAACCCTAAAACTATCCTTGAACTGATGCTAACCCTAACCCTAACCCTAACACTATCCTAGGCCTGATGATAACCCTAACTCTAACCCTAACACTATCCTAGGGTTTATGTTAACCCTAACCCTAACACTATCCTAGGGCTGATGCTAACCCTAACCCTACCACTATCCTGGGCCTGATGCTAACCCTAACCCTAACACTAACACTGTCCTAGGGCTGATGCTAACCCTAACCCTAACACTATCCTAGGGCTGATGCTAACCCTAACCCTAACCCTAACACTATCCTAGGGCTGATGTTAACCCTAAACCTAACACTATCCTAGGGCTGATGCGAACCCTAACCCTAACCCTAACACTATCCTAGGGCTGATGCTAACCCTAACCCTAACTCTAACACTATCTTAGGGCTGAGGGTAACCCTAACCCTAACACTATCCTACGGCTGATGCTAACCCTAACCTTAACCCTAACACTATCCTAGGGCTGATGCTAACCCTAACCCTAACACTATCCTAGGCCTGATGCTAACCCTAACCCTAACCCTAACACTATCCTAGGGCTGATGCTAACCCTAACCCTAACACTATCCTAGGGCTGATGCTAAGCCTAACCCTAACCCTAACACTATCCTAGGGCTGATGCTAACCCTAACCCTAACCCTAACACTATCCTAGGGCTGATGCTAAACTTAACCCTAACCCTAACACTATCCTAGGGCTGATTCTAACCGTAACCCTAACACTATCCTAGGCCTGATGCTAACCCTAACCCTTACCCTAACACTATCCTAGGGTTGATGCTAACCCTAACCATAACCCTAACACTATCCTAGGGCTGATGCTAACCCTAACCCTAACCCTAACACTATCCTAGGGCTGATGCTAACCCTAACCCTAACACTATCCTAGGCCTGATGCTAACCCTAACCCTAACACTATCCTAGGGCTGATGCTAACCCTAACCCTAACCCTAACACTATCCTAGGCCTGATGCTAACCCTATCCCTAACCCTAACACTCTCCTAGGGCTGAGGCTAACCCTAACCCTAACACTATCCTAGGGCTGATGCTAACCCTAACCCTAACCCTAACACTATCCTAGGGCGGATGCTAACCCTAACCCTAACCCTAACACTATCCTAGGGCTGATGCTAACCCTAACACTAACACTATCCTAGGGCTGATGCTAACCCTAACCCTAACCCTAACATTATCCTAGGGCTGATTCTAACCCTAACCCTAACTCTAACACTATCTTAGGGCTTAGGCTAACCCTAACCCTAACACTATCCTAGGGCTGATGCTAACCCTAACCCTAACCCTAACACTATCCTAGGGCTGATGCTAACCCTAACCCTAACACTATCCTAGGGCTGATGCTAACCCTAACCCTAACCCTAACACTATCCTAGGGCTGATGCTAACCCTAACCCTAACACTATCCTAGGGCTGATGCTAACCCTAACCCTAACCCTAACACTATCCTCGGGCTGATGCTAACCCTAACGCTAACACTATCCTAGGCCTGATGATAACCCTAACCCTAACCCTAACACTATCCTAGGGCTGATGCTAACCCTAACGTTAACCCTAACATTATCCCAGGGCTGATGCTAGCCCTAACCCTAACACTATCCTAGGGCTGATGCTAACCCTAACCCTAACCCTAACACTATCCTTGGGCGGATGCTAACCCAACACTAACCCTAACCCTAACAGTATCCTAGAGCTGATGCTAACCCTAAACCTAACCGTTACGCTAACCCTAATATTATCCTAGGGCTGATGCTAACCCTAACCCTAACGCTAACACTATCCTAGGGCTGAGGCTAACCCTAACCCTAACACTATCCTACGGCTGATGCTAACCCTAACCCTAACCCTAACACTATCCTAAGGCTGATGGTAACCCTAACACTAACACTATCCTAAGCCTGGTGCTAACCCTAACTCTAACCCTAACACTATCCTAGGGTTGATGCTAACCATGACCCTAATAATATCCTAGGGCTGATGCTAACCCTAACCCTAACACTATCCTAGGGCTGATGCTAACCCTAACCATAACACTATCCTAGGCCTGATGCTAACCCTAACCCTAACCCTAACACTATCCTAGGGCTGATGCTAACCCTAACCCTAACACTATCCTAGGGCTGATGCCCTAACCCTAACACTATCCTAGGGCTGATGCTAACCCTAACCCTAACACTATCATAGGCCTGATGATAACCCTAACCCTAACCCTAACACTATCCTAGGGCTGATGCTAACCCTAACCCTAACACTATCCTAGGCCTGATGCTAACCCTAACAATAACGCTAACACTATCCTAGGGCTGATGCTAACCCTAACCCTAACACTATCCTTGGGCTCATGCTAACCCTAACCCTAACCCTAACACTATCCTAGGGCTGATGCTAACCCTAACACTAACACTATCCTATGCCTGATGATAACCCTAACCCTAACCCTAACACTATCCTAGGGCTGATGCTAACCCTAACCCTAACACTATCCTAGGGCTGATGCTAACCCTAACCCTAACCCTAACACTATCCTAGGGCTGATGCTAACCCTAACGCAAACCCTAAAACTATCCTTGAACTGATGCTAACCCTAACCCTAACCCTAACACTATCCTAGGCCTGATGATAACCCTAACTCTAACCCTAACACTATCCTAGGGTTTATGTTAACCCTAACCCTAACACTATCCTAGGGCTGATGCTAACCCTAACCCTACCACTATCCTGGGCCTGATGCTAACCCTAACCCTAACACTAACACTGTCCTAGGGCTGATGCTAACCCTAACCCTAACACTATCCTAGGGCTGATGCTAACCCTAACCCTAACCCTAACACTATCCTAGGGCTGATGTTAACCCTAACCCTAACACTATCCTAGGGCTGATGCGAACCCTAACCCTAACCCTAACACTATCCTAGGGCTGATGCGAACCCTAACCCTAACACTATCCTAGGCCTGATGATAACCCTAACCCTAACCCTAACACTATCCTAGGGCTGATGCTAACCCTAACCCTAACACTATCCTAGGACTGATGCTAACCCTAACCCTAACCCTAACACTATCCTAGGGCTGATGCTAACCCTAACCCTATCCCTAACACTATCCTAGGGCTGATGCTAAACTTAACCCTAACCCTAACACTATCCTAGGGCTGATTCTAACCGTAAACCTAACACTATCCTAGGCCTGATGCTAACCCTAACCCTTACCCTAACACTATCCTAGGGTTGATGCTAACCCTAACCATAAACATAACACTATCCTAGGGCTGATGCTAACCCTAACCCTAACCCTAACACTATCCTAGGGCTGATGCTAACCCTAACCCTAACACTATCCTAGGCCTGATGCTAACCCTAACCCTAACACTATCCTAGGGCTGATGCTAACCGTAACCCTAACCCTAACACTATCCTAGGCCTGATGCTAACCCTATCCCTAACCCTAACACTCTCCTAGGGCTGAGGCTAACCCTAACCCTAACACTATCCTAGGGCTGATGCTAACCCTAACCCTAACCCTAACACTATCCTAGGGCGGATGCTAACCCTAACCCTAACCCTAACACTATCCTAGGGCTGATGCTAACCCTAACACTAACACTATCCTAGGGCTGATGCTAACCCTAACCCTAACCCTAACATTATCCTAGGGCTGATGCTAACCCTAACCCTAACTCTAACACTATCTTAGGGCTTAGGCTAACCCTAACCCTAACACTATCCTAGGGCTGATGCTAACCCTAACCCTAACCCTAACACTATCCTAGGGCTGATGCTAACCCTAACCCTAACACTATCCTAGGGCTGATGCTAACCCTAACCCTAACCCTAACACTATCCTAGGGCTGATGCTAACCCTAACCCTAACACTATCCTAGGTCTGATGCTAACCCTAACGCTAACCCTAACATTATCCCAGGGCTGATGCTAGCCCTAACCCTAACACTATAATAGGGCTGATGCTAACCCTAACCCTAACCCTAACACTATCCTAGGGCGGATGCTAACCCAACACTAACCCTAACCCTAACAGTATCCTAGAGCTGATGCTAACCCTAAACCTAACCGTGACGCTAACCCTAATATTATCCTAGGGCTGATGCTAACCCTAACCCTAACGCTAACACTATCCTAGGGCTGAGGCTAACCCTAACCCTAACACTATCCTACGGCTGATGCTAACCCTAACCCTAACCCTAACACTATCCTAGGGCTGATGCTAACCCTAACCATAACACTATCCTAGGCCTGATGCTAACCCTAACCCTAACCCTAACACTATCCTAGGGCTGATGCTAATCCTAACCCTAACATTATCCTAGGGCTGATGCTAACCCTAACCCTAACCCTAACACTATCCTAGGGCTGATGCTAACCCTAACCCTAACACTATCATAGGCCTGATGATAACCCTAACCCTAACCCTAACACTATCCTAGGGCTGATGCTAACCCTAACCCTAACACTATCCTAGGCCTGATGCTAACCCTAACCCTAACGCTAACACTATCCTAGGGCTGATGCTAACCCTAACCCTAACACTATCCTTGGGCTCATGCTAACCCTAACCCTAACCCTAACACTATCCTAGGGCTGATGCTAACCCTAACACTAACACTATTCTAGGCCTGATGATAACCCTAACCCTAACCCTAACACTATCCTAGGGCTGATGCTAACCCTAACCCTAACACTATCCTAGGGCTGATGCTAACCCTAACCCTAACCCTAACACTATCCTAGGGCTGATGCTAACCCTAACGCTAACCCTAAAACTATCCTTGAACTGATGCTAACCCTAACCCTAACCCTAACACTATCCTAGGCCTGATGATAACCCTAACTCTAACCCTAACACTATCCTAGGGTTTATGTTAACCCTAACCCTAACACTATCCTAGGGCTGATGCTAACCCTAACCCTACCACTATCCTGGGCCTGATGCTAACCCTCACCCTAACACTAACACGGTCCTAGGGCTGATGCTAACCCTAACCCTAACACTATCCTAGGGCTGATGCTAACCCTAACCCTAACCCTAACACTATCCTAGGGCTGATGTTAACCCTAACCCTAACACTATCCTAGGGCTGATGCGAACCCTAACCCTAACCCTAACACTATCCTAGGGCTGATGCTAACCCTAACACTAACTCTAACACTATCTTAGGGCTGAGGGTAACCCTAACCCTAACACTATACTACGGCTGATGCTAACCCTAACCTTAACCCTAACACTATCCTAGGGCTGATGCTAACCCTAACCCTAACACTATCCTAGGCCTGATGCTAACCCTAACCCTAACCCTAACACTATCCTAGGGCTGATGCTAACCCTAACCCTAACACTATCCTAGGGCTGATGCTAAGCCTAACCCTAACCCTAACACTATCCTAGGGCTGATGCTAACCCTAACCCTAACCTTAACACTATCCTAGGGCTGATGCTAAACTTAACCCTAACCCTAACACTATCCTAGGGCTGATTCTAACCGTAACCCTAACACTATCCTAGGCCTGATGCTAACCCTAACCCTTACCCTAACACTATCCTAGGGTTGATGCTAACCCTAACCATAACCCTAACACTATCCTAGGGCTGATGCTAACCCTAACCCTAACCCTAACACTATCCTAGGGCTGATGCTAACCCTAACCCTAACACTATCCTAGGCCTGATGCTAACCCTAACCCTAACACTATCCTAGGGCTGATGCTAACCCTAACCCTAACCCTAACACTGTCCTAGGCCTGATGCTAACCCTATCCCTAACCCTAACACTCTCCTAGGGCTGAGGCTAACCCTAACCCTAACACTATCCTAGGGCTGATGCTAACTATAACCCTAACCCTAACACTATCCTAGGGCGGATGCTAACCCTAACCCTAACCCTAACACTATCCTAGGGCTGATGCTAACCCTAACACTAACACTATCCTAGGGCTGATGCTAACCCTAACCCTAACCCTAACATTATCCTAGGGCTGATTCTAACCCTAACCCTAACTCTAACACTATCTTAGGGCTTAGGCTAACCCTAACCCTAACACTATCCTAGGGCTGATGCTAACCCTAACCCTAACCCTAACACTATCCTAGGGCTGATGCTAACCCTAACCCTAACACTATCCTAGGGCTGATGCTAACCCTAACCCTAACCCTAACACTATCCTAGGGCTGATGCTAACCCTAACCCTAACACTATCCTAGGGCTGATGCTAACCCTAACCCTAACCCTAACACTATCCTCGGGCTGATGCTAACCCTAACGCTAACACTATCCTAGGCCTGATGATAACCCTAACCCTAACCCTAACACTATCCTAGGGCTGATGCTAACCCTAACGCTAACCCTAACATTATCCCAGGGCTGATGCTAGCCCTAACCCTAACACTATCCTAGGGCTGATGCTAACCCTAACCCTAACCCTAACACTATCCTAGGGCGGATGCTAACCCAACACTAACCCTAACCCTAACAGTATCCTAGAGCTGACGCTAACCCTAAACCTAACCGTTACGCTAACCCTAATATTATCCTAGGGCTGATGCTAACCCTAACCCTAACGCTAACACTATCCTAGGGCTGAGGCTAACCCTAACCCTAACACTATCCTACGGCTGATGCTAACCCTAACCCTAACCCTAACACTATCCTAAGGCTGATGGTAACCCTAACACTAACACTATCCTAAGCCTGGTGCTAACCCTAACTCTAACCCTAACACTATCCTAGGGTTGATGCTAACCCTAACCCTAATAATATCCTAGGGCTGATGCTAACCCTAACCCTAACACTATCCTAGGGCTGATGGTAACCCTAACCATAACACTATCCTAGGCCTGATGCTAACCCTAACCCTAACCCTAACACTATCCTAGGGCTGATGCTAACCCTAACCCTAACACTATCCTAGGGCTGATGCTAACCCTAACCCTAACCCTAACACTATCCTAGGGCTGATGCTAACCCTAACCCTAACACTATCATAGGCCTGATGATAACCCTAACCCTAACCCTAACACTATCCTGGGGCTGATGCTAACCCTAACCCTAACACTATCCTAGGCCTGATGCTAACCCTAACCCTAACGCTAACACTATCCTAGGGCTGATGCTAACCCTAACCCTAACACTATCCTTGGGCTCATGCTAACCCTAACCCTAACCCTAACACTATCCTAGGGCTGATGCTAACCCTAACACTAACTCTATCCTATGCCTGATGATAACCCTAACCCTAACCCTAACACTATCCTAGGGCTGATGCTAACCCTAACCCTAACACTATCCTAGGGCTGATGCTAACCCTAACCCTAACCCTAACACTATCCTAGGGCTGATGCTAACCCTAACGCAAACCCTAAAACTATCCTTGAACTGATGCTAACCCTAACCCTAACCCTAACACTATCCTAGGCCTGATGATAACCCTAACTCTAACCCTAACAATATCCTAGGGTTTATGTTAACCCTAACCCTAACACTATCCTAGGGCTGATGCTAACCCTAACCCTACCACTATCCTGGGCCTGATGCTAACCCTAACCCTAACACTAACACTGTCCTAGGGCTGATGCTAACCCTAACCCTAACACTATCCTAGGGCTGATGCTAACCCTAACCCTAACCCTAACACTATCCTAGGGCTGATGTTAACCCTAACCCTAACACTATCCTAGGGCTGATGCGAACCCTAACCCTAACCCTAACACTATCCTAGGGCTGATGCTAACCCTAACCCTAACTCTAACACTATCTTAGGGCTGAGGGTAACCCTAACCCTAACACTATCCTACGGCTGATGCTAACCCTAACCTTAACCCTAACACTATCCTAGGGCTGATGCTAACCCTAACCCTAACACTATCCTAGGCCTGATGCTAACCCTAACCCTAACCCTAACACTATCCTAGGGCTGATGCTAACCCTAACCCTAACACTATCCTAGGCCTGATGATAACCCTAACCCTAACCCTAACACTATCCTAGGGCTGATGCTAACCCTAACCCTAACACTATCCTAGGACTGATGCTAACCCTAACCCTAACACTATCCTAGGGCTGATGCTAACCCTAACCCTAACCCTAACACTATCCTAGGGCTGATGCTAAACTTAACCCTAACCCTAACACTATCCTAGGGCTGATTCTAACCGTAAACCTAACACTATCCTAGGCCTGATGCTAACCCTAACCCTTACCCTAACACTATCCTAGGGTTGATGCTAACCCTAACCATAAACATAACACTATCCTAGGGCTGATGCTAACCCTAACTCTAACCCTAACACTATCCTAGGGCTGATGCTAACCCTAACCCTAACACTATCCTAGGCCTGATGCTAACCCTAACCCTAACCCTAACACTATCCTAGGGCTGATGCTAACCCTAACGCAAACCCTAAAACTATCCTTGAACTGATGCTAACCCTAACCCTAACCCTAACACTATCCTAGGCCTGATGATAACCCTAACTCTAACCATAACACTATCCTAGGGTTTATGTTAACCCTAACCCTAACACTATCCTAGGGCTGATGCTAACCCTAACCCTACCACTATCCTGGGCCTGATGCTAACCCTAACCCTAACACTAACACTGTCCTAGGGCTGATGCTAACCCTAACCCTAACACTATCCTAGGGCTGATGCTAACCCTAACCCTAACCCTAACACTATCCTAGGGCTGATGTTAACCCTAACCCTAACACTATCCTAGGGCTGATGCGAACCCTAACCCTAACCCTAACACTATCCTAGGGCTGATGCGAACCCTAACCCTAACACTATCCTAGGCCTGATGATAACCCTAACCCTAACCCTAACACTATCCTAGGGCTGATGCTAACCCTAACCCTAACACTATCCTAGGACTGATGCTAACCCTAACCCTAACCCTAACACTATCCTAGGGCTGATGCTAACCCTAACCCTAACCCTAACACTATCCTAGGGCTGATGCTAAACTTAACCCTAACCCTAACACTATCCTAGGGCTGATTCTAACCGTAAACCTAACACTATCCTAGGCCTGATGCTAACCCTAACCCTTACCCTAACACTATCCTAGGGTTGATGCTAACCCTAACCATAAACATAACACTATCCTAGGGCTGATGCTAACCCTAACCCTAACCCTAACACTATCCTAGGGCTGATGCTAACCCTAACCCTAACACTATCCTAGGGCTGATGCTAACCCTAACCCTAACACTATCCTAGGGCTGATGCTAACCGTAACCCTAACCCTAACACTATCCTAGGCCTGATGCTAACCCTATCCCTAACCCTAACACTCTCCTAGGGCTGAGGCTAACCCTAACCCTAACACTATCCTAGGGCTGATGCTAACCCTAACCCTAACCCTAACACTATCCTAGGGCGGATGCTAACCCTAACCCTAACCCTAACACTATCCTAGGGCTGATGCTAACCCTAACACTAACACTATCCTAGGGCTGATGCTAACCCTAACCCTAACCCTAACATTATCCTAGGGCTGAGGCTAACCCTAACCCTAACTCTAACACTATCTTAGGGCTTAGGCTAACCCTAACCCTAACACTATCCTAGGGCTGATGCTAACCCTAACCCTAACCCTAACACTATCCTAGGGCTGATGCTAACCCTAACCCTAACACTATCCTAGGGCTGATGCTAACCCTAACCCTAACCCTAACACTATCCTAGGGCTGATGCTAACCCTAACCCTAACACTATCCTAGGTCTGATGCTAACCCTAACGCTAACCCTAACATTATCCCAGGGCTGATGCTAGCCCTAACCCTAACACTATAATAGGGCTGATGCTAACCCTAACCCTAACCCTAACACTATCCTAGGGCGGATGCTAACCCAACACTAACCCTAACCCTAACAGTATCCTAGAGCTGATGCTAACCCTAAACCTAACCGTGACGCTAACCCTAATATTATCCTAGGGCTGATGCTAACCCTAACCCTAACGCTAACACTATCCTAGGGCTGAGGCTAACCCTAACCCTAACACTATCCTACGGCTGATGCTAACCCTAACCCTAACCCTAACACTATCCTAGGGCTGATGCTAACCCTAACCATAACACTATCCTAGGCCTGATGCTAACCCTAACCCTAACCCTAACACTATCCTAGGGCTGATGCTAATCCTAACCCTAACATTATCCTAGGGCTGATGCTAACCCTAACCCTAACCCTAACACTATCCTAGGGCTGATGCTAACCCTAACCCTAACACTATCATAGGCCTGATGATAACCCTAACCCTAACCCTAACACTATCCTAGGGCTGATGCTAACCCTAACCCTAACACTATCCTAGGCCTGATGCTAACCCTAACCCTAACGCTAACACTATCCTAGGGCTGATGCTAACCCTAACCCTAACACTATCCTTGGGCTCATGCTAACCCTAACCCTAACCCTAACACTATCCTAGGGCTGATGCTAACCCTAACACTAACACTATCCTAGGCCTGATGATAACCCTAACCCTAACCCTAACACTATCCTAGGGCTGATGCTAACCCTAACCCTAACACTATCCTAGGGCTGATGCTAACCCTAACCCTAACCCTAACACTATCCTAGGGCTGATGCTAACCCTAACGCTAACCCTAAAACTATCCTTGAACTGATGCTAACCCTAACCCTAACCCTAACACTATCCTAGGCCTGATGATAACCCTAACTCTAACCCTAACACTATCCTAGGGTTTATGTTAACCCTAACCCTAACACTATCCTAGGGCTGATGCTAACCCTAACCCTACCACTATCCTGGGCCTGATGCTAACCCTAACCCTAACACTAACACGGTCCTAGGGCTGATGCTAACCCTAACCCTAACACTATCCTAGGGCTGATGCTAACCCTAACCCTAACCCTAACCCTAACACTATCCTAGGGCTGATGTTAACCCTAACCCTAACACTATCCTAGGGCTGATGCGAACCCTAACCCTAACCCTAACACTATCCTAGGGCTGATGCTAACCCTAACACTAACTCTAACACTATCTTAGGGCTGAGGGTAACCCTAACCCTAACACTATACTACGGCTGATGCTAACCCTAACCTTAACCCTAACACTATCCTAGGGCTGATGCTAACCCTAACCCTAACACTATCCTAGGCCTGATGCTAACCCTAACCCTAACCCTAACACTATCCTAGGGCTGATGCTAACCCTAACCCTAACACTATCCTAGGGCTGATGCTAAGCCTAACCCTAACCCTAACACTATCCTAGGGCTGATGCTAACCCTAACCCTAACCTTAACACTATCCTAGGGCTGATGCTAAACTTAACCCTAACCCTAACACTATCCTAGGGCTGATTCTAACCGTAACCCTAACACTATCCTAGGCCTGATGCTAACCCTAACCCTTACCCTAACACTATCCTAGGGTTGATGCTAACCCTAACCATAACCCTAACACTATCCTAGGGCTGATGCTAACCCTAACCCTAACCCTAACACTATCCTAGGGCTGATGCTAACCCTAACCCTAACACTATCCTAGGCCTGATGCTAACCCTAACCCTAACACTATCCTAGGGCTGATGCTAACCCTAACCCTAACCCTAACACTGTCCTAGGCCTGATGCTAACCCTATCCCTAACCCTAACACTCTCCTAGGGCTGAGGCTAACCCTAACCCTAACACTATCCTAGGGCTGATGCTAACCCTAACCCTAACCCTAACACTATCCTAGGGCGGAATCTAACCCTAACCCTAACCCTAACACTATCCTAGGGCTGATGCTAACCCTAACACTAACACTATCCTAGGGCTGATGCTAACCCTAACCCTAACCCTAACATTATCCTAGGGCTGATTCTAACCCTAACCCTAACTCTAACACTATCTTAGGGCTTAGGCTAACCCTAACCCTAACACTATCCTAGGGTTGATGCTAACCCTAACCCTAACCCTAACACTATCCTAGGGCTGATGCTAACCCTAACCCTAACACTATCCTAGGGCTGATGCTAACCCTAACCCTAACCCTAACACTATCCTAGGGCTGATGCTAACCCTAACCCTAACACTATCCTAGGGCTGATGCTAACCCTAACCCTAACCCTAACACTATCCTCGGGCTGATGCTAACCCTAACGCTAA
Organism: Lemur catta; assembly: GCF_020740605.2. Taxonomy (NCBI): domain Eukaryota; kingdom Metazoa; phylum Chordata; class Mammalia; order Primates; family Lemuridae; genus Lemur; species Lemur catta. The sequence goes on along the minus strand of NW_025423856.1, from coordinate 903,073 downwards.
CACTATCCTAGGCCTGATGATAACCCTAACCCTAACCCTAACACTATCCTAGGGCTGATGCTAACCCTAACGCTAACCCTAACATTATCCCAGGGCTGATGCTAGCCCTAACCCTAACACTATCCTAGGGCTGATGCTAACCCTAACCCTAACCCTAACACTATCCTAGGGCGGATGCTAACCCAACACTAACCCTAACCCTAACAGTATCCTAGAGCTGACGCTAACCCTAAACCTAACCGTTACGCTAACCCTAATATTATCCTAGGGCTGATGCTAACCCTAACCCTAACGCTAACACTATCCTAGGGCTGAGGCTAACCCTAACCCTAACACTATCCTACGGCTGATGCTAACCCTAACCCTAACCCTAACACTATCCTAAGGCTGATGGTAACCCTAACACTAACACTATCCTAAGCCTGGTGCTAACCCTAACTCTAACCCTAACACTATCCTAGGGTTGATGCTAACCCTAACCCTAATAATATCCTAGGGCTGATGCTAACCCTAACCCTAACACTATCCTAGGGCTGATGGTAACCCTAACCATAACACTATCCTAGGCCTGATGCTAACCCTAACCCTAACCCTAACACTATCCTAGGGCTGATGCTAACCCTAACCCTAACACTATCCTAGGGCTGATGCTAACCCTAACCCTAACCCTAACACTATCCTAGGGCTGATGCTAACCCTAACCCTAACACTATCATAGGCCTGATGATAACCCTAACCCTAACCCTAACACTATCCTGGGGCTGATGCTAACCCTAACCCTAACACTATCCTAGGCCTGATGCTAACCCTAACCCTAACGCTAACACTATCCTAGGGCTGATGCTAACCCTAACCCTAACACTATCCTTGGGCTCATGCTAACCCTAACCCTAACCCTAACACTATCCTAGGGCTGATGCTAACCCTAACACTAACTCTATCCTATGCCTGATGATAACCCTAACCCTAACCCTAACACTATCCTAGGGCTGATGCTAACCCTAACCCTAACACTATCCTAGGGCTGATGCTAACCCTAACCCTAACCCTAACACTATCCTAGGGCTGATGCTAACCCTAACGCAAACCCTAAAACTATCCTTGAACTGATGCTAACCCTAACCCTAACCCTAACACTATCCTAGGCCTGATGATAACCCTAACTCTAACCCTAACAATATCCTAGGGTTTATGTTAACCCTAACCCTAACACTATCCTAGGGCTGATGCTAACCCTAACGCTAACCCTAAAACTATCCTTGAACTGATGCTAACCCTAACCCTAACCCTAACACTATCCTAGGCCTGATGATAACCCTAACTCTAACCCTAACACTATCCTAGGGTTTATGTTAACCCTAACCCTAACACTATCCTAGGGCTGATGCTAACCCTAACCCTACCACTATCCTGGGCCTGATGCTAACCCTAACCCTAACACTAACACGGTCCTAGGGCTGATGCTAACCCTAACCCTAACACTATCCTAGGGCTGATGCTAACCCTAACCCTAACCCTAACCCTAACACTATCCTAGGGCTGATGTTAACCCTAACCCTAACACTATCCTAGGGCTGATGCGAACCCTAACCCTAACCCTAACACTATCCTAGGGCTGATGCTAACCCTAACACTAACTCTAACACTATCTTAGGGCTGAGGGTAACCCTAACCCTAACACTATACTACGGCTGATGCTAACCCTAACCTTAACCCTAACACTATCCTAGGGCTGATGCTAACCCTAACCCTAACACTATCCTAGGCCTGATGCTAACCCTAACCCTAACCCTAACACTATCCTAGGGCTGATGCTAACCCTAACCCTAACACTATCCTAGGGCTGATGCTAAGCCTAACCCTAACCCTAACACTATCCTAGGGCTGATGCTAACCCTAACCCTAACCTTAACACTATCCTAGGGCTGATGCTAAACTTAACCCTAACCCTAACACTATCCTAGGGCTGATTCTAACCGTAACCCTAACACTATCCTAGGCCTGATGCTAACCCTAACCCTTACCCTAACACTATCCTAGGGTTGATGCTAACCCTAACCATAACCCTAACACTATCCTAGGGCTGATGCTAACCCTAACCCTAACCCTAACACTATCCTAGGGCTGATGCTAACCCTAACCCTAACACTATCCTAGGCCTGATGCTAACCCTAACCCTAACACTATCCTAGGGCTGATGCTAACCCTAACCCTAACCCTAACACTGTCCTAGGCCTGATGCTAACCCTATCCCTAACCCTAACACTCTCCTAGGGCTGAGGCTAACCCTAACCCTAACACTATCCTAGGGCTGATGCTAACCCTAACCCTAACCCTAACACTATCCTAGGGCGGATGCTAACCCTAACCCTAACCCTAACACTATCCTAGTGCTGATGCTAACCCTAACACTAACACTATCCTAGGGCTGATGCTAACCCTAACCCTAACCCTAACATTATCCTAGGGCTGATTCTAACCCTAAGCCTAACTCTAACACTATCTTAGGGCTTAGGCTAACCCTAACCCTAACACTACCCTAGGGCTGATGCTAACCCTAACCCTAACCCTAACACTATCCTAGGGCTGATGCTAACCCTAACCCTAACACTATCCTAGGGCTGATGCTAACCCTAACCCTAACCCTAACACTATCCTAGGGCTGATGCTAACCCTAACCCTAACACTATCCTAGGGCTGATGCTAACCCTAACCCTAACCGTAACACTATCCTCGGGCTGATGCTAACCCTAACGCTAACACTATCCTAGGCCTGATGATAACCCTAACCCTAACCCTAACACTATCCTAGGGCTGATGCTAACCCTAACGCTAACCCTAACATTATCCCAGGGCTGATGCTAGCCCTAACCCTAACACTATCCTAGGGCTGATGCTAACCCTAACCCTAACCCTAACACTATCCTAGGGCGGATGCTAACCCAACACTAACCCTAACCCTAACAGTATCCTAGAGCTGACGCTAACCCTAAACCTAACCGTTACGCTAACCCTAATATTATCCTAGGGCTGATGCTAACCCTAACCCTAACGCTAACACTATCCTAGGGCTGAGGCTAACCCTAACCCTAACACTATCCTACGGCTGATGCTAACCCTAACCCTAACCCTAACACTATCCTAAGGCTGATGGTAACCCTAACACTAACACTATCCTAAGCCTGGTGCTAACCCTAACTCTAACCCTAACACTATCCTAGGGTTGATGCTAACCCTAACCCTAATAATATCCTAGGGCTGATGCTAACCCTAACCCTAACACTATCCTAGGGCTGATGGTAACCCTAACCATAACACTATCCTAGGCCTGATGCTAACCCTAACCCTAACCCTAACACTATCCTAGGGCTGATGCTAACCCTAACCCTAACACTATCCTAGGGCTGATGCTAACCCTAACCCTAACCCTAACACTATCCTAGGGCTGATGCTAACCCTAACCCTAACACTATCATAGGCCTGATGATAACCCTAACCCTAACCCTAACACTATCCTGGGGCTGATGCTAACCCTAACCCTAACACTATCCTAGGCCTGATGCTAACCCTAACCCTAACGCTAACACTATCCTAGGGCTGATGCTAACCCTAACCCTAACACTATCCTTGGGCTCATGCTAACCCTAACCCTAACCCTAACACTATCCTAGGGCTGATGCTAACCCTAACACTAACTCTATCCTATGCCTGATGATAACCCTAACCCTAACCCTAACACTATCCTAGGGCTGATGCTAACCCTAACCCTAACACTATCCTAGGGCTGATGCTAACCCTAACCCTAACCCTAACACTATCCTAGGGCTGATGCTAACCCTAACGCAAACCCTAAAACTATCCTTGAACTGATCCTAACCCTAACCCTAACCCTAACACTATCCTAGGCCTGATGATAACCCTAACTCTAACCCTAACAATATCCTAGGGTTTATGTTAACCCTAACCCTAACACTATCCTAGGGCTGATGCTAACCCTAACCCTACCACTATCCTGGGCCTGATGCTAACCCTAACCCTAACACTAACACTGTCCTAGGGCTGATGCTAACCCTAACCCTAACACTATCCTAGGGCTGATGCTAACCCTAACCCTAACCCTAACACTATCCTAGGGCTGATGTTAACCCTAACCTTAACACTATCCTAGGGCTGATGCGAACCCTAACCCTAACCCTAACACTATCCTAGGGCTGATGCTAACCCTAACCCTAACTCTAACACTATCTTAGGGCTGAGGGTAACCCTAACCCTAACACTATCCTAGGGCTGATGCTAACCCTAACCTTAACCCTAACAGTATCCTAGGGCTGATGCTAACCCTAACCCTAACACTATCCTAGGCCTGATGCTAACCCTAACCCTAACCCTAACACTATCCTAGGGTTGATGCTAACCCTAACCCTAACACTATCCTAGGCCTGATGATAACCCTAACCCTAACCCTAACACTATCCTAGGGCTGATGCTAACCCTAACCCTAACACTATCCTAGGACTGATGCTAACCCTAACCCTAACCCTAACACTATCCTAGGGCTGATGCTAACCCTAACCCTAACCCTAACACTATCCTAGGGCTGATGCTAAACTTAACCCTAACCCTAACACTATCCTAGGGCTGATTCTAACCGTAAACCTAACACTATCCTAGGCCTGATGCTAACCCTAACCCTTACCCTAACACTATCCTAGGGTTGATGCTAACCCTAACCATAAACATAACACTATCCTAGGGCTGATGCTAACCCTAACTCTAACCCTAACACTATCCTAGGGTTGATGCTAACCCTAACCCTAATAATATCCTAGGGCTGATGCTAACCCTAACCCTAACACTATCCTAGGGCTGATGCTAACCCTAACCATAACACTATCCTGGGCCTGATGCTAACCCTAACCCTGACCCTAACACTATCCTAGGGCTGATGCTAACCCTAACCCTAACACTAACCTTGGGCTGATGCTAACCCTAACCCTAACCCTAACAATATCCTAGGGCAGATGCTAACCCTAACGCTAACCCTAACACTATCCTTGAACTGATGCTAACCCTAACCCTAACCCTAACACTATCCTAGACCTGATGATAACCCTAACCCTAACCCTGACACTATCCTAGGGCTGATGCTAACCCTAACCCTAACACTATCCTAGGGCTGATGCTAACCCTAACCCTAACCCTAACACTATCCTACGGCTGATGATAACCCTAACCCTAACCCTAACGCTATCCTAGGGCGGATGCTAACCCTAACCCTAACACTATCCTAGGCCTGATGCTAACCCTAACCCTAACCCTAACACTATCCTAGGGCTGATGCTAACCCTAACCCTAACACTATCCTAGGGCTGATGCTAACCCTAAACTGAACCCTAACACTATCCTTGGGCTGATGCTAACCCTAACCCTAACACTATCCTTGGCCTGATGCTAACCCTAACCCTAACCCTAACACTATCCTAGGGCTGATGCTAACCCTAACCCTAACACTATCCTTGGGCTGATGCTAACCCTAACCCTAACCCTAACAATATCCTAGGGCAGATGCTAACCCTAACGCTAACCCTAACACTATCCTTGAACTGATGCTAACCCTAACCCTAACCCTAACACTATCCTAGGACTGATGATAACCCTAACCCTAACCCTAACACTATCCTAGGCCTGATGATAACCCTAACCCTAACCCTGACACTATCCTAGAGCTGATGCTAACCCTAACCCTAACACTATCCTAGGGCTGATGCTAACCCTAACCGTAACCCTAACACTATCCTAGGCCTGATGCTAACCCTATCCCTAACCCTAACACTCTCCTAGGGCTGAGGCTAACCCTAACCCTAACACTATCCTAGGGCTGATGCTAACCCTAACCCTAACCCAAACACTATCCTACGGTTGATGCTAACCCTAACCCTAACACTATCCTAGGGCTGATGCTAACCCTAACCGTAACCCTAACACTATCCTTGGGCTGATGCTAACCCTAACCCTAACACTATCCTGGGCCTGATGCTAACCCTAAACCTAACCCTAACACTATCCTAGGGCTGATGCTAACCCTAACCCTAACACTATCCTTGGGCTGATGCTAACCCTAACCCTAAGCCTAACATTATCCAAGGGCAGATGCTAACCCTAACGCTAACCCTAACACTATCCTTGAACTGATGCTAACCCTAACCCTAACCCTAACACTATCCTAGCCCTGATGATAACCCTATCCCTAACCCTAACACTATCCTAGGGTTTATGTTAACCCTAACCATAACACTATCCTAGGGCTGATGCTAACTCTAACCCTAACCCTAACACTATCCTAGGGCGGATGCTAACCCTAACCCTAACCCTAACACTATCCTAGGGCTGATGCTAACCCTAACACTAACACTATCCTAGGGCTGATGCTAACCCTAACCCTAACCCTAACATTATCCTAAGGCTGATGCTAACCCTAACCCTAACTCTAACACTATCTTAGGGCTTAGGCTAACCCTAACCCTAACACTATCCTAGGGCTGATGCTAACCCTAACCCTAACCCTAACACTATCCTAGGGCTGATGCTAACCCCAACCCTAACACTATCCTAGGGCTGATGCTAACCCTAACCCTAACCCTAACACTCTCCAAGGGCTGATGATAACCCTAACCCTAACCCTAACACTATCCTAGGGCTGATGCTAACCCTAACCCTAACTCTAACACTATCTTAGGGCTGAGGCTAACCCTAACCCTAACACTATCCTACGGCTGATGATAACCCTAACCCTAACCGTAACACTATCCTAGGGCTGATGCTTATCCTAACCCTAACACTATCCTAGGCCTGATGCTAACCCTAACCCTAATCCTAACACTATCCTAGGGCTGATGCTAACCCTAACCCTAACACTATCCTAGGGCTGATGCTAACCCTAAACCTAACCTAACACTATCCTAGGGCTGATGCTAACCCTAACCCTAACACTATCCTAGGCCTGATGATAACCCTAACCCTAACCCTAACACTATCCTAGGGCTGATGCTAACCCTAACCCTAACACTAACCTAGGGCTGATGCTAACCCTAACCCTAACCCTAACACTATCCTAAGTCTGATGCTAACCCTAGACCTCACACTATACTAGGCCTGATGATAACCAGACCCCTAACCTTAACACTATCCTAGGGCTGATGCTAACCCTAACCCTAACCCTAACACTATCCTAGAGCTGATGCTAACCCTAACCCTAACACTATCCTAGGCCTGATGATAACCCTAACCCTAACCCTGACACTATCCTAGGGCTGATGCTAACCCTAACCCTAACACTATCCTAGGGCTGATGCTAACCTTAACCCTAACCCTAACACTATCCTAGGACTGATGCTAACCCTATCCCTAACCCTAACACTCTCCTAGGGCTGAGGCTAACCCTAACCCTAACACTATCCTAGGGCTGATGCTAACCCTAACCCTAACCCAAACACTATCCTAGGGTTGATGATAACCCTAACCCTAACACTATCCTAGGGCTGATGCTAACCCTAACCCTAACCCTAACACTATCCTAGGGCTGATGCTAACCCTAACCCTAACACTATCCTAGGCCTGATGATACCCCTAACCCTAACCCTAACACTATCCTAGGGCTGATGCTAACCCTAACCCTAACCCTAACACTATCCAAGGGCTGATGCTACCCTAACGCTAACCCTAACACTATCCTTGAACTGATGCTAACCCTAACCCTAACCCTAACACTATCCTAGGGCTGATGCTAACCCTAACCCTAACACTAACACTAACATAGGGCTGATGCTAACCCTAACCCTAACACTATCCTAGGGCTGATGCTAACCCTAACCCTAACCCTAACACTATCCTAGGGCTGATGCTAACCCTAACCCTAACACTATCCTAGGGCTGATGCTAACCCTAACCCTAACCCTAACACTATCCTAGGCCTGATTATAACCCTAACCCTAACCCTAACACTATCCTAGGCCTGATGATAACCCTAACCCTAACCCTAACACTATCCTAGGGTTTATGTTAACCCTAACCCTAACACTATCCTAGGGCTGATGCTAACCCTAACCCTAACCCTAACACTATCCTAGGGCGGATGCTAACCCTAACCCTAACCCTAACACTATCCTAGGGCTGATGCTAACCCTAACCCTAACCCTAACACTATCCTAGGGCGGATGCTAACCCTAACCCTAACTCTAACACTATCTTAGGGCTGAGGCTAACCCTAACCCTAACACTATCCTACGGCTGATGCTAACCCTAACCCTAACCCTAACACTATCCTAGGGCTGATGCTAACCCTAACCCTAACACTATCCTAGGGCTGATGCTAACCCTAACCCTAACCCTAACACTATCCTAGGGCTGATGCTAACCCTAACCCTAACACTATCCTAGGCCTGATGATAACCCTAACCCTAACCCTAACACTATCCTAGGGCTGATGCTAACCCTAACCCTAACACTATCCTAGGGCTGATGCTAACCCTAACCCTAACCCTAACACTATCCTAGGGCTGATGCTACCCTAACGCTAACCCTAACAGTATCCTTGAACTGATGCTAACCCTAACCCTAACACTATCCTAGGGCTGATGCTAACCCTAACCCTAACACTAACACTAACATAGGGCTGATGCTAACCCTAACCCTAACACTATCCTAGGGCTGATGCTAACCCTAACCCTAACCCTAACACTATCCTAGGGCTGATGCTAACCCTAACCCTAACACTATCCTAGGGCTGATGCTAACCCTAACCCTAACCCAAACACTATCCTAGGGTGGATGCTAACCCTAACACTAACACTATCCTAGGGCTGATGCTAACCCTAACCCTAACCCTAACACTATCCTAGGGCTGATGCTAACCCTAACCCTAACCCAAACACTATCCTAGTGTTGATGCTAACCCTAACCCTAACACTATCCTAGGGCTGATGCTAACCCTAACCCTAACCCTAACACTATCCTTGGGCTGATGCTAACCCTAACCCTAACACTATCCTTGGGCTGATGCTAACCCTAACCCTAACCCTAACACTATCCTAGGGCGGATGCTAACCCTAACCCTAACCGTAACACTATCCTAGGACTGATGCTAACCCTAACACTAACACTATCCTAGGGCTGATGCTAACCCTAACCCTAACCCTAACATTATCCTAGGGCTGATGCTAACCCTAACCCTAACTCTAACACTATCTTAGGGCTGATGCTAACCCTAACCCTAACACTATCCTATATCTGATGCTAACCCTAACCCTAACCCTAACACTATCCTAGGCCTGATGCTAACCCTATCCCTAACCCTAACACTCTCCTAGGGCTGAGGCTAACCCTAACCTTAACACTATCCTAGGGCTGATGCTAACCCTAACCCTAACCCAAACACTATCCTAGGGTTGATGCTAACGCTAACCCTAACACTATCCTAGGGCTGATGCTAACCCTAACCCTAACACTAACACTATCCTTGGGCTGATGCTAACCCTAACCCTAACACTATCCTGGGCCTGATGCTAACCCTAACCCTAACCCTAACACTATCCTAGGGCTGATGCTAACCCTAACCCTAACACTATCCTTGGCCTGATGCTAACCCTAACCCTAACCCTAACACTATCCTAGGGCAGATGCTAACCCTAACGCTAACGCTAACACTATCCTTGAACTGATGCTAACCCTAACCCTTACCCTAACACTATCCTAGGCCTGATGATAACCCTAACCCTAACCCTAACACTATCCTAGGATTTATGTTAACCCTAACCCTAACACTATCCTAGGGCTGATGCTAACCCTAACCCTAACACTAACACTATCCTAGGGCGGATGCTAACCCTAACCCTAACCCTAACACTATCCTAGGGCTGATGCTAACCCTAACACTAACACTATCCTAGGCCTGATGCTAACCCTAACCCTAACCCTAACACTATCCTAGGGCTGATGCTAACCCTAACCCTAACACTATCCTAGGGCGGATGCTAACCCTAACCCTAACCCTAACACTATCCTAGGGCTGATGCTAACCCTAACACTAACACTATCCTAGGGCTGATGTTAATCCTAACCATAACCCTAACATTATCCTAGGGCGGATGCTAACCCTAACCCTAACCCTAACACTATCCTAGGGCTGATGCTAACCCTAACACTAACACTATCCTAGGCCTGATGCTAACCCTAACCCTAACCCTAACACTATCCTAGGGCTGATGCTAACCCTAACCCTAACACTATCCTAGGGCTGATGCTAACCCTAACACTAACACTATCCTAGGGCTGATGCTAACCCTAACCCTAACCATAAAACTCTCCAAGGGCTGATGCTAACCCTAACCCTAACCCTAACACTATCCTAGGGCTGATGCTAACCCTAACCCTAACACTATCCTAGGCCTGATGCTAACCCTAACCCTAACCCTAACACTATCCTAGGTCTGATGCTAACCCTAACCCTAACACTATCCTAGGTCTGATGCTAACCCTAACCCTAACCCTAACATTATCCTAGGGCTGATGCTAACCCTAACCCTAACACTATCCTAGGCCTGATGATAACCCTAACCCTAACCCTAACACTATCCTAGGGCTGATGCTAACCCTAACCCTAACACTATCCTAGGGCTGATGCTAACCCTAACCCTAACCCTAACACTATCCTAAGTCTGATGCTAACCCTAGACCTCACACAATACTAGGCCTGATGATAACCATAACCCTATCCTTAACACTATCCTAGGGCTGATGCTAACCCTAACCCTAACCCTAACACTATCCTAGAGCTGATGCTAACCCTAACCCTAACACTATCCTAGGCCTGATGATAACCCTAACCCTAACCCTGACACTATCCTAGGGCTGATGCTAACCCTAACCCTAACACTATCCTAGGGCTGATGCTAACCCTAACCCTAACCCTAACACTATCCTAGGCCTGATGCTAACCCTATCCCTAACCCTAACACTCTCCTAGGGCTGAGGCTAACCCTAACCCTAACACTATCCTAGGGCTAATGCTAACCCTAACCCTAACCCAAACACTATCCTATGGTTGATGCTAACCCTAACCCTAACACTATCCTAGGGCTGATGCTAACCCTAACCCTAACCCTAACACTATCCTTGGGCTGATGCTAACCCTAACCCTAACACTATCCTGGGCCTGATGCTAACCCTAACCCTAACCCTAACACTATCCTAGGGCTGATGCAAACCCTAACCCTAACACTATCCTTGGGCTGATGCTAACCCTAACCCTAACCCTAACACTATCCTAGGGCAGATGCTAACCCTAACGCTAACGCTAACACTATCCTTGAACTGATGCTAACCCTAACCCTTACCCTAACACTATCCTAGGCCTGATGATAACCCTAACCCTAACTCTAACACTATCCTAGGATTTATGTTAACCCTAACCCTAACACTATCCTAGGGCTGATGCTAACCCTAACCCTAACCCTAACACTATCCTAGGGCGGATGCTAACCCTAACCCTAACCCTAACACTATCCTAGGGCTGATGCTAACCCTAACACTAACACTATCCTAGGGCTGATGTTAACCCTAACCATAACCCTAACATTATCCTAGGGCGGATGCTAACCCTTAACTCTAACCCTAACACTATCCTAGGGCTGATGCTAACCCTAACACTAACACTATCCTAGGCATGATGCTAACCCTAACCCTAACCCTAACACTATCCTAGGGCTGATGCTAACCCTAACCCTAACACTATCCTAGGGCTGATGCTAACCCTAACACTAACACTACCCTAGGGCTGATGCTAACCCTAACCCTAACCCTAACACTCTCCAAGGGCTGATGCTAACCCTAACCCTAACCCTAACACTATCCTAGGGCTGATGCTAACCCTAACCCTAACTCTAACACTATCTTAGGGCTGAGGCTAACCCTAACCCTAACACTATTCTACGGCTGATGCTAACCCAAACCCTAACCCTAACACTATCCTAGGGCTGATGCTAACCCTAACCATAACACTATCCTAGGCCTGATGCTAACCCTAACCCTAACCCTAACTCTATCCTAGGGTTGATGCTAACCCTAACCCTAACACTATCCTAGGGCTGATGCTAACTCTAACCCTAACCCTAACACTATCCAAGGGCTGATGCTAACCCTAACCCTAACACTATCCTAGGGCTGATGCTAACCCTAAACCTAACCCTAACACTATCCTAAGTCTGATGCTAACCCTAGCCCTCACACTATCCTAGGCCTGATGATAACCCTAACCCTAACCTTAACACTATCCTAGGGCTGATGCTAACCCTAACCCTAACCCTAACACTATCCTAGAGCTGATGCTAACCCTAACCCTAACACTATCCTAGGCCTGATGATAACCCTAACCCTAACCCTGACACTATCCTAGGGCTGATGCTAACCCTAACCCTAACACTATCCTATATCTGATGCTAACCCTAACCCTAACCCTAACACTATCCTAGGCCTGATGCTACCCCTATCCCTAACCCTAACACTCTCCTAGGGCTGAGGCTAACCCTAACCTTAACACTATCCTAGGGCTGATGCTAACCCTAACCCTAACCCAAACACTATCCTAGGGTTGATGCAAACGCTAACCCTAACACTATCCTAGGGCTGATGCTAACCCTAACCCTAACCCTAACACTATCCTTGGGCTGATGCTAACCCTAACCCTAACACTATCCTGGGCCTGATGCTAACCCTAACCCTAACCCTAACACTATCCTAGGGCGGATGCTAACCCTAACCCTAACCCTAACAGTATCCTAGGGCTGATGCTAACCCTAACACTAACACTATCCTAGGCCTGATGCTAACCCTAACCCTAACCCTAACACTATCCTAGGGCTGATGCTAACCCTAACCCTAACACTATCCTAGGGCTGATGCTAACCCTAACACTAACACTATCCTAGGGCTGATGTTAATCCTAACCATAACCCTAACATTATCCTAGGGCGGATGCTAACCCTAACCCTAACCCTAACACTATCCTAGGGCTGATGCTAACCCTAACACTAACACTATCCTAGGCCTGATGCTAACCCTATCCCTAACCCTAACACTATCCTAGGGCTGATGCTAACCCTAACCCTAACACTATCCTAGGGCTGATGCTAACCCTAACACTAACACTATCCTAGGGCTGATGCTAACCCTAACCCTAACCCTAACACTCTCCAAGGGCTGATGCTAACCCTAACCCTAACCCTAACACTATCCTAGGGCTGATGCTAACCCTAACCCTAACACTATCCTAGGCCTGATGCTAACCCTAACCCTAACCCTAACACTATCCTAGGGCTGATGCTAACCCTAACCCTAACACTATCCTAGGGCTGATGCTAACCCTAACCCTAACCCTAACATTATCCTCGGGCTGATGCTAACCCTAACCCTAACACTATCCTAGGCCTGATGATAACCCTAACCCTAACCCTAACACTATCCTAGGGCTGATGCTAACCCTAACCCTAACACTATCCTAGGGCTGATGCTAACCCTAACCCTAACCCTAACACTATCCTAAGTCTGATGCTAACCCTAGACCTCACACAATACTAGGCCTGATGATAACCATAACCCTAACCTTAACACTATCCTAGGGCTGATGCTAACCCTAACCCTAACCCTGACACTATCCTAGGGCTGATGCTAACCCTAACCCTAACACTATCCTAGGGCTGATGCTAACCCTAACCCTAACCCTAACACTATCCTAGGGCTGATGCTAACCCTATCCCTAACCCTAACACTCTCCTAGGGCTGAGGCTAACCCTAACCCTAACACTATCCTAGGGCTGATGCTAACCCTAACCCTAACCCAAACACTATCCTATGGTTGATGCTAACCCTAACCCTAACACTATCCTAGGGCTGATGCTAACCCTAACCCTAACCCTAACACTATCCTTGGGCTGATGCTAACCCTAACCCTAACACTATCCTGGGCCTGATGCTAACCCTAACCCTAACCCTAACACTATCCTAAGGCTGATGCTAACCCTAACCCTAACACTATCCTTGGGCTGATGCTAACCCTAACCCTAACCCTAACAATATCCTACGGCAGATGCTAACCCTAACCCTAACCCTAACACTATCCTTGGGCTGATGCTAACCCTAACCCTAACACTATCCGGGGCCTGATGCTAACCCTAACCCTAACCCTAACACTATCCTAGGGCTGATGCTAACCCTAACCCTAACACTATCCTAGGGCAGATGCTAACCCTAACGCTAACCCTAACTCTATCCTTGAACTGATGCTAACCCTAACCCTAACCCTAACACTATCCTAGGCCTGATGATAACCCTAACCCTAACCCTAACACTATCCTAGGGTTTATGTTAACCCTAACCCTAACACTATCCTAGGGCTGATGCTAACCCTAACCCTAACCCTAACACTATCCTAGGGCTGATGCTAACCCTAACCCTAACCCTAACACTATGCTAGGGCTGATGCTAACCCTAACACTAACACTATCCTAGGGCTGATGCTAACCCTAACCCTAACCCTAACAATATCCTAGGGCTGATGCTAACCCTAACCCTAACTCTAACACTATCTTAGGGCTGAGGCTAACCCTAACCCTAACACTATCCTACGGCTGATGCTAACCCCAACCCTAACCCTAACACTATCCTAGGGCTGATGCTAACCCTAACCCTAACACTATCCTAGGGCTGATGCTAACCCTAACCCTAACCCTAACACTATCCTAGGGCTGATGCTAACCCTAACCCTAAGACTATCCTAGGGCTGATGCTAACCATAACCCTAACCCTAACACTATCCTAGGGCTGATGCTAATCCTAACCCTAACACTATCCTAGGCCTGATGAAACCCCTAACCCTAACCCTAACACTATCCTAGGGCTGATGCTAACCCTAACCCTAACCCTAACACTATCCAAGGGCTGATGCTACCCTAACGCTAACGCTAACACTATCCTTGAACTGATGCTAACCCTAACCCTTACCCTAACACTATCCTAGGCCTGATGATAACCCTAACCCTAACCCTAACACTATCCTAGGATTTATGTTAACCCTAACCCTAACACTATCCTAGGGCTGATGCTAACCCTAACCCTAACCCTAACACTATCCTAGGGCGGATGCTAACCCTAACCCTAACCCTAACACTATCCTAGGGCTGATGCTAACCCTAACACTAACACTATCCTAGGCCTGATGCTAACCCTAACCCTAACCCTAACACTATCCTAGGGCTGATGCTAACCCTACCCCTAACACTATCCTAGGGCGGATGCTAACCCTAACCCTAACCCTAACACTATCCTAGGGCTGATGCTAACCCTAACACTAACACTATCCTAGGGCTGATGTTAATCCTAACCATAACCCTAACATTATCCTAGGGCGGATGCTAACCCTAACCCTAACCCTAACACTATCCTAGGGCTGATCCTAACCCTAACACTAACACTATCCTAGGCCTGATGCTAACCCTAACCCTAACCCTAACACTATCCTAGGGCTGATGCTAACCCTAACCCTAACACTATCCTAGGGCTGATGATAACCCTAACACTAACACTATCCTAGGGCTGATGCTAACCCTAACCCTAACCCTAACACTCTCCAAGGGCTGATGCTAACCCTAACCCTAACCCTAACACTATCCTAGGGCTGATGCTAACCCTAACCCTAACACTATCCTAGGCCTGATGCTAACCCTAACCCTAACCCTAACACTATCCTAGGGCTGATGCTAACCCTAACCCTAACACTATCCTAGGGCTGATGCTAACCCTAACCCTAACCCTAACATTATCCTAGGGCTGATGCTAACCCTAACCCTAACACTATCCTAGGCCTGATGATAACCCTAACCCTAACCCTAACACTATCCTAGGGCTGATGCTAACCCTAACCCTAACACTATCCTAGGGCTGATGCTAACCCTAACCCTAACCCTAACACTATCCTAAGTCTGATGCTAACCCTAGACCTCACACAATACTAGGCCTGATGATAACCATAACCCTATCCTTAACACTATCCTAGGGCTGATGCTAACCCTAACCCTAACCCTAACACTATCCTAGAGCTGATGCTAACCCTAACCCTAACACTATCCTAGGCCTGATGATAACCCTAACCCTAACCCTGACACTATCCTAGGGCTGATGCTAACCCTAACCCTAACACTATCCTAGGGCTGATGCTAACCCTAACCCTAACCCTAACACTATCCTAGGGCTGATGCTAACCCTAACCCTAACACTATCCTAGGCCTGATGATAGCCCTAACCCTAACCCTGACACTATCCTAGGGCTGATGCTAACCCTAACCCTAACACTATCCTAGGGCTGATGCTAACCCTAACCCTAACCCTAACACTCTCCTAGGGCTGAGGCTAACCCTAACCCTAACACTATCCTAGGGCTGATGCTAACCCTAACCCTAACCCAAACACTATCCTATGGTTGATGCTAACCCTAACCCTAACACTATCCTAGGGCTGATGCTAACCCTAACCCTAACCCTAACACTATCCTTGGGCTGATGCTAACCCTAACCCTAACACTATCCTGGGCCTGATGCTAACCCTAACCCTAACCCTAACACTATCCTAAGGCTGATGCTAACCCTAACCCTAACACTATCCTGGGCCTGATGCTAACCCTAACCCTAACCCTAACACTATCCTAGGGCTGATGCTAACCCTAACCCTAACACTATCCTAGGGCAGATGCTAACCCTAACGCTAACCCTAACACTATCCTTGAACTGATGCTAACCCTAACCCTAACCCTAACACTATCCTAGGCCTGATGATAACCCTAACCCTAACCCTAACATTATCCTAGGGTTTATGTTAACCCTAACCCTAACACTATCCTAGGGCTGATGCTAACCCTAACCCTAACCCTAACACTATCCTAGGGCGGATGCTAACCCTAACCCTAACCCTAACACTATCCTAGGGCTGATGCTAACCCTAACACTAACACTATCCTAGGGCTGATGCTAACCCTAACCCTAACCCTAACATTATCCTAGGGCTGATGCTAACCCTAACCCTAACTCTAACACTATCTTAGGGCTGAGGCTAACCCTAACCCTAACACTATCCTACGGCTGATGCTAACCCCAACCCTAACCCTAACACTATCCTAGGGC
This sequence comes from Lemur catta, assembly GCF_020740605.2. Taxonomy (NCBI): domain Eukaryota; kingdom Metazoa; phylum Chordata; class Mammalia; order Primates; family Lemuridae; genus Lemur; species Lemur catta. The sequence continues at coordinate 885,851 of NW_025423856.1, read as the reverse complement.
TGATGCTAACCCTAACCCTAACACTATCCTAGGGCTGATGCTAACCCTAACCCTAACCCTAACACTATCCTAGGGCTGATGCTAACCCTAACCCTAACACTATCCTAGGGCTGATGCTAACCCTAACCCTAACCCTAACACTATCCTAGGGCTGATGCTAACCCTAACCCTAACACTATCCTAGGCCTGATGATACCCCTAACCCTAACCCTAACACTATCCTAGGGCTGATGCTAACCCTAACCCTAACCCTAACACTATCCAAGGGCTGATGCTACCCTAACGCTAACCCTAACACTATCCTTGAGCTGATGCTAACCCTAACCCTAACCCTAACACTATCCTAGGGCTGATGCTAACCCTAACCCTAACACTATCACTAACATAGGGCTGATGCTAACCCTAACCCTAACACTATCCTAGGGCTGATGCTAACCCTAACCCTAACCCTAACACTATCCTAGGGCTGATGCTAACCCTAACCCTAACACTATCCTAGGGCTGATGCTAACCCTAACCCTAACCCTAACACTATCCTAGGCCTGATGATAACCCTAACCCTAACCCTAACACTATCCTAGGCCTGATGATAACCCTAACCCTAACCCTAACACTATCCTAGGGTTTATGTTAACCCTAACCCTAACACTATCCTAGGGCTGATACTAACCCTAACCCTAACCCTAACACTATCCTAGGGCGGATGCTAACCCTAACCCTAACCCTAACACTATCCTAGGGCTGATGCTAACCCTAACACTAACACTATCCTAGGGCTGATGCTAACCCTAACCCTAACCCTAACATTATCCTAGGGCTGAGGCTAACCCTAACCCTAACTCTAACACTATCTTAGGGCTGAGGCTAACCCTAACCCTAACACTATCCTACGGCTGATGCTAACCCTAACCCTAACCCTAACACTATCCTAGGGCTGATGCTAACCCTAACCCTAACACTATCCTAGGGCTGATGCTAACCCTAACCCTAACACTATCCTAGGGCTGATGCTAACCCTAACCCTAACCCTAACACTATCCTAGGGCTGATGCTACCCTAACGCTAACCCTAACAGTATCCTTGAACTGATGCTAACCCTAACCCTAACACTATCCTAGGGCTGATACTAACCCTAACCCTAACACTAACACTAACATAGGGCTGATGCTAACCCTAACCCTAACACTATCCTAGGGCTGATGCTAACCCTAACCCTAACCCTAACACTATCCTAGGGCTGATGCTAACCCTAACCCTAACACTATCCTAGGGCTGATGCTAACCCTAACCCTAACCCAAACACTATCCTAGGGCGGATGCTAACCCTAACACTAACACTATCCTAGGGCTGATGCTAACCCTAACCCTAACCCTAACACTATCCTAGGGCTGATGCTAACCCTAACCCTAACCCAAACACTATCCTAGGGTTGATGCTAACCCTAACCCTAACACTATCCTAGGGCTGATGCTAACCCTAACCCTAACCCTAACACTATCCTTGGGCTGATGCTAACACTAACCCTAACACTATCCTTGGGCTGATGCTAACCCTAACCCTAACCCTAACACTATCCTAGGGAGGATACTAACCCTAACCCTAACCCTAACACTATCCTAGGACTGATGCTAACCCTAACACTAACACTATCCTAGGGCTGATGCTAACCCTAACCCTAACCCTAACATTATCCTAGGGATGATGCTAACCCTAACCCTAACTCTAACACTATCTTAGGGCTGAGGCTAATCCTAACCCTAACACTATCCTAGGGCTGATGCTAACCCTAACCCTAACCCTAACACTATCCTAGGGCTGATGCTAACCCTAACCCTAACCCTAACACTATCCTAGGCCTGATAATAACCATAACCCTAACCTTAACACTATCCTAGGGCTGATGCTAACCCTAACCCTAACCCTAACACTATCCTAGAGCTGATGCTAACCCTAACCCTAACACTATCATAGTCCTGATGATAACCCTAACCCTAACCCTGACACTATCCTAGGGCTGATGCTAACCCAAACCCTAACACTATCCTAGGGCTGATGCTAACCCTAACCCTAACCCTAACACTATCCTAGGCCTGATGCTAACCCTATCCCTAACCCTAACACTCTCCTAGGGCTGAGGCTAACCCTAACCCTAACACTATCCTAGGGCTGATGCTAACCCTAACCCTAACCCAAACACTATCCTAGGGTTGATGCTAACCCTAACCCTAACACTATCCTAGGGCTGATGCTAACCCTAACCCTAACCCTAACATTATCTTAGGGCTGATGCTAACCCTAACACTAACTCTAACACTATCTTAGGGCTGAGGCTAACCCTAACCCTAACACTATCCTACGGCTGATGCTAACCCTAACCCTAACACTAACACTATCCTAGGGCTGATGCTAACCCTAACCCTAACACTATCCTAGGGCTGATGCTAACCCTAACCCTAACACTATCCTAGGGCTGATGCTAACCCTAACCCTAACCCTAACACTATCCTAGGGCTGATGCTAACCCTAACACTAACACTATCCTAGGCCTGATGATAACCCTAACCCTAACCCTAACACTATCCTAGGGCTGATGCTAACCCTAACCCTAACATTATCCTAGGGCTGATGCTAACCCTAACCCTAACCCTAACACTATCCTAGGGCTGATGCTACCCTAACGCTAACCCTAACACTATCCTTGAACTGATGCTAACCCTAACCCTAACCCTAACACTATCCTAGTGCTGATGCTAACCCTAACAATAACCCAAACACTATCCTAGGGTTGATGCTAACCCTAACCCTAACACTATCCTTGAACTGATGCTAACCCTAACCCTAACCCTAACACTATCCTAGGGCTGATGCTAACCCTAACCCTAACCCTAACACTATCCTTGAACTGATGCTAACCCTAACCCTAACCCTAACACTATCCTAGTGTTGATGCTAACCCTTACCCTAACACTATCCTAGGGCTGATGCTAACCCTAACCCTAACCCTAACACTATCCTTGGGCTGATCCTAACCCTAACCCTAACACTATCCTGGGCCTGATGCTAACCCTAACCCTAACCCTAACACTATCCTAGGGATGATGCTAACCCTAACCCTAACACTATCCTAGGGCTGATGCTAACCATAACACTAACAGTATCCTAGGGCTGATGCTAACCCTAACCCTAACCCTAACACTCTCCAAGGGCTGATGCTAACCCTAACCCTAACCCTAACACTATCCTAGGGCTGATGCTAACCCTAACCCTAACTCTAACACTATCTTAGGGCTGAGGCTAACCCTAACCCTAACACTATCGTACGGCTGATGCTAACCCTAACCCTAACCCTAACACTATCCTAGGGCTGATGCTAACCCTATCACTAACACTATCCTAGGCCTGATGCTGACCCTAACCCTAACCCTAACACTATCCTAGGGCTGATGCTAACCCTAACCCTAACACTATCATAGGGCTGATGCTAACCCTAACCCTAACCCTAACACTATCCTAGCGCCGATGCTAACCCTAACCCTAACACTATCCTAGGCCTGATGATAACCCTAACCCTAACCCTAACACTATCCTAGGGCTGATGCTAACCCTAACCCTAGCACTATCCTAGGGCTGATGCTAACCCTAACCCTAACCCTAACCCTAACACTATCCTAAGTCTGATGCTAACCCTAGACCTCACACTATACTAGGCCTGATGATAACCATAACCCTAACCTTAACACTATCCTAGGGCTGATACTAACCCTAACCCTAACCCTAACACTATCCTAGAGCTGATGCTAACCCTAACCCTAACACTATCCTAGGCCTGATGATAAACCTAAGCCTAACCCTGACACTATCCTAGGGCTGATGCTAACCCTAACCCTAACACTATCCTAGGGCTGATGCTAACCCTAACCCTAACCCTAACACTATCCTAGGCCTGATGCTAACCCTATCCCTAACCCTAACACTCTCCTAGGGCTGAGGCTAACCCTAACCCTAACACTATCCTAGGGCTGATGCTAACCCTAACCCTAACCCAAACACTATCCTAGGGTTGATGCTAACCCTAACCCTAACACTATCCTAGGGCTGATGCTAACCCTAACCCTAACCCTAACATTATCTTAGGGCTGATGCTAACCCTAACCCTAACTCTAACACTATCTTAGGGCTTAGGCTAACCCTAACCCTAACACTATCCTACGGCTGATGCTAACCCTAACCCTAACACTAACACTATCCTAGGGCTGATGCTAACCCTGACCCTAACACTATCCTAGGGCTGATGCTAACCCTAACCCTAACCCTAACACTATCCTAGGGCTGATGCTAACCCTAACCCTAATACTATCCTGGGGCTGATGCTAACCCTAACCCTAACCCTAACACTATCCTAGGGCTGATGCTAACCCTAACCCTAACACTATCCTAGGCCTGATGATAACCCTAACCCTAACCCTAATACTATCCTAGGGCTGATGCTAACCCTAACCCTAACATTATCCTAGGGCTGATGCTAACCCTAACCCTAACCCTAACACTATCCTAGGGCTGATGCTACCCTAACACTAACCCTAACACTATCCTTGAACTGATGCTAACCCTAACCCTAACCCTAACACTATCCTAGGGCCGATGCTAACCCTAACCCTACCCCAAACACTATCCTAGGGTTGATGCTAACCCTAACCCTAACACTATCCTAGGGCTGATGCTAACCCTAACCCTAACCCTAACACTATCCTTGGGCTGATGCTAACCCTAACCCTAACACTATCCTGGGCCAGATGCTAACCCTAACCCTAAACCTAACACTATCCTAGTGCTGATGCCAACCCTAACCCTAACACTATCCTTGCGCTGATGCTAACCCTAACCCTAACCCTAACACTATCCTAGGGCAGATGCTAACCCTAACGCTAACCCTAACACTATCCTTGAACTGATGCTAACCCTAACCCTAAGCCTAACACTATCCTAGGCCTGATGATAACCCTAACCCTAACCCTAACACTATCCTAGGGCTGATGCTAACCCTAACGCTAACCCTAACACTATCCTTGAACTGATGCTAACCCTAACCCTAACCCTAACACTATCCTAGGGCTGATGCTAACCCTAACCCTAACACTAACACTAACCTAGGGCTGATGCTAACCCTAACCCTAACACTATCCTAGGGCTGATGCTAACCCTAACCCTAACCCTAACACTATCCTAGGGCTGATGCTAACCCTAACACTAACACTATCCTAGTGCTGTTGCTAACCCTAACCCTAACCCCAACACTATCCTAGGACTGATGCTAACCCTAACCCTAACCCAAACACTATCCTAATGTTGATGCTAACCCTAACCCTAACACTATCCTAGGGCTGATGCTAACCCTAACCCTAACCCTAACACTATCCTTGGGCTGATGCTAACCCTAACCCTAACACTATCCTGGGCCTGATGCTAACCCTAACCCTAACCCTAACACTATCCTAGGGCTGATGCTAACCCTAACCCTAACACTATCCTAGGGCTGATGCTAACCCTAACACTAACACTATCCTAGGGCTGATGCTAACCCTAACCCTAACCCTAACACTCTCCAAGGGCTGATGCTAACCCTAACCCTAACCCTAACACTATCCTAGGGCTGATGCTAACCCTAACCCTAACTCTAACACTATCTTAGGGCTGAGGCTAACCCTAACCCTAACACTATCGTACGGCTGATGCTAACCCTAACCCTAACCCTAACACTATCCTAGGGCTGATGCTAACCCTAACCCTAACACTATCCTAGGCCTGATGCTAACCCTAACCCTAACCCTAACACTATCCTAGGGCGGATGCTAACCCTAACCCTAACCCTAACACTATCCTAGGGCTGATGCTAACCCTATCACTAACACTATCCTAGGCCTGATGCTGACCCTAACCCTAACCCTAACACTATCCTAGGGCTGATGCTAACCCTAACCCTAACACTATCATAGGGCTGATGCTAACCCTAACCCTAACCCTAACACTATCCTAGCGCCGATGCTAACCCTAACCCTAACACTGTCCTAGGCCTGATGATAACCCTAACCCTAACCCTAACACTATCCTAGGGCTGATGCTAACCCTAACCCTAGCACTATCCTAGGGCTGATGCTAACCCTAACCCTAACCCTAACCCTAACACTATCCTAAGTCTGATGCAAACCCTAGACCTCACACTATACTTGGCCTGATGATAACCATAACCCTAACCTTAACACTATCCTAGGGCTGATGCTAACCCTAACCCTAACCCTAACACTATCCTAGAGCTGATGCTAACCCTAACCCTAACACTATCCTAGGCCTGATGATAAACCTAAGCCTAACCCTGACACTATCCTAGGGCTGATGCTAACCCTAACCCTAACACTATCCTAGGGCTGATGCTAACCCTAACCCTAACCCTAACACTATCCTAGGCCTGATGCTAACCCTATCCCTAACCCTAACACTCTCCTAGGGCTTAGGCTAACCCTAACCCTAACACTATCCTAGGGCTGATGCTAACCCTAACCCTAACCCAAACACTATCCTAGGGTTGATGCTAACCCTAACCCTAACACTATCCTAGGGCTGATGCTAACCCTAACCCTAACCCTAACATTATCTTAGGGCTGATGCTAACCCTAACCCTAACTCTAACACTATCTTAGGGCTTAGGCTAACCCTAACCCTAACACTATCCTACGGCTGATGCTAACCCTAACCCTAACACTAACACTATCCTAGGGCTGATGCTAACCCTGACCCTAACACTATCCTAGGGCTGATGCTAACCCTAACCCTAACCCTAACACTATCCTAGGGCTGATGCTAACCCTAACCCTAACACTATCCTGGGGCTGATGCTAACCCTAACCCTAACCCTAACACTATCCTAGGGCTGATGCTAACCCTAACCCTAACACTATCCTAGGCCTGATGATAACCCTAACCCTAACCCTAACACTATCCTAGGGCTGATGCTAACCCTAACCCTAACATTATCCTAGGGCTGATGCTAACCCTAACCCTAACCCTAACACTATCCTAGGGCTGATGCTACCCTAACACTAACCCTAACACTATCCTTGAACTGATGCTAACCCTAACCCTAACCCTAACACTATCCTAGGGCCGATGCTAACCCTAACCCTACCCCAAACACTATCCTAGGGTTGATGCTAACCCTAACCCTAACACTATCCTAGGGCTGATGCTAACCCTAACCCTAACCCTAACACTATCCTTGGGCTGATGCTAACCCTAACCCTAACACTATCCTGGGCCAGATGCTAACCCTAACCCTAACCCTAACACTATCCTAGTGCTGATGCCAACCCTAACACTAACACTATCCTTGCGCTGATGCTAACCCTAACCCTAACCCTAACACTATCCTAGGGCAGATGCTAACCCTAACGCTAACCCTAACACTATCCTTGAACTGATGCTAACCCTAACCCTAAGCCTAACACTATCCTAGGCCTGATGATAACCCTAACCCTAACCCTAACACTATCCTAGGGCTGATGCTAACCCTAACGCTAACACTAACACTATCCTTGAACTGATGCTAACCCTAACCCTAACCCTAACACTATCCTAGGGCTGATGCTAACCCTAACCCTAACACTAACACTAACCTAGGGCTGATGCTAACCCTAACCCTAACACTATCCTAGGGCTGATGCTAACCCTAACCCTAACCCTAACACTATCCTAGGGCTGATGCTAACCCTAACACTAACACTATCCTAGTGCTGTTGCTAACCCTAACCCTAACCCTAACACTATCCTAGGGCTGATGCTAACCCTAACCCTAACCCAAACACTATCCTAGTGTTGATGCTAACCCTAACCCTAACACTATCCTAGGGCTGATGCTAACCCTAACCCTAACCCTAACACTATCCTTGGGCTGATGCTAACCCTAACCCTAACACTATCCTGGGCCTGATGCTAACCCTAACCCTAACCCTAACACTATCCTAGGGCTGATGCTAACCCTAACCCTAACACTATCCTAGGGCTGATGCTAACCCTAACACTAACACTATCCTAGGGCTGATGCTAACCCTAACCCTAACCCTAACACTCTCCAAGGGCTGATGCTAACCCTAACCCTAACCCTAACACTATCCTAGGGCTGATGCTAACCCTAACCCTAACTCTAACACTATCTTAGGGCTGAGGCTAACCCTAACCCTAACACTATCGTACGGCTGATGCTAACCCTAACCCTAACCCTAACACTATCCTAGGGCTGATGCTAACCCTAACCCTAACACTATCCTAGGCCTGATGCTAACCCTAACCCTAACCCTAACACTATCCTAGGGCTGATGCTAACCCTAACCCTAACCCTAACATTATCTTAGGGCTGATGCTAACCCTAACCCTAACTCTAACACTATCTTAGGGCTTAGGCTAACCCTAACCCTAACACTATCCTACGGCTGATGCTAACCCTAACCCTAACACTAACACTATCCTAGGGCTGATGCTAACCCTGACCCTAACACTATCCTAGGGCTGATGCTAACCCTAACCCTAACCCTAACACTATCCTAGGGCTGATGCTAACCCTAACCCTAATACTATCCTGGGGCTGATGCTAACCCTAACCCTAACCCTAACACTATCCTAGGGCTGATGCTAACCCTAACCCTAACACTATCCTAGGCCTGATGATAACCCTAACCCTAACCCTAATACTATCCTAGGGCTGATGCTAACCCTAACCCTAACATTATCCTAGGGCTGATGCTAACCCTAACCCTAACCCTAACACTATCCTAGGGCTGATGCTACCCTAACACTAACCCTAACACTATCCTTGAACTGATGCTAACCCTAACCCTAACCCTAACACTATCCTAGGGCCGATGCTAACCCTAACCCTACCCCAAACACTATCCTAGGGTTGATGCTAACCCTAACCCTAACACTATCCTAGGGCTGATGCTAACCCTAACCCTAACCCTAACACTATCCTTGGGCTGATGCTAACCCTAACCCTAACACTATCCTGGGCCAGATGCTAACCCTAACCCTAACCCTAACACTATCCTAGTGCTGATGCCAACCCTAACCCTAACACTATCCTTGCGCTGATGCTAACCCTAACCCTAACCCTAACACTATCCTAGGGCAGATGCTAACCCTAACGCTAACCCTAACACTATCCTTGAACTGATGCTAACCCTAACCCTAAGCCTAACACTATCCTAGGCCTGATGATAACCCTAACCCTAACCCTAACACTATCCTAGGGCTGATGCTAACCCTAACGCTAACCCTAACACTATCCTTGAACTGATGCTAACCCTAACCCTAACCCTAACACTATCCTAGGGCTGATGCTAACCCTAACCCTAACACTAACACTAACCTAGGGCTGATGCTAACCCTAACCCTAACACTATCCTAGGGCTGATGCTAACCCTAACCCTAACCCTAACACTATCCTAGGGCTGATGCTAACCCTAACACTAACACTATCCTAGTGCTGTTGCTAACCCTAACCCTAACCCTAACACTATCCTAGGGCTGATGCTAACCCTAACCCTAACCCAAACACTATCCTAATGTTGATGCTAACCCTAACCCTAACACTATCCTAGGGCTGATGCTAACCCTAACCCTAACCCTAACACTATCCTTGGGCTGATGCTAACCCTAACCCTAACACTATCCTGGGCCTGATGCTAACCCTAACCCTAACCCTAACACTATCCTAGGGCTGATGCTAACCCTAACCCTAACACTATCCTAGGGCTGATGCTAACCCTAACACTAACACTATCCTAGGGCTGATGCTAACCCTAACCCTAACCCTAACACTCTCCAAGGGCTGATGCTAACCCTAACCCTAACCCTAACACTATCCTAGGGCTGATGCTAACCCTAACCCTAACTCTAACACTATCTTAGGGCTGAGGCTAACCCTAACCCTAACACTATCGTACTGCTGATGCTAACCCTAACCCTAACCCTAACACTATCCTAGGGCTGATGCTAACCCTAACCCTAACACTATCCTAGGCCTGATGCTAACCCTAACCCTAACCCTAACACTATCCTAGGGCGGATGCTAACCCTAACCCTAACCCTAACACTATCCTAGGGCTGATGCTAACCCTATCACTAACACTATCCTAGGCCTGATGCTGACCCTAACCCTAACCCTAACACTATCCTAGGGCTGATGCTAACCCTAACCCTAACACTATCATAGGGCTGATGCTAACCCTAACCCTAACCCTAACACTATCCTAGCGCCGATGCTAACCCTAACCCTAACACTATCCTAGGCCTGATGATAACCCTAACCCTAACCCTAACACTATCCTAGGGCTGATGCTAACCCTAACCCTAGCACTATCCTAGGGCTGATGCTAACCCTAACCCTAACCCTAACCCTAACACTATCCTAAGTCTGATGCAAACCCTAGACCTCACACTATACTTGGCCTGATGATAACCATAACCCTAACCTTAACACTATCCTAGGGCTGATGCTAACCCTAACCCTAACCCTAACACTATCCTAGAGCTGATGCTAACCCTAACCCTAACACTATCCTAGGCCTGATGATAAACCTAAGCCTAACCCTGACACTATCCTAGGGCTGATGCTAACCCTAACCCTAACACTATCCTAGGGCTGATGCTAACCCTAACCCTAACCCTAACACTATCCTAGGCCTGATGCTAACCCTATCCCTAACCCTAACACTCTCCTAGGGCTTAGGCTAACCCTAACCCTAACACTATCCTAGGGCTGATGCTAACCCTAACCCTAACCCAAACACTATCCTAGGGTTGATGCTAACCCTAACCCTAACACTATCCTAGGGCTGATGCTAACCCTAACCCTAACCCTAACATTATCTTAGGGCTGATGCTAACCCTAACCCTAACTCTAACACTATCTTAGGGCTTAGGCTAACCCTAACCCTAACACTATCCTACGGCTGATGCTAACCCTAACCCTAACACTAACACTATCCTAGGGCTGATGCTAACCCTGACCCTAACACTATCCTAGGGCTGATGCTAACCCTAACCCTAACCCTAACACTATCCTAGGGCTGATGCTAACCCTAACCCTAACACTATCCTGGGGCTGATGCTAACCCTAACCCTAACCCTAACACTATCCTAGGGCTGATGCTAACCCTAACCCTAACACTATCCTAGGCCTGATGATAACCCTAACCCTAACCCTAACACTATCCTAGGGCTGATGCTAACCCTAACCCTAACATTATCCTAGGGCTGATGCTAACCCTAACCCTAACCCTAACACTATCCTAGGGCTGATGCTACCCTAACACTAACCCTAACACTATCCTTGAACTGATGCTAACCCTAACCCTAACCCTAACACTATCCTAGGGCCGATGCTAACCCTAACCCTACCCCAAACACTATCCTAGGGTTGATGCTAACCCTAACCCTAACACTATCCTAGGGCTGATGCTAACCCTAACCCTAACCCTAACACTATCCTTGGGCTGATGCTAACCCTAACCCTAACACTATCCTGGGCCAGATGCTAACCCTAACCCTAACCCTAACACTATCCTAGTGCTGATGCCAACCCTAACACTAACACTATCCTTGCGCTGATGCTAACCCTAACCCTAACCCTAACACTATCCTAGGGCAGATGCTAACCCTAACGCTAACCCTAACACTATCCTTGAACTGATGCTAACCCTAACCCTAAGCCTAACACTATCCTAGGCCTGATGATAACCCTAACCCTAACCCTAACACTATCCTAGGGCTGATGCTAACCCTAACGCTAACACTAACACTATCCTTGAACTGATGCTAACCCTAACCCTAACCCTAACACTATCCTAGGGCTGATGCTAACCCTAACCCTAACACTAACACTAACCTAGGGCTGATGCTAACCCTAACCCTAACACTATCCTAGGGCTGATGCTAACCCTAACCCTAACCCTAACACTATCCTAGGGCTGATGCTAACCCTAACACTAACACTATCCTAGTGCTGTTGCTAACCCTAACCCTAACCCTAACACTATCCTAGGGCTGATGCTAACCCTAACCCTAACCCAAACACTATCCTAGTGTTGATGCTAACCCTAACCCTAACACTATCCTAGGGCTGATGCTAACCCTAACCCTAACCCTAACACTATCCTTGGGCTGATGCTAACCCTAACCCTAACACTATCCTGGGCCTGATGCTAACCCTAACCCTAACCCTAACACTATCCTAGGGCTGATGCTAACCCTAACCCTAACACTATCCTAGGGCTGATGCTAACCCTAACACTAACACTATCCTAGGGCTGATGCTAACCCTAACCCTAACCCTAACACTCTCCAAGGGCTGATGCTAACCCTAACCCTAACCCTAACACTATCCTAGGGCTGATGCTAACCCTAACCCTAACTCTAACACTATCTTAGGGCTGAGGCTAACCCTAACCCTAACACTATCGTACGGCTGATGCTAACCCTAACCCTAACCCTAACACTATCCTAGGGCTGATGCTAACCCTAACCCTAACACTATCCTAGGCCTGATGCTAACCCTAACCCTAACCCTAACACTATCCTAGGGCTGATGCTAACCCTAACCCTAACCCTAACACTATCCTAGGGCTGATGCTAACCCTATCACTAACACTATCCTAGGCCTGATGCTGACCCTAACCCTAACCCTAACACTATCCTAGGGCTGATGCTAACCCTAACCCTAACACTATCATAGGGCTGATGCTAACCCTAACCCTAACCCTAACACTATCCTAGCGCCGATGCTAACCCTAACCCTAACACTATCCTAGGCCTGATGATAACCCTAACCCTAACCCTAACACTATCCTAGGGCTGATGCTAACCCTAACCCTAGCACTATCCTAGGGCTGATGCTAACCCTAACCCTAACCCTAACCCTAACACTATCCTAAGTCTGATGCTAACCCTAGACCTCACACTATACTTGGCCTGATGATAACCATAACCCTAACCTTAACACTATCCTAGGGCTGATGCTAACCCTAACCCTAACCCTAACACTATCCTAGAGCTGATGCTAACCCTAACCCTAACACTATCCTAGGCCTGATGATAAACCTAAGCCTAACCCTGACACTATCCTAGGGCTGATGCTAACCCTAACCCTAACACTATCCTAGGGCTGATGCTAACCCTAACCCTAACCCTAACACTATCCTAGGGCTGATGCTAACCCTAACCCTAACTCTAACACTATCTTAGGGCTGAGGCTAACCCTAACCCTAACACTATCCTAGGGCTGATGCTAACCCTAACCCTAACCCAAACACTATCCTAGGGTTGATGCTAACCCTAACCCTAACACTATCCTAGGGCTGATGCTAACCCTAACCCTAACCCTAACATTATCTTAGGGCTGATGCTAACCCTAACCCTAACTCTAACACTATCTTAGGGCTTAGGCTAACCCTAACCCTAACACTATCCTACGGCTGATGCTAACCCTAACCCTAACACTAACACTATCCTAGGGCTGATGCTAACCCTGACCCTAACACTATCCTAGGGCTGATGCTAACCCTAACCCTAACCCTAACACTATCCTAGGGCTGATGCTAACCCTAACCCTAACACTATCCTGGGGCTGATGCTAACCCTAACCCTAACCCTAACACTATCCTAGGGCTGATGCTAACCCTAACCCTAACACTATCCTAGGCCTGATGATAACCCTAACCCTAACCCTAACACTATCCTAGGGCTGATGCTAACCCTAACCCTAACATTATCCTAGGGCTGATGCTAACCCTAACCCTAACCCTAACACTATCCTAGGGCTGATGCTACCCTAACACTAACCCTAACACTATCCTTGAACTGATGCTAACCCTAACCCTAACCCTAACACTATCCTAGGGCCGATGCTAACCCTAACCCTACCCCAAACACTATCCTAGGGTTGATGCTAACCCTAACCCTAACACTATCCTAGGGCTGATGCTAACCCTAACCCTAACCCTAACACTATCCTTGGGCTGATGCTAACCCTAACCCTAACACTATCCTGGGCCAGATGCTAACCCTAACCCTAACCCTAACACTATCCTAGTGCTGATGCCAACCCTAACCCTAACACTATCCTTGCGCTGATGCTAACCCTAACCCTAACCCTAACACTATCCTAGGGCAGATGCTAACCCTAACGCTAACCCTAACACTATCCTTGAACTGATGCTAACCCTAACCCTAAGCCTAACACTATCCTAGGCCTGATGATAACCCTAACCCTAACCCTAACACTATCCTAGGGCTGATGCTAACCCTAACGCTAACCCTAACACTATCCTTGAACTGATGCTAACCCTAACCCTAACCCTAACACTATCCTAGGGCTGATGCTAACCCTAACCCTAACACTAACACTAACCTAGGGCTGATGCTAACCCTAACCCTAACACTATCCTAGGGCTGATGCTAACCCTAACCCTAACCCTAACACTATCCTAGGGCTGATGCTAACCCTAACACTAACACTATCCTAGGGCTGTTGCTAACCCTAACCCTAACCCTAACACTATCCTAGGGCTGATGATAACCCTAACCCTAACCCAAACACTATCCTAGTGTTGATGCTAACCCTAACCCTAACACTATCCTAGGGCTGATGCTAACCCTAACCCTAACCCTAACACTATCCTTGGGCTGATGCTAACCCTAACCCTAACACTATCCTGGGCCTGATGCTAACCCTAACCCTAACCCTAACACTATCCTAGGGCTGATGCTAACCCTAACCCTAACACTATCCTAGGGCTGATGCTAACCCTAACACTAACACTATCCTAGGGCTGATGCTAACCCTAACCCTAACCCTAACACTCTCCAAGGGCTGATGCTAACCCTAACCCTAACCCTAACACTATCCTAGGGCTGATGCTAACCCTAACCCTAACTCTAACACTATCTTAGGGCTGAGGCTAACCCTAACCCTAACACTATCGTACGGCTGATGCTAACCCTAACCCTAACCCTAACACTATCCTAGGGCTGATGCTAACCCTAACCCTAACACTATCCTAGGCCTGATGCTAACCCTAACCCTAACCCTAACACTATCCTAGGGCTGATGCTAACCCTAACCCTAACACTATCCTAGGGCTGATGCTAACCCTAACCCTAACCCTAACACTATCCTAGGGCTGATGCTAACCCTAACCCTAACTCTAACACTATCTTAGGGCTGAGGCTAACCCTAACCCTAACACTATCCTACGGCTGATGCTAACCCTAACCCTAACCCTAACACTATCCTAGGCCTGATGCTAACCCTATCCCTAACCCTAACACTCTCCTAGGGCTGAGGCTAACCCTAACCTTAACACTATCCTAGGGCTGATGCTAACCCTAACCCTAACCCAAACACTATCCTAGGGTTGATGCTAACCCTAACCCTAACACTATCCTAGGGCTGATGCTAACCCTAACCCTAACCCTAACACTATCCTTGGGCTGATGCTAACCCTAACCCTAACAGTATCCTGGGCCTGATGCTAACCCTAACCCTAACCCTAACACTATCCTAGGGCTGATGCTAACCCTAACCCTAACACTATCCTTGGGCTGATGCTAACCCTAACCCTAACCCTAACACTATCCTAGGGCAGACGCTAACCCTAACGCTAACGCTAACACTATCCTTGAACTGATGCTAACCCTAACCCTTACCCTAACACTATCCTAGGCCTGATGATAACCCTAACCCTAACCCTAACACTATCCTAGGATTTATGTTAACCCTAACCCTAACACTATCCTAGGGCTGATGCTAACCCTAACCCTAACCCTAACACTATCCTAGGGCGGATGCTAACCCTAACCCTAACCCTAACACTATCCTAGGGCTGATGCTAACCCTAACACTAACACTATCCTAGGGCTGATGTTAACCCTAACCATAACCCTAACATTATCCTAGGGCGGATGCTAACCCTAACCCTAACCCTAACACTATCCTAGGGCTGATGCTAACCCTAACACTAACACTATCCTAGGCCTGATGCTAACCCTAACCCTAACCCTAACACTATCCTAGGGCTGATGCTAACCCTAACCCTAACACTATCCCAGGGCTGATGCTAACCCTAACACTAACACTATCCTAGGGCTGATGCTAACCCTAACCCTAACCCTAAGACTCTCCAAGGGCTGATGCTAACCCTAACCCTAACCCTAACACTATCCTAGGGCTGATGCTAACCCTAACCCTAACTCTAACACTATCTTAGGGCTGAGGCTAACCCTAACCCTAACACTATCCTACGGCTGATGCTAACCCGAACCCTAACCCTAACACTATCCTAGGGCTGATGCTAACCCTAACCATAACACTATCCTAGGCCTGATGCTAACCCTAACCCTAACCCTAACTCTATCCTAGGGTTGATGCTAACCCTAACCCTAACACTATCCTAGGGCTGATGCTAACTCTAACCCTAACCCTAACACTATCCAAGGGCTGATGCTAACCCTAACCCTAACACTATCCTAGGGCTGAAGCTAACCCTAACCCTAAACCTAACACTATCCTAGGGCTGATGCTAACCCTAACCCTAACACTATCCTAGGGCTGATGCTAACCCTAACCCTAACCCTAACACTATCCTAAGTCTGATGCTAACCCTAGCCCTCACACTATCCTAGGCCTGATGATAACCCTAACCCTAACCTTAACACTATCCTAGGGCTGATGCTAACCCTAACCCTAACGCTAACACTATCCTAGAGCTGATGCTAACCCTAACCCTAACACTATCCTAGGCCTGATGATAACCCTAACCCTAACCCTGACACTATCCTAGGGCTGATGCTAACCCTAACCCTAACACTATCCTATATCTGATGCTAACCCTAACCCTAACCCTAACACTATCCTAGGCCTGATGCTAACCCTATCCCTAACCCTAACACTCTCCTAGGGCTGAGGCTAACCCTAACCTTAACAATATCCTAGGGCTGATGCTAACCCTAACCCTAACCCAAACACTATCCTAGGGTTGATGCTAACCCTAACCCTAACACTATCCTAGGGCTGATGCTAACCGTAACCCTAACCCTAACACTATCCTTGGGCTGATGCTAACCCTAACCTTAACACTATCCTGGGCCTGATGCTAACCCTAACCCTAACCCTAACACTATCCTAGGGCTGATGCTAACCCTAACCCTAACACTATCCTTGGGCTGATGCTAACCCTAACCCTAACCCTAACACTATCCTAGGGCAGATGCTAACCCTAACGCTAACGCTAACACTATCCTTGAACTGATGCTAACCCTAACCCTTACCCTAACACTATCCTAGGCCTGATGATAACCCTAACTCTAACCCTAACACTATCCTAGGATATATGTTAACCCTAACCCTAACACTATCCTAGGGCTGATGCTAACCCTAACCCTAACCCTAACACTATCCTAGGGCGGATGCTAACCCTAACCCTAACCCTAACACTATCCTAGTGCTGATGCTAACCCTAGACCTCACACTATACTTGGCCTGATGATAACCATAACCCTAACCTTAACACTATCCTAGGGCTGATGCTAACCCTAACCCTAACCCTAACACTATCCTAGAGCTGATGCTAACCCTAACCCTAACACTATCCTAGGCCTGATGATAAACCTAAGCCTAACCCTGACACTATCCTAGGGCTGATGCTAACCCTAACCCTAACACTATCCTAGGGCTGATGCTAACCCTAACCCTAACCCTAACACTATCCTAGGGCTGATGCTAACCCTAACCCTAACTCTAACACTATCTTAGGGCTGAGGCTAACCCTAACCCTAACACTATCCTAGGGCTGATGCTAACCCTAACCCTAACCCAAACACTATCCTAGGGTTGATGCTAACCCTAACCCTAACACTATCCTAGGGCTGATGCTAACCCTAACCCTAACCCTAACATTATCTTAGGGCTGATGCTAACCCTAACCCTAACTCTAACACTATCTTAGGGCTTAGGCTAACCCTAACCCTAACACTATCCTACGGCTGATGCTAACCCTAACCCTAACACTAACACTATCCTAGGGCTGATGCTAACCCTGACCCTAACACTATCCTAGGGCTGATGCTAACCCTAACCCTAACCCTAACACTATCCTAGGGCTGATGCTAACCCTAACCCTAACACTATCCTGGGGCTGATGCTAACCCTAACCCTAACCCTAACACTATCCTAGGGCTGATGCTAACCCTAACCCTAACACTATCCTAGGCCTGATGATAACCCTAACCCTAACCCTAACACTATCCTAGGGCTGATGCTAACCCTAACCCTAACATTATCCTAGGGCTGATGCTAACCCTAACCCTAACCCTAACACTATCCTAGGGCTGATGCTACCCTAACACTAACCCTAACACTATCCTTGAACTGATGCTAACCCTAACCCTAACCCTAACACTATCCTAGGGCCGATGCTAACCCTAACCCTACCCCAAACACTATCCTAGGGTTGATGCTAACCCTAACCCTAACACTATCCTAGGGCTGATGCTAACCCTAACCCTAACCCTAACACTATCCTTGGGCTGATGCTAACCCTAACCCTAACACTATCCTGGGCCAGATGCTAACCCTAACCCTAACCCTAACACTATCCTAGTGCTGATGCCAACCCTAACCCTAACACTATCCTTGCGCTGATGCTAACCCTAACCCTAACCCTAACACTATCCTAGGGCAGATGCTAACCCTAACGCTAACCCTAACACTATCCTTGAACTGATGCTAACCCTAACCCTAAGCCTAACACTATCCTAGGCCTGATGATAACCCTAACCCTAACCCTAACACTATCCTAGGGCTGATGCTAACCCTAACGCTAACCCTAACACTATCCTTGAACTGATGCTAACCCTAACCCTAACCCTAACACTATCCTAGGGCTGATGCTAACCCTAACCCTAACACTAACACTAACCTAGGGCTGATGCTAACCCTAACCCTAACACTATCCTAGGGCTGATGCTAACCCTAACCCTAACCCTAACACTATCCTAGGGCTGATGCTAACCCTAACACTAACACTATCCTAGGGCTGTTGCTAACCCTAACCCTAACCCTAACACTATCCTAGGGCTGATGATAACCCTAACCCTAACCCAAACACTATCCTAGTGTTGATGCTAACCCTAACCCTAACACTATCCTAGGGCTGATGCTAACCCTAACCCTAACCCTAACACTATCCTTGGGCTGATGCTAACCCTAACCCTAACACTATCCTGGGCCTGATGCTAACCCTAACCCTAACCCTAACACTATCCTAGGGCTGATGCTAACCCTAACCCTAACACTATCCTAGGGCTGATGCTAACCCTAACACTAACACTATCCTAGGGCTGATGCTAACCCTAACCCTAACCCTAACACTCTCCAAGGGCTGATGCTAACCCTAACCCTAACCCTAACACTATCCTAGGGCTGATGCTAACCCTAACCCTAACTCTAACACTATCTTAGGGCTGAGGCTAACCCTAACCCTAACACTATCGTACGGCTGATGCTAACCCTAACCCTAACCCTAACACTATCCTAGGGCTGATGCTAACCCTAACCCTAACACTATCCTAGGCCTGATGCTAACCCTAACCCTAACCCTAACACTATCCTAGGGCTGATGCTAACCCTAACCCTAACACTATCCTAGGGCTGATGCTAACCCTAACCCTAACCCTAACACTATCCTAGGGCTGATGCTAACCCTAACCCTAACTCTAACACTATCTTAGGGCTGAGGCTAACCCTAACCCTAACACTATCCTACGGCTGATGCTAACCCTAACCCTAACCCTAACACTATCCTAGGCCTGATGCTAACCCTATCCCTAACCCTAACACTCTCCTAGGGCTGAGGCTAACCCTAACCTTAACACTATCCTAGGGCTGATGCTAACCCTAACCCTAACCCAAACACTATCCTAGGGTTGATGCTAACCCTAACCCTAACACTATCCTAGGGCTGATGCTAACCCTAACCCTAACCCTAACACTATCCTTGGGCTGATGCTAACCCTAACCCTAACAGTATCCTGGGCCTGATGCTAACCCTAACCCTAACCCTAACACTATCCTAGGGCTGATGCTAACCCTAACCCTAACACTATCCTTGGGCTGATGCTAACCCTAACCCTAACCCTAACACTATCCTAGGGCAGACGCTAACCCTAACGCTAACGCTAACACTATCCTTGAACTGATGCTAACCCTAACCCTTACCCTAACACTATCCTAGGCCTGATGATAACCCTAACCCTAACCCTAACACTATCCTAGGATTTATGTTAACCCTAACCCTAACACTATCCTAGGGCTGATGCTAACCCTAACCCTAACCCTAACACTATCCTAGGGCGGATGCTAACCCTAACCCTAACCCTAACACTATCCTAGGGCTGATGCTAACCCTAACACTAACACTATCCTAGGGCTGATGTTAACCCTAACCATAACCCTAACATTATCCTAGGGCGGATGCTAACCCTAACCCTAACCCTAACACTATCCTAGGGCTGATGCTAACCCTAACACTAACACTATCCTAGGCCTGATGCTAACCCTAACCCTAACCCTAACACTATCCTAGGGCTGATGCTAACCCTAACCCTAACACTATCCCAGGGCTGATGCTAACCCTAACACTAACACTATCCTAGGGCTGATGCTAACCCTAACCCTAACCCTAAGACTCTCCAAGGGCTGATGCTAACCCTAACCCTAACCCTAACACTATCCTAGGGCTGATGCTAACCCTAACCCTAACTCTAACACTATCTTAGGGCTGAGGCTAACCCTAACCCTAACACTATCCTACGGCTGATGCTAACCCGAACCCTAACCCTAACACTATCCTAGGGCTGATGCTAACCCTAACCATAACACTATCCTAGGCCTGATGCTAACCCTAACCCTAACCCTAACTCTATCCTAGGGTTGATGCTAACCCTAACCCTAACACTATCCTAGGGCTGATGCTAACTCTAACCCTAACCCTAACACTATCCAAGGGCTGATGCTAACCCTAACCCTAACACTATCCTAGGGCTGAAGCTAACCCTAACCCTAAACCTAACACTATCCTAGGGCTGATGCTAACCCTAACCCTAACACTATCCTAGGGCTGATGCTAACCCTAACCCTAACCCTAACACTATCCTAAGTCTGATGCTAACCCTAGCCCTCACACTATCCTAGGCCTGATGATAACCCTAACCCTAACCTTAACACTATCCTAGGGCTGATGCTAACCCTAACCCTAACGCTAACACTATCCTAGAGCTGATGCTAACCCTAACCCTAACACTATCCTAGGCCTGATGATAACCCTAACCCTAACCCTGACACTATCCTAGGGCTGATGCTAACCCTAACCCTAACACTATCCTATATCTGATGCTAACCCTAACCCTAACCCTAACACTATCCTAGGCCTGATGCTAACCCTATCCCTAACCCTAACACTCTCCTAGGGCTGAGGCTAACCCTAACCTTAACAATATCCTAGGGCTGATGCTAACCCTAACCCTAACCCAAACACTATCCTAGGGTTGATGCTAACCCTAACCCTAACACTATCCTAGGGCTGATGCTAACCGTAACCCTAACCCTAACACTATCCTTGGGCTGATGCTAACCCTAACCTTAACACTATCCTGGGCCTGATGCTAACCCTAACCCTAACCCTAACACTATCCTAGGGCTGATGCTAACCCTAACCCTAACACTATCCTTGGGCTGATGCTAACCCTAACCCTAACCCTAACACTATCCTAGGGCAGATGCTAACCCTAACGCTAACGCTAACACTATCCTTGAACTGATGCTAACCCTAACCCTTACCCTAACACTATCCTAGGCCTGATGATAACCCTAACTCTAACCCTAACACTATCCTAGGATATATGTTAACCCTAACCCTAACACTATCCTAGGGCTGATGCTAACCCTAACCCTAACCCTAACACTATCCTAGGGCGGATGCTAACCCTAACCCTAACCCTAACACTATCCTAGTGCTGATGCTAACCCTAACACTAACACTATCCTAGGGCTGATGTTAACCCTAACCATAACCCTAACATTATCCTAGGGCGGATGCTAACCCTAACCCTAACCCTAACACTATCCTAGGGCTGATGCTAACCCTAACAGTAACACTATCCTAGGCCTGATGCTAACCCTAACCCTAACCCTAACACTATCCTAGGGCTGATGCTAACCCTAACCCTAACACTATCCTAGGGCTGATGCTAACCCTAACACTAACACTATCCTAGGGCTGATGCTAACCCTAACCCTAACCCTAACACTCTCCAAGGGCTGATGCTAACCCTAACCCTAACCCTAACACTATCCTAGGGCTGATGCTAACCCTAACCCTAACACTATCCTAGGCCTGATGCTAACCCTAACCCTAACCCTAACACTATCCTAGGTCTGATGCTAACCCTAACCCTAACACTATCCTAGGGCTGATGCTAACCCTAACCCTAACCCTAACATTATCCTAGGGCTGATGCTAACCCTAACCCTAACACTATCCTAGGCCTGATGATAACCCTAACCCTAACCCTAACACTATCCTAGGGCTGATGCTAACCCTAACCCTAACACTATCCTAGGGCTGATGCTAACCCTAACCCTAAACCTAACACTATCCTAAGTCTGATGCTAACCCTAGACCTCACACAATACTAGGCCTGATGATAACCATAACCCTAACCTTAACACTATCCTAGGGCTGATGCTAACCCTAACCCTAACCCTAACACTATCCTAGAGCTGATGCTAACCCTAACCCTAACACTATCCTAGGCCTGATGATAACCCTAACCCTAACCCTGACACTATCCTAGGGCTGATGCTAACCCTAACCCTAACACTATCCTAGGGCTGATGCTAACCCTAACCCTAACCCTAACACTATCCTAGGCCTGATGTTAACCCTATCCCTCACCCTAACACTCTCCTAGGGCTGAGGCTAACCCTAACCCTAACACTATCCTAGGGCTGATGCTAACCCTAACCCTAACCCAAACACTATCCTATGGTTGATGCTAACCCTAACCCTAACACTATCCTAGGGCTGATGCTAACCCTAACCCTAACCCTAACACTATCCTTGGGCTGATGCAAACCCTAACCCTAACACTATCCTGGGCCTGATACTAACCCTAACCCTACCCCTAACACTATCCTAAGGCTGATGCTAACCCTAACCCTAACTCTATCCTTGGGCTGATGCTAACCCTAACCCTAACCCTAACAATATCCTACGGCAGATGCTAACCCTAACCCTAACCCTAACACTATCCTTGGGCTGATGCTAACCCTAACCCTAACACTATCCGGGGCCTGATGCTAACCCTAACCCTAACCCTAACACTATCCTAGGGCTGATGCTAACCCTAACCCTAACACTTTCCTAGGGCAGATGCTAACCCTAACGCTAACCCTGACACTATCCTTGAACTGATGCTAACCCTAACCCTAACCCTAACACTATCCTAGGCCTGATGATAACCCTAACCCTAACCCTAACACTATCCTAGGGCTGATGCTAACCCTAACCCTAACACTATCGTAGGGCTGATGCTAACCCTAACCCTAACCCTAACACTATCCTAGGGCTGATGCTAACCCTAACCCTAACACTATCCTAGGCCTGATGATAACCCTAACCCTAACCCTAACACTATCCTAGGGCTGATGCTAACCCTAACCCTAACACTATCCTAGGGCTGATGCTAACCCTAACCCTAACCCTAACACTATCCTAGGGCTGATGCTACCCTAACGCTAACCCTAACACTATCCTTGAACTGATGCTAACCCTAACCCTAACCCTAACACTATCCTAGTGCTGATGCTAACCCTAACCCTAACACTAACACTAACATAGGGCTGATGCTAACCCTAACCCTAACACTATCCTAGGGCTGATGCTAACCCTAACCCTAACCCTAACACTATCCTAGGGCTGATGCTAACCCTAACCCTAACACTATCCTAGGGCTGATGCTAACCCTAACCCTAACCCTAACACTATCCTAGGCCTGATGATAACCCTAACCCTAACCCTAACACTATCCTAGGCCTGATGATAACCCTAACCCTAACCCTAACACTATCCTAGGGTTTATGTTAACCCTAACCCTAACACTATCCTAGGGGTGATGCTAACCCTAACCCTAACCCTAACACTATCCTAGGGCGGATGCTAACCCTAACCCTAACCCTAACACTATCCTAGGGCTGATGCTAACCCTAACACTAACACTATCCTAGGGCTGATGCTAACCCTAACCCTAACCCTAACATTATCCTAGGGCTGATGCTAACCCTAACCCTAACTCTAACACTATCTTAGGGCTGAGGCTAACCCTAACCCTAACACTAGCCTAGGGCTGATGCTAACCCTAACCCTAACACTATCCTAGGGCTGATGCTAACCCTAACCCTAACTCTAACACTATCTTAGGGCTGAGGCTAACCCTAACCCTAACACTATCCTAGGGCTGATGCTAACCCTAACCCTAACACTATCCTAGGGCTGATGCTAACCCTAACCCTAACTCTAACACTATCTTAGGGCTGAGGCTAACCCTAACCCTAACACTATCCTACGGCTGATGCTAACCCGAACCCTAACCCTAACACTATCCTAGGGCTGATGCTAACCCTAACCATAACACTATCCTAGGCCTGATGCTAACCCTAACCCTAACCCTAACTCTATCCTAGGGTTGATGCTAACCCTAACCCTAACACTATCCTAGGGCTGATGCTAACTCTAACCCTAACCCTAACACTATCCAAGGGCTGATGCTAACCCTAACCCTAACACTATCCTAGGGCTGATGCTAACCCTAACGCTAACCCTAACACTATCCTAGGGCTGATGCTAACCTTAACCCTAACACTATCCTAGGGCTGATGCTAACCCTAATCCTAACCCTAACACTATCCTAAGTCTGATGCTAACCCTAGCCCTCACACTATCCTAGGCCTGATGATAACCCTAACCCTAACCTTAACACTATCCTAGGGCTGATGCTAACCCTAACCCTAACCCTAACACTATCCTAGAGCTGATGCTAACCCTAACCCTAACACTATCCTAGGCCTGATGATAACCCTAACCCTAACCCTGACACTATCCTAGGGCTGATGCTAACCCTAACCCTAACACTATCCTATATCTGATGCTAACCCTAACCCTAACCCTAACACTATCCTAGGCCTGATGCTAACCCTATCCCTAACCCTAACACTCTCCTAGGGCTGAGGCTAACCCTAACCTAAACACTATCCTAGGGCTGATGCTAACCCTAACCCTAACCCAAACACTATCTTAGGGTTGATGCTAACCCTAACCCTAACACTATCCTAGGGCTGATGCTAACCCTAACCCTAACCCTAACACTATCCTTGGGCTGATGCTAACCCTAACCCTAACACTATCCTGGGCCTGATGCTAACCCTAACCCTAACCCTAACACTATCCTAGGGCTGATGCAAACCCTAACCCTAACACTATCCTTGGGCTGATGCTAACCCTAACCCTAACCCTAACACTATCCTAGGGCAGATGCTAACCCTAACGCTAACGCTAACACTATCCTTGAACTGATGCTAACCCTAACCCTTACCCTAACACTATCCTAGGCCTGATGATAACCCTAACCCTAACCCTAACACTATCCTAGGATTTATGTTAACCCTAACCCTAACACTATCCTAGGGCTGATGCTAACCCTAACCCTAACCCTAACACTATCCTAGGGCGGATGCTAACCCTAACCCTAACCCTAACACTATCCTAGGGCTGATGCTAACCCTAACACTAACACTATCCTAGGGCTGATGTTAACCCTAACCATAACCCTAACATTATCCTAGGGCGGATGCTAACCCTAACTCTAACCCTAACACTATCCTAGGGCTGATGCTAACCCTAACACTAACACTATCCTAGGCATGATGCTAACCCTAACCCTAACCCTAACACTATCCTAGGGCTGATGCTAACCCTAACCCTAACACTATCCTAGGGCTGATGCTAACCCTAACACTAACACTATCCTAGGGCTGATGCTAAACCTAACCCTAACCCTAACACTCTCCAAGGGCTGATGCTAACCCTAACCCTAACCCTAACACTATCCTAGGGCTGATGCTAACCCTAACCCTAACTCTAACACTATCTTAGGGCTGAGGCTAACCCTAACCCTAACACTATCCTACGGCTGATGCTAACCCGAACCCTAACCCTAACACTATCCTAGGGCTGATGCTAACCCTAACCATAACACTATCCTAGGCCTAATGCTAACCCTAACCCTAACCCTAACTCTATCCTAGGGTTGATGCTAACCCTAACCCTAACACTATCCTAGGGCTGATGCTAACTCTAACCCTAACCCTAACACTATCCAAGGGCTGATGCTAACCCTAACCCTAACACTATCCTAGGGCTGATGCTAACCCTAACCCTAACCCTAACACTATCCTAGGGCTGATGCTAACCCTAACCCTAACACTATCCTAGGGCTGATGCTAACCCTAAACCTAACACTAACACTATCCTAAGTCTGATGCTAACCCTAGCCCTCACACTATCCTAGGCCTGATGATAACCCTAACCCTAACATTAACACTATCCTAGGGCTGATGCTAACCCTAACCCTAACCCTAACACTATCCTAGAGCTGATGCTAACCCTAACCCTATCACTATCCTAGGCCTGATGATAACCCTAACCCTAACCCTGACACTATCCTAGGGCTGATGCTAACCCTAACCCTAACACTATCCTATCTGATGCTAACCCTAACCCTAACCCTAACACTATCCTAGGCCTGATGCTAACCCTATCCCTAACCCTAACACTCTCCTAGGGCTGAGGCTAACCCTAACCTTAACACTATCCTAGGGCTGATGCTAACCCTAACCCTAACCCAAACACTATCCTAGGGTTGATGCTAATGCTAACCCTAACACTATCCTAGGGCTGATACTAACCCTAACCCTAACCCTAACACTATCGTTGGGCTGATGCTAACCCTATCCCTAACACTATCCTGGGCCTGATGCTAACCCTAACCCTAACCCTAACACTATCCTAGGGCTGATGCTAACCCTAACCCTAACACTATCCTTGGGCTGATGCTAACCCTAACCCTAACCCTAACACTATCCTAGGGCAGATGCTAACCCTAACGCTAACGCTAACACTATCCTTGAACTGATGCTAACCCTAACCCTTACCCTAACACTATCCTAGGCCTGATGATAACCCTAACCCTAACCCTAACACTATCCTAGGATTTATGTTAACCATAACCCTAACACTATCCTAGGGCTGAAGCTAACCCTAACCCTAACCCTAACACTATCCTAGGGCGGATGCTAACCCTAACCCTAACCCTAACACTATCCTAGGGCTGATGCTAACCCTAACACTAACACTATCCTAGGCCTGATGCTAACCCTAACCCTAACCCTAACACTATCCTAGGGCTGATGCTAACCCTAACCCTAACACTATCCTAGGGCGGATGCTAACCCTAACCCTAACCCTAACACTATCCTAGGGCTGATGCTAACCCTAACACTAACACTATCCTAGGGCTGATGTTAATCCTAACCATAACCCTAACATTATCCTAGGGCGGATGCTAACCCTAACCCTAACCCTAACACTATCCTAGGGCTGATGCTAACCCTAACACTAACACTATCCTAGGCCTGATGCTAACCCTATCCCTAACCCTAACACTATCCTAGGGCTGATGCTAACCCTAACCCTAACACTATCCTACGGCTGATGCTAACCCTAACACTAACACTATCCTAGGGCTGATGCTAACCCTAACCCTAACCCTAACACTCTCCAAGGGCTGATGCTAACCCTAACCCTAACCCTAACACTATCCTAGGGCTGATGCTAACCCTAACCCTAACACTATCCTGGGCCTGATGCTAACCCTAACCCTAACCCTAACACTATACTAGGGCTGATGCTAACCCTAACCCTAACACTATCCTAGGGCTGATGCTAACCCTAACCCTAACCCTAACATTATCCTAGGGCTGATGCTAACCCTAACCCTAACACTATCCTAGGCCTGATGATAACCCTAACCCTAACCCTAACACTATCCTAGGGCTGATGCTAACCCTAACCCTAACACTATCCTAGGGCTGATGCTAACCCTAACCCTAACCCTAACACTATCCTAAGTCTGATGCTAACCCTAGACCTCACACAATACTAGGCCTGATGATAACCATAACCCTAACCTTAACACTATAATAGGGCTGATGCTAACCCTCACCCTAACCCTGACACTATCCTAGGGCTGATGCTAACCCTAACCCTAACACTATCCTAGGGCTGATGCTAACCCTAACCCTAACCCTAACACTATCCTAGGCCTGATGCTAACCCTATCCCTAACCCTAACACTCTCCTAGGGCTGAGGCTAACCCTAACCCTAACACTATCCTAGGGCTGATGCTAACCCTAACCCTAACCCAAACACTATCCTATGGTTGATGCTAACCCTAACCCTAACACTATCCTAGGGCTGATGCTAACCCTAACCCTAACCCTAACACTATCCTGGGCCTGATGCTAACCCTAACCCTAACCCTAACACTATCCTAAGGCTGATGCTAACCCTAACCCTAACACTATCCTTGGGCTGATGCTAACCCTAACCCTAACCCTAACAATATCCTACGGCAGATGCTAACCCTAACCCTAACCCTAACACTATCCTTGGGCTGATGCTAACCCTAACCCTAACCCTAACACTATCCAAGGGCTGATGCTACCCTAACGCTAACCCTAACACTATCCTTGAACTGATGCTAACCCTAACCCTAACCCTAACACTATCCTAGGGCTGATGCTAACCCTAACCCTAACACTAACACTAACATAGGGCTGATGCTAACCCTAACCCTAACACTATCCTAGGGCTGATGCTAACCCTAACCCTAACCCTAACACTATCCTAGGGCTGATGCTAACCCTAACCCTAACACTATCCTAGGGCTGATGCTAACCCTAACCCTAACCCTAACACTATCCTAGGCCTGATTATAATCCTAACCCTAACCCTAACACTATCCTAGGCCTGATGATAACCCTAACCCTAACCCTAACACTATCCTAGGGTTTATGTTAACCCTAACCCTAACACTATCCTAGGGCTGATGCTAACCCTAACCCTAACCCTAACACTATCCTAGGGCGGATGCTAACCCTAACCCTAACCCTAACACTATCCTAGGGCTGATGCTAACCCTAACCCTAACCCTAACACTATCCTAGGGCGGATGCTAACCCTAACCCTAACTCTAACACTATCTTAGGGCTGAGGCTAACCCTAACCCTAACACTATCCTAGGGCTGATGCTAACCCTAACCCTAACCCTAACACTATCCTAGGGCTGATGCTAACCCTAACCCTAACACTATCCTAGGGCTGATGCTAACCCTAACCCTAACCCTAACACTATCCTAGGGCTGATGCTAACCCTAACCCTAACACTATCCTAGGCCTGATGATAACCCTAACCCTAACCCTAACACTATCCTAGGGCTGATGCTAACCCTAACCCTAACACTATCCTAGGGCTGATGCTAACCCTAACCCTAACCCTAACACTATCCTAGGGCTGATGCTACCCTAACGCTAACCCTAACAGTATCCTTGAACTGATGCTAACCCTAACCCTAACACTATCCTAGGGCTGATGCTAACCCTAACCCTAACACTAACACTAACATAGGGCTGATGCTAACCCTAACCCTAACACTATCCTAGGGCTGATGCTAACCCTAACCCTAACCCTAACACTATCCTAGGGCTGATGCTAACCCTAACCCTAACACTATCCTAGGGCTGATGCTAACCCTAACCCTAACCCAAACACTATCCTAGGGTGGATGCTAACCCTAACACTAACACTATCCTAGGGCTGATGCTAACCCTAACCCTAACCCTAACACTATCCTAGGGCTGATGCTAACCCTAACCCTAACCCAAACACTATCCTAGTGTTGATGCTAACCCTAACCCTGACACTATCCTAGGGCTGATGCTAACCCTAACCCTAACCCTAACACTATCCTTGGGCTGATGCTAACCCTAACCCTAACACTATCCTTGGGCTGATGCTAACCCTAACCCTAACCCTAACACTATCCTAGGGCGGATGCTAACCCTAACCCTAACCCTAACACTATCCTAGGACTGATGCTAACCCTAACACTAACACTATCCTAGGGCTGATGCTAACCCTAACCCTAACCCTAACATTATCCTAGGGCTGATGCTAACCCTAACCCTAACTCTAACACTCTCTTAGGGCTGATGCTAACCCTAACCCTAACACTATCCTATATCTGATGCTAACCCTAACCCTAACCCTAGCACTATCCTAGGCCTGATGCTAACCCTATCCCTAACCCTAACACTCTCCTAGGGCTGAGGCTAACCCTAACCTTAACACTATCCTAGGGCTGATGCTAACCCTAACCCTAACCCAAACACTATCCTAGGGTTGATGCTAACGCTAACCCTAACACTATCCTAGGGCTGATGCTAACCCTAACCCTAACCCTAACACTATCCTTGGGCTGATGCTAACCCTAACCCTAACACTATCCTGGGCCTGATGCTAACCCTAACCCTAACCCTAACACTATCCTAGGGCTGATGCTAACCCTAACCCTAACACTATCCTTGGGCTGATGCTAACCCTAACCCTAACCCTAACACTATCCTAGGGCAGATGCTAACCCTAACGCTAACGCTAACACTATCCTTGAACTGATGCTAACCCTAACCCTTACCCTAACACTATCCTAGGCCTGATGATAACCCTAACCCTAACCCTAACACTATCCTAGGATTTATGTTAACCCTAACCCTAACACTATCCTAGGGCTGATGCTAACCCTAACCCTAACCCTAACACTATCCTAGGGCGGATGCTAACCCTAACCCTAACCCTAACACTATCCTAGGGCTGATGCTAACCCTAACACTAACACTATCCTAGGCCTGATGCTAACCCTAACCCTAACCCTAACACTATCCTAGGGCTGATGCTAACCCTAACCCTAACACTATCCTAGGGCGGATGCTAACCCTAACCCTAACCCTAACACTATCCTAGGGCTGATGCTAACCCTAACACTAACACTATCCTAGGGCTGATGTTAATCCTAACCATAACCCTAACATTATCCTAGGGCGGATGCTAACCCTAACCCTAACCCTAACACTATCCTAGGGCTGATGCTAACCCTAACACTAACACTATCCTAGGCCTGATGCTAACCCTAACCCTAACCCTAACACTATCCTAGGGCTGATGCTAACCCTAACCCTAACACTATCCTAGGGCTGATGCTAACCCTAACACTAACACTATCCTAGGGCTGATGCTAACCCTAACCCTAACCCTAACACTCTCCAAGGGCTGATGCTAACCCTAACCCTAACCCTAACACTATCCTAGGGCTGATGCTAACCCTAACCCTAACACTATCCTAGGCCTGATGCTAACCCTAACCCTAACCCTAACACTATCCTAGGTCTGATGCTAACCCTAACCCTAACACTATCCTAGGGCTGATGCTAACCCTAACCCTAACCCTAACATTATCCTAGGGCTGATGCTAACCCTAACCCTAACACTATCCTAGGCCTGATGATAACCCTAACCCTAACCCTAACACTATCCTAGGGCTGATGCTAACCCTAACCCTAACACTATCCTAGGGCTGATGCTAACCCTAACCCTAACCCTAACACTATCCTAAGTCTGATGCTAACCCTAGACTTCACACAATACCAGGCCTGATGATAACCATAACCCTATCCTTAACACTATCCTAGGGCTGATGCTAACCCTAACCCTAACCCTAACACTATCCTAGAGCTGATGCTAACCCTAACCCAAACACTATCCTAGGCCTGATGATAACCCTAACCCTAACCCTGACACTATCCTAGGGCCGATGCTAACCCTAACCCTAACACTATCCTAGGGCTGATGCTAACCCTAACCCTAACCCTAACACTATCCTAGGCCTGATGCTAACCCTATCCCTAACCCTAACACTCTCCTAGGGCTGAGGCTAACCCTAACCCTAACACTATCCTAGGGCTAATGCTAACCCTAACCCTAACCCAAACACTATCCTATGGTTGATGCTAACCCTAACCCTAACACTATCCTAGGGCTGATGCTAACCCTAACCCTAACCCTAACACTATCCTTGGGCTGATGCTAACCCTAACCCTAACACTATCCTGGGCCTGATGCTAACCCTAACCCTAACCCTAACACTATCCTAGGGCTGATGCAAACCCTAACCCTAACACTATCCTTGGGCTGATGCTAACCCTAACCCTAACCCTAACACTATCCTAGGGCAGATGCTAACCCTAACGCTAACGCTAACACTATCCTTGAACTGATGCTAACCCTAACCCTTACCCTAACACTATCCTAGGCCTGATGATAACCCTAACCCTAACTCTAACACTATCCTAGGATTTATGTTAACCCTAACCCTAACACTATCCTAGGGCTGATGCTAACCCTAACCCTAACCCTAACACTATCCTAGGGCGGATGCTAACCCTAACCCTAACCCTAACACTATCCTAGGGCTGATGCTAACCCTAACACTAACACTATCCTAGGGCTGATGTTAACCCTAACCATAACCCTAACATTATCCTAGGGCGGATGCTAACCCTTAACTCTAACCCTAACACTATCCTAGGGCTGATGCTAACCCTAACCCTAACACTATCCTAGGGCTGATGCTAACCCTAACACTAACACTACCCTAGGGCTGATGCTAACCCTAACCCTAACCCTAACACTCACCAAGGGCTGATGCTAACCCTAACCCTAACCCTAACACTATCCTAGGGCTGATGCTAACCCTAACCCTAACTCTAACACTATCTTAGGGCTGAGGCTAACCCTAACCCTAACACTATTCTACGGCTGATGCTAACCCGAACCCTAACCCTAACACTATCCTAGGGCTGATGCTAACCCTAACCATAACACTATCCTAGGCCTGATGCTAACCCTAACCCTAACCCTAACTCTATCCTAGGGTTGATGCTAACCCTAACCCTAACACTATCCTAGGGCTGATGCTAACTCTAACCCTAACCCTAACACTATCCAAGGGCTGATGCTAACCCTAACCCTAACACTATCCTAGGGCTGATGCTAACCCTAACCCTAACCCTAACACTATCCTAGGGCTGATGCTAACCCTAACCCTAACACTATCCTAGGGCTGATGCTAACCCTAAACCTAACCCTAAGACTATCCTAAGTCTGATGCTAACCCTAGCCCTCACACTATCCTAGGCCTGATGATAACCCTAACCCTAACCTTAACACTATCCTAGGGCTGATGCTAACCCTAACCCTAACCCTAACACTATCCTAGAGCTGATGCTAACCCTAACCCTAACACTATCCTAGGCCTGATGATAACCCTAACCCTAACCCTGACACTATCCTAGGGCTGATGCTAACCCTAACCCTAACACTATCCTATATCTGATGCTAACCCTAACCCTAACCCTAACACTATCCTAGGCCTGATGCTAACCCTATCCCTAACCCTAACACTCTCCTAGGGCTGAGGCTAACCCTAACCTTAACACTATCCTAGGGCTGATGCTAACCCTAACCCTAACCCAAACACTATCCTAGGGTTGATGCTAACGCTAACCCTAACACTATCCTAGGGCTGATGCTAACCCTAACCCTAACCCTAACACTATCCTTGGGCTGATGCTAACCCTAACCCTAACACTATCCTGGGCCTGATGCTAACCCTAACCCTAACCCTAACACTATCCTAGGGCGGATGCTAACCCTAACCCTAACCCTAACACTATCCTAGGGCTGATGCTAACCCTAACACTAACACTATCCTAGGCCTGATGCTAACCCTAACCCTAACCCTAACACTATCCTAGGGCTGATGCTAACCCTAACCCTAACACTATCCTAGGGCTGATGCTAACCCTAACACTAACACTATCCTAGGGCTGATGTTAATCCTAACCATAACCCTAACATTATCCTAGGGCGGATGCTAACCCTAACCCTAACCCTAACACTATCCTAGGGCTGATGCTAACCCTAACACTAACACTATCCTAGGCCTGATGCTAACCCTATCCCTAACCCTAACACTATCCTAGGGCTGATGCTAACCCTAACCCTAACACTATCCTAGGGCTGATGCTAACCCTAACACTAACACTATCCTAGGGCTGATGCTAACCCTAACCCTAACCCTAACACTCTCCAAGGGCTGATGCTAACCCTAACCCTAACCCTAACACTATCCTAGGGCTGATGCTAACCCTAACCCTAACACTATCCTAGGCCTGATGCTAACCCTAACCCTAACCCTAACACTATCCTAGGGCTGATGCTAACCCTAACCCTAACACTATCCTAGGGCTGATGCTAACCCTAACCCTAACCCTAACATTATCCTCGGGCTGATGCTAACCCTAACCCTAACACTATCCTAGGCCTGATGATAACCCTAACCCTAACCCTAACACTATCCTAGGGCTGATGCTAACCCTAACCCTAACACTATCCTAGGGCTGATGCTAACCCTAACCCTAACCCTAACACTATCCTAAGTCTGATGCTAACCCTAGACCTCACACAATACTAGGCCTGATGATAACCATAACCCTAACCTTAACACTATCCTAGGGCTGATGCTAACCCTAACCCTAACCCTGACAGTATCCTAGGGCTGATGCTAACCCTAACCCTAACACTATCCTAGGGCTGATGCTAACCCTAACCCTAACCCTAACACTATCCTAGGCCTGATGCTAACCCTATCCCTAACCCTAACACTCTCCTAGGGCTGAGGCTAACCCTAACCCTAACACTATCCTAGGGCTGATGCTAACCCTAACCCTAACCCAAACACTATCCTATGGTTGATGCTAACCCTAACCCTAACACTATCCTAGGGCTGATGCTAACCCTAAGCCTAACCCTAACACTATCCTTGGGCTGATGCTAACCCTAACCCTAACACTATCCTGGGCCTGATGCTAACCCTAACCCTAACCCTAACACTATCCTAAGGCTGATGCTAACCCTAACCCTAACACTATCCTTGGGCTGATGCTAACCCTAACCCTAACCCTAACAATATCCTACGGCAGATGCTAACCCTAACCCTAACCCTAACACTATCCTTGGGCTGATGCTAACCCTAACCCTAACACTATCCGGGGCCTGATGCTAACCCTAACCCTAACCCTAACACTATCCTAGGGCTGATGCTAACCCTAACCCTAACACTATCCTAGGGCAGATGCTAACCCTAACGCTAACCCTAACTCTATCCTTGAACTGATGCTAACCCTAACCCTAACCCTAACACTATCCTAGGCCTGATGATAACCCTAACCCTAACCCTAACACTATCCTAGGGTTTATGTTAACCCTAACCCTAACACTATCCTAGGGCTGATGCTAACCCTAACCCTAACCCTAACACTATCCTAGGGCTGATGCTAACCCTAACCCTAACCCTAACACTATGCTAGGGCTGATGCTAACCCTAACACTAACACTATCCTAGGGCTGATGCTAACCCTAACCCTAACCCTAACAATATCCTAGGGCTGATGCTAACCCTAACCCTAACTCTAACACTATCTTAGGGCTGAGGCTAACCCTAACCCTAACACTATCCTACGGCTGATGCTAACCCCAACCCTAACCCTAACACTATCCTAGGGCTGATGCTAACCCTAACCCTAACACTATCCTAGGGCTGATGCTAACCCTAACCCTAACCCTAACACTATCCTAGGGCTGATGCTAACCCTAACCCTAACACTATCCTAGGCCTGATGATAACCCTAACCCTAACCCTAACACTATCCTAGGGCTGATGCTAACCCTAACCCTAACACTATCCTAGGGCTGATGCTAACCCTAACCCTAACCCTAACACTATCCTAAGTCTGATGCTAACCCTAGACCTCACACAATACTAGGCCTGATGATAACCATAACCCTAACCTTAACACTATCCTAGGGCTGATGCTAACCCTCACCCTAACCCTGACACTATCCTAGGGCTGATGCTAACCCTAACCCTAACACTATCCTAGGGCTGATGCTAACCCTAACCCTAACCCTAACACTATCCTAGGCCTGATGCTAACCCTATCCCTAACCCTAACACTCTCCTAGGGCTGAGGCTAACCCTAACCCTAACACTATCCTAGGGCTGATGCTAACCCTAACCCTAACCCAAACACTATCCTATGGTTGATGCTAACCCTAACCCTAACACTATCCTAGGGCTGATGCTAACCCTAACCCTAACCCTAACACTATCCTGGGCCTGATGCTAACCCTAACCCTAACCCTAACACTATCCTAAGGCTGATGCTAACCCTAACCCTAACACTATCCTTGGGCTGATGCTAACCCTAACCCTAACCCTAACAATATCCTACGGCAGATGCTAACCCTAACCCTAACCCTAACACTATCCTTGGGCTGATGCTAACCCTAACCCTAACACTATCCGGGGCCTGATGCTAACCCTAACCCTAACCCTAACACTATCCTAGGGCTGATGCTAACCCTAACCCTAACACTATCCTAGGGCAGATGCTAACCCTAACGCTAACCCTAACACTATCCTTGAACTGATGCTAACCCTAACCCTAACCCTAACACTATCCTAGGCCTGATGATAACCCTAACCCTAACCCTAACACTATCCTAGGGTTTATGTTAACCCTAACCCTAACACTCTCCTAGGGCTGATGCTAACCCTAACCCTAACCCTAACACTATCCTAGGGCGGATGCTAACCCTAACCCTAACCCTAACACTATCCTAGGGCTGATGCTAACCCTAACACTAACACTATCCTAGGGCTGATGCTAACCCTAACCCTAACCCTAACAATATCCTAGGGCTGATGCTAACCCTAACCCTAACTCTAACACTATCTTAGGGCTGAGGCTAACCCTAACCCTAACACTATCCTACGGCTGATGCTAACCCCAACCCTAACCCTAACACTATCCTAGGGCTGATGCTAACCCTAACCCTAACACTATCCTAGGGCTGATGCTAACCCTAACCCTAACCCTAACACTATCCTACGGCTGATGCTAACCCTAACCCTAAGACTATCCTAGGGCTGATGCTAACCCTAACCCTAACCCTAACACTATCCTAGGGCTGATGCTAACCCTAACCCTAACACTATCCTAGGCCTGATGATACCCCTAACCCTAACCCTAACACTATCCTAGGGCTGATGCTAACCCTAACCCTAACCCTAACACTATCCAAGGGCTGATGCTACCCTAACGCTAACCCTAACACTATCCTTGAACTGATGCTAACCCTAACCCTAACCCTAACACTATCCTAGGGCTGATGCTAACCCTAACCCTAACACTAACACTAACATAGGGCTGATGCTAACCTTAACCCTAACACTATCCTAGGGCTGATGCTAACCCTAACCCTAACCCTAACACTATCCTAGGGCTGATGCTAACCCTAACCCTAACACTATCCTAGGGCTGATGCTAACCCTAACCCTAACCCTAACACTATCCTAGGCCTGATTATAACCCTAACCCTAACCCTAACACTATCCTAGGCCTGATGATAACCCTAACCCTAACCCTAACACTATCCTAGGGTTTATGTTAACCCTAACCCTAACACTATCCTAGGGCTGATGCTAACCCTAACCCTAACCCTAACACTATCCTAGGGCGGATGCTAACCCTAACCCTAACCCTAACACTATCCTAGGGCTGATGCTAACCCTAACCCTAACCCTAACACTATCCTAGGGCGGATGCTAACCCTAACCCTAACTCTAACACTATCTTAGGGCTGAGGCTAACCCTAACCCTAACACTATCCTAGGGCTGATGCTAACCCTAACCCTAACCCTAACACTATCCTAGGGCTGATGCTAACCCTAACCCTAACACTATCCTAGGGCTGATGCTAACCCTAACCCTAACCCTAACACTATCCTAGGGCTGATGCTAACCCTAACCCTAACACTATCCTAGGCCTGATGATAACCCTAACCCTAACCCTAACACTATCCTAGGGCTGATGCTAACCCTAACCCTAACACTATCCTAGGGCTGATGCTAACCCTAACCCTAACCCTAACACTATCCTAGGGCTGATGCTACCCTAACGCTAACCCTAACAGTATCCTTGAACTGATGCTAACCCTAACCCTAACACTATCCTAGGGCTGATGCTAACCCTAACCCTAACACTAACACTAACATAGGGCTGATGCTAACCCTAACCCTAACACTATCCTAGGGCTGATGCTAACCCTAACCCTAACCCTAACACTATCCTAGGGCTGATGCTAACCCTAACCCTAACACTATCCTAGGGCTGATGCTAACCCTAACCCTAACCCAAACACTATCCTAGGGTGGATGCTAACCCTAACACTAACACTATCCTAGGGCTGATGCTAACCCTAACCCTAACCCTAACACTATCCTAGGGCTGATGCTAACCCTAACCCTAACCCAAACACTATCCTAGTGTTGATGCTAACCCTAACCCTGACACTATCCTAGGGCTGATGCTAACCCTAACCCTAACCCTAACACTATCCTTGGGCTGATGCTAACCCTAACCCTAACACTATCCTTGGGCTGATGCTAACCCTAACCCTAACCCTAACACTATCCTAGGGCGGATGCTAACCCTAACCCTAACCCTAACCCTAACACTATCCTAGGACTGATGCTAACCCTAACACTAACACTATCCTAGGGCTGATGCTAACCCTAACCCTAACCCTAACACTATCCTTGGGCTGATGCTAACCCTAACCCTAACACTATCCTGGGCCTGATGCTAACCCTAACCCTAACCCTAACACTATCCTAGGGCGGATGCTAACCCTAACCCTAACCCTAACACTATCCTAGGGCTGATGCTAACCCTAACACTAACACTATCCTAGGCCTGATGCTAACCCTAACCCTAACCCTAACACTATCCTAGGGCTGATGCTAACCCTAACCCTAACACTATCCTAGGGCTGATGCTAACCCTAACACTAACACTATCCTAGGGCTGATGTTAATCCTAACCATAACCCTAACATTATCCTAGGGCGGATGCTAACCCTAACCCTAACCCTAACACTATCCTAGGGCTGATGCTAACCCTAACACTAACACTATCCTAGGCCTGATGCTAACCCTATCCCTAACCCTAACACTATCCTAGGGCTGATGCTAACCCTAACCCTAACACTATCCTAGGGCTGATGCTAACCCTAACACTAACACTATCCTAGGGCTGATGCTAACCCTAACCCTAACCCTAACACTCTCCAAGGGCTGATGCTAACCCTAACCCTAACCCTAACACTATCCTAGGGCTGATGCTAACCCTAACCCTAACACTATCCTAGGCCTGATGCTAACCCTAACCCTAACCCTAACACTATCCTAGGGCTGATGCTAACCCTAACCCTAACACTATCCTAGGGCTGATGCTAACCCTAACCCTAACCCTAACATTATCCTCGGGCTGATGCTAACCCTAACCCTAACACTATCCTAGGCCTGATGATAACCCTAACCCT
This sequence comes from Lemur catta, assembly GCF_020740605.2. Taxonomy (NCBI): domain Eukaryota; kingdom Metazoa; phylum Chordata; class Mammalia; order Primates; family Lemuridae; genus Lemur; species Lemur catta. The sequence goes on along the minus strand of NW_025423856.1, from coordinate 846,011 downwards.
AACCCTAACACTATCCTAGGGCTGATGCTAACCCTAACCCTAACACTATCCTAGGGCTGATGCTAACCCTAACCCTAACCCTAACACTATCCTAAGTCTGATGCTAACCCTAGACCTCACACAATACTAGGCCTGATGATAACCATAACCCTAACCTTAACACTATCCTAGGGCTGATGCTAACCCTAACCCTAACCCTGACAGTATCCTAGGGCTGATGCTAACCCTAACCCTAACACTATCCTAGGGCTGATGCTAACCCTAACCCTAACCCTAACACTATCCTAGGCCTGATGCTAACCCTATCCCTAACCCTAACACTCTCCTAGGGCTGAGGCTAACCCTAACCCTAACACTATCCTAGGGCTGATGCTAACCCTAACCCTAACCCAAACACTATCCTATGGTTGATGCTAACCCTAACCCTAACACTATCCTAGGGCTGATGCTAACCCTAAGCCTAACCCTAACACTATCCTTGGGCTGATGCTAACCCTAACCCTAACACTATCCTGGGCCTGATGCTAACCCTAACCCTAACCCTAACACTATCCTAAGGCTGATGCTAACCCTAACCCTAACACTATCCTTGGGCTGATGCTAACCCTAACCCTAACCCTAACAATATCCTACGGCAGATGCTAACCCTAACCCTAACCCTAACACTATCCTTGGGCTGATGCTAACCCTAACCCTAACACTATCCGGGGCCTGATGCTAACCCTAACCCTAACCCTAACACTATCCTAGGGCTGATGCTAACCCTAACCCTAACACTATCCTAGGGCAGATGCTAACCCTAACGCTAACCCTAACTCTATCCTTGAACTGATGCTAACCCTAACCCTAACCCTAACACTATCCTAGGCCTGATGATAACCCTAACCCTAACCCTAACACTATCCTAGGGTTTATGTTAACCCTAACCCTAACACTATCCTAGGGCTGATGCTAACCCTAACCCTAACCCTAACACTATCCTAGGGCTGATGCTAACCCTAACCCTAACCCTAACACTATGCTAGGGCTGATGCTAACCCTAACACTAACACTATCCTAGGGCTGATGCTAACCCTAACCCTAACCCTAACAATATCCTAGGGCTGATGCTAACCCTAACCCTAACTCTAACACTATCTTAGGGCTGAGGCTAACCCTAACCCTAACACTATCCTACGGCTGATGCTAACCCCAACCCTAACCCTAACACTATCCTAGGGCTGATGCTAACCCTAACCCTAACACTATCCTAGGGCTGATGCTAACCCTAACCCTAACCCTAACACTATCCTAGGGCTGATGCTAACCCTAACCCTAACACTATCCTAGGCCTGATGATAACCCTAACCCTAACCCTAACACTATCCTAGGGCTGATGCTAACCCTAACCCTAACACTATCCTAGGGCTGATGCTAACCCTAACCCTAACCCTAACACTATCCTAAGTCTGATGCTAACCCTAGACCTCACACAATACTAGGCCTGATGATAACCATAACCCTAACCTTAACACTATCCTAGGGCTGATGCTAACCCTCACCCTAACCCTGACACTATCCTAGGGCTGATGCTAACCCTAACCCTAACACTATCCTAGGGCTGATGCTAACCCTAACCCTAACCCTAACACTATCCTAGGCCTGATGCTAACCCTATCCCTAACCCTAACACTCTCCTAGGGCTGAGGCTAACCCTAACCCTAACACTATCCTAGGGCTGATGCTAACCCTAACCCTAACCCAAACACTATCCTATGGTTGATGCTAACCCTAACCCTAACACTATCCTAGGGCTGATGCTAACCCTAACCCTAACCCTAACACTATCCTGGGCCTGATGCTAACCCTAACCCTAACCCTAACACTATCCTAAGGCTGATGCTAACCCTAACCCTAACACTATCCTTGGGCTGATGCTAACCCTAACCCTAACCCTAACAATATCCTACGGCAGATGCTAACCCTAACCCTAACCCTAACACTATCCTTGGGCTGATGCTAACCCTAACCCTAACACTATCCGGGGCCTGATGCTAACCCTAACCCTAACCCTAACACTATCCTAGGGCTGATGCTAACCCTAACCCTAACACTATCCTAGGGCAGATGCTAACCCTAACGCTAACCCTAACACTATCCTTGAACTGATGCTAACCCTAACCCTAACCCTAACACTATCCTAGGCCTGATGATAACCCTAACCCTAACCCTAACACTATCCTAGGGTTTATGTTAACCCTAACCCTAACACTCTCCTAGGGCTGATGCTAACCCTAACCCTAACCCTAACACTATCCTAGGGCGGATGCTAACCCTAACCCTAACCCTAACACTATCCTAGGGCTGATGCTAACCCTAACACTAACACTATCCTAGGGCTGATGCTAACCCTAACCCTAACCCTAACAATATCCTAGGGCTGATGCTAACCCTAACCCTAACTCTAACACTATCTTAGGGCTGAGGCTAACCCTAACCCTAACACTATCCTACGGCTGATGCTAACCCCAACCCTAACCCTAACACTATCCTAGGGCTGATGCTAACCCTAACCCTAACACTATCCTAGGGCTGATGCTAACCCTAACCCTAACCCTAACACTATCCTACGGCTGATGCTAACCCTAACCCTAAGACTATCCTAGGGCTGATGCTAACCCTAACCCTAACCCTAACACTATCCTAGGGCTGATGCTAACCCTAACCCTAACACTATCCTAGGCCTGATGATACCCCTAACCCTAACCCTAACACTATCCTAGGGCTGATGCTAACCCTAACCCTAACCCTAACACTATCCAAGGGCTGATGCTACCCTAACGCTAACCCTAACACTATCCTTGAACTGATGCTAACCCTAACCCTAACCCTAACACTATCCTAGGGCTGATGCTAACCCTAACCCTAACACTAACACTAACATAGGGCTGATGCTAACCTTAACCCTAACACTATCCTAGGGCTGATGCTAACCCTAACCCTAACCCTAACACTATCCTAGGGCTGATGCTAACCCTAACCCTAACACTATCCTAGGGCTGATGCTAACCCTAACCCTAACCCTAACACTATCCTAGGCCTGATTATAACCCTAACCCTAACCCTAACACTATCCTAGGCCTGATGATAACCCTAACCCTAACCCTAACACTATCCTAGGGTTTATGTTAACCCTAACCCTAACACTATCCTAGGGCTGATGCTAACCCTAACCCTAACCCTAACACTATCCTAGGGCGGATGCTAACCCTAACCCTAACCCTAACACTATCCTAGGGCTGATGCTAACCCTAACCCTAACCCTAACACTATCCTAGGGCGGATGCTAACCCTAACCCTAACTCTAACACTATCTTAGGGCTGAGGCTAACCCTAACCCTAACACTATCCTAGGGCTGATGCTAACCCTAACCCTAACCCTAACACTATCCTAGGGCTGATGCTAACCCTAACCCTAACACTATCCTAGGGCTGATGCTAACCCTAACCCTAACCCTAACACTATCCTAGGGCTGATGCTAACCCTAACCCTAACACTATCCTAGGCCTGATGATAACCCTAACCCTAACCCTAACACTATCCTAGGGCTGATGCTAACCCTAACCCTAACACTATCCTAGGGCTGATGCTAACCCTAACCCTAACCCTAACACTATCCTAGGGCTGATGCTACCCTAACGCTAACCCTAACAGTATCCTTGAACTGATGCTAACCCTAACCCTAACACTATCCTAGGGCTGATGCTAACCCTAACCCTAACACTAACACTAACATAGGGCTGATGCTAACCCTAACCCTAACACTATCCTAGGGCTGATGCTAACCCTAACCCTAACCCTAACACTATCCTAGGGCTGATGCTAACCCTAACCCTAACACTATCCTAGGGCTGATGCTAACCCTAACCCTAACCCAAACACTATCCTAGGGTGGATGCTAACCCTAACACTAACACTATCCTAGGGCTGATGCTAACCCTAACCCTAACCCTAACACTATCCTAGGGCTGATGCTAACCCTAACCCTAACCCAAACACTATCCTAGTGTTGATGCTAACCCTAACCCTGACACTATCCTAGGGCTGATGCTAACCCTAACCCTAACCCTAACACTATCCTTGGGCTGATGCTAACCCTAACCCTAACACTATCCTTGGGCTGATGCTAACCCTAACCCTAACCCTAACACTATCCTAGGGCGGATGCTAACCCTAACCCTAACCCTAACCCTAACACTATCCTAGGACTGATGCTAACCCTAACACTAACACTATCCTAGGGCTGATGCTAACCCTAACCCTAACCCTAACATTATCCTAGGGCTGATGCTAACCCTAACCCTAACTCTAACACTCTCTTAGGGCTGATGCTAACCCTAACCCTAACACTATCCTATATCTGATGCTAACCCTAACCCTAACCCTAACACTATCCTAGGCCTGATGCTAACCCTATCCCTAACCCTAACACTCTCCTAGGGCTGAGGCTAACCCTAACCTTAACACTATCCTAGGGCTGATGCTAACCCTAACCCTAACCCAAACACTATCCTAGGGTTGATGCTAACGCTAACCCTAACACTATCCTAGGGCTGATGCTAACCCTAACCCTAACCCTAACACTATCCTTGGGCTGATGCTAACCCTAACCCTAACACTATCCTGGGCCTGATGCTAACCCTAACCCTAACCCTAACACTATCCTAGGGCTGATGCTAACCCTAACCCTAACACTATCCTTGGGCTGATGCTAACCCTAACCCTAACCCTAACACTATCCTAGGGCAGATGCTAACCCTAACGCTAACGCTAACACTATCCTTGAACTGATGCTAACCCTAACCCTTACCCTAACACTATCCTAGGCCTGATGATAACCCTAACCCTAACCCTAACACTATCCTAGGATTTATGTTAACCCTAACCCTAACACTATCCTAGGGCTGATGCTAACCCTAACCCTAACCCTAACACTATCCTAGGGCGGATGCTAACCCTAACCCTAACCCTAACACTATCCTAGGGCTGATGCTAACCCTAACACTAACACTATCCTAGGCCTGATGCTAACCCTAACCCTAACCCTAACACTATCCTAGGGCTGATGCTAACCCTAACCCTAACACTATCCTAGGGCGGATGCTAACCCTAACCCTAACCCTAACACTATCCTAGGGCTGATGCTAACCCTAACACTAACACTATCCTAGGGCTGATGTTAATCCTAACCATAACCCTAACATTATCCTAGGGCGGATGCTAACCCTAACCCTAACCCTAACACTATCCTAGGGCTGATGCTAACCCTAACACTAACACTATCCTAGGCCTGATGCTAACCCTAACCCTAACCCTAACACTATCCTAGGGCTGATGCTAACCCTAACCCTAACACTATCCTAGGGCTGATGCTAACCCTAACACTAACACTATCCTAGGGCTGATGCTAACCCTAACCCTAACCCTAACACTCTCCAAGGGCTGATGCTAACCCTAACCCTAACCCTAACACTATCCTAGGGCTGATGCTAACCCTAACCCTAACACTATCCTAGGCCTGATGCTAACCCTAACCCTAACCCTAACACTATCCTAGGTCTGATGCTAACCCTAACCCTAACACTATCCTAGGGCTGATGCTAACCCTAACCCTAACCCTAACATTATCCTAGGGCTGATGCTAACCCTAACCCTAACACTATCCTAGGCCTGATGATAACCCTAACCCTAACCCTAACACTATCCTAGGGCTGATGCTAACCCTAACCCTAACACTATCCTAGGGCTGATGCTAACCCTAACCCTAACCCTAACACTATCCTAAGTCTGATGCTAACCCTAGACTTCACACAATACCAGGCCTGATGATAACCATAACCCTATCCTTAACACTATCCTAGGGCTGATGCTAACCCTAACCCTAACCCTAACACTATCCTAGAGCTGATGCTAACCCTAACCCAAACACTATCCTAGGCCTGATGATAACCCTAACCCTAACCCTGACACTATCCTAGGGCCGATGCTAACCCTAACCCTAACACTATCCTAGGGCTGATGCTAACCCTAACCCTAACCCTAACACTATCCTAGGCCTGATGCTAACCCTATCCCTAACCCTAACACTCTCCTAGGGCTGAGGCTAACCCTAACCCTAACACTATCCTAGGGCTAATGCTAACCCTAACCCTAACCCAAACACTATCCTATGGTTGATGCTAACCCTAACCCTAACACTATCCTAGGGCTGATGCTAACCCTAACCCTAACCCTAACACTATCCTTGGGCTGATGCTAACCCTAACCCTAACACTATCCTGGGCCTGATGCTAACCCTAACCCTAACCCTAACACTATCCTAGGATTTATGTTAACCCTAACCCTAACACTATCCTAGGGCTGATGCTAACCCTAACCCTAACCCTAACACTATCCTAGGGCGGATGCTAACCCTAACCCTAACCCTAACACTATCCTAGGGCTGATGCTAACCCTAACACTAACACTATCCTAGGGCTGATGTTAACCCTAACCATAACCCTAACATTATCCTAGGGCGGATGCTAACCCTTAACTCTAACCCTAACACTATCCTAGGGCTGATGCTAACCCTAACACTAACACTATCCTAGGCATGATGCTAACCCTAACCCTAACCCTAACACTATCCTAGGGCTGATGCTAACCCTAACCCTAACACTATCCTAGGGCTGATGCTAACCCTAACACTAACACTACCCTAGGGCTGATGCTAACCCTAACCCTAACCCTAACACTCACCAAGGGCTGATGCTAACCCTAACCCTAACCCTAACACTATCCTAGGGCTGATGCTAACCCTAACCCTAACTCTAACACTATCTTAGGGCTGAGGCTAACCCTAACCCTAACACTATTCTACGGCTGATGCTAACCCGAACCCTAACCCTAACACTATCCTAGGGCTGATGCTAACCCTAACCATAACACTATCCTAGGCCTGATGCTAACCCTAACCCTAACCCTAACTCTATCCTAGGGTTGATGCTAACCCTAACCCTAACACTATCCTAGGGCTGATGCTAACTCTAACCCTAACCCTAACACTATCCAAGGGCTGATGCTAACCCTAACCCTAACACTATCCTAGGGCTGATGCTAACCCTAACCCTAACCCTAACACTATCCTAGGGCTGATGCTAACCCTAACCCTAACACTATCCTAGGGCTGATGCTAACCCTAAACCTAACCCTAACACTATCCTAAGTCTGATGCTAACCCTAGCCCTCACACTATCCTAGGCCTGATGATAACCCTAACCCTAACCTTAACACTATCCTAGGGCTGATGCTAACCCTAACCCTAACCCTAACACTATCCTAGAGCTGATGCTAACCCTAACCCTAACACTATCCTAGGCCTGATGATAACCCTAACCCTAACCCTGACACTATCCTAGGGCTGATGCTAACCCTAACCCTAACACTATCCTATATCTGATGCTAACCCTAACCCTAACCCTAACACTATCCTAGGCCTGATGCTAACCCTATCCCTAACCCTAACACTCTCCTAGGGCTGAGGCTAACCCTAACCTTAACACTATCCTAGGGCTGATGCTAACCCTAACCCTAACCCAAACACTATCCTAGGGTTGATGCTAACGCTAACCCTAACACTATCCTAGGGCTGATGCTAACCCTAACCCTAACCCTAACACTATCCTTGGGCTGATGCTAACCCTAACCCTAACACTATCCTGGGCCTGATGCTAACCCTAACCCTAACCCTAACACTATCCTAGGGCGGATGCTAACCCTAACCCTAACCCTAACACTATCCTAGGGCTGATGCTAACCCTAACACTAACACTATCCTAGGCCTGATGCTAACCCTAACCCTAACCCTAACACTATCCTAGGGCTGATGCTAACCCTAACCCTAACACTATCCTAGGGCTGATGCTAACCCTAACACTAACACTATCCTAGGGCTGATGTTAATCCTAACCATAACCCTAACATTATCCTAGGGCGGATGCTAACCCTAACCCTAACCCTAACACTATCCTAGGGCTGATGCTAACCCTAACACTAACACTATCCTAGGCCTGATGCTAACCCTATCCCTAACCCTAACACTATCCTAGGGCTGATGCTAACCCTAACCCTAACACTATCCTAGGGCTGATGCTAACCCTAACACTAACACTATCCTAGGGCTGATGCTAACCCTAACCCTAACCCTAACACTCTCCAAGGGCTGATGCTAACCCTAACCCTAACCCTAACACTATCCTAGGGCTGATGCTAACCCTAACCCTAACACTATCCTAGGCCTGATGCTAACCCTAACCCTAACCCTAACACTATCCTAGGGCTGATGCTAACCCTAACCCTAACACTATCCTAGGGCTGATGCTAACCCTAACCCTAACCCTAACATTATCCTCGGGCTGATGCTAACCCTAACCCTAACACTATCCTAGGCCTGATGATAACCCTAACCCTAACCCTAACACTATCCTAGGGCTGATGCTAACCCTAACCCTAACACTATCCTAGGGCTGATGCTAACCCTAACCCTAACACTAACACTATCCTAAGTCTGATGCTAACCCTAGACCTCACACAATACTAGGCCTGATGATAACCATAACCCTAACCTTAACACTATCCTAGGGCTGATGCTAACCCTAACCCTAACCCTGACAGTATCCTAGGGCTGATGCTAACCCTAACCCTAACACTATCCTAGGGCTGATGCTAACCCTAACCCTAACCCTAACACTATCCTAGGCCTGATGCTAACCCTATCCCTAACCCTAACACTCTCCTAGGGCTGAGGCTAACCCTAACCCTAACACTATCCTAGGGCTGATGCTAACCCTAACCCTAACCCAAACACTATCCTATGGTTGATGCTAACCCTAACCCTAACACTATCCTAGGGCTGATGCTAACCCTAAGCCTAACCCTAACACTATCCTTGGGCTGATGCTAACCCTAACCCTAACACTATCCTGGGCCTGATGCTAACCCTACCCTAACCCTAACACTATCCTAAGGCTGATGCTAACCCTAACCCTAACACTATCCTTGGGCTGATGCTAACCCTAACCCTAACCCTAACAATATCCTACGGCAGATGCTAACCCTAACCCTAACCCTAACACTATCCTTGGGCTGATGCTAACCCTAACCCTAACACTATCCGGGGCCTGATGCTAACCCTAACCCTAACCCTAACACTATCCTAGGGCTGATGCTAACCCTAACCCTAACACTATCCTAGGGCAGATGCTAACCCTAACGCTAACCCTAACTCTATCCTTGAACTGATGCTAACCCTAACCCTAACCCTAACACTATCCTAGGCCTGATGATAACCCTAACCCTAACCCTAACACTATCCTAGGGTTTATGTTAACCCTAACCCTAACACTATCCTAGGGCTGATGCTAACCCTAACCCTAACCCTAACACTATCCTAGGGCTGATGCTAACCCTAACCCTAACCCTAACACTATGCTAGGGCTGATGCTAACCCTAACACTAACACTATCCTAGGGCTGATGCTAACCCTAACCCTAACCCTAACAATATCCTAGGGCTGATGCTAACCCTAACCCTAACTCTAACACTATCTTAGGGCTGAGGCTAACCCTAACCCTAACACTATCCTACGGCTGATGCTAACCCCAACCCTAACCCTAACACTATCCTAGGGCTGATGCTAACCCTAACCCTAACACTATCCTAGGGCTGATGCTAACCCTAACCCTAACCCTAACACTATCCTAGGGCTGATGCTAACCCTAACCCTAAGACTATCCTAGGGCTGATGCTAACCATAACCCTAACCCTAACACTATCCTAGGGCTGATGCTAATCCTAACCCTAACACTATCCTAGGCCTGATGATACCCCTAACCCTAACCCTAACACTATCCTAGGGCTGATGCTAACCCTAACCCTAACCCTAACACTATCCAAGTGCTGATGCTACCCTAACGCTAACCCTAACACTATCCTTGAACTGATGCTAACCCTAACCCTAACCCTAACACTATCCTAGGGCTGATGCTAACCCTAACCCTAACACTAACACTAACATAGGGCTGATGCTAACCCTAACCCTAACACTATCCTAGGGCTGATGCTAACCCTAACCCTAACCCTAACACTATCCTAGGGCTGATGCTAACCCTAACCCTAACACTATCCTAGGGCTGATGCTAACCCTAACCCTAACCCTAACACTATCCTAGGCCTGATGGTAACCCTAACCCTAACCCTAACACTATCCTAGGCCTGATGATAACCCTAACCCTAACCCTAACACTATCCTAGGGTTTATGTTAACCCTAACCCTAACACTATCCTAGGGCTGATGCTAACCCTAACCCTAACCCTAACACTATCCTAGGGCGGATGCTAACCCTAACCCTAACCCTAACACTATCCTAGGGCTGATGCTAACCCTAACCCTAACCCTAACACTATCCTAGGGCGGATGCTAACGCTAACCCTACCTCTAACACTATCTTAGGGCTGAGGCTAACCCTAACCCTAACACTATCCTACGGCTGATGCTAACCCTAACCCTAACCCTAACACTATCCTATGGCTGATGCTAACCCTAACCCTAAGACTATCCTAGGGCTGATGCTAACCCTAACCCTAACCCTAACACTATCCTAGGGCTGATGCTAACCCTAACCCTAACATTATCCTAGGCCTGATGATACCCCTAACCCTAACCCTAACACTATCCTAGGGCTGATGCTAACCCTAACCCTAACCCTAACACTATCCAAGGGCTGATGCTACCCTAACGCTAACCCTAACACTATCCTTGAACTGATGCTAACCCTAACCCTAACCCTAACACTATCCTAGGGCTGATGCTAACCCTAACCCTAACACTAACACTAACATAGGGCTGATGCTAACCCTAACCCTAACACTATCCTAGGGCTGATGCTAACCCTAACCCTAACCCTAACACTATCCTAGGGCTGATGCTAACCCTAACCCTAACACTATCCTAGGGCTGATGCTAACCCTAACCCTAACCCTAACACTATCCTAGGCCTGATTATAACCCTAACCCTAACCCTAACACTATCCTAGGCCTGATGATAACCCTAACCCTAACCCTAACACTATCCTAGGGTTTATGTTAACCCTAACCCTAACACTATCCTAGGGCTGATGCTAACCCTAACCCTAACCCTAACACTATCCTAGGGCGGATGCTAACCCTAACCCTAACCCTAACACTATCCTAGGGCTGATGCTAACCCTAACCCTAACCCTAACACTATCCTAGGGCGGATGCTAACCCTAACCCTAACTCTAACACTATCTTAGGGCTGAGGCTAACCCTAACCCTAACACTATCCTACGGCTGATGCTAACCCTAACCCTAACCCTAACACTATCCTAGGGCTGATGCTAACCCTAACCCTAACACTATCCTAGGGCTGATGCTAACCCTAACCCTAACCCTAACACTATCCTAGGGCTGATGCTAACCCTAACCCTAACACTATCCTAGGCCTGATGATAACCCTAACCCTAACCCTATAACTATCCTAGGGCTGATGCTAACCCTAACCCTAACACTATCCTAGGGCTGATGCTAACCCTAACCCTAACCCTAACACTATCCTAGGGCTGATGCTACCCTAACGCTAACCCTAACAGTATCCTTGAACTGATGCTAACCCTAACCCTAACACTATCCTAGGGCTGATGCTAACCCTAACCCTAACACTAACACTAACATAGGGCTGATGCTAACCCTAACCCTAACACTATCCTAGGGCTGATGCTAACCCTAACCCTAACCCTAACACTATCCTAGGGCTGATGCTAACCCTAACCCTAACACTATCCTAGGGCTGATGCTAACCCTAACCCTAACCCAAACACTATCCTAGGGTGGATGCTAACCCTAACACTAACACTATCCTAGGGCTGATGCTAACCCTAACCCTAACCCTAACACTATCCTAGGGCTGATGCTAACTCTAACCCTAACCCAAACACTATCCTAGTGTTGATGCTAACCCTAACCCTGACACTATCCTAGGGCTGATGCTAACCCTAACCCTAACCCTAACACTATCCTTGGGCTGATGCTAACCCTAACCCTAACACTATCCTTGGGCTGATGCTAACCCTAACCCTAACCCTAACACTATCCTAGGGCGGATGCTAACCCTAACCCTAACCCTAACACTATCCTAGGACTGATGCTAACCCTAACACTAACACTATCCTAGGGCTGATGCTAACCCTAACCCTAACCCTAACATTATCCTAGGGCTGATGCTAACCCTAACCCTAACTCTAACACTATCTTAGGGCTGATGCTAACCCTAACCCTAACACTATCCTATATCTGATGCTAACCCTAACCCTAACCCTAACACTATCCTAGGCCTGATGCTAACCCTATCCCTAACCCTAACACTCTCCTAGGGCTGAGGCTAACCCTAACCTTAACACTATCCTAGGGCTGATGCTAACCCTAACCCTAACCCAAACACTATCCTAGGGTTGATGCTAACGCTAACCCTAACACTATCCTAGGGCTGATGCTAACCCTAACCCTAACCCTAACACTATCCTTGGGCTGATGCTAACCCTAACCCTAACACTATCCTGGGCCTGATGCTAACCCTAACCCTAACCCTAACACTATCCTAGGGCTGATGCTAACCCTAACCCTAACACTATCCTTGGGCTGATGCTAACCCTAACCCTAACCCTAACACTATCCTAGGGCAGATGCTAACCCTAACGCTAACGCTAACACTATCCTTGAACTGATGCTAACCCTAACCCTTACCCTAACACTATCCTAGGCCTGATGATAACCCTAACCCTAACCCTAACACTATCCTAGGATTTATGTTAACCCTAACCCTAACACTATCCTAGGGCTGATGCTAACCCTAACCCTAACCCTAACACTATCCTAGGGCGGATGCTAACCCTAACCCTAACCCTAACACTATCCTAGGGCTGATGCTAACCCTAACACTAACACTATCCTAGGCCTGATGCTAACCCTAACCCTAACCCTAACACTATCCTAGGGCTGATGCTAACCCTAACCCTAACACTATCCTAGGGCGGATGCTAACCCTAACCCTAACCCTAACACTATCCTAGGGCTGATGCTAACCCTAACACTAACACTATCCTAGGGCTGATGTTAATCCTAACCATAACCCTAACATTATCCTAGGGCGGATGCTAACCCTAACCCTAACCCTAACACTATCCTAGGGCTGATGCTAACCCTAACACTAACACTATCCTAGGCCTGATGCTAACCCTAACCCTAACCCTAACACTATCCTAGGGCTGATGCTAACCCTAACCCTAACACTATCCTAGGGCTGATGCTAACCCTAACACTAACACTATCCTAGGGCTGATGCTAACCCTAACCCTAACCCTAACACTCTCCAAGGGCTGATGCTAACCCTAACCCTAACCCTAACACTATCCTAGGGCTAATGCTAACCCTAACCCTAACCCAAACACTATCCTATGGTTGATGCTAACCCTAACCCTAACACTATCCTAGGGCTGATGCTAACCCTAACCCTAACCCTAACACTATCCTTGGGCTGATGCTAACCCTAACCCTAACACTATCCTGGGCCTGATGCTAACCCTAACCCTAACCCTAACACTATCCTAGGGCTGATGCAAACCCTAACCCTAACACTATCCTTGGGCTGATGCTAACCCTAACCCTAACCCTAACACTATCCTAGGGCAGATGCTAACCCTAACGCTAACGCTAACACGATCCTTGAACTGATGCTAACCCTAACCCTTACCCTAACACTATCCTAGGCCTGATGATAACCCTAACCCTAACTCTAACACTATCCTAGGATTTATGTTAACCCTAACCCTAACACTATCCTAGGGCTGATGCTAACCCTAACCCTAACCCTAACACTATCCTAGGGCGGATGCTAATCCTAACCCTAACCCTAACACTATCCTAGGGCTGATGCTAACCCTAACACTAACACTATCCTAGGGCTGATGTTAACCCTAACCATAACCCTAACATTATCCTAGGGCGGATGCTAACCCTTAACTCTAACCCTAACACTATCCTAGGGCTGATGCTAACCCTAACACTAACACTATCCTAGGCATGATGCTAACCCTAACCCTAACCCTAACACTATCCTAGGGCTGATGCTAACCCTAACCCTAACACTATCCTAGGGCTGATGCTAACCCTAACACTAACACTACCCTAGGGCTGATGCTAACCCTAACCCTAACCCTAACACTCACCAAGGGCTGATGCTAACCCTAACCCTAACCCTAACACTATCCTAGGGCTGATGCTAACCCTAACCCTAACTCTAACACTATCTTAGGGCTGAGGCTAACCCTAACCCTAACACTATTCTACGGCTGATGCTAACCCGAACCCTAACCCTAACACTATCCTAGGGCTGATGCTAACCCTAACCATAACACTATCCTAGGCCTGATGCTAACCCTAACCCTAACCCTAACTCTATCCTAGGGTTGATGCTAACCCTAACCCTAACACTATCCTAGGGCTGATGCTAACTCTAACCCTAACCCTAACACTATCCAAGGGCTGATGCTAACCCTAACCCTAACACTATCCTAGGGCTGATGCTAACCCTAACCCTAACCCTAACACTATCCTAGGGCTGATGCTAACCCTAACCCTAACACTATCCTAGGGCTGATGCTAACCCTAACACTAACACTATCCTAGGGCTGATGCTAACCCTAACCCTAACCCTAACACTCTCCAAGGGCTGATGCTAACCCTAACCCTAACCCTAACACTATCCTAGGGCTGATGCTAACCCTAACCCTAACACTATCCTAGGCCTGATGCTAACCCTAACCCTAACCCTAACACTATCCTAGGTCTGATGCTAACCCTAACCCTAACACTATCCTAGGGCTGATGCTAACCCTAACCCTAACCCTAACATTATCCTAGGGCTGATGCTAACCCTAACCCTAACACTATCCTAGGCCTGATGATAACCCTAACCCTAACCCTAACACTATCCTAGGGCTGATTCTAACCCTAACCCTAACACTATCCTAGGGCTGATGCTAACCCTAACCCTAACCCTAACACTATCCTAAGTCTGATGCTAACCCTAGACCTCACACAATACTAGGCCTGATGATAACCATAACCCTATCCTTAACACTATCCTAGGGCTGATGCTAACCCTAACCCTAACCCTAATACTATCCTAGAGCTGATGCTAACCCTAACCCAAACACTATCCTAGGCCTGATGATAACCCTAACCCTAACCCTGACACTATCCTAGGGCCGATGCTAACCCTAACCCTAACACTATCCTAGGGCTGATGCTAACCCTAACCCTAACCCTAACACTATCCTAGGCCTGATGCTAACCCTATCCCTAACCCTAACACTCTCCTAGGGCTGAGGCTAACCCTAACCCTAACACTGTCCTAGGGCTAATGCTAACCCTAACCCTAACCCAAACACTATCCTATGGTTGATGCTAACCCTAACCCTAACACTATCCTAGGGCTGATGCTAACCCTAACCCTAACCCTAACACTATCCTTGGGCTGATGCTAACCCTAACCCTAACACTATCCTGGGCCTGATGCTAACCCTAACCCTAACCCTAACACTATCCTAGGGCTGATGCAAACCCTAACCCTAACACTATCCTTGGGCTGATGCTAACCCTAACCCTAACCCTAACACTATCCTAGGGCAGATGCTAACCCTAACGCTAACGCTAACACTATCCTTGAACTGATGCTAACCCTAACCCTTACCCTAACACTATCCTAGGCCTGATGATAACCCTAAACCTAACTCTAACACTATCCTAGGATTTATGTTAACCCTAACCCTAACACTATCCTAGGGCTGATGCTAACCCTAACCCTAACCCTAACACTATCCTAGGGCGGATGCTAACCCTAACCCTAACCCTAACACTATCCTAGGGCTGATGCTAACCCTAACACTAACACTATCCTAGGGCTGATGCTAACCCTAACCCTAACCCTAACACTATCCTAGGCCTGATGATAACCCTAACCCTAACCCTGACACTATCCTAGGGCTGATGCTAACCCTAACCCTAACACTATCCTATATCTGATGCTAACCCTAACCCTAACCCTAACACTATCCTAGGCCTGATGCTAACCCTATCCCTAACCCTAACACTCTCCTAGGGCTGAGGCTAACCCTAACCTTAACACTATCCTAGGGCTGATGCTAACCCTAACCCTAACCCAAACACTATCCTAGGGTTGATGCTAACGCTAACCCTAACACTATCCTAGGGCTGATGCTAACCCTAACCCTAACCCTAACACTATCCTTGGGCTGATGCTAACCCTAACCCTAACACTATCCTGGGCCTGATGCTAACCCTAACCCTAACCCTAACACTATCCTAGGGCGGATGCTAACCCTAACCCTAACCCTAACACTATCCTAGGGCTGATGCTAACCCTAACACTAACACTATCCTAGGCCTGATGCTAACCCTAACCCTAACCCTAACACTATCCTAGGGCTGATGCTAACCCTAACCCTAACACTATCCTAGGGCTGATGCTAACCCTAACACTAACACTATCCTAGGGCTGATGTTAATCCTAACCATAACCCTAACATTATCCTAGGGCGGATGCTAACCCTAACCCTAACCCTAACACTATCCTAGGGCTGATGCTAACCCTAACACTAACACTATCCTAGGCCTGATGCTAACCCTATCCCTAACCCTAACACTATCCTAGGGCTGATGCTAACCCTAACCCTAACACTATCCTAGGGCTGATGCTAACCCTAACACTAACACTATCCTAGGGCTGATGCTAACCCTAACCCTAACCCTAACACTCTCCAAGGGCTGATGCTAACCCTAACCCTAACCCTAACACTATCCTAGGGCTGATGCTAACCCTAACCCTAACACTATCCTAGGCCTGATGCTAACCCTAACCCTAACCCTAACACTATCCTAGGGCTGATGCTAACCCTAACCCTAACACTATCCTAGGGCTGATGCTAACCCTAACCCTAACCCTAACATTATCCTCGGGCTGATGCTAACCCTAACCCTAACACTATCCTAGGCCTGATGATAACCCTAACCCTAACCCTAACACTATCCTAGGGCTGATGCTAACCCTAACCCTAACACTATCCTAGGGCTGATGCTAACCCTAACCCTAACCCTAACACTATCCTAAGTCTGATGCTAACCCTAGACCTCACACAATACTAGGCCTGATGATAACCATAACCCTAACCTTAACACTATCCTAGGGCTGATGCTAACCCTAACCCTAACCCTGACAGTATCCTAGGGCTGATGCTAACCCTAACCCTAACACTATCCTAGGGCTGATGCTAACCCTAACCCTAACCCTAACACTATCCTAGGCCTGATGCTAACCCTATCCCTAACCCTAACACTCTCCTAGGGCTGAGGCTAACCCTAACCCTAACACTATCCTAGGGCTGATGCTAACCCTAACCCTAACCCAAACACTATCCTATGGTTGATGCTAACCCTAACCCTAACACTATCCTAGGGCTGATGCTAACCCTAAGCCTAACCCTAACACTATCCTTGGGCTGATGCTAACCCTAACCCTAACACTATCCTGGGCCTGATGCTAACCCTAACCCTAACCCTAACACTATCCTAAGGCTGATGCTAACCCTAACCCTAACACTATCCTTGGGCTGATGCTAACCCTAACCCTAACCCTAACAATATCCTACGGCAGATGCTAACCCTAACCCTAACCCTAACACTATCCTTGGGCTGATGCTAACCCTAACCCTAACACTATCCGGGGCCTGATGCTAACCCTAACCCTAACCCTAACACTATCCTAGGGCTGATGCTAACCCTAACCCTAACACTATCCTAGGGCAGATGCTAACCCTAACGCTAACCCTAACTCTATCCTTGAACTGATGCTAACCCTAACCCTAACCCTAACACTATCCTAGGCCTGATGATAACCCTAACCCTAACCCTAACACTATCCTAGGGTTTATGTTAACCCTAACCCTAACACTATCCTAGGGCTGATGCTAACCCTAACCCTAACACTAACACTATCCTAGGGCTGATGCTAACCCTAACCCTAACCCTAACACTATGCTAGGGCTGATGCTAACCCTAACACTAACACTATCCTAGGGCTGATGCTAACCCTAACCCTAACCCTAACAATATCCTAGGGCTGATGCTAACCCTAACCCTAACTCTAACACTATCTTAGGGCTGAGGCTAACCCTAACCCTAACACTATCCTACGGCTGATGCTAACCCCAACCCTAACCCTAACACTATCCTAGGGCTGATGCTAACCCTAACCCTAACACTATCCTAGGGCTGATGCTAACCCTAACCCTAACCCTAACACTATCCTAGGGCTGATGCTAACCCTAACCCTAAGACTATCCTAGGGCTGATGCTAACCATAACCCTAACCCTAACACTATCCTAGGGCTGATGCTAATCCTAACCCTAACACTATCCTAGGCCTGATGATACCCCTAACCCTAACCCTAACACTATCCTAGGGCTGATGCTAACCCTAACCCTAACCCTAACACTATCCAAGGGCTGATGCTACCCTAACGCTAACCCTAACACTATCCTTGAACTGATGCTAACCCTAACCCTAACCCTAACACTATCCTAGGGCTGATGCTAACCCTAACCCTAACACTAACACTAACATAGGGCTGATGCTAGCCCTAACCCTAACACTATCCTAGGGCTGATGCTAACCCTAACCCTAACCCTAACACTATCCTAGGGCTGATGCTAACCCTAACCCTAACACTATCCTAGGGCTGATGCTAACCCTAACCCTAACCCTAACACTATCCTAGGCCTGATGATAACCCTAACCCTAACCCTAACACTATCCTAGGCCTGATGATAACCCTAACCCTAACCCTAACACTATCCTAGGGTTTATGTTAACCCTAACCCTAACACTATCCTAGGGCTGATGCTAACCCTAACCCTAACCCTAACACTATCCTAGGGCGGATGCTAACCCTAACCCTAACCCTAACACTATCCTAGGGCTGATGCTAACCCTAACCCTAACCCTAACACTATCCTAGGGCGGATGCTAACGCTAACCCTAACTCTAACACTATCTTAGGGCTGAGGCTAACCCTAACCCTAACACTATCCTACGGCTGATGCTAACCCTAACCCTAACCCTAACACTATCCTAGGGCTGATGCTAACCCTAACCCTAACACTATCCTAGGGCTGATGCTAACCCTAACCTTAACACTATCCTAGGGCTGATGCTAACCCTAACCCTAACCCTAACACTATCCTAGGGCTGATGCTAACCCTAACCCTAACACTATCCTAGGCCTGATGATAACCCTAACCCTAACCCTAACACTATCCTAGGGCTGATGCTAACCCTAACCCTAACACTATCCTAGGGCTGATGCTAACCCTAACCCTAACCCTAACACTATCCTAGGGCTGATGCTACCCTAACGCTAACCCTAACAGTATCCTTGAACTGATGCTAACCCTAACCCTAACACTATCCTAGGGCTGATGCTAACCCTAACCCTAACACTAACACTAACATAGGGCTGATGCTAACCCTAACCCTAACACTATCCTAGGGCTGATGCTAACCCTAACCCTAACCCTAACACTATCCTAGGGCTGATGCTAACCCTAACCCTAACCCAAACACTATCCTAGGGCGGATGCTAACCCTAACACTAACACTATCCTAGGGCTGATGCTAACCCTAACCCTAACCCTAACACTATCCTAGGGCTGATGCTAACCCTAACCCTAACCCAAACACTATCCTAGGGTTGATGCTAACCCTAACCCTAACACTATCCTAGGGCTGATGCTAACCCTAACCCTAACCCTAACACTATCCTTGGGCTGATGCTAACCCTAACCCTAACACTATCCTTGGGCTGATGCTAACCCTAACCCTAACCCTAACACTATCCTAGGGCGGATGCTAACCCTAACCCTAACCCTAACACTATCCTAGGACTGATGCTAACCCTAACACTAACACTATCCTAGGGCTGATGCTAACCCTAACCCTAACCCTAACATTATCCTAGGGCTGATGCTAACCCTAACCCTAACTCTAACACTATCTTAGGGCTGATGCTAACCCTAACCCTAACACTATCCTATATCTGATGCTAACCCTAACCCTAACCCTAACACTATCCTAGGCCTGATGCTAACCCTATCCCTAACCCTAACACTCTCCTAGGGCTGAGGCTAACCCTAACCTTAACACTATCCTAGGGCTGATGCTAACCCTAACCCTAACCCAAACACTATCCTAGGGTTGATGCTAACGCTAACCCTAACACTATCCTAGGGCTGATGCTAACCCTAACCCTAACCCTAACACTATCCTTGGGCTGATGCTAACCCTAACCCTAACACTATCCTGGGCCTGATGCTAACCCTAACCCTAACCCTAACACTATCCTAGGGCTGATGCTAACCCTAACGCTAACGCTAACACTATCCTTGGGCTGATGCTAACCCTAACCCTTACCCTAACACTATCCTAGGCCTGATGATAACCCTAACCCTAACCCTAACACTATCCTAGGATTTATGTTAACCCTAACCCTAACACTATCCTAGGGCTGATGCTAACCCTAACCCTAACCCTAACACTATCCTAGGGCGGATGCTAACCCTAACCCTAACCCTAACACTATCCTAGGGCTGATGCTAACCCTAACACTAACACTATCCTAGGCCTGATGCTAACCCTAACCCTAACCCTAACACTATCCTAGGGCTGATGCTAACCCTACCCCTAACACTATCCTAGGGCGGATGCTAACCCTAACCCTAACCCTAACACTATCCTAGGGCTGATGCTAACCCTAACACTAACACTATCCTAGGGCTGATGTTAATCCTAACCATAACCCTAACATTATCCTAGGGCGGATGCTAACCCTAACCCTAACCCTAACACTATCCTAGGGCTGATGCTAACCCTAACACTAACACTATCCTAGGCCTGATGCTAACCCTAACCCTAACCCTAACACTATCCTAGGGCTGATGCTAACCCTAACCCTAACACTATCCTAGGGCTGATGCTAACCCTAACACTAACACTATCCTAGGGCTGATGCTAACCCTAACCCTAACCCTAACACTCTCCAAGGGCTGATGCTAACCCTAACCCTAACCCTAACACTATCCTAGGGCTGATGCTAACCCTAACCCTAACACTATCCTAGGCCTGATGCTAACCCTAACCCTAACCCTAACACTATCCTAGGGCTGATGCTAACCCTAACCCTAACACTATCCTAGGGCTGATGCTAACCCTAACCCTAAACCTAACATTATCCTAGGGCTGATGCTAACCCTAACCCTAACACTATCCTAGGCCTGATGATAACCCTAACCCTAACCCTAACACTATCCTAGGGCTGATGCTAACCCTAACCCTAACACTATCCTAGGGCTGATGCTAACCCTAACCCTAACCCTAACACTATCCTAAGTCTGATGCTAACCCTAGACCTCACACCATACTAGGCCTGATGATAACCATAACCCTATCCTTAACACTATCCTAGGGCTGATGCTAACCCTAACCCTAACCCTAACACTATCCTAGAGCTGATGCTAACCCTAACCCTAACACTATCCTAGGCCTGATGATAACCCTAACCCTAACCCTGACACTATCCTAGGGCTGATGCTAACCCTAACCCTAACACTATCCTAGGGCTGATGCTAACCCTAACCCTAACCCTAACACTATCCTAGGGCTGATGCTAACCCTAACCCTAACACTATCCTAGGCCTGATGATAGCCCTAACCCTAACCCTGACAGTATCCTAGGGCTGATGCTAACCCTAACCCTAACACTATCCTAGGGCTGATGCTAACCCTAACCCTAACCCTAACACTCTCCTAGGGCTGAGGCTAACCCTAACCCTAACACTATCCTAGGGCTGATGCTAACCCTAACCCTAACCCAAACACTATCCTATGGTTGATGCTAACCCTAACCCTAACACTATCCTAGGGCTGATGCTAACCCTAACCCTAACCCTAACACTATCCTTGGGCTGATGCTAACCCTAACCCTAACACTATCCTGGGCCTGATGCTAACCCTAACCCTAACCCTAACACTATCCTAAGGCTGATGCTAACCCTAACCCTAACACTATCCTTGGGCTGATGCTAACCCTAACCCTAACCCTAACAATATCCTACGGCAGATGCTAAACCTAACCCTAACCCTAACACTATCCTTGGGCTGATGCTAACCCTAACCCTAACACTATCCGCGGCCTGATGCTAACCCTAACCCTAACCCTAACACTATCCTAGGGCTGATGCTAACCCTAACCCTAACACTATCCTAGGGCAGATGCTAACCCTAACGCTAACCCTAACACTATCCTTGAACTGATGCTAACCCTAACCCTAACCCTAACACTATCCTAGGCCTGATGATAACCCTAACCCTAACCCTAACACTATCCTAGGGTTTATGTTAACCCTAACCCTAACAGTATCCTAGGGCTGATGCTAACCCTAACCCTAACCCTAACACTATCCTAGGGCGGATGCTAACCCTAACCCTAACCCTAACACTATCCTAGGGCTGATGCTAACCCTAACACTAACACTATCCTAGGGCTGATGCTAACCCTAACCCTAACCCTAACATTATCCTAGGGCTGATGCTAACCCTAACCCTAACTCTAACACTATCTTAGGGCTGAGGCTAACCCTAACCCTAACACTATCCTACGGCTGATGCTAACCCCAACCCTAACCCTAACACTATCCTAGGGCTGATGCTAACCCTAACCCTAACACTATCCTAGGGCTGATGCTAACCCTAACCCTAACCCTAACACTATCCTAGGGCTGATGCTAACCCTAACCCTAACACTATCCTAGGGCTGATGCTAACCCTAACCCTAACCCTAACACTATCCTAGGGCTGATGCTAACCCTAACCCTAACACTATCCTAGGCCTGATGATACCCCTAACCCTAACCCTAACACTATCCTAGGGCTGATGCTAACCCTAACCCTAACCCTAACACTATCCAAGGGCTGATGCTACCCTAACGCTAACCCTAACACTATCCTTGAGCTGATGCTAACCCTAACCCTAACCCTAACACTATCCTAGGGCTGATGCTAACCCTAACCCTAACACTATCACTAACATAGGGCTGATGCTAACCCTAACCCTAACACTATCCTAGGGCTGATGCTAACCCTAACCCTAACCCTAACACTATCCTAGGGCTGATGCTAACCCTAACCCTAACACTATCCTAGGGCTGATGCTAACCCTAACCCTAACCCTAACACTATCCTAGGCCTGATGATAACCCTAACCCTAACCCTAACACTATCCTAGGCCTGATGATAACCCTAACCCTAACCCTAACACTATCCTAGGGTTTATGTTAACCCTAACCCTAACACTATCCTAGGGCTGATGCTAACCCTAACCCTAACCCTAACACTATCCTAGGGCGGATGCTAACCCTAACCCTAACCCTAACACTATCCTAGGGCTGATGCTAACCCTAACACTAACACTATCCTAGGGCTGATGCTAACCCTAACCCTAACCCTAACATTATCCTAGGGCTGAGGCTAACCCTAACCCTAACTCTAACACTATCTTAGGGCTGAGGCTAACCCTAACCCTAACACTATCCTACGGCTGATGCTAACCCTAACCCTAACCCTAACACTATCCTAGGGCTGATGCTAACCCTAACCCTAACACTATCCTAGGGCTGATGCTAACCCTAACCCTAACACTATCCTAGGGCTGATGCTAACCCTAACCCTAACCCTAACACTATCCTAGGGCTGAAGCTACCCTAACGCTAACCCTAACAGTATCCTTGAACTGATGCTAACCCTAACCCTAACACTATCCTAGGGCTGATACTAACCCTAACCCTAACACTAACACTAACATAGGGCTGATGCTAACCCTAACCCTAACACTATCCTAGGGCTGATGCTAACCCTAACCCTAACCCTAACACTATCCTAGGGCTGATGCTAACCCTAACCCTAACACTATCCTAGGGCTGATGCTAACCCTAACCCTAACCCAAACACTATCCTAGGGCGGATGCTAACCCTAACACTAACACTATCCTAGGGCTGATGCTAACCCTAACCCTAACCCTAACACTATCCTAGGGCTGATGCTAACCCTAACCCTAACCCAAACACTATCCTAGGGTTGATGCTAACCCTAACCCTAACACTATCCTAGGGCTGATGCTAACCCTAACCCTAACCCTAACACTATCCTTGGGCTGATGCTAACACTAACCCTAACACTATCCTTGGGCTGATGCTAACCCTAACCCTAACCCTAACACTATCCTAGGGCGGATGCTAACCCTAACCCTAACCCTAACACTATCCTAGGACTGATGCTAACCCTAACACTAACACTATCCTAGGGCTGATGCTAACCCTAACCCTAACCCTAACATTATCCTAGGGCTGATGCTAACCCTAACCCTAACTCTAACACTATCTTAGGGCTGAGGCTAACCCTAACCCTAACACTATCCTACGGCTGAGGCTAACCCTAACCCTAACCCTAACACTATCCTAGGGCTGATGCTAACCCTAACCCTAACACTATCCTAGGGCTGATGCTAACCCTAACCCTAACCCTAACACTATCCTAGGCCTGATGATAACCCTAACCCTAACCCTAACACTATCCTAGGGTTTATGTTAACCCTAACACTAACACTATCCTAGGGCTGATGCTAACCCTAACACTAACCCTAACACTATCCAAGGGCGGATGCTAACCCTAACCCTAACCCTAACACTATCCTAGGGCTGATGCCAACCCTAACACTAACACTATCCTAGGGCTGATGCTAACCCTAACCCTAACCCTAACATTATCCTAGGGCTGATGCTAACCCTAACCCTAACTCTAACACTATCTTAGGGCTGAGGCTAACCATAACCCTAACACTATCCTACGGCTGATGCTAACCCTAACCCTAACCCTAACACTATCCTGGGGCTGATGCTAACCCTAACCCTAACACTATCCTAGGGCTGATGCTAACCCTAACCCTAACCCTAACACTATCCTAGGGCTGAAGCTAACCCTAACCCTAACACTATACTAGGGCTGATGCTAACCCTAACCCTAACCCTAACACTATCCTAGGGCTGATGCTAACCCTAACCCTAACACTATCCTAGGCCTGATGATAACCCTAACCCTAACCCTAACACTATCCTAGGGCTGATGCTAACCCTGACCCTAACACTATCCTAGGGCTGATGCTAACCCTAACCCTAACCCTAACACTATCCTAGGGCTGATGCTACCCTGACGCTAACCCTAACACTATCCTTGAACTGATGCTAACCCTAACCCTAACCCTAACACTATCCTAGTGCTGATGCTAACCCTAACCCTAACACTAACACTAACAAAGGGCTGATGCTAACCCTAACCCTAACACTATCCTAGGGCTGATGCTAACCCTAACCCTAACCCTAAGACTATCCTAGGGCTGATGCTAACCCTAACCCTAACACTATCCTAGGGCTGATGCTAACCCTAACCCTAACCCTAACACTATCCTAGGGCTGATGCTAACCCTAACCCTAACACTATCCTAGGGCTGATGCTAACCCTAACCCTAACCCTAACACTATCCTAGGGCGGATGCTAACCCTAACACTAACACTATCCTAGGGCTGATGCTACCCCTAACCCTAACCCTAACACTATCCTAGGGCTGATGCTAACCCTAACCCTAACCCAAACACTATCCTAGGGCGGATGCTAACCCTAACACTAACACTATCCTAGGGCTGATGCTACCCATAACCCTAACCCTAACACTATCCTAGGGCTGATGCTAACCCTAACCCTAACCCTAACATTATCCTAGGGCTGATGCTAACCCTAACCCTAACTCTAACACTATCTTAGGGCTGAGGCTAACCCTAACCCTAACACTATCCTACGGCTGATGCTAACCCTAACCCTAACCCTAACACTATCCTAGGGCTGATGCTAACCCTAACCCTAACACTATCCTAGGGCTGATGCTAACCCTAACCCTAACACTAACACTATCCTAGGGCTGATGCTAACCCTAACCCTAACACTATCCTAGGGCTGATGCTAACCCTAACCCTAACCCTAACACTATCCTAGGGCTGATGCTAACCCTAACCCTAACACTATCCTAGGCCTGATGATAACCCTAACCCTAACCCTAACACTATCCTAGGGCTGATGCTAACCCTAACCCTAACACTATCCTAGGGCTGATGCTAACCCTAACCCTAACTCTAACACTATCTTAGGGCTGAGGCTAACCCTAACCCTAACACTATCCTACGGCTGATGCTAACCCTAACCCTAACCCTAACATTATCCTAGGGCTGATGCTAACCCTAACCCTAACACTATCCTACGGCTGATGCTAACCCTAACCCTAACCCTAACATTATCCTAGGGCTGATGCTAACCCTAACCCTAACACTATCCTAGGGCTGATGCTAACCCTAACCCTAACACTATCCTAGGGCTGATGCTAACCCTAACCCTAACCCTAACACTATCCTAGGGCTGATGCTAACCCTAACCCTAACACTATCCTAGGCCTGATGATAACCCTAACCCTAACCCTAACACTATCCTAGGGCTGATGCTAACCCTAACCCTAACACTATCCTAGGGCTGATGCTAACCCTAACCCTAACCCTAACACTATCCTAGGGCTGATGCTACCCTAACGCTAACCCTAACAGTATCCTTGAGCTGATGCTAACCCTAACCCTAACACTATCCTAGGGCTGATGCTAACCCTAACCCTAAAACTAACACTAACATAGGGCTGATGCTAACCCTAACCCTAACACTATCCTAGGGCTGATGCTAACCCTAACCCAAACCCTAACACTATCCTAGGGCTGATGCTAACCCTAACCCTAACACTATCCTAGGGCTGATGCTAACCCTAACCCTAACCCAAGCACTATCCTAGGGCGGATGCTAACCCTAACACTAACACTATCCTAGGGCTGATGCTAACCCTAACCCTAACCCTAACACTATCCTAGGGCTGATGCTAACCCTAACCATAACCCAAACACTATCCTAGGGTTGATGCTAACCCTAACCCTAACACTATCCTAGGGCTGATGCTAACCCTAACCCTAACCCTAACACTATCCTTGGGCTGATGCTAACCCTAACCCTAACACTATCCTTGGGCTGATGCTAACCCTAACCCTAACCCTAACACTATCCTAGGGCGGATGCTAACCCTAACCCTAACCCTAACACTATCCTAGGACTGATGCTAACCCTAACACTAACACTATCCTAGGGCTGATGGTAACCCTAACCCTAACCCTAACATTATCCTAGTGCTGATGCTAACCCTAACCCTAACTCTAACACTATCTTAGGGCTGAGGCTAACCCTAACCCTAACACTATCCTACGGCTGATGCTAACCCTAACCCTAACCCTAACACTATCCTAGGGCTGATGCTAACCCTAACCCTAACACTATCCTAGGGCTGATGCTAACCCTAACCCTAACCCTAACACTATCCTAGGCCTGATGATAACCCTAACCCTAACCCTAACACTATCCTAGGGTTTATGTTAACCCTAACCCTAACACTATCCTAGGGCTGATGCTAACCCTAACACTAACCCTAACACTATCCTAGGGCGGATGCTAACCCTAACCCTAACCCTAACACTATCCTAGGGCTGATGCCAACCCTAACACTAACACTATCCTAGGGCTGATGCTAACCCTAACCCTAACCCTAACATTATCCTAGGGCTGATGCTAACCCTAACCCTAACTCTAACACTATCTTAGGGCTGAGGCTAACCCTAACCCTAACACTATCCTACGGCTGATGCTAACCCTAACCCTAACCCTAACACTATCCTGGGGCTGATGCTAACCCTAACCCTAACACTATCCTAGGGCTGATGCTAACCCTAACCCTAACCCTAACACTATCCTAGGGCTGATGCTAACCCTAACCCTAACACTATACTAGGGCTGATGCTAACCCTAACCCTAACCCTAACACTATCCTAGGGCTGATGCTAACCCTAACCCTAACACTATCCTAGGCCTGATGATAACCCTAACCCTAACCCTAACACTATCCTAGGGCTGATGCTAACCCTAACCCTAACACTATCCTAGGGCTGATGCTAACCCTAACCCTAACCCTAACACTATCCTAGGGCTGATGCTACCCTGACGCTAACCCTAACACTATCCTTGAACTGATGCTAACCCTAACCCTAACCCTAACACTATCCTAGGGCTGATGCTAACCCTAACCCTAACACTAACACTAACAAAGGGCTGATGCTAACCCTAACCCTAACACTATCCTAGGGCTGATGCTAACCCTAACCCTAACCCTAACACTATCCTAGGGCTGATGCTAACCCTAACCCTAACACTATCCTAGGGCTGATGCTAACCCTAACCCTAACCCTAACACTATCCTAGGGCGGATGCTAACCCTAACACTAACACTATCCTAGGGCTGATGCTACCCATAACCCTAACCCTAACACTATCCTAGGGCTGATGCTAACCCTAACCCTAACCCTAACATTATCCTAGGGCTGATGCTAACCCTAACGCTAACTCTAACACTATCTTAGGGCTGAGGCTAACCCTAACCCTAACACTATCCTACGGCTGATGCTAACCCTAACCCTAACACTATCCTAGGGCTGATGCTAACCCTAACCCTAACCCTAACACTATCCTAGGGCTGATGCTAACCCTAACCCTAACACTATCCTAGGGCTGATGCTAACCCTAACCCTAACCCTAACACTATCCTAGGGCTGATGCTAACCCTAACTCTAACCCTAACACTATCCTAGGGCTGATGCTACCCTAACGCTAACCCTAACACTATCCTTGAACTGATGCTAACCCTAACCCTAACCCTAACACTATCCTAGGGCTGATGCTAACCCTAACCCTAACACTAACACTAACATAGGGCTGATGCTAACCCTAACCCTAACACTATCCTAGGGCTGATGCTAACCCTAACCCTAACCCTAACACTATCCTAGGGCTGATGCTAACCCTAACCCTAACACTATCCTAGGGCTGATGCTAACCCTAACCCTAACCCAAACACTATCCTAGGGCGGATGCTAACCCTAACCCTAACACTATCCTAGGGCTGATGCTAACCCTAACCCTAACCCAAACACTATCCTAGGGTTGATGCTAACCCTAACCCTAACACTATCCTAGGGCTGATGCTAACCCTAACCCTAACCCAAACACTATCCTTGGGCTGATGCTAACCCTAACCCTAACACTATCCTGGGCCTGATGCTAACCCTAACCCTAACCCTAACACTATCCTAGGGCTGATGCTAACCCTAACCCTAACCCTAACACTATCCTTGGGCTGATGCTAACCCTAACCCTAACACTATCCTTGGGCTGATGCTAACCCTAACCCTAACCCTAACACTATCCTAGGGCGGATGCTAACCCTAACCCTAACCCTAACACTATCCTAGGACTGATGCTAACCCTAACACTAACACTATCCTAGGGCTGATGGTAACCCTAACCCTAACCCTAACATTATCCTAGTGCTGATGCTAACCCTAACCCTAACTCTAACACTATCTTAGGGCTGAGGCTAACCCTAACCCTAACACTATCCTACGGCTGATGCTAACCCTAACCCTAACCCTAACACTATCCTAGGGCTGATGCTAACCCTAACCCTAACACTATCCTAGGGCTGATGCTAACCCTAACCCTAACCCTAACACTATCCTAGGCCTGATGATAACCCTAACCCTAACCCTAACACTATCCTAGGGTTTCTGTTAACCCTAACCCTAACACTATCCTAGGGCTGATGCTAACCCTAACACTAACCCTAACACTATCCTAGGGCGGATGCTAACCCTAACCCTAACCCTAACACTATCCTAGGGCTGATGCCAACCCTAACACTAACACTATCCTAGGGCTGATGCTAACCCTAACCCTAACCCTAACATTATCCTAGGGCTGATGCTAACCCTAACCCTACCTCTAACACTATCTTAGGGCTGAGGCTAACCCTAACCCTAACACTATCCTACGGCTGATGCTAACCCTAACCCTAACCCTAACACTATCCTGGGGCTGATGCTAACCCTAACCCTAACACAATCCTAGGGCTGATGCTAACCCTAACCCTAACCCTAACACTATCCTAGGGCTGATGCTAACCCTAACCCTAACACTATACTAGGGCTGATGCTAACCCTAACCCTAACCCTAACACTATCCTAGGGCTGATGCTAACCCTAACCCTAACACTATCCTAGGCCTGATGATAACCCTAACCCTAACCCTAACACTATCCTAGGGCTGATGCTAACCCTAACCCTAACACTATCCTAGGGCTGATGCTAACCCTAACCCTAACCCTAACACTATCCTAGGGCTGATGCTACCCTGACGCTAACCCTAACACTATCCTTGAACTGATGCTAACCCTAACCCTAACCCTAACACTATCCTAGGGCTGATGCTAACCCTAACCCTAACACTAACACTAACAAAGGGCTGATGCTAACCCTAACCCTAACACTATCCTAGGGCTGATGCTAACCCTAACCCTAACCCTAACACTATCCTAGGGCTGATGCTAACCCTAACCCTAACACTATCCTAGGGCTGATGCTAACCCTATCCCTAACCCTAACACTATCCTAGGGCGGATGCTAACCCTAACACTAACACTATCCTAGGGCTGATGCTACCCCTAACCCTAACCCTAACACTATCCTAGGGCTGATGCTAACCCTAACCCTAACCCAAACACTATCCTAGGGCGGATGCTAACCCTAACACTAACACTATCCTAGGGCTGATGCTACCCATAACCCTAACCCTAACACTATCCTAGGGCTGATGCTAACCCTAACCCTAACCCTAACATTATCCTAGGGCTGATGCTAACCCTAACCCTAACTCTAACACTATCTTAGGGCTGAGGCTAACCCTAACCCTAACACTATCCTACGGCTGATGCTAACCCTAACCCTAACCCTAACACTATCCTAGGGCTGATGCTAACCCTAACCCTAACACTATCCTAGGGCTGATGCTAACCCTAACCCTAACCCTAACACTATCCTAGGGCTGATGCTAACCCTAACCCTAACACTATCCTAGGGCTGATGCTAACCCTAACCCTAACCCTAACACTATCCTAGGGCTGATGCTAACCCTAACCCTAACACTATCCTAGGGCTGATGCTAACCCTAACTCTAACCCTAACACTATCGTAGGGCTGATGCTACCCTAACGCTAACCCTAACACTATCCTTGAACTGATGCTAACCCTAACCCTAACCCTAACACTATCCTAGGGCTGATGCTAACCCTAACCCTAACACTAACACTAACATAGGGCTGATGCTAACCCTAACCCTAACACTATCCTAGGGCTGATGCTAACCCTAACCCTAACCCTAACACTATCCTAGGGCTGATGCTAACCCTAACCCTAACACTATCCTAGGACTGATGCTAACCCTAACCCTAACCCAAACACTATCCTAGGGCGGATGCTAACCCTAACCCTAACACTATCCTAGGGCTGATGCTAACCCTAACCCTAACCCAAACACTATCCTAGGGTTGATGCTAACCCTAACCCTAACACTATCCTAGGGCTGATGCTAACCCTAACCCTAACACTATCCTGGGCCTGATGCTAACCCTAACCCTAACCCTAACACTATCCTAGGGCTGATGCTAACCCTAACCCTAACACTATCCTTGGGCTGATGCTAACCCTAACCCTAACCCTAACACTATCCTAGGGCAGATGCTAACCCTAACGCTAACCCTAACACTATCCTAGGGCGGATGCTAACCGTAACCCTAACCCTAACACTATCCTAGAGCTGATGCTAACGCTAACACTAACACTATCCTAGGGCTGATGCTAACCCTAACCCTAACCCTAACATTATCCTAGGGCTGATGCTAACCCTAACCCTAACCCTAACACTATCCTAGGGCTGATGCTAACCCTAACCCTAACACTATCCTAGGGCTGATGCTAACCCTAACCCTAACCCTAACACTATCCTAGGCCTGATGATAACCCTAACCCTAACCCTAACACTATCCTAGGGTTTATGTTAACCCTAACCCTAACACTATCCTAGGGCTGATGCTAACCCTAACACTAACCCTAACACTATCCTAGGGCGGATGCTAACCCTAACCCTAACACTAACACTATCCTAGGGCTGATGCTAACCCTAACCCTAACCCTAACATTATCCTAGGGCTGATGCTAACCCTAACCCTAACTCTAACACTATCTTAGGGCTGAGGCTAACCCTAACCCTAACACTATCCTACGGCTGATGCTAACCCTAACCCTAACCCTAACACTATCCTGGGGCTGATGCTAACCCTAACCCTAACACTATCCTAGGGCTGATGCTAACCCTAACCCTAACACTATCCTAGGGCTGATGCTAACCCTAACCCTAACCCTAACACTATCCTAGGCCTGATGATAACCCTAACCCTAACCCTAACACTATCCTAGGCCTGATGATAACCCTAACCCTAACCCTAACACTATCCTAGGGTTTATGTTAACCCTAACCCTAACACTATCCTAGGGCTGATGCTAACCCTAACCCTAACCCTAACACTATCCTAGGGCGGATGCTAACCCTAACCCTAACCCTAACACTATCCTAGGGCTGATGCTAACCCTAACACTAACACTATCCTAGGGCTGATGCTAACCCTAACCCTAACCCTAACATTATCCTAGGGCTGATGCTAACCCTAACCCTAACTCTAACACTATCTTAGGGCTGAGGCTAACCCTAACCCTAACACTATCCTACGGCTGATGCTAACCCTAACCCTAACCCTAACACTATCCTAGGGCTGATGCTAACCCTAACCCTAACACTATCCTAGGGCTGATGCTAACCCTAACCCTAACACTATCCTAGGGCTGATGCTAACCCTAACCCTAAGCCTAACACTATCCTAGGGCTGATGCTACCCTAACGCTAACCCTAACAGTATCCTTGAACTGATGCTAACCCTAACCCTAACACTATCCTAGGGCTGATGCTAACCCTAACCCTAACACTAACACTAACATAGGGCTGATGCTAACCCTAACCCTAACACTATCCTAGGGCTGATGCTAACCCTAACCCTAACCCTAACACTATCCTAGGGCTGATGCTAACCCTAACCCTAACACTATCCTAGGGCTGATGCTAACCCTAACCCTAACCCAAACACTATCCTAGGGCGGATGCTAACCCTAACACTAACACTATCCTAGGGCTGATGCTAACCCTAACCCTAACCCTAACACTATCCTAGGGCTGATGCTAACCCTAACCCTAACCCAAACACTATCCTAGGGTTGATGCTAACCCTAACCCTAACACTATCCTAGGGCTGATGCTAACCCTAACCCTAACCCTAACACTATCCTTGGGCTGATGCTAACCCTAACCCTAACCCTAACACTATCCTAGGGCGGATGCTAACCCTAACCCTAACCCTAACACTATCCTAGGACTGATGCTAACCCTAACACTAACACTATCCTAGGGCTGATGCTAACCCTAACCCTAACCCTAACATTATCCTAGGGCTGATGCTAACCCTAACCCTAACCCTAACACTATCTTAGGGCTGAGGCTAACCCTAACCCTAACACTATCCTACGGCTGAGGCTAACCCTAACCCTAACCCTAACACTATCCTAGGGCTGATGCTAACCCTAACCCTAACACTATCCTAGGGCTGATGCTAACCCTAACCCTAACCCTAACACTATCCTAGGCCTGATGATAACCCTAACCCTAACCCTAACACTATCCTAGGGTTTATGTTAACCCTAACCCTAACACTATCCTAGGGCTGATGCTAACCCTAACACTAACCCTAACACTATCCTAGGGCGGATGCTAACCCTAACCCTAACCCTAACACTATCCTAGGGCTGATGCCAACCCTAACACTAACACTATCCTAGGGCTGATGCTAACCCTAACCCTAACCCTAACATTATCCTAGGGCTGATGCTAACCCTAACCCTAACTCTAACACTATCTTAGGGCTGAGGCTAACCCTAAACCTAACACTATCCTACGGCTGATGCTAACCCTAACCCTAACCCTAACACTATCCTGGGGCTGATGCTAACCCTAACCCTAACACTATCCTAGGGCTGATGCTAACCCTAACCCTAACCCTAACACTATCCTAGGGCTGAAGCTAACCCTAACCCTAACACTATACTAGGGCTGATGCTAACCCTAACCGTAACCCTAACACTATCCTAGGGCTGATGCTAACCCTAACCCTAACACTATCCTAGGCCTGATGATAACCCTAACCCTAACCCTAACACTATCCTAGGGCTGATGCTAACCCTAACCCTAACACTATCCTAGGGCTGATGCTAACCCTAACCCTAACCCTAACACTATCCTAGGGCTGATGCTACCCTGACGCTAACCCTAACACTATCCTTGAACTGATGCTAACCCTAACCCTAACCCTAACACTATCCTAGGGTTGATGCTAACCCTAACCCTAACACTAACACTAACAAAGGGCTGATGCTAACCCTAACCCTAACACTATCCTAGGGCTGATGCTAACCCTAACCCTAACCCTAACACTATTAGGGCTGATGCTAACCCTAACCCTAACACTATCCTAGGGCTGATGCTAACCCTAACCCTAACCCTAACACTATCCTAGGGCGGATGCTAACCCTAACACTAACACTATCCTAGGGCTGATGCTACCCCTAACCCTAACCCTAACACTATCCTAGGGCTGATGCTAACCCTAACCCTAACCCAAACACTATCCTAGGGCGGATGCTAACCCTAACACTAACACTATCCTAGGGCTGATGCTACCCATAACCCTAACCCTAACACTATCCTAGGGCTGATGCTAACCCTAACCCTAACCCTAACATTATCCTAGGGCTGATGCTAACCCTAACCCTAACTCTAACACTATCTTAGGGCTGAGGCTAACCCTAACCCTAACACTATCCTACGGCTGATGCTAACCCTAACCCTAACCCTAACACTATCCTAGGGCTGATGCTAACCCTAACCCTAACACTCTCCTAGGGCTGATGCTAACCCTAACCCTAACCCTAACACTATCCTAGGGCTGATGCTAACCCTAACCCTAACACTATGCTAGGGCTGATGCTAACCCTAACCCTAACCCTAACACTATCCTAGGGCTGATGCTAACCCTAACCCTAACACTATCCTAGGCCTGATGATAACCCTAACCCTAACCCTAACACTATCCTAGGGCTGATGCTAACCCTAACCCTAACACTATCCTAGGGCTGATGCTAACCCTAACTCTAACCCTAACACTATCCTAGGGCTGATGCTACCCTAACGCTAACCCTAACACTATCCTTGAACTGATGCTAACCCTAACCCTAACCCTAACACTATCCTAGGGCTGATGCTAACCCTAACCCTAACACTAACACTAACATAGTGCTGATGCTAACCCTAACCCTAACACTATCCTAGGGCTGATGCTAACCCTAACCCTAACCCTAACACTATCCTAGGGCTGATGCTAACCCTAACCCTAACACTATCCTAGGGCTGATGCTAACCCTAACCCTAACCCAAACACTATCCTAGGGCGGATGCTAACCCTAACCCTAACACTATCCTAGGGCTGATGCTAACCCTAACCCTAACCCAAACACTATCCTAGGGTTGATGCTAACCCTAACCCTAACACTATCCTAGGGCTGATGCTAACCCTAACCCTAACCCTAACACTATCCTTGGGCTGATGCTAACCCTAACCCTAACATTATCCTGGGTCTGATGCTAACCCTAACCCTAACCCTAACACTATCCTAGGGCTGATGCTAACCCTAACCCTAACACTATCCTTGGGCTGATGCTAACCCTAACCCTAACCCTAACACTATCCTAGGGCAGATGCTAACCCTAACGCTAACCCTAACACTATCCTAGGGCGGATGCTAACCGTAACCCTAACCCTAACACTATCCTAGAGCTGATGCTAACCCTAACACTAACACTATCCTAGGGCTGATGCTAACCCTAACCCTAACCCTAACATTATCCTAGGGCTGATGCTAACCCTAACCCTAACTCTAACACTATCTTAGGGCTGAGGCTAACCCTAACCCTAACACTATCCTAGGGCTGATGCTAACCCTAACCCTAACCCTAACACTATCCTAGGGCTGATGCTAACCCTAACCCTAACACTATCCTAGGGCTGATGCTAACCCTAACCCTAACCCTAACACTATCCTAGGCCTGATGATAACCCTAACCCTAACCCTAACACTATCCTAGGGTTTATGTTAACCCTAACCCTAACACTATCCTAGGGCTGATGCTAACCCTAACACTAACCCTAACACTATCCTAGGGCGGATGCTAACCCTAACCCTAACACTAACACTATCCTAGGGCTGATGCTAACCCTAACCCTAACCCTAACATTATCCTAGGGCTGATGCTAACCCTAACCCTAACTCTAACACTATCTTAGGGCTGAGGCTAACCCTAACCCTAACACTATCCTACGGCTGATGCTAACCCTAACCCTAACCCTAACACTATCCTGGGGCTGATGCTAACCCTAACCCTAACACTATCCTAGGGCTGATGCTAACCCTAACCCTAACCCTAACACTATCCTAGGGCTGATGCTAACCCTAACCCTAACACTATCCTAGGGCTGATGCTAACCCTAACCCTAACCCTAACACTATCCTAGGGCTGATGCTAACCCTAACCCTAACACTATCCTAGGCCTGATGATAACCCTAACCCTAACCCTAACACTATCCTAGGGCTGATGCTAACCCTAACCCTAACACTATCCTAGGGCTGATGCTAACCCTAACCCTAACCCTAACACTATCCTAGGGCTGATGCTACCCTAACGCTAACCCTAACACTATCCTTGAACTGATGCTAACCCTAACCCTAACCCTAACACTATCCTAGGGCTGATGCTAACCCTAACCCTAACCCTAACACTATCCTAGGGCTGATGCTAACCCTAACCCTAACATTATCCTAGGGCTGATGCTAACCCTAACCCTAACCCTAACACTATCCTAGGGCGGATGCTAACCCTAACACTAACACTATCCTAGGGCTGATGCTACCCCTAACCCTAACCCTAACACTATCCTAGGGCTGATGCTAACCCTAACCCTAACCCAAACACTATCCAAGGGTTGATGCTAACCCTAACCCTAACACTATCCTAGGGCTGATGCTAACCCTAACCCTAACACTATCCTAGGGCTGATGCTAACCTTAACCCTAACCCTAACACTATCCTAGGGTTGATGCTAACCCTAACCCTAACACTATCCTAGGGCTGATGCTAACACTAACCCTAACCCTAACACTATCCTAGGGCTGATGTTAACCCTAACCCTAACACTATCCTAGGGCTGATGCTAACCCTAACCGTAACCCTAACACTAACCTAGGGCTGATGCTAACCCTAACCCTAACACTATCCTAGGGCTGATGCTAACCCTAACTCTAACCCTAACACTATCCCAGGGCTGATGCTAACCCTAACCCTAACACTATCCTAGGGCTGATGCTAACCCTAACCCTAACCCTAACACTAACCTAGGGCTGATGCTAACCCTAACACGAACACTATCCTAGGGCTGATGCTAACCCTAACCCTAACCCTAACACTGTCCTAGGGCTGATGCTAACCCTAACCCTAACCAAAACACTATCCTAGGGTTGATGCTTACCCTAACCCTAACACTATCCTAGGGCTGATGCTAACCCTAACCCTAACCCTAACACTATCCTTGGGCTGATGCTAACCCTAACCCTAACACTATCCTGGGCCTGATGCTAACCCTAACCCTAACCCTAACACTATCCTAGGGCTGATGCTAACCCTAACCCTAACACTATCCTTGGGCTGATGCTAACCCTAACCCTAAGCATAACACTATCCTAGAGCAGATGCTAACCCTAACGCTAACCCTAACACTATCCTTGAACTGATGCTAACCCTAACCCTAACCCTAACACTATCCTAGGGTTTATGTTAACCCTAACCCTAACACTATCCTAGGGCTGATGCTAACCCTAACCCTAACCCTAACACTATCCTAGGGCGGATGCTAGCCCTAACCCTATCCCTAACACTATCCTAGGGCTGATGCTAACCCTAACACTAACACTATCCTAGGGCTGATGCTAACCCTAAACCTAACCCTAACACTCTCCAAGGGCTGATGCTAACCCTAACCCTAACCCTAACACTATGTAGGGCTGATGCTAACCCTAACCCTAACTCTAACAATATCTTAGTGCTGAGGCTAACCCTAACCCTAACACTATCCTACGGCTGATGCTAACCCGAACCCTAACCCTAACACTATCCTAGGGCTGATGCTAACCCTAACCATAACACTATCCAAGGCCTGATGCTAACCCTAACCCTAACCCTAACTCTATCCTAGGATTGATGCTAACCCTAACCCTAACACTATCCTAGGGCTGATGCTAACTCTAACCCTAACCCTAACACTATCCTAGGGCTGATTCTAACCCTAACCCTAACACTATCCTAGGGCTGATGCTAACCCTAACCCTAACCCTAACACTATCCTAGGGCTGATGCTAACCCTAACCCTAACACTATCCTAGGGCTGATGCTAACCCTAACCCTAACCCTAACACTATCCTAAGTCTAATGCTAACCCTAGCCCTCACACTATCCTAGGCCTGATGATAACCCTAACCCTAACCTTAACACTAACCTAGGGCTGATGCTAACCCTAACCCTAACCCTAACACTATCCTAGAGCTGATGCTAACCCTAACCCTAACACTATCCTAGGCCTGATGATAACCCTAACCCTAACCCTGACACTATCCTAGGGCTGATGCTAACCCTAACCCTAACACTATCCTATATCTGATGCTAACCCTAACCCTAACCCTAACACTATCCTAGGCCTGATGCTAACCCTATCCCTAACCCTAACACTCTCCTAGGGCTGAGGCTAACCCTAACCCTAACACTATCCTAGGGCTGATGCTAACCCTAACCCTAACCCAAACACTATCCTAGGGTTGATGCTAACCCTAACCCTAACACTATCCTAGGGCTGATGCTAACCCTAACCCTAACCCTAACACTATCCTTGGGCTGATGCTAACCGTAACCCTAACACTATCCTGGGCCTGATGCTAACCCTAACCCTAACCCTAACACTATCCTAGGTCTGATGCTAACCCTAACCCTAACACTATCCTTGGGCTGATGCTAACCCTAAACCTAACCCTAACACTATCCTAGGGCAGATGCTAACCCTAACGCTAACGCTAACTCTATCCTTGAACTGATGCTAACCCTAACCCTTACCCTAACACTATCCTAGGCCTGATGATAACCCTAACCCTAACCCTAACACTATCCTAGGATTTATGTTATCCCTAACCCTAACACTATCCTAGGGCTGATGCTAACCCTAACCCTAACCCTAACACTATCCTAGGGCGGATGCTAACCCTAACCCTAACCCTAACACTATCCTAGGGCTGATGCTAACCCTAACACTAACACTATCCTAGGGCTGATGCTAACCCTAACCCTAACCCTAACATTATCCTAGGGCGGATGCTATCCCTAACCCTAACCCTAACACTATCCTAGGGCTGATGCTAACCCTATCACTAACACTATCCTAGGCCTGATGCTAACCCTAACCCTAACCCTAACACTATCCTAGGGCTGATGCTAACCCTAACCCTAACACTATCCTAGGGCTGATGCTAACCCTAACCCTAACCCTAACACTATCCTAGGGTTGATGCTAACCCTAACCCTAACACTATCCTAGGGCTGATGCTAACCCTAACCCTAACCCTAATACTATCCTAGGGCGGATGCTAACCCTAACACTAACACTATCCTAGGGCTGATGCTACCCCTAACCCTAACCCTAACACTATCCTAGGGCTGATGCTAACCCTAACCCTAACCCAAACACTATCCTAGGGTTGATGCTAACCCTAACCCTAACACTATCCTAGGGCTGATGCTAACCCTAACCCTAACACTATCCTAGGGCTGATGCTAACCTTAACCCTAACCCTAACACTGTCCTAGGGTTGATGCTAACCCTAACCCTAACACTATCCTAGGGCTGATGCTAACACTAACCCTAACCCTAACACTATCCTATGGCTGATGTTAACCCTAACCCTAACACTATCCTAGGGCTGATGCTAACCCTAACCCTAACCCTAACACTATCCCAGGGCTGATGCTAACCCTAACCCTAACACTATCCTAGGGCTGATGCTAACCCTAACCCTAACCCTAACACTATCCTAGGGCTGATGCTAACCCTAACACGAACACTATCCTAGGGCTGATGCTAACCCTAACCCTAACCCTAACACTATCCTAGGGCTGATGCTAACCCTAACCCTAACCAAAACACTATCCTAGGGTTGATGCTAACCCTAACCCTAACACTATCCTAGGGCTGATGCTAACCCTAACCCTAACCCTAACACTATCCTTGGGCTGATGCTAACCCTAACCCTAACACTATCCTGGTCCTAATGCTAACCCTAACCCTAACCCAACACTATCCTAGGGCTGATGCTAACCCTAACCCTAACACTATCCTTGGGCTGATGCTAACCCTAACCCTAAGCATAACACTATCCTAGAGCAGATGCTAACCCTAACGCTAACCCTAACACTATCCTTGAACTGATGCTAACCCTAACCCTAACCCTAACACTATCCTAGGGTTTATGTTAACCCTAACCCTAACACTATCCTAGGGCTGATGCTAACCCTAACCCTAACCCTAACACTATCCTAGGGCGGATGCTAGCCCTAACCCTATCCCTAACACTATCCTAGGGCTGATGCTAACCCTAACACTAACACTATCCTAGGGCTGATGCTAACCCTAAACCTAACCCTAACACTCTCCAAGGGCTGATGCTAACCCTAACCCTAACCCTAACACTATGTAGGGCTGATGCTAACCCTAACCCTAACTCTAACACTATCTTAGTGCTGAGGCTAACCCTAACCCTAACACTATCCTACGGCTGATGCTAACCCGAACCCTAACCCTAACACTATCCTAGGGCTGATGCTAACCCTAACCATAACACTATCCTAGGCCTGATGCTAACCCTAACCCTAACCCTAACTCTATCCTAGGGTTGATGCTAACCCTAACCCTAACACTATCCTAGGGCTGA
Source organism: Lemur catta (assembly GCF_020740605.2). Lineage (NCBI taxonomy): Eukaryota > Metazoa > Chordata > Mammalia > Primates > Lemuridae > Lemur > Lemur catta. The sequence goes on along the minus strand of NW_025423856.1, from coordinate 804,472 downwards.
TGCTAACTCTAACCCTAACCCTAACACTATCCTAGGGCTGATTCTAACCCTAACCCTAACAGTATCCTAGGGCTGATGCTAACACTAACCCTAACCCTAACACTATCCTAGGGCTGATGCTAACCCTAACCCTAACACTATCCTAGGGCTGATGCTAACCCTAACCCTAACCCTAACACTATCCTAAGTCTGATGCTAACCCTAGCCCTCACACTATCCTAGGCCTGATGATAACCCTAACCCTAACCTTAACACTAACCTAGGGCTGATGCCAACCCTAACCCTAACCCTAACACTATCCTAGAGCTGATGCTAACCCTAACCCTAACACTATCCTAGGCCTGATGATAACCCTAACCCTAACCCTGACACTATCCTAGGGCTGATGCTAACCCTAACTCTAACACTATCCTATATCTGATGCTAACGCTAACCCTAACCCTAACACTATCCTAGGCCTGATGCTAACCCTATCCCTAACCCTAACACTCTCCTAGGGCTGAGGCTAACCCTAACCCTAACACTATCCTAGGGCTGATGCTAACCCTAAACCTAACCCAAACACTATCCTAGGGTTGATGGTAACCCTAACCCTAACACTATCCTAGGGCTGATGCTAACCCTAACCCTAACCCTAACACTATCCTTGGGCTGATGCTAACCGTAACCCTAACACTATCCTGGGCCTGATGCTAACCCTAACCCTAACCCTAACACTATCCCAGGGCTGATGCTAACCCTAACCCTAACCCTAACACTATCCTAGGGCAGATGCTAACCCTAACGCTAACGCTAACTCTATCCTTGAACTGATACTAACCCTAACCCTTACCCTAACACTATCCTAGGCCTGATGATAACCCTAACCCTAACCCTAACACTATCCTAGGATTTATGTTAACCCTAACCCTAACACTATCCTAGGGCTGATGCTAACCCTAACCCTAACCCTAACACTATCCTAGGGCGGATGCTAACCCTAACCCTAACCCTAACACTATCCTAGGGCTGATGCTAACCCTAACACTAACACTATCCTAGGGCTGATGCTAACCCTAACCCTAACCCTAACATTATCCTAGGGCGGATGCTATCCCTAACCCTAACCCTAACACTATCCTAGGGCTGATGCTAACCCTATCACTAACACTATCCTAGGCCTGATGCTAACCCTAACCCTAACCCTAACACTATCCTAGGGCTTATGCTAACCCTAACCCTAACACTATCCTAGGGCTGATGCTAACCCTAACCCTAACCCTAACACTATCCTAGCGCTGATGCTAACCCTAACCCTAACACTATCCTAGGCCTGATGATAACCCTAACCCTAACCCTAACACTATCCTAGGGCTGATGCTAACCCTAACCCTAACACTATCCTAGGGCTGATGCTAACCCTAACCCTAACCCTAACACTATCCTAAGTCTGATGCTAACCCTAGACCTCACACTATACTAGGCCTGATGATAACCATAACCCTAACCCTAACACTATCCTTGGGCTGATGCTAACCGTAACCCTAACACTATCCTGGGCCTGATGCTAACCCTAACCCTAACCCTAACACTATCCTAGGGCTGATGCTAACCCTAACCCTAACACTATCCTTGCGCTGATGCTAACCCTAAACCTAACCCTAACACTATCCTAGGGCAGATGCTAACCCTAACGCTAACGCTAACTCTATCCTTGAACTGATGCTAACCCTAACCCTTACCCTAACACTATCCTAGGCCTGATGATAACCCTAACCCTAACCCTAACACTATCCTAGGATTTATGTTATCCCTAACCCTAACACTATCCTAGGGCTGATGCTAACCCTAACCCTAACCCTAACACTATCCTAGGGCGGATGCTAACCCTAACCCTAACCCTAACACTATCCTAGGGCTGATGCTAACCCTAACACTAACACTATCCTAGGGCTGATGCTAACCCTAACCCTAACCCTAACATTATCCTAGGGCGGATGCTATCCCTAACCCTAACCCTAACACTATCCTAGGGCTGATGCTAACCCTATCACTAACACTATCCTAGGCCTGATGCTAACCCTAACCCTAACCCTAACACTATCCTAGGGATGATGCTAACCCTAACCCTAACACTATCCTAGGGCTGATGCTAACCCTAACCCTAACCCTAACACTATCCTAGGGTTGATGCTAACCCTAACCCTAACACTATCCTAGGGCTGATGCTAACCCTAACCCTAACCCTAATACTATCCTAGGGCGGATGCTAACGCTAACACTAACACTATCCTAGGGCTGATGCTACCCCTAACCCTAACCCTAACACTATCCTAGGGCTGATGCTAACCCTAACCCTAACCCAAACACTATCCTAGGGTTGATGCTAACCCTAACCCTAACACTATCCTAGGGCTGATGCTAACCCTAACCCTAACACTATCCTAGGGCTGATGCTAACCTTAACCCTAACCCTAACACTGTCCTAGGGTTGATGCTAACCCTAACCCTAACCCTAACACTATCCTTGGGCTGATGCTAACCCTAACCCTAACACTATCCTAGGGCTGATGCTAACCCTAACCCTAACCCTAACACTATCCTTGGGCTGATGCTAACCCTAACCCTAACACTATCCTGGTCCTGATGCTAACCCTAACACTAACCCAACACTATCCTAGGGCTGATGCTAACCCTAACCCTAACACTATCCTTGGGCTGATGCTAACCCTAACCCTAAGCATAACACTATCCTAGAGCAGATGCTAACCCTAACGCTAACCCTAACACTATCCTTGAACTGATGCTAACCCTAACCCTAACCCTAACACTATCCTAGGGTTTATGTTAACCCTAACCCTAACACTATCCTAGGGCTGATGCTAACCCTAACCCTAACCCTAACACTATCCTAGGGCGGATGCTAGCCCTAACCCTATCCCTAACACTATCCTAGGGCTGATGCTAACCCTAACACTAACACTATCCTAGGGCTGATGCTAACCCTAAACCTAACCCTAACACTCTCCAAGGGCTGATGCTAACCCTAACCCTAACCCTAACACTATGTAGGGCTGATGCTAACCCTAACCCTAACTCTAACACTCTCTTAGTGCTGAGGCTAACCCTAAACCTAACACTATCCTACGGCTGATGCTAACCCGAACCCTAACCCTAACACTAACCTAGGGCTGATGCTAACCCTAACCATAACACTATCCTAGGCCTGTTGCTAACCCTAACCCTAACCCTAACTCTATCCTAGGGTTGATGCTAACCCTAACCCTAACACTATCCTAGGGCTGATGCTAACTCTAACCCTAACCCTAACACTATCCTAGGGCTGATTCTAACCCTAACCCTAACACTATCCTAGGGCTGATGCTAACACTAACCCTAACCCTAACACTATCCTAGGGCTGATGCTAACCCTAACCCTAACACTATCCTAGGGCTGATGCTAACCCTAACCCTAACCCTAACACTATCCTAAGTCTGATGCTAACCCTAGCCCTCACACTATCCTAGGCCTGATCATAACCCTAACCCTAACCTTAACACTAACCTAGGGCTGATGCTAACCCTAACCCTAACCCTAACACTATCCTAGAGCTGATGCTAACCCTAACCCTAACACTATCCTAGGCCTGATGATAACCCTAACCCTAACCCTGACACTATCCTAGGGCTGATGCTAACCCTAACCCTAACACTATCCTATATCTGATGCTAACGCTAACCCTAACCCTAACACTATCCTAGGCCTGATGCTAACCCTATCCCTAACCCTAACACTCTCCTAGGGCTGAGGCTAACCCTAACCCTAACACTATCCTAGGGCTGATGCTAACCCTAACCCTAACCCAAACACTATCCTAGGGTTGATGCTAACCCTAACCCTAACACTATCCTAGGGCTGATGCTAACCCTAACCCTAACCCTAACACTATCCTTGGGCTGATGCTCACCGTAACCCTAACACTATCCTGGGCCTGATGCTAACCCTAACCCTAACCCTAACACTATCCTAGGGCTGATGCTAACCCTAACCCTAACACTATCCTTGGGCTGATGCTAACCCTAACCCTAACCCTAACACTATCCTAGGGCAGATGCTAACCCTAACGCTAACGCTAACTCTATCCTTGAACTGATGCTAACCCTAACCCTTACCCTAACACTATCCTAGGCCTGATGATAGCCCTAACCCTAACCCTAACACTATCCTAGGATTTATGTTAACCCTAACCCTAACACTATCCTAGGGCTGATGCTAACCCTAACCCTAACCCTAACACTATCCTAGGGCGGATGCTAACACTAACCCTAACCCTAACACTATCCCAGGGCTGATGCTAACCCTAACACTAACACTATCCTAGGGCTGATGCTAACCCTAACCCTAACCCTAACATTATCCTAGGGCGGATGCTATCCCTAACCCTAACCCTAACACTATCCTAGGGCTGATGCTAACCCTATCACTAACACTATCCTAGGCCTGATGCTAACCCTAACCCTAACCCTAACACTATCCTAGGGCTGATGCTAACCCTAACCCTAACACTATCCTAGGGCTTATGCTAACCCTAACCCTAACCCTAACACTATCCTAGCGCTGATGCTAACCCTAACCCTAACACTATCCTAGGCCTGATGATAACCCTAACCCTAACCCTAACACTATCCTAGGGCTGATGCTAACCCTAACCCTAACACTATCCTAGGGCTGATGCTAACCCTAACCCTAATCCTAACACTATCCTAAGTCTGATGCTAACCCTAGACCTCACACTATACTAGGCCTGATGATAACCATAACCCTAACCTTAACACTATCCTAGGGCTGAGGCTAACCCTAACCCTAACCCTAACACTATCCTAGAGCTGATGCGAACCCTAACCCTAACCCAAACACTATCCTAGGGTTGATGCTAACCCTAACCCTAACACTATCCTAGGGCTGATGCTAACCCTAACCCTAACCCTAACATTATCTTAGGGCTGATGCTAACCCTAACCCTAACTCTAACACTATCTTAGGGCTGAGGCTAACCCTAACCCTAACACTATCCTACGGCTGATGCTAACCCTAACCCTAACACTAACAGTATCCTAGGGCTGATGCTAACCCTAACCCTAACACTATCCTAGGGCTGATGCTAACCCTAACCCTAACACTAACACTATCCTAGGGCTGATGCTAACCCTAACCCTAACACTATCCTAGGGCTGATGCTAACCCTAACCCTAACCCTAACACTATCCTAGGGCTGATGCTAACCCTAACCCTAACACTATCCTAGGCCTGATGATAACCCTAACCCTAACCCTAACACTATCCTAGGGCTGATGCTAACCCTAACCCTAACATTATCCTAGGGCTGATGCTAACCCTAACCCTAACCCTAACACTATCCTAGGGCTGATGCTACCCTAACGCTAACCCTAACACTATCCTTGAACTGATGCTAACCCTAACCCTAACCCTAACACTATCCTAGGGCTGATGCTAACCCTAACCCTAACACTAACACTAACATAGGGCTGATGCTAACCCTAACCCTAACACTATCCTAGGGCTGATGCTAACCCTAACCCTAACCCTAACACTATCCTAGGGCTGATGCTAACCCTAACCCTAACCCTAACACTATCCTAGGGCGGATGCTAACCCTAACACTAACACTATCCTAGGGCTGCTGCTAACCCTAACCCTAACCCTAACACTATCCTAGGGCTGATGCTAACCCTAACCCTAACCCAAACACTATCCTAGGGTTGATGCTAACCCTAACCCTAACACTATCCTAGGGCTGATGCTAACCCTAACCCTAACCCTAACACTATCCTTGGGCTGATGCTAACCCTAACCCTAACACTATCCTGGGCCTGATGCTAACCCTAACCCTAACCCTAACACTATCCTAGGGCTGATGCTAACCCTAACCCTAACACTATCCTTGCGCTGATGCTAACCCTAACCCTAACCCTAACACTATCCTAGGGCAGATGCTAACCCTAACGCTAACCCTAACACTATCCTTGAACTGATGCTAACCCTAACCCTAAGCCTAACACTATCCTAGGCCTGATGATAACCCTAACCCTAACCCTAACACTATCCTAGGGCTGATGCTAACCCTAACGCTAACCCTAACACTATCCTTGAACTGATGCTAACCCTAACCCTAACCCTAACACTATCCTAGGGCTGATGCTAACCCTAACCCTAACACTAACACTAACCTAGGGCTGATGCTAACCCTAACCCTAACACTATCCTAGGGCTGACGCTAACCCTAACCCTAACCCTAACACTATCCTAGGGCTGATGCTAACCCTAACACTAACACTATCCTAGGGCTGTTGCTAACCCTAACCCTAACCCTAACACTATCCTACGGCTGATGCTAACCCTAACCCTAACCCAAACACTAACCTAGTGTTGATGCTAACCCTAACCCTAACACTATCCTAGGGCTGATGCTACCCCTAACCCTAACCCTAACACTATCCTTGGGCTGATGCTAACCCTAACCCTAACACTATCCTGGGCCTGATGCTAACCCTAACCCTAACCCTAACACTATCCTAGGGCTGATGCTAACCCTAACCCTAACACTATCCTAGGGCTGATGCTAACCCTAACACTAACACTATCCTAGGGCTGATGCTAACCCTAACCCTAACCCTAACACTCTCCAAGGGCTGATGCTAACCCTAACCCTAACCCTAACACTATCCTAGGGCTGATGCTAACCCTAACCCTAACTCTAACACTATCTTAGGGCTGAGGCTAACCCTAACCCTAACACTATCGTACGGCTGATGCTAACCCTAACCCTAACCCTAACACTATCCTAGGGCTGATGCTAACCCTAACCCTAACACTATCCTAGGCCTGATGCTAACCCTAACCCTAACCCTAACACTATCCTAGGGCTGATGCTAACCCTAACCCTAACACTATCCTAGGGCTGATGCTAACCCTAACCCTAACCCTAACACTATCCTAGGGCTGATGCTAACCCTAACCCTAACTCTAACACTATCTTAGGGCTGAGGCTAACCCTAACCCTAACACTATCCTACGGCTGATGCTAACCCGAACCCTAACCCTAACACTATCCTAGGGCTGATGCTAACCCTAACCCTAACACTATCCTAGGCCTGATGATAACCCTTACCCTAACCCTAACACTATCCTAGGGCTGATGCTAACCCTAACCCTAACACTATCCTAGGGCTGATGCTAACCCTAACCCTAACCCTAACACTATCCTAGGGCTGATGCTAACCCTAACGCTAACCCTAACACTATCCTTGAACTGATGCTAACCCTAACCCTAACCCTAACACTATCCTAGGGCTGATGCTAACCCTAACCCTAACACTAACACTAACCTAGGGCTGATGCTAACCCTAACCCTAACACTATCCTAGGGCTGATGCTAACCCTAACCCTAACCCTAACACTATCCTAGGGCTGATGCTAACCCTAACACTAACACTATCCTAGGGCTGATGCTAACCCTAACCCTAACCCTAACACTATCCTAGGGCTGATGCTAACCCTAACCCTAACCCAAACACTATCCTAGGGTTGATGCTAACCCTAACCCTAACACTATCCTAGGGCTGATGCTAACCCTATCCCTAACCCTAACACTATCCTTGGGCTGATGCTAACACTAACCCTAACACTATCCTGGGCCTGATGCTAACCCTAACCCTAACCCTAACACTATCCCAGGGCTGATGCTAACCCTAACCCTAACACTAACACTAACCTAGGGCTGATGCTAACCCTAACCCTAACACTATCCTAGGGCTGATGCTAACCCTAACCCTAACCCTAACACTATCCTAGGGCTGATGCTAACCCTAACACTAACACTATCCTAGGGCTGATGCTAACCCTAACCCTAACCCTAACACTATCCTAGGGCAGATGCTTACCCTAACGCTAACCCTAACACTATCCTTGAACTGATGCTAACCCTAACCCTAACCCTAACACTATCCTGGGCCTGATGCTAACCCTAACCCTAACCCTAACACTATCCTAGGGCTGATGCTAACCCTAACCCTAACACTATCCTTGGGCTGATGCTAACCCTAACCCTAACCCTAACACTATCCTAGGGCAGATGCTAACCCTAACCCTAACCCTAACACTATCCTAGGGTTTATGTTAACCCTAACCCTAACACTATTCTAGGGCTGATGCTAACCCTAACCCTAACCCTAACACTATCCTAGGGCGGATGCTAACCCTAACCCTAACCCTAACACTATCCTAGGGCTGATGCTAACCCTAACACTAACACTATCCTAGGGCTGATGCTAACCCTAACCCTAACACTAACATTATCCTAGGGCGGATGCTAACCCTAACCCTAACCCTAACACTATCCTAGGGCTGATGCTAACCCTAACCCTAACACTATCCTAGGCCTGATGCTAACCCTAACCCTAACCCTAACACTATCCTAGGGCTGATGCTAACCCTAACCCTAACACTATCCTAGGGCTGATGCTAACCCTAACACTAACACTATCCTAGGGCTGATGCTAACCCTAACCCTAACCCTAACACTCTCCAAGGGCTGATGCTAACCCAAACCCTAACCCTAACACTATCCTAGGGCTGATGCTAACCCTAACCCTAACTCTAACACTATCTTAGTGCTGAGGCTAACCCTAACCCTAACACTATCCTACGGCTGATGCTAACCCTAACCCTAACCCTAACACTATCCTAGGGCTGATGGTAACCCTAACCCTAACACTATCCTAGGCCTAATTCTCACCCTAACCATAACCCTAACACTATCCTACGGCTGATGCTAACCCTAACCCTAACACTATCCTAGGGCTGATGCTAACCCTAACCCTAACCCTAACACTATCCTAGGGCTGATGCTAACCCTAACCCTAACTCTAACACTATCTTAGGGCTGAGGCTAACCCTAACCCTAACACTATCCTACGGCTGATCCTAACCCGAACCCTAACCCTAACACTATCCTAGGGCTGATGCTTATCCTAACCATAACACTATCCTAGGCCTGATGCTAACCCTAACCCTAACCCTAACTCTATCCTAGGGTTGATGCTAACCCTAACCCTAACACTATCCTAGGGCTGATGCTAACCCTAACGCTAACCCTAACACTATCCTAGGGCTGATGCTAACCCTAACCCTAACACTATCCTAGGGCTGATGCTAACCCTAACCTTAACACTATCCTAGGGCTGATGCTAACCCTAACCCTAACCCTAACACTATCCTAGAGCTGATGCTAACCCTAACCCTAACACTATCCTAGGCCTGATGATAACCCTAACCCTAACCCTGAGACTATCCTAGGGCTGATGCTAACCCTAACCCTAACACTATCCTAAGGCTGATGCTAACCCTAACCCTAACCCTAACACTATCATAGGCCTGATGCTAACCCTATCCCTAACCCTAACACTCTCCTAGGGCTCAGGCTAACCCTAACCCTAACACTATCCTAGGGCTGATGCTAACCCTAACCCTAACCCAAACACTATCCTAGGGTTGATGCTAACCCTAACCCTAACACTATTCTAGGGCTGATGCTAACCCTAACCCTAACCCTAACACTATCCTTGGGCTGATGCTAACCCTAACCCTAACACTATCCTGGGCCTGATGCTAACCCTAACCCTAACCCTAACACTATCCTAGGGCTGATGCTAACCCTAACCCTAACACTATCCTTGGGCTGATGCTAACCCTAATCCTAACCCTAACACTATCCTAGGGCAGATGCTAACCCTAACGCTAACCCTAACACTATCCTTGAACTGATGCTAACCCTAACCCTAACCATAACACTATCCTAGGCCTGATGATAACCCTAACCCTAACCCTAACACTATCCTAGGGTTTATGTTAACCCTAACCCTAACACTATCCTAGGGTTGATGCTAACCCTAACCCTAACCCTAACACTATCCTAGGGCCGATGCTAACCCTAACCCTAACCCTAACACTATCCTAGGGCTGATGCTAACCCTAACACTAACACTATCCTAGGGCTGATGCTAACCCTAACCCTAACCCTAACATTATCCTAGGGCGGATGCTAACCCTAAACCTCACCCTAACACTATCCTAGGGCTGATGCTAACCCTAACACTAACACTATCCTAGGGCTGATGCGAACCCTAACACTAACACTATCCTAGGGCTGATGCTAACCCTAACACTAACACTATCCTAGGCCTGATGCTAACCCTAACCCTAACCCTAACACTATCCTAGGGCTGATGCTAACCCTAACACTAACACTATCCTAGGGCTGATGCGAACCCTAACACTAACACTATCCTAGGGCTGATGCTAGCCCTAACCCTAACCCTAACACTCTCCAAGGGCTGATGCTAACCCTAACCCTAACCGTAACACTATCCTAGGGCTGATGCTAACCCTAACCCTAACTCTAACACTATCTTAGGGCTGAGGCTAACCATAACCCTAACACTATCCTACGGCTGATGCTAACCCAAACCCTAACCCTAACACTATCCCAGGGCTGATGCTAACCCTAACTCTAACACTATCCTAGGCCTGATGCTAACCCTAAACCTAACCCTAACACTATCCTAGGGCTGATGCTAACCCTAACCCTAACACTATCCTAGGCCTGATGATAACCCTAACCCTAACCCTGACACTATCCTAGGGCTGATGCTAACCCTAACCCTAACACTACCCTAGGGCTGATGCTAACCCTAACCCTAACACTATCCTAGGCCTGATGCTAACCCTATCCCTAATCCTAACACTCTCCTAGGACTGAGGGTAACCCTAACCCTAACGCTATCCTAGGGCTGATGCTAACCCTAACCCTAACCCAAACACTATCCTAGGGTTGATGCTAACCCTAACCCTAACACTATCCTAGGGCTGATGCTAACCCTAACCCTAACCCTAACACTATCCTTGGGCTGATGCTAACCCTAACCCTAACACTATCCTGGGCCTGATGCTAACCCTAACCCTAACCCTAACACTATCCTAGGGCTGATGCTAACCCTAACCCTAACCCTAACACTATCCTTGAACTGATGCTAACCCTAACCCTAACCCTAACAGTATCCTAGGTCTGATGATAACCCTAACCCTAACCCTAACACTATCCTAGGATTTATGTTAACCCTAACCCTCACACTATCCTAGGGCTGATGCTAACCCTAACCCTAACCCTAACACTATCCTAGGGCGGATGCTAACCCTAACCCTAACCCTAACACTATCCTAGGGCTGATGCTAACCCTAACACTAACACTATCCTAGGGCTGATGCTAACCCTAACCCTAACCCTAACATTATCCTAGGGCGGATGCTAACCCTAACCCTAACCCTAACACTATCCTAGGGCTGATGCTAACCCTAACACTAACACTATCCTAGGCCTGATGCTAACCCTAACCCTAACCCTAACACTATCCTAGGGCTGATGCTAACCCTAACCCTAACACTATCCTAGGGCTGATGCTAACCCTAACACTAACACTATCCTAGGGCTGATGCTAACCCTAACCCTAACCCTAACACTCTCCAAGGGCTGATGCTAACCCTAACCCTAACCCTAACACTATCCTAGGGCTGATGCTAACCCTAACCCTAACTCTAACACTATCTTAGGCCTGAGGCTAACCCTAACCCTAACACTATCCTACGGCTGATGCTAACCCTAACCCTAACCCTAACACGATCCTAGGGCTGATGCTAACCCTAACCCTAACACTATCCTAAGGCTGATGCTAACCCTAACCCTAACCCTAACACTATCCTAAGTCTGATGCTAACCCTAGCCCTCAACTATCCTAGGCCTGATGATAACCCTAACCCTAACCTTAACACTATCCTAGGGCTGATGCTAACCCTAACCCTAACCCTAACACTATCCTAGAGCTGATGCTAACCCTAACCCTAACACTATCCTAGGCCTGATAATAACCCTAACCCTAACCCTGAGACTATCCTAGGGCTGATGCTAACCCTAACCCTAACACTATCCTAAGGCTGATGCTAACCCTAACCCTAACCCTAACACTATCCTAGGCCTGATGCTAACCCTATCCCTAACCCTAACACTCTCCTAAGGCTCAGGCTAACCCTAACCCTAACACTATCCTAGGGCTGATGCTAACCCTAACCCTAACCCTAACACTATCCTTGGGCTGATGCTAACCCTAACCCTAACACTATCCTGGGCCTGATTCTAACCCTAACCCTAACCCTAACACTATCCTAGGGCTGATGCTAACCCTAACCCTAACACTATCCTTGGGCTGATGCTAACACTAACCCTAACCCTAACACTATCCTAGGGCAGATGCTAACCCTAACGCTAACCCTAACACTATCCTTGAACTGATGCTAACCCTAACCCTAACCATAACACTATCCTAGGCCTGATGATAACCCTAACCCTAACCCTAACACTATCCTAGGGTTTATGTTAACCCTAACCCTAACACTATCCTAGGGTTGATGCTAACCCTAACCCTAACCCTAACACTATCCTAGGGCCGATGCTAACCCTAACCCTAACCCTAACACTATCCTAGGGCTGATGCTAACCCTAACACTAACACTATCCTAGGGCTGATGCTAACCCTAACCCTAACCCTAACATTATCCTAGGGCGGATGCTAACCCTAACCCTAACCCTAACACTATCCTAGGGCTGATGCTAACCCTAACACTAACACTATCCTAGGCCTGATGCTAACCCTAACCCTAACCCTAACACTATCCTAGGGCTGATGCTAACCCTAACCCTAACACTATCCTAGGGCTGATGCTAACCCTAACACTAACACTATCCTAGGGCTGATGCTAGCCCTAACCCTAACCCTAACACTCTCCAAGGGCTGATGCTAACCCTAACCCTAACCCTAACACTATCCTAGGGCTGATGCTAACCCTAACCCTAACTCTAACACTATCTTAGGGCTGAGGCTAACCATAACCCTAACACTATCCTACGGCTGATGCTAACCCTAACCCTAACCCTAACACTATCCCAGGGCTGATGCTAACCCTAACCCTAACACTATCCTAGGCCTGCTGCTAACCCTAACCCTAACCCTAACACTATCCTAGGGCTTATGCTAACCCTAACCCTAACACTATCCTAGGGCTGATGCTAACCCTAACCCTAACCCTAACACTATCCTAGGGCTGATGCTAACCCTAACCCTAACTCTAACACTATCTTAGGGCTGAGGCTAACCCTAACCCTAACACTATCCTACGGCTGATGCTAACCCGAACCCTAACCCTAACACTATCCTGGGCCTGATGCTAACCCTAACCCTAACCCTAACACTATCCTAGGGCTGATGCTAACCCTAACACTAACACTATCCTAGGGCTGATGCTAACCCTAACACTAACACTATCCTAGGGCTGATGCTAACCCTAACCCTAACCCTAACACTCTCCAAGGGCTGATGCTAACCCTAACCCTAACCCTAACACTATCCTAGGGCTGATGCTAACCCTAACCCTAACTCTAACACTATCTTAGGGCTGAGGCTAACCCTAACCCTAACACTATCGTACGACTGATGCTAACCCTAACCCTAACCCTAACACTATCCTAGGGCTGATGCTAACCCTAACCCTAACACTATCCTAGGCCTGATGCTAACCCTAACCCTAACCCTAACACTATCCTAGGGCTGATGCTAACCCTAACCCTAACACTATCCTAGGGCTGATGCTAACCCTAACCCTAACCCTAACACTATCCTAGGGCTGATGCTAACCCTAACGCTAACCCTAACACTATCCTTGAACTGATGCTAACCCTAACCCTAACCCTAACACTATCCTAGGGCTGATGCTAACCCTAACCCTAACACTAACACTAACCTAGGGCTGATGCTAACCCTAACCCTAACACTATCCTAGGGCTGATGCTAACCCTAACCCTAACCCTAACACTATCCTAGGGCTGATGCTAACCCTAACACTAACACTATCCTAGGGCTGATGCTAACCCTAACCCTAACCCAAACACTATCCTAGGGTTGATGCTAACCCTAACCCTAACACTATCCTAGGGCTGATGCTAACCCTATCCCTAACCCTAACACTATCCTTGGGCTGATGCTAACCCTAACCCTAACACTATCCTGGGCCTGATGCTAACCCTAACCCTAACCCTAACACTATCCCAGGGCTGATGCTAACCCTAACCCTAACACTAACACTAACCTAGGGCTGATGCTAACCCTAACCCTAACACTATCCTAGGGCTGATGCTAACCCTAACCCTAACCCTAACACTATCCTAGGGCTGATGCTAACCCTAACACTAACACTATCCTAGGGCTGATGCTAACCCTAACCCTAACCCTAACACTATGCTAGGGCAGATGCTAACCCTAACGCTAACCCTAACACTATCCTTGAACTGATGCTAACCCTAACCCTAACCCTAACACTATCCTGGGCCTGATGCTAACCCTAACCCTAACCCTAACACTATCCTAGGGCTGATGCTAACCCTAACCCTAACACTATCCTTGGGCTGATGCTAACCCTAACCCTAACCCTAACACTATCCTAGGGCAGATGCTAACCCTAACCCTAACCCTAACACTATCCTAGGGTTTATGTTAACCCTAACCCTAACACTATTCTAGGGCTGATGCTAACCCTAACCCTAACCCTAACACTGTCCTAGGGCGGATGCTAACCCTAACCCTAACCCTAACACTATCCTAGGGCTGATGCTAACCCTAACACTAACACTATCCTAGGGCTGATGCTAACCCTAACACTAACACTATCCTAGGGCTGATGCTAACCCTAACCCTAACCCTAACATTATCCTAGGGCGGATGCTAACCCTAACCCTAACCCTAACACTATCCTAGGGCTGATGCTAACCCTAACCCTAACACTATCCTAGGCCTGATGCTAACCCTAACCCTAACCCTAACACTATCCTAGGGCTGATGCTAACCCTAACCCTAACACTATCCTAGGGCTGATGCTAACCCTAACACTAACACTATCCTAGGGCTGATGCTAACCCTAACCCTAACCCTAACACTCTCCAAGGGCTGATGCTAACGCAAACCCTAACCCTAACACTATCCTAGGGCTGATGCTAACCCTAACCCTAACTCTAACACTATCTTAGGGCTGAGGCTAACCCTAACCCTAACACTATCCTACGGCTGATGCTAACCCTAACCCTAACCCTAACACTATCCTAGGGCTGATGCTAACCCTAACCCTAACACTATCCTAGGCCTAATTCTAACCCTAACCATAACCCTAACACTATCCTAGGGCTGATGCTAACCCTAACCCTAACACTATCCTAGGGCTGATGCTAACCCTAACCCTAACCCTAACACTATCCTAGGGCTGATGCTAACCCTAACCCTAACTCTAACACTATTTTAGGGCTGAGGCTAACCCTAACCCTAACACTATCCTACGGCTGATGCTAACCCGAACCCTAACCCTAACACTATCCTAGGGCTGAAGCTTATCCTAACCATAACACTATCCTAGGCCTGATGCTAACCCTAACCCTAACCCTAACTCTATCCTAGGGTTGATGCTAACCCTAACCCTAACACTATCCTAGGGCTGATGCTAACCCTAACGCTAACCCTAACACTATCCTAGGGCTGATGCTAACCCTAACCCTAACACTATCCTAGGCCTGATGATAACCCTAACCCTAACCCTAACACTATCCTAGGGCTGATGCTAACCCTAACCTTAACACTATCCTAGGGCTGATGCTAACCCTAACCCTAACCCTAACACTATCCTAGAGCTGATGCTAACCCTAACCCTAACACTATCCTAGGCCTGATGATAACCCTAACCCTAACCCTGAGACTATCCTAGGGCTGATGCTAACCCTAACCCTAACACTATCCTCAGGCTGATGCTAACCCTAACCCTAACCCTAACACTATCCTAGGCCTGATGCTAACCCTATCCCTAACCCTAACACTCTCCTAGGGCTCAGGCTAACCCTAACCCTAACACTATCCTAGGGCTGATGCTAACCCTAACCCTAACCCAAACACTATCCTAGGGTTGATGCTAACCCTAACCCTAACACTATCCTAGGGCTGATGCTAACCCTAACCCTAACCCTGACACTATCCTTGGGCTGATGCTAACCCTAACCCTAACACTATCCTGGGCCTGATGCTAACCCTAACCCTAACCCTAACACTATCCTAAGGCTGACGCTAACCCTAACCCTAACCCTAACACTATCCTTGAACTGATGCTAACCCTAACCCTAACCCTAACACTATCCTAGGGCTGATGCTAACCCTAACCCTAACACTAACACTAACCTAGGGCTGATGCTAACCCTAACCCTAACACTATCCTAGGGCTGATGCTAACCCTAACCCTAACCCTAACACTATCCTAGGGCTGATGCTAACCCTAACACTAACACTATCCTAGGGCTGATGCTAACCCTAACCCTAACCCTAACACTATCCTAGGGCTGATGCTAACCCTAACCCTAACCCAAACACTATCCTAGGGTTGATGCTAACCCTAACCCTAACACTATCCTAGGGCTGATGCTAACCCTATCCCTAACCCTAACACTATCCTTGGGCTGATGCTAACCCTAACCCTAACACTATCCTGGTCCTGATGCTAACCCTAACCCTAACCCTAACACTATCCCAGGGCTGATGCTAACCCTAACCCTAACACTAACACTAACCTAGGGCTGATGCTAACCCTAACCCTAACACTATCCTAGGGCTGATGCTAACCCTAACCCTAACCCTAACACTATCCTAGGGCTGATGCTAACCCTAACACTAACACTATCCTAGGGCTGATGCTAACCCTAACCCTAACCCTAACACTATCCTAGGGCAGATGCTAACCCTAACGCTAACCCTAACACTATCCTTGAACTGATGCTAACCCTAACCCTAACCCTAACACTATCCTGGGCCTGATGCTAACCCTAACCCTAACCCTAACACTATCCTAGGGCTGATGCTAACCCTAACCCTAACACTATCCTTGGGCTGATGCTAACCCTAACCCTAACCCTAACACTATCCTAGGGCAGATGCTAACCCTAACCCTAACCCTAACACTATCCTAGGGTTTATGTTAACCCTAACCCTAACACTATTCTAGGGCTGATGCTAACCCTAACCCTAACCCTAACACTATCCTAGGGCGGATGCTAACCCTAACCCTAACCCTAACACTATCCTAGGGCTGATGCTAACCCTAACACTAACACTATCCTAGGGCTGATGCTAACCCTAACCCTAACCCTAACATTATCCTAGGGCGGATGCTAACCCTAACCCTAACCCTAACACTATCCTAGGGCTGATGCTAACCCTAACCCTAACACTATCCTAGGCCTGATGCTAACCCTAACCCTAACCCTAACACTATCCTAGGGCTGATGCTAACCCTAACCCTAACACTATCCTAGGGCTGATGCTAACCCTAACACTAACACTATCCTAGGGCTGATGCTAACCCTAACCCTAACCCTAACACTCTCCAAGGGCTGATGCTAACCCAAACCCTAACCCTAACACTATCCTAGGGCTGATGCTAACCCTAACCCTAACACTATCCTAGGCCTAATTCTAACCCTAACCATAACCCTAACACTATCCTAGGGCTGATGCTAACCCTAACCCTAACACTATCCTAGGGCTGATGCTAACCCTAACCCTAACCCTAACACTATCCTAGGGCTGATGCTAACCCTAACCCTAACTCTAACACTATCTTAGGGCTGAGGCTAACCCTAACCCTAACACTATCCTACGGCTGATGCTAACCCGAACCCTAACCCTAACACTATCCTAGGGCTGAAGCTTATCCTAACCATAACACTATCCTAGGCCTGATGCTAACCCTAACCCTAACCCTAACTCTATCCTAGGGTTGATGCTAACCCTAACCCTAACACTATCCTAGGGCTGATGCTAACCCTAACGCTAACCCTAACACTATCCTAGGGCTGATGCTAACCCTAACCCTAACACTATCCTAGGCCTGATGATAACCCTAACCCTAACCCTAACACTATCCTAGGGCTGATGCTAACCCTAACCTTAACACTATCCTAGGGCTGATGCTAACCCTAACCCTAACCCTAACACTATCCTAGAGCTGATGCTAACCCTAACCCTAACACTATCCTAGGCCTGATGATAACCCTAACCCTAACCCTGAGACTATCCTAGGGCTGATGCTAACCCTAACCCTAACACTATCCTAAGGCTGATGCTAACCCTAACCCTAACCCTAACACTATCCTAGGCCTGATGCTAACCCTATCCCTAACCCTAACACTCTCCTAGGGCTCAGGCTAACCCTAACCCTAACACTATCCTAGGGCTGATGCTAACCCTAACCCTAACCCAAACACTATCCTAGGGTTGATGCTAACCCTAACCCTAACACTATCCTAGGGCTGATGCTAACCCTAACCCTAACCCTAACACTATCCTTGGACTGATGCTAACCCTAACCCTAACACTATCCTGGGCCTGATGCTAACCCTAACCCTAACCCTAACACTATCCTAGGGCTGATGCTAACCCTAACCCTAACACTATCCTTGGGCTGATGCTAACCCTAACCCTAACCCTAACACTATCCTAGGGCAGATGCTAACCCTAACGCTAACCCTAACACTATCCTTGAACTGATGCTAACCCTAACCCTAACCATAACACTGTCCTAGGCCTGATGATAACCCTAACCCTAACCCTAACACTATCCTAGGGTTTATGTTAACCCTAACCCTAACACTATCCTAGGGTTGATGCTAACCCTAACCCTAACCCTAACACTATCCTAGGGCCCATGCTAACCCTAACCCTAACCCTAACACTATCCTAGGGCTGATGCTAACCCTAACACTAACACTATCCTAGGGCTGATGCTAACCCTAACCCTAACCCTAACATTATCCTAGGGCGGATGCTAACCCTAACCCTAACCCTAACACTATCCTAGGGCTGATGCTAACCCTAACACTAACACTATCCTAGGCCTGATGCTAACCCTAACCCTAACCCTAACACTATCCTAGGGCTGATGCTAACCCTAACCCTAACACTATCCTAGGGCTGATGCTAACCCTAACACTAACACTATCCTAGGGCTGATGCTAACCCTAACCCTAACCCTAACACTCTCCAAGGGCTGATGCTAACCCAAACCCTAACCCTAACACTATCCTAGGGCTGATGCTAACCCTAACCCTAACTCTAACACTATCTTAGGGCTGAGGCTAACCCTAACCCTAACACTATCCTCCGGCTGATGCTAACCCTAACCCTAACACTAACACTATCCTAGGGCTGATGCTAACCCTAACCCTAACACTATCCTAGGCCTAATTCTAACCCTAACCATAACCCTAACACTATCCTAGGGCTGATGCTAACCCTAACCCTAACACTATCCTAGGGCTGATGCTAACCCTAACCCTAACCCTAACACTATCCTAGGGCTGATGCTAACCCTAACCCTAACTCTAACACTATCTTAGGGCTGAGGCTAACCCTAACCCTAACACTATCCTACGGCTGATGCTAACCCGAACCCTAACCCTAACACTATCCTAGGGCTGAAGCTTATCCTAACCATAACACTATCCTAGGCCTGATGCTAACCCTAACCCTAACCCTAACTCTATCCTAGGGTTGATGCTAACCCTAACCCTAACACTATCCTAGGGCTGATGCTAACCCTAACGCTAACCCTAACACTATCCTTGGGCTGATGCTAACCCTAACCCTAACACTATCCTGGGCCTGATGCTAACCCTAACCCTAACCCTAACACTATCCTAGGGCTGATGCTAACCCTAACCCTAACACTATCCTTGGGCTGATGCTAACCCTAACCCTAACCCTAACACTATCCTAGGGCAGATGCTAACCCTAACGCTAACCCTAACACTATCCTTGAACTGATGCTAACCCTAACCCTAACCATAACACTATCCTAGGCCTGATGATAACCCTAACCCTAACCCTAACACTATCCTAGGGTTTATGTTAACCCTAACCCTAACACTATCCTAGGGTTGATGCTAACCCTAACCCTAACCCTAACACTATCCTAGGGCCGATGCTAACCCTAACCCTAACCCTAGCACTATCCTAGGGCTGATGCTAACCCTAACACTAACACTATCCTAGGGCTGATGCTAACCCTAACCCTAACCCTAACATTATCCTAGGGCGGATGCTAACCCTAACCCTAACCCTAACACTATCCTAGGGCTGATGCTAACCCTAACACTAACACTATCCTAGGCCTGATGCTAACCCTAACCCTAACCCTAACACTATCCTAGGGCTGATGCTAACCCTAACACTAACACTATCCTAGGGCTGATGCGAACCCTAACACTAACACTATTCTAGGGCTGATGCTAGCCCTAACCCTAACCCTAACACTCTCCAAGGGCTGATGCTAACCCTAACCCTAACCGTAACACTATCCTAGGGCTGATGCTAACCCTAACCCTAACTCTAACACTATCTTAGGGCTAAGGCTAACCCTAACCCTAACACTATCCTAGGGCTGATGCTAACCCTAACCCTAACCCAAACACTATCCTAGGGTTGATGCTAACCCTAACCCTAACACTATCCTAGGCCTGATGATAACCCTAACCCTAACCCTGACACTATCCTAGGGCTGATGCTAACCCTAACCCTAACACTACCCTAGGGCTGATGCTAACCCTAACCCTAACACTATCCTAGGCCTGATGCTAACCCTATCCCTAATCCTAACACTCTCCTAGGACTGAGGGTAACCCTAACCCTAACGCTATCCTAGGGCTGATGCTAACCCTAACCCTAACCCAAACACTATCCTAGGGTTGATGCTAACCCTAACCCTAACACTATCCTAGGGCTGATGCTAACCCTAACCCTAACCCTAACACTATCCTTGGGCTGATGCTAACCCTAACCCTAACACTATCCTGGGCCTGATGCTAACCCTAACCCTAACCCTAACACTATCCTAGGGCTGATGCTAACCCTAACCCTAACCCTAACACTATCCTTGAACTGATGCTAACCCTAACCCTAACCCTAACAGTATCCTAGGTCTGATGATAACCCTAACCCTAACCCTAACACTATCCTAGGATTTATGTTAACCCTAACCCTCACACTATCCTAGGGCTGATGCTAACCCTAACCCTAACCCTAACACTATCCTAGGGCGGATGCTAACCCTAACCCTAACCCTAACACTATCCTAGGGCTGATGCTAACCCTAACACTAACACTATCCTAGGGCTGATGCTAACCCTAACCCTAACCCTAACATTATCCTAGGGCGGATGCTAACCCTAACCCTAACCCTAACACTATCCTAGGGCTGATGCTAACCCTAACACTAACACTATCCTAGGCCTGATGCTAACCCTAACCCTAACCCTAACACTATCCTAGGGCTGATGCTAACCCTAACCCTAACACTATCCTAGGGCTGATGCTAACCCTAACACTAACACTATCCTAGGGCTGATGCTAACCCTAACCCTAACCCTAACACTCTCCAAGGGCTGATGCTAACCCTAACCCTAACCCTAACACTATCCTAGGGCTGATGCTAACCCTAACCCTAACTCTAACACTATCTTAGGCCTGAGGCTAACCCTAACCCTAACACTATCCTACGGCTGATGCTAACCCTAACCCTAACCCTAACACGATCCTAGGGCTGATGCTAACCCTAACCCTAACACTATCCTAAGGCTGATGCTAACCCTAACCCTAACCCTAACACTATCCTAAGTCTGATGCTAACACTAGCCCTCAACTATCCTAGGCCTGATGATAACCCTAATCCTAACCTTAACACTATCCTAGGGCTGATGCTAACCCTAACCCTAACCCTAACACTATCCTAGAGCTGATGCTAACCCTAACCCTAACACTATCCTATGCCTGATAATAACCCTAACCCTAACCCTGAGACTATCCTAGGGCTGATGCTAACGCTAACCCTAACACTATCCTAAGGCTGATGCTAACCCTAACCCTAACCCTAACACTATCCTAGGCCTGATGCTAACCCTATCCCTAACCCTAACACTCTCCTAGGGCTCAGGCTAACCCTAACCATAACACTATCCTAGGGCTGATGCTAACCCTAACCCTAACCCAAACACTATCCTAGGGTTGATGCTAACCCTAACCCTAACACTATCCCAGGGCTGATGCTAACCCTAACCCTAACACTAACACTAACCTAGGGCTGATGCTAACCCTAACCCTAACACTATCCTAGGGCTGATGCTAACCCTAACCCTAACCCTAACACTATCCTAGGGCTGATGCTAACCCTAACACTAACACTATCCTAGGGCTGATGCTAACCCTAACCCTAACCCTAACACTATGCTAGGGCAGATGCTAACCCTAACGCTAACCCTAACACTATCCTTGAACTGATGCTAACCCTAACCCTAACCCTAACACTATCCTGGGCCTGATGCTAACCCTAACCCTAACCCTAACACTATCCTAGGGCTGATGCTAACCCTAACCCTAACACTATCCTTGGGCTGATGCTAACCCTAACCCTAACCCTAACACTATCCTAGGGCAGATGCTAACCCTAACCCTAACCCTAACACTATCCTAGGGTTTATGTTAACCCTAACCCTAACACTATTCTAGGGCTGATGCTAACCCTAACCCTAACCCTAACACTGTCCTAGGGCGGATGCTAACCCTAACCCTAACCCTAACACTATCCTAGGGCTGATGCTAACCCTAACACTAACACTATCCTAGGGCTGATGCTAACCCTAACACTAACACTATCCTAGGGCTGATGCTAACCCTAACCCTAACCCTAACATTATCCTAGGGCGGATGCTAACCCTAACCCTAACCCTAACACTATCCTAGGGCTGATGCTAACCCTAACCCTAACACTATCCTAGGCCTGATGCTAACCCTAACCCTAACCCTAACACTATCCTAGGGCTGATGCTAACCCTAACCCTAACACTATCCTAGGGCTGATGCTAACCCTAACACTAACACTATCCTAGGGCTGATGCTAACCCTAACCCTAACCCTAACACTCTCCAAGGGCTGATGCTAACGCAAACCCTAACCCTAACACTATCCTAGGGCTGATGCTAACCCTAACCCTAACTCTAACACTATCTTAGGGCTGAGGCTAACCCTAACCCTAACACTATCCTACGGCTGATGCTAACCCTAACCCTAACCCTAACACTATCCTAGGGCTGATGCTAACCCTAACCCTAACACTATCCTAGGCCTAATTCTAACCCTAACCATAACCCTAACACTATCCTAGGGCTGATGCTAACCCTAACCCTAACACTATCCTAGGGCTGATGCTAACCCTAACCCTAACCCTAACACTATCCTAGGGCTGATGCTAACCCTAACCCTAACTCTAACACTATTTTAGGGCTGAGGCTAACCCTAACCCTAACACTATCCTACGGCTGATGCTAACCCGAACCCTAACCCTAACACTATCCTAGGGCTGAAGCTTATCCTAACCATAACACTATCCTAGGCCTGATGCTAACCCTAACCCTAACCCTAACTCTATCCTAGGGTTGATGCTAACCCTAACCCTAACACTATCCTAGGGCTGATGCTAACCCTAACGCTAACCCTAACACTATCCTAGGGCTGATGCTAACCCTAACCCTAACACTATCCTAGGCCTGATGATAACCCTAACCCTAACCCTAACACTATCCTAGGGCTGATGCTAACCCTAACCTTAACACTATCCTAGGGCTGATGCTAACCCTAACCCTAACCCTAACACTATCCTAGAGCTGATGCTAACCCTAACCCTAACACTATCCTAGGCCTGATGATAACCCTAACCCTAACCCTGAGACTATCCTAGGGCTGATGCTAACCCTAACCCTAACACTATCCTCAGGCTGATGCTAACCCTAACCCTAACCCTAACACTATCCTAGGCCTGATGCTAACCCTATCCCTAACCCTAACACTCTCCTAGGGCTCAGGCTAACCCTAACCCTAACACTATCCTAGGGCTGATGCTAACCCTAACCCTAACCCAAACACTATCCTAGGGTTGATGCTAACCCTAACCCTAACACTATCCTAGGGCTGATGCTAACCCTAACCCTAACCCTGACACTATCCTTGGGCTGATGCTAACCCTAACCCTAACACTATCCTGGGCCTGATGCTAACCCTAACCCTAACCCTAACACTATCCTAAGGCTGACGCTAACCCTAACCCTAACCCTAACACTATCCTTGAACTGATGCTAACCCTAACCCTAACCCTAACACTATCCTAGGGCTGATGCTAACCCTAACCCTAACACTAACACTAACCTAGGGCTGATGCTAACCCTAACCCTAACACTATCCTAGGGCTGATGCTAACCCTAACCCTAACCCTAACACTATCCTAGGGCTGATGCTAACCCTAACACTAACACTATCCTAGGGCTGATGCTAACCCTAACCCTAACCCTAACACTATCCTAGGGCTGATGCTAACCCTAACCCTAACCCAAACACTATCCTAGGGTTGATGCTAACCCTAACCCTAACACTATCCTAGGGCTGATGCTAACCCTATCCCTAACCCTAACACTATCCTTGGGCTGATGCTAACCCTAACCCTAACACTATCCTGGTCCTGATGCTAACCCTAACCCTAACCCTAACACTATCCCAGGGCTGATGCTAACCCTAACCCTAACACTAACACTAACCTAGGGCTGATGCTAACCCTAACCCTAACACTATCCTAGGGCTGATGCTAACCCTAACCCTAACCCTAACACTATCCTAGGGCTGATGCTAACCCTAACACTAACACTATCCTAGGGCTGATGCTAACCCTAACCCTAACCCTAACACTATCCTAGGGCAGATGCTAACCCTAACGCTAACCCTAACACTATCCTTGAACTGATGCTAACCCTAACCCTAACCCTAACACTATCCTGGGCCTGATGCTAACCCTAACCCTAACCCTAACACTATCCTAGGGCTGATGCTAACCCTAACCCTAACACTATCCTTGGGCTGATGCTAACCCTAACCCTAACCCTAACACTATCCTAGGGCAGATGCTAACCCTAACCCTAACCCTAACACTATCCTAGGGTTTATGTTAACCCTAACCCTAACACTATTCTAGGGCTGATGCTAACCCTAACCCTAACCCTAACACTATCCTAGGGCGGATGCTAACCCTAACCCTAACCCTAACACTATCCTAGGGCTGATGCTAACCCTAACACTAACACTATCCTAGGGCTGATGCTAACCCTAACCCTAACCCTAACATTATCCTAGGGCGGATGCTAACCCTAACCCTAACCCTAACACTATCCTAGGGCTGATGCTAACCCTAACCCTAACACTATCCTAGGCCTGATGATAACCCTAACCCTAACCCTGACACTATCCTAGGGCTGATGCTAACCCTAACCCTAACACTACCCTAGGGCTGATGCTAACCCTAACCCTAACACTATCCTAGGCCTGATGCTAACCCTATCCCTAATCCTAACACTCTCCTAGGACTGAGGGTAACCCTAACCCTAACGCTATCCTAGGGCTGATGCTAACCCTAACCCTAACCCAAACACTATCCTAGGGTTGATGCTAACCCTAACCCTAACACTATCCTAGGGCTGATGCTAACCCTAACCCTAACCCTAACACTATCCTTGGGCTGATGCTAACCCTAACCCTAACACTATCCTGGGCCTGATGCTAACCCTAACCCTAACCCTAACACTATCCTAGGGCTGATGCTAACCCTAACCCTAACCCTAACACTATCCTTGAACTGATGCTAACCCTAACCCTAACCCTAACAGTATCCTAGGTCTGATGATAACCCTAACCCTAACCCTAACACTATCCTAGGATTTATGTTAACCCTAACCCTCACACTATCCTAGGGCTGATGCTAACCCTAACCCTAACCCTAACACTATCCTAGGGCGGATGCTAACCCTAACCCTAACCCTAACACTATCCTAGGGCTGATGCTAACCCTAACACTAACACTATCCTAGGGCTGATGCTAACCCTAACCCTAACCCTAACATTATCCTAGGGCGGATGCTAACCCTAACCCTAACCCTAACACTATCCTAGGGCTGATGCTAACCCTAACACTAACACTATCCTAGGCCTGATGCTAACCCTAACCCTAACCCTAACACTATCCTAGGGCTGATGCTAACCCTAACCCTAACACTATCCTAGGGCTGATGCTAACCCTAACACTAACACTATCCTAGGGCTGATGCTAACCCTAACCCTAACCCTAACACTCTCCAAGGGCTGATGCTAACCCTAACCCTAACCCTAACACTATCCTAGGGCTGATGCTAACCCTAACCCTAACTCTAACACTATCTTAGGCCTGAGGCTAACCCTAACCCTAACACTATCCTACGGCTGATGCTAACCCTAACCCTAACCCTAACACGATCCTAGGGCTGATGCTAACCCTAACCCTAACACTATCCTAAGGCTGATGCTAACCCTAACCCTAACCCTAACACTATCCTAAGTCTGATGCTAACACTAGCCCTCAACTATCCTAGGCCTGATGATAACCCTAATCCTAACCTTAACACTATCCTAGGGCTGATGCTAACCCTAACCCTAACCCTAACACTATCCTAGAGCTGATGCTAACCCTAACCCTAACACTATCCTATGCCTGATAATAACCCTAACCCTAACCCTGAGACTATCCTAGGGCTGATGCTAACGCTAACCCTAACACTATCCTAAGGCTGATGCTAACCCTAACCCTAACCCTAACACTATCCTAGGCCTGATGCTAACCCTATCCCTAACCCTAACACTCTCCTAGGGCTCAGGCTAACCCTAACCATAACACTATCCTAGGGCTGATGCTAACCCTAACCCTAACCCAAACACTATCCTAGGGTTGATGCTAACCCTAACCCTAACACTATCCCAGGGCTGATGCTAACCCTAACCCTAACACTAACACTAACCTAGGGCTGATGCTAACCCTAACCCTAACACTATCCTAGGGCTGATGCTAACCCTAACCCTAACCCTAACACTATCCTAGGGCTGATGCTAACCCTAACACTAACACTATCCTAGGGCTGATGCTAACCCTAACCCTAACCCTAACACTATGCTAGGGCAGATGCTAACCCTAACGCTAACCCTAACACTATCCTTGAACTGATGCTAACCCTAACCCTAACCCTAACACTATCCTGGGCCTGATGCTAACCCTAACCCTAACCCTAACACTATCCTAGGGCTGATGCTAACCCTAACCCTAACACTATCCTTGGGCTGATGCTAACCCTAACCCTAACCCTAACACTATCCTAGGGCAGATGCTAACCCTAACCCTAACCCTAACACTATCCTAGGGTTTATGTTAACCCTAACCCTAACACTATTCTAGGGCTGATGCTAACCCTAACCCTAACCCTAACACTGTCCTAGGGCGGATGCTAACCCTAACCCTAACCCTAACACTATCCTAGGGCTGATGCTAACCCTAACACTAACACTATCCTAGGGCTGATGCTAACCCTAACACTAACACTATCCTAGGGCTGATGCTAACCCTAACCCTAACCCTAACATTATCCTAGGGCGGATGCTAACCCTAACCCTAACCCTAACACTATCCTAGGGCTGATGCTAACCCTAACCCTAACACTATCCTAGGCCTGATGCTAACCCTAACCCTAACCCTAACACTATCCTAGGGCTGATGCTAACCCTAACCCTAACACTATCCTAGGGCTGATGCTAACCCTAACACTAACACTATCCTAGGGCTGATGCTAACCCTAACCCTAACCCTAACACTCTCCAAGGGCTGATGCTAACGCAAACCCTAACCCTAACACTATCCTAGGGCTGATGCTAACCCTAACCCTAACTCTAACACTATCTTAGGGCTGAGGCTAACCCTAACCCTAACACTATCCTACGGCTGATGCTAACCCTAACCCTAACCCTAACACTATCCTAGGGCTGATGCTAACCCTAACCCTAACACTATCCTAGGCCTAATTCTAACCCTAACCATAACCCTAACACTATCCTAGGGCTGATGCTAACCCTAACCCTAACACTATCCTAGGGCTGATGCTAACCCTAACCCTAACCCTAACACTATCCTAGGGCTGATGCTAACCCTAACCCTAACTCTAACACTATTTTAGGGCTGAGGCTAACCCTAACCCTAACACTATCCTACGGCTGATGCTAACCCGAACCCTAACCCTAACACTATCCTAGGGCTGAAGCTTATCCTAACCATAACACTATCCTAGGCCTGATGCTAACCCTAACCCTAACCCTAACTCTATCCTAGGGTTGATGCTAACCCTAACCCTAACACTATCCTAGGGCTGATGCTAACCCTAACGCTAACCCTAACACTATCCTAGGGCTGATGCTAACCCTAACCCTAACACTATCCTAGGCCTGATGATAACCCTAACCCTAACCCTAACACTATCCTAGGGCTGATGCTAACCCTAACCTTAACACTATCCTAGGGCTGATGCTAACCCTAACCCTAACCCTAACACTATCCTAGAGCTGATGCTAACCCTAACCCTAACACTATCCTAGGCCTGATGATAACCCTAACCCTAACCCTGAGACTATCCTAGGGCTGATGCTAACCCTAACCCTAACACTATCCTCAGGCTGATGCTAACCCTAACCCTAACCCTAACACTATCCTAGGCCTGATGCTAACCCTATCCCTAACCCTAACACTCTCCTAGGGCTCAGGCTAACCCTAACCCTAACACTATCCTAGGGCTGATGCTAACCCTAACCCTAACCCAAACACTATCCTAGGGTTGATGCTAACCCTAACCCTAACACTATCCTAGGGCTGATGCTAACCCTAACCCTAACCCTGACACTATCCTTGGGCTGATGCTAACCCTAACCCTAACACTATCCTGGGCCTGATGCTAACCCTAACCCTAACCCTAACACTATCCTAAGGCTGACGCTAACCCTAACCCTAACCCTAACACTATCCTTGAACTGATGCTAACCCTAACCCTAACCCTAACACTATCCTAGGGCTGATGCTAACCCTAACCCTAACACTAACACTAACCTAGGGCTGATGCTAACCCTAACCCTAACACTATCCTAGGGCTGATGCTAACCCTAACCCTAACCCTAACACTATCCTAGGGCTGATGCTAACCCTAACACTAACACTATCCTAGGGCTGATGCTAACCCTAACCCTAACCCTAACACTATCCTAGGGCTGATGCTAACCCTAACCCTAACCCAAACACTATCCTAGGGTTGATGCTAACCCTAACCCTAACACTATCCTAGGGCTGATGCTAACCCTATCCCTAACCCTAACACTATCCTTGGGCTGATGCTAACCCTAACCCTAACACTATCCTGGTCCTGATGCTAACCCTAACCCTAACCCTAACACTATCCCAGGGCTGATGCTAACCCTAACCCTAACACTAACACTAACCTAGGGCTGATGCTAACCCTAACCCTAACACTATCCTAGGGCTGATGCTAACCCTAACCCTAACCCTAACACTATCCTAGGGCTGATGCTAACCCTAACACTAACACTATCCTAGGGCTGATGCTAACCCTAACCCTAACCCTAACACTATCCTAGGGCAGATGCTAACCCTAACGCTAACCCTAACACTATCCTTGAACTGATGCTAACCCTAACCCTAACCCTAACACTATCCTGGGCCTGATGCTAACCCTAACCCTAACCCTAACACTATCCTAGGGCTGATGCTAACCCTAACCCTAACACTATCCTTGGGCTGATGCTAACCCTAACCCTAACCCTAACACTATCCTAGGGCAGATGCTAACCCTAACCCTAACCCTAACACTATCCTAGGGTTTATGTTAACCCTAACCCTAACACTATTCTAGGGCTGATGCTAACCCTAACCCTAACCCTAACACTATCCTAGGGCGGATGCTAACCCTAACCCTAACCCTAACACTATCCTAGGGCTGATGCTAACCCTAACACTAACACTATCCTAGGGCTGATGCTAACCCTAACCCTAACCCTAACATTATCCTAGGGCGGATGCTAACCCTAACCCTAACCCTAACACTATCCTAGGGCTGATGCTAACCCTAACCCTAACACTATCCTAGGCCTGATGCTAACCCTAACCCTAACCCTAACACTATCCTAGGGCTGATGCTAACCCTAACCCTAACACTATCCTAGGGCTGATGCTAACCCTAACACTAACACTATCCTAGGGCTGATGCTAACCCTAACCCTAACCCTAACACTCTCCAAGGGCTGATGCTAACCCAAACCCTAACCCTAACACTATCCTAGGGCTGATGCTAACCCTAACCCTAACACTATCCTAGGCCTAATTCTAACCCTAACCATAACCCTAACACTATCCTAGGGCTGATGCTAACCCTAACCCTAACACTATCCTAGGGCTGATGCTAACCCTAACCCTAACCCTAACACTATCCTAGGGCTGATGCTAACCCTAACCCTAACTCTAACACTATCTTAGGGCTGAGGCTAACCCTAACCCTAACACTATCCTACGGCTGATGCTAACCCGAACCCTAACCCTAACACTATCCTAGGGCTGAAGCTTATCCTAACCATAACACTATCCTAGGCCTGATGCTAACCCTAACCCTAACCCTAACTCTATCCTAGGGTTGATGCTAACCCTCACCCTAACACTATCCTAGGGCTGATGCTAACCCTAACGCTAACCCTAACACTATCCTAGGGCTGATGCTAACCCTAACCCTAACACTATCCTAGGCCTGATGATAACCCTAACCCTAACCCTAACACTATCCTAGGGCTGATGCTAACCCTAACCTTAACACTATCCTAGGGCTGATGCTAACCCTAACCCTAACCCTAACACTATCCTAGAGCTGATGCTAACCCTAACCCTAACACTATCCTAGGCCTGATGATAACCCTAACCCTAACCCTGAGACTATCCTAGGGCTGATGCTAACCCTAACCCTAACACTATCCTAAGGCTGATGCTAACCCTAACCCTAACCCTAACACTATCCTAGGCCTGATGCTAACCCTATCCCTAACCCTAACACTCTCCTAGGGCTCAGGCTAACCCTAACCCTAACACTATCCTAGGGCTGATGCTAACCCTAACCCTAACCCAAACACTATCCTAGGGTTGATGCTAACCCTAACCCTAACACTATCCTAGGGCTGATGCTAACCCTAACCCTAACCCTAACACTATCCTTGGACTGATGCTAACCCTAACCCTAACACTATCCTGGGCCTGATGCTAACCCTAACCCTAACCCTAACACTATCCTAGGGCTGATGCTAACCCTAACCCTAACACTATCCTTGGGCTGATGCTAACCCTAACCCTAACCCTAACACTATCCTAGGGCAGATGCTAACCCTAACGCTAACCCTAACACTATCCTTGAACTGATGCTAACCCTAACCCTAACCATAACACTGTCCTAGGCCTGATGATAACCCTAACCCTAACCCTAACACTATCCTAGGGTTTATGTTAACCCTAACCCTAACACTATCCTAGGGTTGATGCTAACCCTAACCCTAACCCTAACACTATCCTAGGGCCCATGCTAACCCTAACCCTAACCCTAACACTATCCTAGGGCTGATGCTAACCCTAACACTAACACTATCCTAGGGCTGATGCTAACCCTAACCCTAACCCTAACATTATCCTAGGGCGGATGCTAACCCTAACCCTAACCCTAACACTATCCTAGGGCTGATGCTAACCCTAACACTAACACTATCCTAGGCCTGATGCTAACCCTAACCCTAACCCTAACACTATCCTAGGGCTGATGCTAACCCTAACCCTAACACTATCCTAGGGCTGATGCTAACCCTAACACTAACACTATCCTAGGGCTGATGCTAACCCTAACCCTAACCCTAACACTCTCCAAGGGCTGATGCTAACCCAAACCCTAACCCTAACACTATCCTAGGGCTGATGCTAACCCTAACCCTAACTCTAACACTATCTTAGGGCTGAGGCTAACCCTAACCCTAACACTATCCTCCGGCTGATGCTAACCCTAACCCTAACACTAACACTATCCTAGGGCTGATGCTAACCCTAACCCTAACACTATCCTAGGCCTAATTCTAACCCTAACCATAACCCTAACACTATCCTAGGGCTGATGCTAACCCTAACCCTAACACTATCCTAGGGCTGATGCTAACCCTAACCCTAACCCTAACACTATCCTAGGGCTGATGCTAACCCTAACCCTAACTCTAACACTATCTTAGGGCTGAGGCTAACCCTAACCCTAACACTATCCTACGGCTGATGCTAACCCGAACCCTAACCCTAACACTATCCTAGGGCTGAAGCTTATCCTAACCATAACACTATCCTAGGCCTGATGCTAACCCTAACCCTAACCCTAACTCTATCCTAGGGTTGATGCTAACCCTAACCCTAACACTATCCTAGGGCTGATGCTAACCCTAACGCTAACCCTAACACTATCCTTGGGCTGATGCTAACCCTAACCCTAACACTATCCTGGGCCTGATGCTAACCCTAACCCTAACCCTAACACTATCCTAGGGCTGATGCTAACCCTAACCCTAACACTATCCTTGGGCTGATGCTAACCCTAACCCTAACCCTAACACTATCCTAGGGCAGATGCTAACCCTAACGCTAACCCTAACACTATCCTTGAACTGATGCTAACCCTAACCCTAACCATAACACTATCCTAGGCCTGATGATAACCCTAACCCTAACCCTAACACTATCCTAGGGTTTATGTTAACCCTAACCCTAACACTATCCTAGGGTTGATGCTAACCCTAA
Source organism: Lemur catta (assembly GCF_020740605.2). Lineage (NCBI taxonomy): Eukaryota > Metazoa > Chordata > Mammalia > Primates > Lemuridae > Lemur > Lemur catta. The sequence continues at coordinate 771,480 of NW_025423856.1, read as the reverse complement.
CCCTAACCCTAACACTATCCTAGGGCCGATGCTAACCCTAACCCTAACCCTAGCACTATCCTAGGGCTGATGCTAACCCTAACACTAACACTATCCTAGGGCTGATGCTAACCCTAACCCTAACCCTAACATTATCCTAGGGCGGATGCTAACCCTAACCCTAACCCTAACACTATCCTAGGGCTGATGCTAACCCTAACACTAACACTATCCTAGGCCTGATGCTAACCCTAACCCTAACCCTAACACTATCCTAGGGCTGATGCTAACCCTAACACTAACACTATCCTAGGGCTGATGCGAACCCTAACACTAACACTATTCTAGGGCTGATGCTAGCCCTAACCCTAACCCTAACACTCTCCAAGGGCTGATGCTAACCCTAACCCTAACCGTAACACTATCCTAGGGCTGATGCTAACCCTAACCCTAACTCTAACACTATCTTAGGGCTAAGGCTAACCCTAACCCTAACACTATCCTAGGGCTGATGCTAACCCTAACCCTAACCCAAACACTATCCTAGGGTTGATGCTAACCCTAACCCTAACACTATCCTAGGCCTGATGATAACCCTAACCCTAACCCTGACACTATCCTAGGGCTGATGCTAACCCTAACCCTAACACTACCCTAGGGCTGATGCTAACCCTAACCCTAACACTATCCTAGGCCTGATGCTAACCCTATCCCTAATCCTAACACTCTCCTAGGACTGAGGGTAACCCTAACCCTAACGCTATCCTAGGGCTGATGCTAACCCTAACCCTAACCCAAACACTATCCTAGGGTTGATGCTAACCCTAACCCTAACACTATCCTAGGGCTGATGCTAACCCTAACCCTAACCCTAACACTATCCTTGGGCTGATGCTAACCCTAACCCTAACACTATCCTGGGCCTGATGCTAACCCTAACCCTAACCCTAACACTATCCTAGGGCTGATGCTAACCCTAACCCTAACCCTAACACTATCCTTGAACTGATGCTAACCCTAACCCTAACCCTAACAGTATCCTAGGTCTGATGATAACCCTAACCCTAACCCTAACACTATCCTAGGATTTATGTTAACCCTAACCCTCACACTATCCTAGGGCTGATGCTAACCCTAACCCTAACCCTAACACTATCCTAGGGCGGATGCTAACCCTAACCCTAACCCTAACACTATCCTAGGGCTGATGCTAACCCTAACACTAACACTATCCTAGGGCTGATGCTAACCCTAACCCTAACCCTAACATTATCCTAGGGCTGATGCTAACCCTAACCCTAACCCTAACACTATCCTAGGGCTGATGCTAACCCTAACACTAACACTATCCTAGGCCTGATGCTAACCCTAACCCTAACCCTAACACTATCCTAGGGCTGATGCTAACCCTAACCCTAACACTATCCTAGGGCTGATGCTAACCCTAACACTAACACTATCCTAGGGCTGATGCTAACCCTAACCCTAACCCTAACACTCTCCAAGGGCTGATGCTAACCCTAACCCTAACCCTAACACTATCCTAGGGCTGATGCTAACCCTAACCCTAACTCTAACACTATCTTAGGCCTGAGGCTAACCCTAACCCTAACACTATCCTACGGCTGATGCTAACCCTAACCCTAACCCTAACACGATCCTAGGGCTGATGCTAACCCTAACCCTAACACTATCCTAAGGCTGATGCTAACCCTAACCCTAACCCTAACACTATCCTAAGTCTGATGCTAACACTAGCCCTCAACTATCCTAGGCCTGATGATAACCCTAATCCTAACCTTAACACTATCCTAGGGCTGATGCTAACCCTAACCCTAACCCTAACACTATCCTAGAGCTGATGCTAACCCTAACCCTAACACTATCCTATGCCTGATAATAACCCTAACCCTAACCCTGAGACTATCCTAGGGCTGATGCTAACGCTAACCCTAACACTATCCTAAGGCTGATGCTAACCCTAACCCTAACCCTAACACTATCCTAGGCCTGATGCTAACCCTATCCCTAACCCTAACACTCTCCTAGGGCTCAGGCTAACCCTAACCATAACACTATCCTAGGGCTGATGCTAACCCTAACCCTAACCCAAACACTATCCTAGGGTTGATGCTAACCCTAACCCTAACACTATCCTGGGCCTGATGCTAACCCTAACCCTAACCCTAACACTATCCTAGGGCTGATGCTAACCCTAACACTAACACTATCCTAGGGCTGATGCTAACCCTAACACTAACACTATCCTAGGGCTGATGCTAACCCTAACCCTAACCCTAACACTCTCCAAGGGCTGATGCTAACCCTAACCCTAACCCTAACACTATCCTAGGGCTGATGCTAACCCTAACCCTAACTCTAACACTATCTTAGGGCTGAGGCTAACCCTAACCCTAACACTATCGTACGACTGATGCTAACCCTAACCCTAACCCTAACACTATCCTAGGGCTGATGCTAACCCTAACCCTAACACTATCCTAGGCCTGATGCTAACCCTAACCCTAACCCTAACACTATCCTAGGGCTGATGCTAACCCTAACCCTAACACTATCCTAGGGCTGATGCTAACCCTAACCCTAACCCTAACACTATCCTAGGGCTGATGCTAACCCTAACGCTAACCCTAACACTATCCTTGAACTGATGCTAACCCTAACCCTAACCCTAAAACTATCCTAGGGCTGATGCTAACCCTAACCCTAACACTAACACTAACCTAGGGCTGATGCTAACCCTAACCCTAACACTATCCTAGGGCTGATGCTAACCCTAACCCTAACCCTAACACTATCCTAGGGCTGATGCTAACCCTAACACTAACACTATCCTAGGGCTGATGCTAACCCTAACCCTAACCCTAACACTATCCTAGGGCTGATGCTAACCCTAACCCTAACCCAAACACTATCCTAGGGTTGATGCTAACCCTAACCCTAACACTATCCTAGGGCTGATGCTAACCCTATCCCTAACCCTAACACTATCCTTGGGCTGATGCTAACCCTAACCCTAACACTATCCTGGGCCTGATGCTAACCCTAACCCTAACCCTAACACTATCCCAGGGCTGATGCTAACCCTAACCCTAACACTAACACTAACCTAGGGCTGATGCTAACCCTAACCCTAACACTATCCTAGGGCTGATGCTAACCCTAACCCTAACCCTAACACTATCCTAGGGCTGATGCTAACCCTAACACTAACACTATCCTAGGGCTGATGCTAACCCTAACCCTAACCCTAACACTATGCTAGGGCAGATGCTAACCCTAACGCTAACCCTAACACTATCCTTGAACTGATGCTAACCCTAACCCTAACCCTAACACTATCCTGGGCCTGATGCTAACCCTAACCCTAACCCTAACACTATCCTAGGGCTGATGCTAACCCTAACCCTAACACTATCCTTGGGCTGATGCTAACCCTAACCCTAACCCTAACACTATCCTAGGGCAGATGCTAACCCTAACCCTAACCCTAACACTATCCTAGGGTTTATGTTAACCCTAACCCTAACACTATTCTAGGGCTGATGCTAACCCTAACCCTAACCCTAACACTGTCCTAGGGCGGATGCTAACCCTAACCCTAACCCTAACACTATCCTAGGGCTGATGCTAACCCTAACACTAACACTATCCTAGGGCTGATGCTAACCCTAACACTAACACTATCCTAGGGCTGATGCTAACCCTAACCCTAACCCTAACATTATCCTAGGGCGGATGCTAACCCTAACCCTAACCCTAACACTATCCTAGGGCTGATGCTAACCCTAACCCTAACACTATCCTAGGCCTGATGCTAACCCTAACCCTAACCCTAACACTATCCTAGGCCTGATGCTAACCCTATCCCTAACCCTAACACTCTCCTAGGGCTCAGGCTAACCCTAACCCTAACACTATCCTAGGGCTGATGCTAACCCTAACCCTAACCCAAACACTATCCTAGGGTTGATGCTAACCCTAACCCTAACACTATCCTAGGGCTGATGCTAACCCTAACCCTAACCCTAACACTATCCTTGGACTGATGCTAACCCTAACCCTAACACTATCCTGGGCCTGATGCTAACCCTAACCCTAACCCTAACACTATCCTAGGGCTGATGCTAACCCTAACCCTAACACTATCCTTGGGCTGATGCTAACCCTAACCCTAACCCTAACACTATCCTAGGGCAGATGCTAACCCTAACGCTAACCCTAACACTATCCTTGAACTGATGCTAACCCTAACCCTAACCATAACACTGTCCTAGGCCTGATGATAACCCTAACCCTAACCCTAACACTATCCTAGGGTTTATGTTAACCCTAACCCTAACACTATCCTAGGGTTGATGCTAACCCTAACCCTAACCCTAACACTATCCTAGGGCCCATGCTAACCCTAACCCTAACCCTAACACTATCCTAGGGCTGATGCTAACCCTAACACTAACACTATCCTAGGGCTGATGCTAACCCTAACCCTAACCCTAACATTATCCTAGGGCGGATGCTAACCCTAACCCTAACCCTAACACTATCCTAGGGCTGATGCTAACCCTAACACTAACACTATCCTAGGCCTGATGCTAACCCTAACCCTAACCCTAACACTATCCTAGGGCTGATGCTAACCCTAACCCTAACACTATCCTAGGGCTGATGCTAACCCTAACACTAACACTATCCTAGGGCTGATGCTAACCCTAACCCTAACCCTAACACTCTCCAAGGGCTGATGCTAACCCAAACCCTAACCCTAACACTATCCTAGGGCTGATGCTAACCCTAACCCTAACTCTAACACTATCTTAGGGCTGAGGCTAACCCTAACCCTAACACTATCCTCCGGCTGATGCTAACCCTAACCCTAACACTAACACTATCCTAGGGCTGATGCTAACCCTAACCCTAACACTATCCTAGGCCTAATTCTAACCCTAACCATAACCCTAACACTATCCTAGGGCTGATGCTAACCCTAACCCTAACACTATCCTAGGGCTGATGCTAACCCTAACCCTAACCCTAACACTATCCTAGGGCTGATGCTAACCCTAACCCTAACTCTAACACTATCTTAGGGCTGAGGCTAACCCTAACCCTAACACTATCCTACGGCTGATGCTAACCCGAACCCTAACCCTAACACTATCCTAGGGCTGAAGCTTATCCTAACCATAACACTATCCTAGGCCTGATGCTAACCCTAACCCTAACCCTAACTCTATCCTAGGGTTGATGCTAACCCTAACCCTAACACTATCCTAGGGCTGATGCTAACCCTAACGCTAACCCTAACACTATCCTTGGGCTGATGCTAACCCTAACCCTAACACTATCCTGGGCCTGATGCTAACCCTAACCCTAACCCTAACACTATCCTAGGGCTGATGCTAACCCTAACCCTAACACTATCCTTGGGCTGATGCTAACCCTAACCCTAACCCTAACACTATCCTAGGGCAGATGCTAACCCTAACGCTAACCCTAACACTATCCTTGAACTGATGCTAACCCTAACCCTAACCATAACACTATCCTAGGCCTGATGATAACCCTAACCCTAACCCTAACACTATCCTAGGGTTTATGTTAACCCTAACCCTAACACTATCCTAGGGTTGATGCTAACCCTAACCCTAACCCTAACACTATCCTAGGGCCGATGCTAACCCTAACCCTAACCCTAGCACTATCCTAGGGCTGATGCTAACCCTAACACTAACACTATCCTAGGGCTGATGCTAACCCTAACCCTAACCCTAACATTATCCTAGGGCGGATGCTAACCCTAACCCTAACCCTAACACTATCCTAGGGCTGATGCTAACCCTAACACTAACACTATCCTAGGCCTGATGCTAACCCTAACCCTAACCCTAACACTATCCTAGGGCTGATGCTAACCCTAACACTAACACTATCCTAGGGCTGATGCGAACCCTAACACTAACACTATTCTAGGGCTGATGCTAGCCCTAACCCTAACCCTAACACTCTCCAAGGGCTGATGCTAACCCTAACCCTAACCGTAACACTATCCTAGGGCTGATGCTAACCCTAACCCTAACTCTAACACTATCTTAGGGCTAAGGCTAACCCTAACCCTAACACTATCCTAGGGCTGATGCTAACCCTAACCCTAACCCAAACACTATCCTAGGGTTGATGCTAACCCTAACCCTAACACTATCCTAGGCCTGATGATAACCCTAACCCTAACCCTGACACTATCCTAGGGCTGATGCTAACCCTAACCCTAACACTACCCTAGGGCTGATGCTAACCCTAACCCTAACACTATCCTAGGCCTGATGCTAACCCTATCCCTAATCCTAACACTCTCCTAGGACTGAGGGTAACCCTAACCCTAACGCTATCCTAGGGCTGATGCTAACCCTAACCCTAACCCAAACACTATCCTAGGGTTGATGCTAACCCTAACCCTAACACTATCCTAGGGCTGATGCTAACCCTAACCCTAACCCTAACACTATCCTTGGGCTGATGCTAACCCTAACCCTAACACTATCCTGGGCCTGATGCTAACCCTAACCCTAACCCTAACACTATCCTAGGGCTGATGCTAACCCTAACCCTAACCCTAACACTATCCTTGAACTGATGCTAACCCTAACCCTAACCCTAACAGTATCCTAGGTCTGATGATAACCCTAACCCTAACCCTAACACTATCCTAGGATTTATGTTAACCCTAACCCTCACACTATCCTAGGGCTGATGCTAACCCTAACCCTAACCCTAACACTATCCTAGGGCGGATGCTAACCCTAACCCTAACCCTAACACTATCCTAGGGCTGATGCTAACCCTAACACTAACACTATCCTAGGGCTGATGCTAACCCTAACCCTAACCCTAACATTATCCTAGGGCGGATGCTAACCCTAACCCTAACCCTAACACTATCCTAGGGCTGATGCTAACCCTAACACTAACACTATCCTAGGCCTGATGCTAACCCTAACCCTAACCCTAACACTATCCTAGGGCTGATGCTAACCCTAACCCTAACACTATCCTAGGGCTGATGCTAACCCTAACACTAACACTATCGTAGGGCTGATGCTAACCCTAACCCTAACCCTAACACTCTCCAAGGGCTGATGCTAACCCTAACCCTAACCCTAACACTATCCTAGGGCTGATGCTAACCCTAACCCTAACTCTAACACTATCTTAGGCCTGAGGCTAACCCTAACCCTAACACTATCCTACGGCTGATGCTAACCCTAACCCTAACCCTAACACGATCCTAGGGCTGATGCTAACCCTAACCCTAACACTATCCTAAGGCTGATGCTAACCCTAACCCTAACCCTAACACTATCCTAAGTCTGATGCTAACACTAGCCCTCAACTATCCTAGGCCTGATGATAACCCTAATCCTAACCTTAACACTATCCTAGGGCTGATGCTAACCCTAACCCTAACCCTAACACTATCCTAGAGCTGATGCTAACCCTAACCCTAACACTATCCTATGCCTGATAATAACCCTAACCCTAACCCTGAGACTATCCTAGGGCTGATGCTAACGCTAACCCTAACACTATCCTAAGGCTGATGCTAACCCTAACCCTAACCCTAACACTATCCTAGGCCTGATGCTTACCCTATCCCTAACCCTAACACTCTCCTAGGGCTCAGGCTAACCCTAACCATAACACTATCCTAGGGCTGATGCTAACCCTAACCCTAACCCAAACACTATCCTAGGGTTGATGCTAACCCTAACCCTAACACTATCCTAGGGCTGATGCTAACCCTAACCCTAACCCTAACACTATCCTTGGGCTGATGCTAACCCTAACCCTAACCCTAACACTATCCTAGGGCAGATGCTAACCCTAACGCTAACCCTAACACTATCCTTGAACTGATGCTAACCCTAACCCTAACCATAACACTATCCTAGGCCTGATGATAACCCTAACCCTAACCCTAACACTATCCTAGGGTTTATGTTAACCCTAACCCTAACACTATCCTAGGGTTGATGCTAACCCTAACCCTAACCCTAACACTATCCTAGGGCCGATGCTAACCCTAACCCTAACCCTAACACTATCCTAGGGCTGATGCTAACCCTAACACTAACACTATCCTAGGGCTGATGCTAACCCTAACCCTAACCCTAACATTATCCTAGGGCGGATGCTAACCCTAACCCTAACCCTAACACTATCCTAGGGCTGATGCTAACCCTAACACTAACACTATCCTAGGCCTGATGCTAACCCTAACCCTAACCCTAACACTATCCTAGGGCTGATGCTAACCCTAACCCTAACACTATCCTAGGGCTGATGCTAACCCTAACACTAACACTATCCTAGGGCTGATGCTAGCCCTAACCCTAACCCTAACACTCTCCAAGGGCTGATGCTAACCCTAACCCTAACCCTAACACTATCCTAGGGCTGATGCTAACCCTAACCCTAACTCTAACACTATCTTAGGGCTGAGGCTAACCATAACCCTAACACTATCCTACGGCTGATGCTAACCCTAACCCTAACCCTAACACTATCCCAGGGCTGATGCTAACCCTAACCCTAACACTATCCTAGGCCTGATGCTAACCCTAACCCTAACCCTAACACTATCCTAGGGCTTATGCTAACCCTAACCCTAACACTATCCTAGGGCTGATGCTAACCCTAACCCTAACCCTAACACTATCCTAGGGCTGATGCTAACCCTAACCCTAACTCTAACACTATCTTAGGGCTGAGGCTAACCCTAACCCTAACACTATCCTACGGCTGATGCTAACCCGAACCCTAACCCTAACACTATCCTTTGCCTGATGCTAACCCTAACCCTAACCCTAACACTATCCTAGGGCTGATGCTAACCCTAACCCTAACACTATCCTAGGGCTGATGCTAACCCTAACACTAACACTATCCTAGGGCTGATGCTAACCCTAACCCTAACCCTAACACTCTCCAAGGGCTGATGCTAACCCTAACCCTAACCGTAACACTATCCTAGGGCTGATGCTAACCCTAACCCTAACCCTAACACTATCCTAGGCCTGATGCTAACCCTAACCCTAACCCTAACACTATCCTAGGGCTGATGCTAACCCTAACCCTAACACTATCCTAGGGCTGATGCTAACCCTAACCCTAACCCTAACACTATCCTAGGGCTGATGCTAACCCTAACCCTAACTCTAACACTATCTTAGGGCTGAGGCTAACCCTAACCCTAACACTATCCTACGGCTGATGCTAACCCGAACCCTAACCCTAACACTATCCTAGGGCTGATGCTAACCCTAACCCTAACACTATCCTAGGCCTGATGATAACCCTTACCCTAACCCTAACACTATCCTAGGGCTGATGCTAAGCCTAACCCTAACACTATCCTAGGGCTGATGCTAACCCTAACCCTAACCCTAACACTATCCTAGGGCTGATGCTAACCCTAACGCTAACCCTAACACTATCCTTGAACTGATGCTAACCCTAACCCTAACCCTAACACTATCCTAGGGCTGATGCTAACCCTAACCCTAACACTAACACTAACCTAGGGCTGATGCTAACCCTAACCCTAACACTATCCTAGGGCTGATGCTAACCCTAACCCTAACCCTAACACTATCCTAGGGCTGATGCTAACCCTAACAATAACACTATCCTAGGGCTGATGCTAACCCTAACCCTAACCCTAACACTATCCTAGGGCTGATGCTAACCCTAACCCTAACACAAACACTATCCTAGGGTTGATGCTAACCCTAACCCTAACACTATCCTAGGGCTGATGCTAACCCTATCCCTAACCCTAACACTATCCTTGGGCTGATGCTAACCCTAACCCTAACACTATCCTGGGCCTGATGCTAACCCTAACCCTAACCCTAACACTATCCCAGGGCTGATGCTAACCCTAACCCTAACACTAACACTAACCTAGGGCTGATGCTAACCCTAACCCTAACACTATCCTAGGGCTGATGCTAACCCTAACCCTAACCCTAACACTATCCTAGGGCTGATGCTAACCCTAACACTAACACTATCCTAGGGCTGATGCTAACCCTAACCCTAACCCTAACACTATCCTAGGGCAGATGCTAACCCTAACGCTAACCCTAACACTATCCTTGAACTGATGCTAACCCTAACCCTAACCCTAACACTATCCTGGGCCTGATGCTAACCCTAAGCCTAACCCTAACACTATCCTAGGGCTGATGCTAACCCTAACCCTAACACTATCGTTGGGCTGATGCTAACCCTAACCCTAACCCTAACACTATCCTAGGGCAGATGCTAACCCTAACCCTAACCCTAACACTATCCTAGGGTTTATGTTAACCCTAACCCTAACACTATTCTAGGGCTGATGCTAACCCTAACCCTAACCCTAACACTATCCTAGGGCGGATGCTAACCCTAACCCTAACCCTAACACTATCCGAGGGCTGATGCTAACCCTAACACTAACACTATCCTAGGGCTGATGCTAACCCTAACCCTAACTCTAACATTATCCTAGGGCGGATGCTAACCCTAACCCTAACCCTAACACTATCCTAGGGCTGATGCTAACCCTAACCCTAACACTATCCTAGGCCTGATGCTAACCCTAACCCTAACCCTAACACTATCCTAGGGCTGATGCTAACCCTAACCCTAACACTATCCTAGGGCTGATGCTAACCCTAACACTAACACTATCCTAGGGCTGATGCTAACCCTAACCCTAACCCTAACACTCTCCAAGGGCTGATGCTAACCCAAACCCTAACCCTAACACTATCCTAGGGCTGATGCTAACCCTAACCCTAACTCTAACACTATCTTAGGGCTGAGGCTAACCCTAACCCTAACACTATCCTACGGCTGATGCTAACCCTAACCCTAACCCTAACACTATCCTAGTGCTGATGCTAACCCTAACCCTAACACTATCCTAGGCCTAATTCTAACCCTAACCATACCCCTAACACTATCCTAGGGCTGATGCTAACCCTAACCCTAACTCTAACACTATCTTAGGGCTGAGGCTAACCCTAACCCTAACACTATCGTACGACTGATGCTAACCCTAACCCTAACCCTAACACTATCCTAGGGCTGATGCTAACCCTAACCCTAACACTATCCTAGGCCTGATGCTAACCCTAACCCTAACCCTAACACTATCCTAGGGCTGATGCTAACCCTAACCCTAACACTATCCTAGGGCTGATGCTAACCCTAACCCTAACCCTAACACTATCCTAGGGCTGATGCTAACCCTAACCCTAACTCTAACACTATCTTAGGGCTGAGGCTAACCCTAACCCTAACACTATCCTACGGCTGATGCTAACCCGAACCCTAACCCTAACACTATCCTAGGGCTGATGCTAACCCTAACCCTAACACTATCCTAGGCCTGATGATAACCCTTACCCTAACCCTAACACTATCCTAGGGCTGATGCTAACCCTAACCCTAACACTATCCTAGGGCTGATGCTAACCCTAACCCTAACCCTAACACTATCCTAGGGCTGATGCTAACCCTAACGCTAACCCTAACACTATCCTTGAACTGATGCTAACCCTAACCCTAACACTAACACTAACCTAGGGCTGATGCTAACCCTAACCCTAACACTATCCTAGGGCTGATGCTAACCCTAACCCTAACCCTAACACTATCCTAGAGCTGATGCTAACCCTAACAATAACACTATCCTAGGGCTGATGCTAACCCTAACCCTAACCCTAACACTATCCTAGGGCTGATGCTAACCCTAACCCTAACACAAACACTATCCTAGGGTTGATGCTAACCCTAACCCTAACACTATCCTAGGGCTGATGCTAACCCTATCCCTAACCCTAACACTATCCTTGGGCTGATGCTAACCCTAACCCTAACACTATCCTGGGCCTGATGCTAACCCTAACCCTAACCCTAACACTATCCCAGGGCTGATGCTAACCCTAACCCTAACACTAACACTAACCTAGGGCTGATGCTAACCCTAACCCTAACACTATCCTAGGGCTGATGCTAACCCTAACCCTAACCCTAACACTATCCTAGGGCTGATGCTAACCCTAACACTAACACTATCCTAGGGCTGATGCTAACCCTAACCCTAACCCTAACACTATCCTAGGGCAGATGCTAACCCTAACGCTAACCCTAACACTATCCTTGAACTGATGCTAACCCTAACCCTAACCCTAACACTATCCTGGGCCTGATGCTAACCCTAAGCCTAACCCTAACACTATCCTAGGGCTGATGCTAACCCTAACCCTAACACTATCGTTGGGCTGATGCTAACCCTAACCCTAACCCTAACACTATCCTAGGGCAGATGCTAACCCTAACCCTAACCCTAACACTATCCTAGGGTTTATGTTAACCCTAACCCTAACACTATTCTAGGGCTGATGCTAACCCTAACCCTAACCCTAACACTATCCTAGGGCGGATGCTAACCCTAACCCTAACCCTAACACTATCCGAGGGCTGATGCTAACCCTAACACTAACACTATCCTAGGGCTGATGCTAACCCTAACCCTAACTCTAACATTATCCTAGGGCGGATGCTAACCCTAACCCTAACCCTAACACTATCCTAGGGCTGATGCTAACCCTAACCCTAACACTATCCTAGGCCTGATGCTAACCCTAACCCTAACCCTAACACTATCCTAGGGCTGATGCTAACCCTAACCCTAACACTATCCTAGGGCTGATGCTAACCCTAACACTAACACTATCCTAGGGCTGATGCTAACCCTAACCCTAACCCTAACACTCTCCAAGGGCTGATGCTAACCCAAACCCTAACCCTAACACTCTCCTAGGGCTGATGCTAACCCTAACCCTAACTCTAACACTATCTTAGGGCTGAGGCTAACCCTAACCCTAACACTATCCTACGGCTGATGCTAACCCTAACCCTAACCCTAACACTATCCTAGTGCTGATGCTAACCCTAACCCTAACACTATCCTAGGCCTAATTCTAACCCTAACCATAACCCTAACACTATCCTAGGGCTGATGCTAACCCTAACCCTAACCCTAACACTATCCTAGGGCTGATGCTAACCCTAACCCTAACTCTAACACTATCTTAGGGCTGAGGCTAACCCTAACCCTAACACTATCCTACGGCTGATGCTAACCCGAACCCTAACCCTAACACTATCCTAGGGCTGAAGCTTATCCTAACCATAACACTATCCTAGGCCTGATGCTAACCCTAACCCTAACCCTAACTCTATCCTAGGGTTGATGCTAACCCTAACCCTAACACTATCCTAGGGCTGATGCTAACCCTAACGCTAACCCTAACACTATCCTAGGGCTGATGCTAACCCTAACCCTAACACTATCCTAGGCCTGATGATAACCCTAACCCTAACCCTAACACTATCCTAGGGCTGATGCTAACCCTAACCTTAACACTATCCTAGGGCTCATGCTAACCCTAACCCTAACCCTAACACTATCCTAGAGCTGATGCTAACCCTAACCCTAACACTATCCTAGGCCTGATGATAACCCTAACCCTAACCCTGAGACTATCCTAGGGCTGATGCTAACCCTAACCCTAACACTATCCTAAGGCTGATGCTAACCCTAACCCTAACCCTAACACTATCCTAGGCCTGATGCTAACCCTATCCCTAACCCTAACACTCTCCTAGGGCTCAGGCTAACCCTAACCCTAACACTATCCTAGGGCTGATGCTAACCCTAACCCTAACCCAAACACTATCCTAGGGTTGATGCTAACCCTAACCCTAACACTATCCTAGGGCTGATGCTAACCCTAACCCTAAACCTAACACTATCCTTGGGCTGATGCTAACCCTAACCCTAACACTATCCTGGGCCTGATGCTAACCCTAACCCTAACCCTAACACTATCCTTGGGCTGATGCTAACCCTAACCCTAACCCTAACACTATCCTAGGGCAGATGCTAACCCTAACGCTAACCCTAACACTATCCTTGAACTGATGCTAACCCTAACCCTAACCATAACACTATCCTAGGCCTGATGATAACCCTAACCCTAACCCTAACACTATCTTAGGGTTTATGTTAACCCTAACCCTAACACTATCCTAGGGTTGATGCTAACCCTAACCCTAACCCTAACACTATCCTAGGGCCGATGCTAACCCTAACCCTAACCCTAACACTATCCTAGGGCTGATGCTAACCCTAACACTAACACTATCCTAGGGCTGATGCTAACCCTAACCCTAACCCTAACATTATCCTAGGGCGGATGCTAACCCTAACCCTAACCCTAACACTATCCTAGGGCTGATGCTAACCCTAACACTAACACTATCCTAGGCCTGATGCTAACCCTAACCCTAACACTAACACTATCCTAGGGCTGATGCTAACCCTAACACTAACACTATCCTAGGGCTGATGCGAACCCTAACACTAACACTATTCTAGGGCTGATGCTAGCCCTAACCCTAACCCTAACACTCTCCAAGGGCTGATGCTAACCCTAACCCTAACCGTAACACTATCCTAGGGCTGATGCTAACCCTAACCCTAACTCTAACACTATCTTAGGGCTGAGGCTAACCATAACCCTAACACTATCCTATGGCTGATGCTAACCCTAACCCTAACCCTAACACTATCCCAGGGCTGATGCTAACCCTAACCCTAACACTATCCTAGGCCTGATGCTAACCCTAAACCTAACCCTAACACTATCCTAGGGCTGATGCTAACCCTAACCCTAACACTATCCTAGGGCTGATGCTAACCCTAACCCTAACCCTAACACTATGCTAGGGCTGATGCTAACCCTAACCCTAACTCTAACACTATCTTAGGGCTGAGGCTAACCCTAACCCTAACACTATCCTAGGGCTGATGCTAACCCGAACCCTAACCCTAACACTCTCCTACGGCTGATGCTAACCCTAACCATAACACTATCCTAGGCCTGATGCTAACCCTAACCCTAACCCTAACTCTATCCTAGGGTTGATGCTAACCCTAACCCTAACACTATCCTAGGGCTGATGCTAACCCTAACCCTAACCCTAACACTATCCTAGGCCTGATGATAACCCTAACCCTAACCCTAACACTATCCTAAATCTGATGCTAACCCTAGCCCTCACACTATCCTAGGCCTGATGATAACCCTAACCCTAACCTTAACACTATCCTAGGGCTGATGCTAACCCTAACCCTAACCCTAACACTATCCTAGAGCTGATGCTAACCCTAACCCTAACACTATCCTAGGCCTGATGATAACCCTAACCCTAACCCTGACACTATCCTAGGGCTGATGCTAACCCTAACCCTAACACTATCCTAGGGCTGATGCTAACCCTAACCCTAACACTATCCTAGGCCTGATGCTAACCCTATCCCTAATCCTAACACTCTCCTAGGACTGAGGGTAACCCTAACCCTAACACTATCCTAGGGCTGATGCTAACCCTAACCCTAACCCAAACACTATCCTAGGGTTGATGCTAACCCTAACCCTAACACTATCCTAGGGCTGATGCTAACCCTAACCCTAACCCTAACACTATCCTTGGGCTGATGCTAACCCTAACCCTAACACTATCCTGGGCCTGATGCTAACCCTAACCCTAACACTAACACTATCCTAGGGCTGATGCTAACCCTAACCCTAACCCTAACACTATCCTTGAACTGATGCTAACCCTAACCCTAACCCTAACAGTATCCTAGGTCTGATGATAACCCGAACCCTAACCCTAACACTATCCTAGGATTTATGTTAACCCTAACCCTCACACTATCCTAGGGCTGATGCTAACCCTAACCCTAACCCTAACACTATCCTAGGGCGGATGCTAACCCTAACCCTAACCCTAACACTATCCTAGGGCTGATGCTAACCCTAACACTAACACTATCCTAGGGCTAATGCTAACCCTAACCCTAACTCTAACATTATCCTAGGGCGGATGCTAACCCTAACCCTAACCCTAACACTATCCTAGGGCTGATGCTAACCCTAACACTAACAGTATCCTAGGCCTGATGCTAACCCTAACCCTAACCCTAACACTATCCTAGGGCTGATGCTAACCCTAACCCTAACACTATCCTAGGGCTGATGCTAACCCTAACACTAACACTATCCTAGGGCTGATGCTAACCCTAACCCTAACCCTAACACTCTCCAAGGGCTGATGCTAACCCTAACCCTAACCGTAACACTATCCTAGGGCTGATGCTAACCCTAACCCTAACCCTAACATTATCCTAGGGCGGATGCTAACCCTAACCCTAACCCTAACACTATCCTAGGGCTGATGCTAACCCTAACACTAACACTATCCTAGGCCTGATGCTAACCCTAACCCTAACACTAACACTATCCTAGGGCTGATGCTAACCCTAACACTAACACTATCCTAGGGCTGATGCGAACCCTAACACTAACACTATTCTAGGGCTGATGCTAGCCCTAACCCTAACCCTAACACTCTCCAAGGGCTGATGCTAACCCTAACCCTAACCGTAACACTATCCTAGGGCTGATGCTAACCCTAACCCTAACTCTAACACTATCTTAGGGCTGAGGCTAACCATAACCCTAACACTATCCTATGGCTGATGCTAACCCTAACCCTAACCCTAACACTATCCCAGGGCTGATGCTAACCCTAACCCTAACACTATCCTAGGCCTGATGCTAACCCTAAACCTAACCCTAACACTATCCTAGGGCTGATGCTAACCCTAACCCTAACACTATCCTAGGGCTGATGCTAACCCTAACCCTAACCCTAACACTATGCTAGGGCTGATGCTAACCCTAACCCTAACTCTAACACTATCTTAGGGCTGAGGCTAACCCTAACCCTAACACTATCCTAGGGCTGATGCTAACCCGAACCCTAACCCTAACACTCTCCTACGGCTGATGCTAACCCTAACCATAACACTATCCTAGGCCTGATGCTAACCCTAACCCTAACCCTAACTCTATCCTAGGGTTGATGCTAACCCTAACCCTAACACTATCCTAGGGCTGATGCTAACCCTAACCCTAACCCTAACACTATCCTAGGCCTGATGATAACCCTAACCCTAACCCTAACACTATCCTAAATCTGATGCTAACCCTAGCCCTCACACTATCCTAGGCCTGATGATAACCCTAACCCTAACCTTAACACTATCCTAGGGCTGATGCTAACCCTAACCCTAACCCTAACACTATCCTAGAGCTGATGCTAACCCTAACCCTAACACTATCCTAGGCCTGATGATAACCCTAACCCTAACCCTGACACTATCCTAGGGCTGATGCTAACCCTAACCCTAACACTATCCTAGGGCTGATGCTAACCCTAACCCTAACACTATCCTAGGCCTGATGCTAACCCTATCCCTAATCCTAACACTCTCCTAGGACTGAGGGTAACCCTAACCCTAACACTATCCTAGGGCTGATGCTAACCCTAACCCTAACCCAAACACTATCCTAGGGTTGATGCTAACCCTAACCCTAACACTATCCTAGGGCTGATGCTAACCCTAACCCTAACCCTAACACTATCCTTGGGCTGATGCTAACCCTAACCCTAACACTATCCTGGGCCTGATGCTAACCCTAACCCTAACACTAACACTATCCTAGGGCTGATGCTAACCCTAACCCTAACCCTAACACTATCCTTGAACTGATGCTAACCCTAACCCTAACCCTAACAGTATCCTAGGTCTGATGATAACCCGAACCCTAACCCTAACACTATCCTAGGATTTATGTTAACCCTAACCCTCACACTATCCTAGGGCTGATGCTAACCCTAACCCTAACCCTAACACTATCCTAGGGCGGATGCTAACCCTAACCCTAACCCTAACACTATCCTAGGGCTGATGCTAACCCTAACACTAACACTATCCTAGGGCTAATGCTAACCCTAACCCTAACTCTAACATTATCCTAGGGCGGATGCTAACCCTAACCCTAACCCTAACACTATCCTAGGGCTGATGCTAACCCTAACACTAACAGTATCCTAGGCCTGATGCTAACCCTAACCCTAACCCTAACACTATCCTAGGGCTGATGCTAACCCTAACCCTAACACTATCCTAGGGCTGATGCTAACCCTAACACTAACACTATCCTAGGGCTGATGCTAACCATAACCCTAACCCTAACACTCTCCAAGGGCTGATGCTAACCCTAACCATAACCCTAACACTATCCTAGGGCTGATGCTAACCCTAACCCTAACTCTAACACTATCTTAGGCCTGAGGCTAACCCTAACCCTAACACTATCCTACGGCTGATGCTAACCCTAACCCTAACCCTAACACTATCCTAGGGCTGATGCTAACCCTAACCCTAACACTATCCTAAGGCTGATGCTAACCCTAACCCTAACCCTAACACTATCCTAAGTCTGATGCTAACCCTAGCCCTCACACTATCCTAGGCCTGTTGATAACCCTAACCCTAACCTTAACACTATCCTAGGGCTGATGCTAACCCTAACCCTAACCCTAACACTATCCTAGAGCTGATGCTAACCCTAACCCTAACACTATCCTAGGCCTAATAATAACCCTAACCCTAACCCTGAGACTATCCTAGGGCTGATGATAACCCTAACCCTAACACTATCCTAAGGCTGATGCTAACCCTAACCCTAACCCTAACACTATCCTAGGCCTGATGCTAACCCTATCCCTAACCCTAACACTCTCCTAGGGCTCAGGCTAACCCTAACCCTAACACTATCCTAGGGCTGATGCTAACCCTAACCCTAACCCAAACACTATCCTAGGGTTGATGCTAACCCTAACCCTAACACTATCCTAGGGCTGATGCTAACCCTAACCCTAACCCTAACACTATCCTTGGGCTGATGCTAACCCTAACCCTAACACTATCCTGGGCCTGATGCTAACCCTAACCCTAACCCTAACACTATCCTAGGGCTGATGCTAACCCTAACCCTAACACTATCCTTGGGCTGATGCTAACCCTAACCCTAACCCTAACACTATCCTAGGGCAGATGCTAACCCTAACGCTAACCCTAACACTATCCTTGAACTGATGCTAACCCTAACCCTAACCATAACACTATCCTAGGACTGATGATAACCCTAACCCTAACCCTAACACTATCCTAGGGTTTATGTTAACCCTAACCCTAACACTATCCTAGGGTTGATGCTAACCCTAACCCTAACCCTAACACTATCCTAGGGCCGATGCTAACCCTAACCCTAACCCTAACACTATCCTAGGGCTGATGCTAACCCTAACACTAACACTATCCTAGGGCTGATGCTAACCCTAACCCTAACCCTAACATTATCCTAGGGCGGATGCTAACCCTAACCCTAACCCTAACACTATCCTAGGGCTGATGCTAACCCTAACACTAACACTATCCTAGGCCTGATGCTAACCCTAACCCTAACCCTAACACTATCCTAGGGCTGATGCTAACCCTAACCCTAACACTATCCTAGGGCTGATGCTAACCCTAACACTAACACTATCCTAGGGCTGATGCTAGCCCTAACCCTAACCCTAACACTCTCCAAGGGCTGATGCTAACCCTAACCCTAACCCTAACACTATCCTAGGGCTGATGCTAACCCTAACCCTAACTCTAACACTATCTTAGGGCTGAGGCTCACCATAACCCTAACACTATCGTACGGCTGATGCTAACCCTAACACTAACCCTAACACTATCCCAGGGCTGATGCTAACCCTAACCCTAACACTATCCTAGGCCTGATGCTAACCCTAACCCTAACCCTAACACTATCCTAGGGCTGATGCTAACCCTAACCCTAACACTATCCTAGGCCTGATGCTAACCCTAACCCTAACCCTAACTCTATCCTAGGGTTGATGCTAACCCTAACCCTAACACTATCCTAGGGCTGATGCTAACCCTAACCCTAACCCTAACACTATCCTAGGCCTGATGATAACCCTAACCCTAACCCTAACACTATCCTAAGTCTGATGCTAACCCTAGCCCTCACACTATCCTAGGCCTGATGATAACCCTAACCCTAACCTTAACACTATCCTAGGGCTGATGCTAACCCTAACCCTAACCCTAACACTATCCTAGAGCTGATGCTAACCCTAACCCTAACACTATCCTAGGCCTGATGATAACCCTAACCCTAACCCTGACACTATCCTAGGGCTGATGCTAACCCTAACCCTAACACTATCCTAGGGCTGATGCTAACCCTAACCCTAACACTATCCTAGGCCTGATGCTAACCCTATCCCTAATCCTAACACTCTCCTAGGACTGAGGGTAACCCTAACCCTAACACTATCCTAGGGCTGATGCTAACCCTAACCCTAACCCAAACACTATCCTAGGGTTGATGCTAACCCTAACCCTAACACTATCCTAGGGCTGATGCTAACCCTAACCCTAACCCTAACACTATCCTTGGGCTGATGCTAACCCTAACCCTAACACTATCCTGGGCCTGATGCTAACCCTAACCCTAACACTAACACTATCCTAGGGCTGATGCTAACCCTAACCCTAACCCTAACACTATCCTTGAACTGATGCTAACCCTAACCCTAACCCTAACAGTATCCTAGGTCTGATGATAACCCGAACCCTAACCCTAACACTATCCTAGGATTTATGTTAACCCTAACCCTCACACTATCCTAGGGCTGATGCTAACCCTAACCCTAACCCTAACACTATCCTAGGGCGGATGCTAACCCTAACCCTAACCCTAACACTATCCTAGGGCTGATGCTAACCCTAACACTAACACTATCCTAGGGCTAATGCTAACCCTAACCCTAACTCTAACATTATCCTAGGGCGGATGCTAACCCTAACCCTAACCCTAACACTATCCTAGGGCTGATGCTAACCCTAACACTAACAGTATCCTAGGCCTGATGCTAACCCTAACCCTAACCCTAACACTATCCTAGGGCTGATGCTAACCCTAACCCTAACACTATCCTAGGGCTGATGCTAACCCTAACACTAACACTATCCTAGGGCTGATGCTAACCCTAACCCTAACCCTAACACTCTCCAAGGGCTGATGCTAACCCTAACCATAACCCTAACACTATCCTAGGGCTGATGCTAACCCTAACCCTAACTCTAACACTATCTTAGGCCTGAGGCTAACCCTAACCCTAACACTATCCTACGGCTGATGCTAACCCTAACCCTAACCCTAACACTATCCTAGGGCTGATGCTAACCCTAACCCTAACACTATCCTAAGGCTGATGCTAACCCTAACCCTAACCCTAACACTATCCTAAGTCTGATGCTAACCCTAGCCCTCACACTATCCTAGGCCTGTTGATAACCCTAACCCTAACCTTAACACTATCCTAGGGCTGATGCTAACCCTAACCCTAACCCTAACACTATCCTAGAGCTGATGCTAACCCTAACCCTAACACTATCCTAGGCCTAATAATAACCCTAACCCTAACCCTGAGACTATCCTAGGGCTGATGATAACCCTAACCCTAACACTATCCTAAGGCTGATGCTAACCCTAACCCTAACCCTAACACTATCCTAGGCCTGATGCTAACCCTATCCCTAACCCTAACACTCTCCTAGGGCTCAGGCTAACCCTAACCCTAACACTATCCTAGGGCTGATGCTAACCCTAACCCTAACCCAAACACTATCCTAGGGTTGATGCTAACCCTAACCCTAACACTATCCTAGGGCTGATGCTAACCCTAACCCTAACCCTAACACTATCCTTGGGCTGATGCTAACCCTAACCCTAACACTATCCTGGGCCTGATGCTAACCCTAACCCTAACCCTAACACTATCCTAGGGCTGATGCTAACCCTAACCCTAACACTATCCTTGGGCTGATGCTAACCCTAACCCTAACCCTAACACTATCCTAGGGCAGATGCTAACCCTAACGCTAACCCTAACACTATCCTTGAACTGATGCTAACCCTAACCCTAACCATAACACTATCCTAGGACTGATGATAACCCTAACCCTAACCCTAACACTATCCTAGGGTTTATGTTAACCCTAACCCTAACACTATCCTAGGGTTGATGCTAACCCTAACCCTAACCCTAACACTATCCTAGGGCCGATGCTAACCCTAACCCTAACCCTAACACTATCCTAGGGCTGATGCTAACCCTAACACTAACACTATCCTAGGGCTGATGCTAACCCTAACCCTAACCCTAACATTATCCTAGGGCGGATGCTAACCCTAACCCTAACCCTAACACTATCCTAGGGCTGATGCTAACCCTAACACTAACACTATCCTAGGCCTGATGCTAACCCTAACCCTAACCCTAACACTATCCTAGGGCTGATGCTAACCCTAACCCTAACACTATCCTAGGGCTGATGCTAACCCTAACACTAACACTATCCTAGGGCTGATGCTAGCCCTAACCCTAACCCTAACACTCTCCAAGGGCTGATGCTAACCCTAACCCTAACCCTAACACTATCCTAGGGCTGATGCTAACCCTAACCCTAACTCTAACACTATCTTAGGGCTGAGGCTCACCATAACCCTAACACTATCGTACGGCTGATGCTAACCCTAACACTAACCCTAACACTATCCCAGGGCTGATGCTAACCCTAACCCTAACACTATCCTAGGCCTGATGCTAACCCTAACCCTAACCCTAACACTATCCTAGGGCTGATGCTAACCCTAACCCTAACACTATCCTAGGGCTGATGCTAACTCTAACCCTAACCCTAACACTATCCTAGGGCTGATGCTAACCCTAACCCTAACTCTAACACTATCTTAGGGCTGAGGCTAACCCTAACCCTAACACTATCCTACGGCTGATGCTAACCCGAACCCTAACCCTAACACTATCCTAGGGCTGATGCTAACCCTAACCATAACACTATCCTAGGCCTGATGCTAACCCTAACCCTAACCCTAACTCTATCCTAGGGTTGATGCTAACCCTAACCCTAACACTATCCTAGGGCTGATGCTAACCCTAACCCTAACCCTAACACTATCCTAGGCCTGATGATAACCCTAACCCTAACACTATCCTAAGTCTGATGCTAACCCTAGCCCTCACACTATCCTAGGCCTGATGATAACCCTAACCCTAACCTTAACACTATCCTAGGGCTGATGCTAACCCTAACCCTAACCCTAACACTATCCTAGAGCTGATGCTAACCCTAACCCTAACACTATCCTAGGCCTGATGATAACCCTAACCCTAACCCTGACACTATCCTAGGGCTGATGCTAACCCTAACCCTAACACTATCCTAGGGCTGATGCTAACCCTAACCCTAACACTATCCTAGGCCTGATGCTAACCCTATCCCTAATCCTAACACTCTCCTAGGACTGAGGGTAACCCTAACCCTAACACTATCCTAGGGCTGATGCTAACCCTAACCCTAACCCAAACACTATCCTAGGGTTGATGCTAACCCTAACCCTAACACTATCCTAGGGCTGATGCTAACCCTAACCCTAACCCTAACACTATCCTTGGGCTGATGCTAACCCTAACCCTAACACTATCCTGGGCCTGATGCTAACCCTAACCCTAACACTAACACTATCCTAGGGCTGATGCTAACCCTAACCCTAACCCTAACACTATCCTTGAACTGATGCTAACCCTAACCCTAACCCTAACAGTATCCTAGGTCTGATGATAACCCGAACCCTAACCCTAACACTATCCTAGGATTTATGTTAACCCTAACCCTCACACTATCCTAGGGCTGATGCTAACCCTAACCCTAACCCTAACACTATCCTAGGGCGGATGCTAACCCTAACCCTAACCCTAACACTATCCTAGGGCTGATGCTAACCCTAACACTAACACTATCCTAGGGCTAATGCTAACCCTAACCCTAACTCTAACATTATCCTAGGGCGGATGCTAACCCTAACCCTAACCCTAACACTATCCTAGGGCTGATGCTAACCCTAACACTAACAGTATCCTAGGCCTGATGCTAACCCTAACCCTAACCCTAACACTATCCTAGGGCTGATGCTAACCCTAACCCTAACACTATCCTAGGGCTGATGCTAACCCTAACACTAACACTATCCTAGGGCTGATGCTAACCCTAACCCTAACCCTAACACTCTCCAAGGGCTGATGCTAACCCTAACCATAACCCTAACACTATCCTAGGGCTGATGCTAACCCTAACCCTAACTCTAACACTATCTTAGGCCTGAGGCTAACCCTAACCCTAACACTATCCTACGGCTGATGCTAACCCTAACCCTAACCCTAACACTATCCTAGGGCTGATGCTAACCCTAACCCTAACACTATCCTAAGGCTGATGCTAACCCTAACCCTAACCCTAACACTATCCTAAGTCTGATGCTAACCCTAGCCCTCACACTATCCTAGGCCTGTTGATAACCCTAACCCTAACCTTAACACTATCCTAGGGCTGATGCTAACCCTAACCCTAACCCTAACACTATCCTAGAGCTGATGCTAACCCTAACCCTAACACTATCCTAGGCCTAATAATAACCCTAACCCTAACCCTGAGACTATCCTAGGGCTGATGATAACCCTAACCCTAACACTATCCTAAGGCTGATGCTAACCCTAACCCTAACCCTAACACTATCCTAGGCCTGATGCTAACCCTATCCCTAACCCTAACACTCTCCTAGGGCTCAGGCTAACCCTAACCCTAACACTATCCTAGGGCTGATGCTAACCCTAACCCTAACCCAAACACTATCCTAGGGTTGATGCTAACCCTAACCCTAACACTATCCTAGGCCTGATGATAACCCTAACCCTAACCCTAACACTATCCTTGGGCTGATGCTAACCCTAACCCTAACACTATCCTGGGCCTGATGCTAACCCTAACCCTAACCCTAACACTATCCTAGGGCTGATGCTAACCCTAACCCTAACACTATCCTTGGGCTGATGCTAACCCTAACCCTAACCCTAACACTATCCTAGGGCAGATGCTAACCCTAACGCTAACCCTAACACTATCCTTGAACTGATGCTAACCCTAACCCTAACCATAACACTATCCTAGGCCTGATGATAACCCTAACCCTAACCCTAACACTATCCTAGGGTTTATGTTAACCCTAACCCTAACACTATCCTAGGGTTGATGCTAACCCTAACCCTAACCCTAACACTATGCTAGGGCCGATGCTAACCCTAACCCTAACCCTAACACTATCCTAGGGCTGATGCTAACCCTAACACTAACACTATCCTAGGGCTGATGCTAACCCTAACCCTAACCCTAACATTATCCTAGGGCGGATGCTAACCCTAACCCTAACCCTAACACTATCCTAGGGCTGATGCTAACCCTAACACTAACACTATCCTAGGCCTGATGCTAACCCTAACCCTAACCCTAACACTATCCTAGGGCTGATGCTAACCCTAACCCTAACACTATCCTAGGGCTGATGCTAACCCTAACACTAACACTATCCTAGGGCTGATGCTAGCCCTAACCCTAACCCTAACACTCTCCAAGGGCTGATGCTAACCCTAACCCTAACCCTAACACTATCCTAGGGCTGATGCTAACCCTAACCCTAACTCTAACACTATCTTAGGGCTGAGGCTCACCATAACCCTAACACTATCCTACGGCTGATGCTAACCCTAACACTAACCCTAACACTATCCCAGGGCTGATGCTAACCCTAACCCTAACACTATCCTAGGCCTGATGCTAACCCTAACCCTAACCCTAACACTATCCTAGGGCTGATGCTAACCCTAACCCTAACACTATCCTAGGGCTGATGCTAACCCTAACCCTAACCCTAACACTATCCTAGGGCTGATGCTAACCCTAACCCTAACTCTAACACTATCTTAGGGCTGAGGCTAACCCTAACCCTAACACTATCCTACGGCTGATGCTAACCCGAACCCTATCCCTAACACTATCCTAGGGCTGATGCTAACCCTAACCATAACACTATCCTAGGCCTGATGCTAACCCTAACCCTAACCCTAACTCTATCCTAGGGTTGATGCCAACCCTAACCCTAACACTATCCTAGGGCTGATGCTAACCCTAACCCTAACCCTAACACTATCCTAGGCCTGATGCTAACCCTAACCCTAACTCTAACACTATCTTAGGGCTGAGGCTAACCCTAACCCTAACACTATCCTACGGCTGATGCTAACCCGAACCCTAACCCTAACACTCTCCTAGGACTGAGGGTAACCCTAACCCTAACACTATCCTAGGGCTGATGCTAACCCTAACCCTAACCCAAACACTAACCTAGGGTTGATGCTAACCCTAACCCTAACACTATCCTAGGGCTGATGCTAACCCTAACCCTAACCCTAACACTATCCTTGGGCTGATGCTAACCCTAACCCTAACACTATCCTGGGCCTGATGCTAACCCTAACCCTAACCCTAACACTATCCTAGGGCTGATGCTAACCCTAACCCTAACCCTAACACTATCCTTGAACTGATGCTAACCCTAACCCTAACCCTAACACTATCCTAGGCCTGATGATAACCCTAACCCTAACCCTAACACTATCCTAGGATTTATGTTAACCCTAACCCTCACACTATCCTAGGGCTGATGCTAACCCTAACCCCAACCCTAACACTATCCTAGGACGGATGCTAACCCTAACCCTAACCCTAACACTATCCTAGGGCTGATGCTAACCCTAACACTAACACTATCCTAGGGCTGATGCTAACCCTAACCCTAACCCTAACATTATCCTAGGGCGGATGCTAACCCTAACCCTAACTCTAACACTATCCTAGGGCTGATGCTAACCCTAACACTAACACTATCCTAGGCCTGATGCTAACCCTAACCCTAACACTAACACTATCCTAGGGCTGATGCTAACCCTAACCCTAACACTATCCTAGGGCTGATGCTAACCCTAACACTAACACCATCCTAGGGCTGATGCTAACCCTAACCCTAACCCTAACACTCTCCCAGGGCTGATGCTAACCCTAACCCTAACCCTAACACTATCCTAGGGCTGATGCTAACCCTAACCCTAATTCTAACACTATCTTAGAGCTGAGGCTAACCCTAACCCTAACACTATCCTACGGCTGATGCTAACCCTAACCCTAACCCTAACACTATCCTAGGGCTGATGCTAACCCTAACCCTAACACTATCCTAGGCCTGATGCTAACCCTAACCCTAACCCTAACACTATCCTAGGGCTGATGCTAACCCTAACCCTAACACTATCCTAGGGCTGATGCTAACCCTAACCCTAACCCTAACACTATCCTAGGGCTGATGCTAACCCTAACCCTAACACTATCCTAGGCCTGATGATAACCCTAACCCTAACCCTAACACTATCCTAGGGCTGATGCTAACCCTAACCCTAACCCAAACACTATCCTAGGGTTGATGCTAACCCTAACCCTAACACTATCCCAGGGCTGATGCTAACCCTAACCCTAACCCTAACACTATCCTTGGACTGATGCTAACCCTAACCCTAACACTATCCTGGGCCTGATGCTAACCCTAACCCTAACCCTAACACTATCCTAGGGCTGATGGTAACCCTAACCCTAACACTATCCTTGGGCTGATGCTAACCCTAACCATAACCCTAACAATATCCTAGGGCAGATGCTAACCCTAACCCTAACCCTAACACTATCCTTGGGCTGATGCTAACCCTAACCCTAACACTATCCTGGGCCTGATGCTAACCCTAACCCTAACCCTTACACTATCCTAGGGCTGATGCTAACCCTAACCCTAACACTATCCTTGGGCTGATGCTAACCCTAACCCTAACCCTAACAATATCCTAGGGCAGATGCTAACCCTAACGCTAACCATAACACTATCCTTGAACTGATGCTAACCCTAACCCTAACCCTAACACTATCCTAGGCCTGATGATAACCCTAACCCTAACCCTAACACTATCCTAGGGTTTATGTTAACCCTAACCCTAACACTATCCTTGGGCTGACGCTAACCCTAACCCTAACCCTAACACTATCCTAGGGCGGATGCTAACCCTAACTCTAACCCTAACACTATCCTAGGGCTGATGCTAACCCTAACACTAACACTATCCTAGGGCTGATGCTAACCCTAACCCTAACCCTAACATTATCCAAGGGCGGATGCTAACCCTAACCCTAACCCTAACACTATCCTAGGGCTGATGCTAACCCTAACTCTAACACTATCCTAGGCCTGATGCTAACCCTAACCCTAACCCTAACACTATCCTAGGGCTGATGCTAACCCTAACCCTAACACTATCCTAGGGCTGATGCTAACCCTAACACTAACACTATCCTAGGGCTGATGCTAACCCTAACCCTAACACTCTCCAAGGGCTGATGCTAACCCTAACCCTAACCCTAACACTATCCTAGGGCTGATGCTAACCCTAACCCTAACCCTAACACTATCCTAGGGCTGATGCTAACCCTAACCCTAACCCTAACACTATCCTAGGCCTGATGCTAACCCTATCCCTAACCCTAATACTCTCCTAGGGCTGAGGCTAACCCTAACACTAACACTATCCTAGGGCTGATGCTAACCCTAACCCTAACACAAACACTATCCTAGGGTTGATGCTAACCCTAACCCTAACACTATCCTAGGGCTGATGCTAACCCTAACCCTAACCCTAACACTATCCTAGGGCGGATGCTAACCCTAACCCTAACCCTAACACTATCCTAGGGCTGATGCTAACCCTAACACTAACACTATCCTAGGGCTGATGCTAACCCTAACCCTAACGCTAACATTACCCTAGGACTGATGCTAACCCTAACCCTAACTCTAACACTATCTTAGGGCTGAGGCTAACCTTAACCCTAACACTATCCTACGGCTGATGCTAACCCTAACCCTAACCCTAACACTATCCTAGGGCTGATGCTAACCCTAACCCTAACACTATCCTAGGGCTGATGCTAACCCTAACCCTAACCCTAACCCTCACACTATCCTAGGACTGATGCTAACCCTAACCCTAACACTATCCTAGGGCTGATGCTAACCCTAACCCTAACCCTAACACTATCCTAATGCGGATGCTAACCCTAACCCTAACCCTAACACTATCCTAGGGCTGATGCTAACCCTAACACTAGCACTATCCTAGGGCTGATGCTAACCCTAACCCTAACCCTAACACTATCCTAGGGCTGATGCTAACCCTAACCCTAACCCTAAGACTATCCTAGGGCTGATGCTAACCCTAACCCTAACACTATCCTAGGCCTGATGCTAACCCTAAGCCTAACCCTAACACTATCGTAGGGCTCATGCTAACCCTAACCCTAACACTATCCTAGGGCTGATGCTAACCTAACCCTAACCCTAACACTATCCTAGGGCTGATGCTAACCCTAACCCTAACACTATCCTAGGCCTGATGATAACACTAACCCTAACCCTAACACCATCCTAGGGCTGATGCTAACCCTAACCCTAACACTATCCTAGGGCTGATGCTAACCCTAACCCTAACCCTAACACTATCCTAGGGCTGATGCTAACCCTAACCCTAACCCTAACACTATCCTAGAGCTGATGCTAACCCTAACCCTAACCCTAACCCTAACCTTAATACTATCCTAGGGCTGATGCTAACCCTAACCCTAACCCTAACACTATCCTAGGGCTGATGCTAACCCTAACCCTAACCCTAACCCTAACCCTAATACTATCCTAGGGCTGATGCTAACCCTAACCATAACCCTAACAATATCCTAGGGCAGATGCTAACCCTAACCCTAACCCTAACACTATCCTTGGGCTGATGCTAACCCTAACCCTAACACTATCCTGGGCCTGATGCTAACCCTAACCCTAACCCTAACACTATCCTAGGGCTGATGCTTACCCTAACCCTAACACTATCCTTGGGCTGATGCTAACCCTAACCCTAACCCTAACACTATCCTAGGGCAGATGCTAACCCTAACGCTAACCCTAACACTATCCTTGAACTGATCCTAACCCTAACCCTAACCCTAACATTATCCTAGGGCGGATGCTAACCCTAACTCTAACCCTAACACTATCCTAGGGCTGATGCTAACCCTAACACTAACACTATCCTAGGGCTGATGCTAACCCTAACCCTAACCCTAACATTATCCAAGGGCGGATGCTAACCCTAACCCTAACCCTAACACTATCCTAGGGCTGATGCTAACCCTAACTCTAACACTATCCTAGGCCTGATGCTAACCCTAACCCTAACCCTAACACTATCCTAGGGCTGATGCTAACCCTAACCCTAACACTATCCTAGGGCTGATGCTAACCCTAACACTAACACTATCCTAGGGCTGATGCTAACCCTAACCCTAACACTCTCCAAGGGCTGATGCTAACCCTAACCCTAACCCTAACACTATCCTAGGGCTGATGCTAACCCTAACCCTAATTCTAACACTATCTTAGAGCTGAGGCTAACCCTAACCCTAACACTATCCTACGGCTGATGCTAACCCTAACCCTAACCCTAACACTATCCTAGGGCTGATGCTAACCCTAACCCTAACACTATCCTAGGCCTGATGCTAACCCTAACCCTAACCCTAACACTATCCTAGGGCTGATGCTAACCCTAACCCTAACACTATCCTAGGGCTGATGCTAACCCTAACCCTAACCCTAACACTATCCTAGGGCTGATGCTAACCCTAACCCTAACACTATCCTAGGCCTGATGATAACCCTAACCCTAACCCTAACACTATCCTAGGGCTGATGCTAACCCTAACCCTAAGCCAAACACTATCCTAGGGTTGATGCTAACCCTAACCCTAACACTATCCCAGGGCTGATGCTAACCCTAACCCTAACCCTAACACTATCCTTGGACTGATGCTAACCCTAACCCTAACACTATCCTGGGCCTGATGCTAACCCTAACCCTAACCCTAACACTATCCTAGGGCTGATGGTAACCCTAACCCTAACACTATCCTTGGGCTGATGCTAACCCTAACCATAACCCTAACAATATCCTAGGGCAGATGCTAACCCTAACCCTAACCCTAACACTATCCTTGGGCTGATGCTAACCCTAACCCTAACACTATCCTGGGCCTGATGCTAACCCTAACCCTAACCCTTACACTATCCTAGGGCTGATGCTAACCCTAACCCTAACACTATCCTTGGGCTGATGCTAACCCTAACCCTAACCCTAACAATATCCTAGGGCAGATGCTAACCCTAACGCTAACCATAACACTATCCTTGAACTGATGCTAACCCTAACCCTAACCCTAACACTATCCTAGGCCTGATGATAACCCTAACCCTAACCCTAACACTATCCTAGGGTTTATGTTAACCCTAACCCTAACACTATCCTTGGGCTGACGCTAACCCTAACCCTAACCCTAACACTATCCTAGGGCGGATGCTAACCCTAACTCTAACCCTAACACTATCCTAGGGCTGATGCTAACCCTAACACTAACACTATCCTAGGGCTGATGCTAACCCTAACCCTAACCCTAACATTATCCAAGGGCGGATGCTAACCCTAACCCTAACCCTAACACTATCCTAGGGCTGATGCTAACCCTAACTCTAACACTATCCTAGGCCTGATGCTAACCCTAACCCTAACCCTAACACTATCCTAGGGCTGATGCTAACCCTAACCCTAACACTATCCTAGGGCTGATGCTAACCCTAACACTAACACTATCCTAGGGCTGATGCTAACCCTAACCCTAACACTCTCCAAGGGCTGATGCTAACCCTAACCCTAACCCTAACACTATCCTAGGGCTGATGCTAACCCTAACCCTAATTCTAACACTATCTTAGAGCTGAGGCTAACCCTAACCCTAACACTCTCCAAGGGCTGATGCTAACCCTAACCCTAACCCTAACACTATCCTAGGGCTGATGCTAACCCTAACCCTAATTCTAACACTATCTTAGAGCTGAGGCTAACCCTAACCCTAACACTATCCTACGGCTGATGCTAACCCTAACCCTAACCCTAACACTATCCTAGGGCTGATGCTAACCCTAACCCTAACACTATCCTAGGCCTGATGCTAACCCTAACCCTAACCCTAACACTATCCTAGGGCTGATGCTAACCCTAACCCCAACACTATCCTAGGGCTGATGCTAACCCTAACCCTAACCCTAACACTATCCTAGGGCTGATGCTAACCCTAACCCTAACACTATCCTAGGCCTGATGATAACCCTAACCCTAACCCTAACACTATCCTAGGGCTGATGCTAACCCTAACCCTAACCCAAACACTATCCTAGGGTTGATGCTAACCCTAACCCTAACACTATCCCAGGGCTGATGCTAACCCTAACCCTAACCCTAACACTATCCTTGGACTGATGCTAACCCTAACCCTAACACTATCCTGGGCCTGATGCTAACCCTAACCCTAACCCTAACACTATCCTAGGGCTGATGGTAACCCTAACCCTAACACTATCCTTGGGCTGATGCTAACCCTAACCATAACCCTAACAATATCCTAGGGCAGATGCTAACCCTAACCCTAACCCTAACACTATCCTTGGGCTGATGCTAACCCTAACCCTAACACTATCCTGGGCCTGATGCTAACCCTAACCCTAACCCTTACACTATCCTAGGGCTGATGCTAACCCTAACCCTAACACTATCCTTGGGCTGATGCTAACCCTAACCCTAACCCTAACAATATCCTAGGGCAGATGCTAACCCTAACGCTAACCATAACACTATCCTTGAACTGATGCTAACCCTAACCCTAACCCTAACACTATCCTAGGCCTGATGATAACCCTAACCCTAACCCTAACACTATCCTAGGGTTTATGTTAACCCTAACCCTAACACTATCCTTGGGCTGACGCTAACCCTAACCCTAACCCTAACACTATCCTAGGGCGGATGCTAACCCTAACCCTAACCCTAACACTATCCTACGGCTGATGCTAACCCTAACACTAACACTATCCTAGGGCTGATGCTAACCCTAACACTAACCCTAACATTATCCTAGGGCTGATGATAACCCTAACCCTAACTCTAACACTATCTTAGGGCTGAGGCTAACCCCAACCCTAACACTATCCTACGGCTGATGTTAACACTAACCCTAACCCTAACACTATCCTAGGGCTGATGCTAACCCTAACCCTAACACTATCCTAGGGCTGATGCTAACCCTAACCCTAACCCTAAAACTATCCTAGGGCTGATGCTAACCCTAACCCTAATTCTAACACTATCTTAGGGCTGAGGCTAACCCTAACCCTAACACTATCCTACGGCTGATGCTAACCCTAACCCTAACCCTAACACTATCCTAGGGCTGATGCTAACCCTAACCCTAACACTATCCTAGGCCTGATGCTAACCCTAACCCTAACCCTAACACTATCCTAGGGCTGATGCTAACCCTAACCCTAACACTATCCTAGGGCTGATGCTAACCCTAACCCTAACCCTAACACTATCCTAGGGCTGATGCTAATCCTAACCCTAACACTATCCTAGGCCTGATGATAACCCTAACCCTAACCCTAACACTATCCTAGAGCTGATGCTAACCCTAACCCTAACACTATCCTAGGGCTGATGCTAACCCTAACCCTAACCCTAAAACTATCCTAAGTCTGATGCTAACCCTAGACCTCACACTATACTAGGCCTGATGATAACCATAACCCTAACCTTAACACTATCCTAGGGCTGATGCTAACCCTAACCCTAAGCCTAACACTATCCTAGAGCTGATGCTAACCCTAACCCTAACACTATCCTAGGCCTGATGATAACCCTAACACTAACCCTGACACTATCCTAGGGCTGATGCTAACCCTAACCCTAACACTATCCTAGGGCTGATGCTAACCCTAACCCTAACCCTAACACTATCCTAGGCCTGATGCTAACCCTATCCCTAACCCTAACACTCTCCTAGGGCTGAGGCTAACCCTAACCCTAACACTATCCTAGGGCTGATGCTAACCCTAACGCTAACCCAAACACTATCCTAGGGTTGATGCTAACCCTAACCCTAACACTATCCTAGGGCTGATGCTAACCCTAACCCTAACCCTAACACTATCCTTGGACTGATGCTAACCCTAACCCTAACACTATCCTGGGCCTGATGCTAACCCTAACCCTAACCCTAACACTATCCTAGGGCTGATGCTTACCCTAACCCTAACACTATCCTTGGGCTGATGCTAACCCTAACCCTAACCCTAACACTATCCTAGGGAAGATGCTAACCCTAACCCTAACCCTAACACTATCCTAGGGCTGATGCTAACCCTAACCCTAACACTATCCTAGGCCTGATGATAACCCTAACCCTAACCCTAACACTATCCTAGGGCTGATGCTAACCCTAACCCTAACCCAAACACTATCCTAGGGTTGATGCTAACCCTAACCCTAACACTATCCTAGGGCTGATGCTAACCCTAACCCTAACCCTAACACTATCCTTGGACTGATGCTAACCCTAACCCTAACACTATCCTGGGCCTGATGATAACCCTAACCCTAACCCTAACACTATCCTAGGGTTTATGTTAACCCTAACCCTAACACTATCCTAGGGCTGACGCTAACCCTAACCCTAACCCTAACACTATCCTAGGGCGGATGCTAACCCTAACCCTAACCCTAACACTATCCTAGGGGTGATGCTAACCCTAACCCTAACACTATCCTACGGCTGATGCTAACCCTAACACTAACACTATCCTAGGGCTGATGCTAACCCTAACACTAACCCTAACATTATCCTAGGGCTGATGATAACCCTAACCCTAACTCTAACACTATCTTAGGGCTGAGGCTAACCCCAACCCTAACACTATCCTACGGCTGATGTTAACCCTAACCCTAACCCTAACACTATCCTAGGGCTGATGCTAACCCTAACCCTAACACTATCCTAGGGCTGATGCTAACCCTAACCCTAACCCTAACACTATCCTAGGGCTGATGCTAACCCTAACCCTAATTCTAACACTATCTTAGGGCTGAGGCTAACCCTAACCCTAACACTATCCTACGGCTGATGCTAACCCTAACCCTAACCCTAACACTATCCTAGGGCTGATGCTAACCCTAACCCTAACACTATCCTAGGCCTGATGCTAACCCTAACCCTAACCCTAACACTATCCTAGGGCTGATGCTAACCCTAACCCTAACACTATCCTAGGGCTGATGCTAACCCTAACCCTAACCCTAACACTATCCTAGGGCTGATGCTAACCCTAACCCTAACCCTAACACTATCCTAAGTCTGATGCTAACCCTAGACCTCACACTGTACTAGGCCTGATGATAACCATAACCCTAACCTTAACACTATCCTAGGGCTGATGCTAACCCTAACCCTAAGCCTAACACTATCCTAGAGCTGATGCTAACCCTAACCCTAACACTATCCTAGGCCTGATGATAACCCTAACACTAACCCTGACACTATCCTAGGGCTGATGCTAACCCTAACCCTAACACTGTCCTAGGGCTGATGCTAACCCTAACCCTAACACTAACACTATCCTAGGCCTGATGCTAACCCTATCCCTAACCCTAACACTCTCCTAGGTCTGAGGCTAACCCTAACCCTAACACTATCCTAGGGCTGATGCTAACCCTAACCCTAACCCAAACACTATCCTAGGGTTGATGCTAACCCTAAACCTAACACTATCCTAGGGCTGATGCTAACCCTAACACTAACCCTAACACTATCCTTGGACTGATGCTAACCCTAACCCTAACACTATCCTGGGCCTGATGCTAACCCTAACCCTAACCCTAACACTATCCTAGGGCTGATGCTTACCCTAACCCTAACACTATCCTTGGGCTGATGCTAACCCTAACCCTAACCCTAGCACTATCCTAGGGCAGATGCTAACCCTAACGCTAACCCTAACACTATCCTTGTACTGATCCTAACCCTAACCCTAACCCTAACACTATCCTAGGCCTGATGATAACCCTAACCCTAACCCTAACACTATCCTAGGATTTATGTTAACCCTAACCCTAACACTATCCTAGGGCTGATGCTAACCCTAACCCTAACCCTAACACTATCCTAGGGCGGATGCTAACCCTAACTCTAACCCTAACACTATCCTAGGGCTGATGCTAACCCTAACACTAACACTATCCTAGGGCTGATGCTAACCCTAACCCTAACCCTAACATTATCCTAGGGCGGATGCTAATCCTAACCCTAACCCTAACACTATCCTAGGGCTGATGCTAACCCTAACTCTAACACTATCCTAGGCCTGATGCTAACCCTAACCCTAACCCTAACACTATCCTAGGGCTGATGCTAACCCTAACCCTAACACTATCCTAGGGCTGATGCTAACCCTAACACTAACACTATCCTAGGGCTGATGCTAACCCTAACCCTAACACTCTCCAAGGGCTGATGCTAACACTAACCCTAACCCTAACACTATCCTAGGGCTGATGCTAACCCTAACCCTAATTCTAACACTATCTTAGGGCTGAGGCTAACCCTAACCCTAACACTATCCTACGGCTGATGCTAACCCTAACCCTAACCCTAACAGTATCCTAGGGCTGATGCTAACCCTAACCCTAACACTATCCTAGGCCTGATGCTAACCCTAACCCTAACCCTAACACTATCCTAGGGCTGATGCTAACCCTAACCCTAACACTATCCTACTGCTGATGCTAACCCTAACCCTAACCCTAACACTATCCTAGGGCTGATGCTAACCCTAACCCTAACACTATCCTAGGCCTGATGATAACCCTAACCCTAACCCTAACACTATCCTAGGGCTGATGCTAACCCTAACCCTAACACTATCCTAGGGCTGATGCTAACCCTAACCCTAACCCTAACACTATCCTAAGTCTGATGCTAACCCTAGACCTCACACTATAATAGGCCTGATGATAACCATAACCCTAACCTTAACACTATCCTAGGGCTGATGCTAACCCTAACCCTAAGCCTAACACTATCCTAGAGCTGATGCTAACCCTAACCCTAACACTATCCTAGGCCTGAAGATAACCCTAACACTAACGCTGACACTATCCTAGGGCTGATGCTAACCCTAACCCTAACACTATCCTAGGGCTGATGCTAACCCTAACCCTAACCCTAACACTATCCTAGGCCTGATGCTAACCCTATCCCTAACCCTAACACTCTCCTAGGGCTGAGGCTAACCCTAACCCTAACACTATCCTAGGGCTGATGCTAACCCTAACCCTAACCCAAACACTATCCTAGGGTTGATGCTAACCCTAACCCTAACACTATCCTAGGGCTGATGCTAACCCTAACCCTAACCCTAACACTATCCTTGGACTGATGCTAACCCTAACCCTAACACTATCCTGGGCCTGATGCTAACCCTAACCCTAACCCTAACACTATCCTAGGGCTGATGGTAACCCTAACCCTAACACTATCCTTGGGCTGATGGTAACCCTAACCATAACCCTAACAATATCCTAGGGCAGATGCTAACCCTAACCCTACCCCTAACACTATCCTTGGGCTGATGCTAACCCTAACCCTAACACTATCCTGGGCCTGATGCTAACCCTAACCCTAACCCTAACACTATCCTAGG
The DNA here is from genome assembly GCF_020740605.2 of Lemur catta. Lineage (NCBI taxonomy): Eukaryota > Metazoa > Chordata > Mammalia > Primates > Lemuridae > Lemur > Lemur catta. The sequence continues at coordinate 733,729 of NW_025423856.1, read as the reverse complement.
GCTGATGCTAACCCTAACCCTAACACTATCCTTGGGCTGATGCTAACCCTAACCCTAACCCTAACAATATCCTAGGGCAGATGCTCACCCTAACGCTAACTCTAACACTATCCTTGAACTGATGCTAACCCTAACCCTAACCCTAACACTATCCTAGGCCTGATGATAACCCTAACCCTAACCCTAACACTATCCTAGGGTTTAGGATAACCCTAACCCTAACACTATCCTAGGGCGGATGCTAACCCTAACCCTAACCCTAACACTATCCTACGGCTGATGCTAACCCTAACACTAACACTATCCTAGGGCTGATGCTCACCCTAACACTAACCCTAACATTATCCTAGGGCTGATGATAACCCTAACCCTAACTCTAACACTATCTTAGGGCTGAGGCTAACCCCAACCCTAACACTATCCTACGGCTGATGTTAACCCTAACCCTAACCCTAACACTATCCTAGGGCTGATGCTAACCCTAACCCTAACACTATCCTAGGGCTGTTGCTAACCCTAACCCTAACCCTAACACTATCCTAGGGATGATGCTAACCCTAACTCTAATTCTAACACTATCTTAGGGCTGAGGCTAACCCTAACCCTAACACTATCCTATTGCTGATGCTAACCCTAACCCTAACCCTAACACTATCCTAGGGCTGATGCTAACCCTAACCCTAACACTATCCTAGGCCTGATGATAACCCTAACCCTAACCCTAACACTATCCTAGGGCTGATGCTAACCCTAACCCTAACACTATCCTAGGGCTGATGCTAACCCTAACCCTAACCCTAACAGTATCCTAAGTCTGATGCTAACCCTAGACCTCACACTATACTAGGCCTGATGATAACCATAACCCTAACCCTAACACTATCCTAGGGCGGATGCTAACCCTAACTCTAACCCTAACACTATCCTAGGGCTGATGCTAACCCTAACACTAACACTATCCTAGGGCTGATGCTAACCCTAACCCTAACCCTAACATTATCCTAGGGCGGATGCTAATCCTAACCCTAACCCTAACACTATCCTAGGGCTGATGCTAACCCTAACTCTAACACTATCCTAGGCCTGATGCTAACCCTAACCCTAACCCTAACACTATCCTAGGGCTGATGCTAACCCTAACCCTAACACTATCCTAGGGCTGATGTTAACCCTAACACTAACACTATCCTAGGGCTGATGCTAACCCTAACCCTAACACTCTCCAAGGGCTGATGCTAACACTAACCCTAACCCTAACACTATCCTAGGGCTGATGCTAACCCTAACCCTAATTCTAACACTATCTTAGGGCTGAGGCTAACCCTAACCCTAACACTATCCTACGGCTGATGCTAACCCTAACCCTAACCCTAACAGTATCCTAGGGCTGATGCTAACCCTAACCCTAACACTATCCTAGGCCTGATGCTAACCCTAACCCTAACCCTAACACTATCCTAGGGCTGATGCTAACCCTAACCCTAACACTATCCTACTGCTGATGCTAACCCTAACCCTAACCCTAACACTATCCTAGGGCTGATGCTAACCCTAACCCTAACACTATCCTAGGCCTGATGATAACCCTAACCCTAACCCTAACACTATCCTAGGGCTGATGCTAACCCTAACCCTAACACTATCCTAGGGCTGATGCTAACCCTAACCCTAACCCTAACACTATCCTAAGTCTGATGCTAACCCTAGACCTCACACTATAATAGGCCTGATGATAACCATAACCCTAACCTTAACACTATCCTAGGGCTGATGCTAACCCTAACCCTAAGCCTAACACTATCCTAGAGCTGATGCTAACCCTAACCCTAACACTATCCTAGGCCTGATGATAACCCTAACCCTAACCCTAACACTATCCTAGGGCTGATGCTAACCCTAACCCTAACACTATCCTAGGGCTGATGCTAACCCTAACCCTAACCCTAACAGTATCCTAAGTCTGATGCTAACCCTAGACCTCACACTATACTAGGCCTGATGATAACCATAACCCTAACCCTAACACTATCCTAGGGCGGATGCTAACCCTAACTCTAACCCTAACACTATCCTAGGGCTGATGCTAACCCCAACCCTAACACTATCCTACGGCTGATGTTAACCCTAACCCTAACCCTAACACTATCCTAGGGGTGATGCTAACCCTAACCCTAACACTATCCTAGGGCTGTTGCTAACCCTAACCCTAACCCTAACACTATCCTAGGGCTGATGCTAACCCTAACTCTAATTCTAACACTATCTTAGGGCTGAGGCTAACCCTAACCCTAACACTATCCTATTGCTGATGCTAACCCTAACCCTAACCCTAACACTATCCTAGGGCTGATGCTAACCCTAACCCTAACACTATCGTAGGCCTGATGCTAACCCTAACCCTAACCCTAACACTATCCTAGGGCTGATGCTAACCCTAACCCTAACACTATCCTAGGGCTGATGCTAACCCTAACCCTAACCCTAACACTATCCTAGGGCTGATGCTAACCCTAACCCTAACACTATCCTAGGCCTGATGATAACCCTAACCCTAACCCTAACACTATCCTAGGGCTGATGCTAACCCTAACCCTAACACTATCCTAGGGCTGATGCTAACCCTAACCCTAACCCTAACAGTATCCTAAGTCTGATGCTAACCCTAGACCTCACACTATACTAGGCCTGATGATAACCATAACCCTAACCTTAACACTATCCTAGGGCTGATGCTAACCCTAACCCTAAGCCTAACACTATCCTAGAGCTGATGCTAACCCTAACCCTAACACTATCCTAGCCCTGATGATAACCCTAACACTAACCCTGACACTATCCTAGGGCTGATGCTAACCCTAACCCTAACACTATCCTAGGGCTGATGCTAACCCTAACCCTAACCCTAACACTATCCTAGGCCTGATGCTAACCCTATCCCTAACCCTAACACTCTCCTAGGGCTGAGGCTAACCCTATCCCTAACACTATCCTAGGGCTGATGCTAACCCTAACCCTAACCCAAACACTATCCTAGGGTTGATGCTAACCCTAACCCTAACACTATCCTAGGGCTGATGCTAACCCTAACCCTAACCCTAACACTATCCTTGGACTGATGCTAACCCTAACCCTAACACTATCCTGGGCCTGATGCTAACCCTAACCCTAACCCTAACACTATCCTAGGGCTGATGGTAACCCTAACCCTAACACTATCCTTGGGCTGATGCTAACCCTAACCATAACCCTAACAATATCCTAGGGCAGATGCTAACCCTAACCCTAACCCTAACACTATCCTTGGGCTGATGCTAACCCTAACCCTAACACTATCCTGGGCCTGATGCTAACCCTAACCCTAACCCTAACACTATCCTAGGGCTGATGCTAACCCTAACCCTAACCCTAACATTATCCTAGGGCGGATGCTAATCCTAACCCTAACCCTAACACTATCCTAGGGCTGATGCTAACCCTAACTCTAACACTATCCTAGGCCTGATGCTAACCCTAACCCTAACCCTAACACTATCCTAGGGCTGATGCTAACCCTAACCCTAACACTATCCTAGGGCTGATGCTAACCCTAACACTAACACTATCCTAGGGCTGATGCTAACCCTAACCCTAACACTCTCCAAGGGCTGATGCTAACACTAACCCTAACCCTAACACTATCCTAGGGCTGATGCTAACCCTAACCCTAACACTATCCTACTGCTGATGCTAACCCTAACCCTAACCCTAACACTATCCTAGGGCTGATGCTAACCCTAACCCTAACACTATCCTAGGCCTGATGATAACCCTAACCCTAACCCTAACACTATCCTAGGGCTGATGCTAACCCTAACCCTAACACTATCCTAGGGCTGATGCTAACCCTAACCCTAACCCTAACACTATCCTAAGTCTGATGCTAACCCTAGACCTCACACTATAATAGGCCTGATGATAACCATAACCCTAACCTTAACACTATCCTAGGGCTGATGCTAACCCTAACCCTAAGCCTAACACTATCCTAGAGCTGATGCTAACCCTAACCCTAACACTATCCTAGGCCTGATGATAACCCTAACACTAACGCTGACACTATCCTAGGGCTGATGCTAACCCTAACCCTAACACTATCCTAGGGCTGATGCTAACCCTAACCCTAACCCTAACACTATCCTAGGCCTGATGCTAACCCTATCCCTAACCCTAACACTCTCCTAGGGCTGAGGCTAACCCTAACCCTAACACTATCCTAGGGCTGATGCTAACCCTAACCCTAACCCAAACACTATCCTAGGGTTGATGCTAACCCTAACCCTAACACTATCCTAGGGCTGATGCTAACCCTAACCCTAACCCTAACACTATCCTTGGACTGATGCTAACCCTAACCCTAACACTATCCTGGGCCTGATGCTAACCCTAACCCTAACCCTAACACTATCCTAGGGCTGATGGTAACCCTAACCCTAACACTATCCTTGGGCTGATGGTAACCCTAACCATAACCCTAACAATATCCTAGGGCAGATGCTAACCCTAACCCTACCCCTAACACTATCCTTGGGCTGATGCTAACCCTAACCCTAACACTATCCTGGGCCTGATGCTAACCCTAACCCTAACCCTAACACTATCCTAGGGCTGATGCTAACCCTAACCCTAACACTATCCTTGGGCTGATGCTAACCCTAACCCTAACCCTAACAATATCCTAGGGCAGATGCTAACCCTAACGCTAACTCTAACACTATCCTTGAACTGATGCTAACCCTAACCCTAACCCTAACACTATCCTAGGCCTGATGATAACCCTAACCCTAACCCTAACACTATCCTAGGGTTTAGGATAACCCTAACCCTAACACTATCCTAGGGCGGATGCTAACCCTAACCCTAACCCTAACACTATCCTACGGCTGATGCTAACCCTAACACTAACACTATCCTAGGGCTGATGCTAACCCTAACACTAACCCTAACATTATCCTAGGGCTGATGATAACCCTAACCCTAACTCTAACACTATCTTAGGGCTGAGGCTAACCCCAACCCTAACACTATCCTACGGCTGATGTTAACCCTAACCCTAACCCTAACACTATCCTAGGGGTGATGCTAACCCTAACCCTAACACTATCCTAGGGCTGTTGCTAACCCTAACCCTAACCCTAACACTATCCTAGGGCTGATGCTAACCCTAACTCTAATTCTAACACTATCTTAGGGCTGAGGCTAACCCTAACCCTAACACTATCCTATTGCTGATGCTAACCCTAACCCTAACCCTAACACTATCCTAGGGCTGATGCTAACCCTAACCCTAACACTATCGTAGGCCTGATGCTAACCCTAACCCTAACCCTAACACTATCCTAGGGCTGATGCTAACCCTAACCCTAACACTATCCTAGGGCTGATGCTAACCCTAACCCTAACCCTAACACTATCCTAGGGCTGATGCTAACCCTAACCCTAACACTATCCTAGGCCTGATGATAACCCTAACCCTAACCCTAACACTATCCTAGGGCTGATGCTAACCCTAACCCTAACACTATCCTAGGGCTGATGCTAACCCTAACCCTAACCCTAACAGTATCCTAAGTCTGATGCTAACCCTAGACCTCACACTATACTAGGCCTGATGATAACCATAACCCTAACCTTAACACTATCCTAGGGCTGATGCTAACCCTAACCCTAAGCCTAACACTATCCTAGAGCTGATGCTAACCCTAACCCTAACACTATCCTAGCCCTGATGATAACCCTAACACTAACCCTGACACTATCCTAGGGCTGATGCTAACCCTAACCCTAACACTATCCTAGGGCTGATGCTAACCCTAACCCTAACCCTAACACTATCCTAGGCCTGATGCTAACCCTATCCCTAACCCTAACACTCTCCTAGGGCTGAGGCTAACCCTATCCCTAACACTATCCTAGGGCTGATGCTAACCCTAACCCTAACCCAAACACTATCCTAGGGTTGATGCTAACCCTAACCCTAACACTATCCTAGGGCTGATGCTAACCCTAACCCTAACCCTAACACTATCCTTGGACTGATGCTAACCCTAACCCTAACACTATCCTGGGCCTGATGCTAACCCTAACCCTAACCCTAACACTATCCTAGGGCTGATGGTAACCCTAACCCTAACACTATCCTTGGGCTGATGCTAACCCTAACCATAACCCTAACAATATCCTAGGGCAGATGCTAACCCTAACCCTAACCCTAACACTATCCTTGGGCTGATGCTAACCCTAACCCTAACACTATCCTGGGCCTGATGCTAACCCTAACCCTAACCCTAACACTATCCTAGGGCTGATGCTAACCCTAACCCTAACCCTAACATTATCCTAGGGCGGATGCTAATCCTAACCCTAACCCTAACACTATCCTAGGGCTGATGCTAACCCTAACTCTAACACTATCCTAGGCCTGATGCTAACCCTAACCCTAACCCTAACACTATCCTAGGGCTGATGCTAACCCTAACCCTAACACTATCCTAGGGCTGATGCTAACCCTAACACTAACACTATCCTAGGGCTGATGCTAACCCTAACCCTAACACTCTCCAAGGGCTGATGCTAACACTAACCCTAACCCTAACACTATCCTAGGGCTGATGCTAACCCTAACCCTAATTCTAACACTATCTTAGGGCTGAGGCTAACCCTAACCCTAACACTATCCTACGGCTGATGCTAACCCTAACCCTAACCCTAACAGTATCCTAGGGCTGATGCTAACCCTAACCCTAACACTATCCTAGGCCTGATGCTAACCCTAACCCTAACCCTAACACTATCCTAGGGCTGATGCTAACCCTAACCCTAACACTATCCTACTGCTGATGCTAACCCTAACCCTAACCCTAACACTATCCTAGGGCTGATGCTAACCCTAACCCTAACACTATCCTAGGCCTGATGATAACCCTAACCCTAACCCTAACACTATCCTAGGGCTGATGCTAACCCTAACCCTAACACTATCCTAGGGCTGATGCTAACCCTAACCCTAACCCTAACACTATCCTAAGTCTGATGCTAACCCTAGACCTCACACTATAATAGGCCTGATGATAACCATAACCCTAACCTTAACACTATCCTAGGGCTGATGCTAACCCTAACCCTAAGCCTAACACTATCCTAGAGCTGATGCTAACCCTAACCCTAACACTATCCTAGGCCTGATGATAACCCTAACACTAACGCTGACACTATCCTAGGGCTGATGCTAACCCTAACCCTAACACTATCCTAGGGCTGATGCTAACCCTAACCCTAACCCTAACACTATCCTAGGCCTGATGCTAACCCTATCCCTAACCCTAACACTCTCCTAGGGCTGAGGCTAACCCTAACCCTAACACTATCCTAGGGCTGATGCTAACCCTAACCCTAACCCAAACACTATCCTAGGGTTGATGCTAACCCTAACCCTAACACTATCCTAGGGCTGATGCTAACCCTAACCCTAACCCTAACACTATCCTTGGACTGATGCTAACCCTAACCCTAACACTATCCTGGGCCTGATGCTAACCCTAACCCTAACCCTAACACTATCCTAGGGCTGATGGTAACCCTAACCCTAACACTATCCTTGGGCTGATGGTAACCCTAACCATAACCCTAACAATATCCTAGGGCAGATGCTAACCCTAACCCTACCCCTAACACTATCCTTGGGCTGATGCTAACCCTAACCCTAACACTATCCTGGGCCTGATGCTAACCCTAACCCTAACCCTAACACTATCCTAGGGCTGATGCTAACCCTAACCCTAACACTATCCTTGGGCTGATGCTAACCCTAACCCTAACCCTAACAATATCCTAGGGCAGATGCTAACCCTAACGCTAACTCTAACACTATCCTTGAACTGATGCTAACCCTAACCCTAACCCTAACACTATCCTAGGCCTGATGATAACCCTAACCCTAACCCTAACACTATCCTAGGGTTTAGGATAACCCTAACCCTAACACTATCCTAGGGCGGATGCTAACCCTAACCCTAACCCTAACACTATCCTACGGCTGATGCTAACCCTAACACTAACACTATCCTAGGGCTGATGCTAACCCTAACACTAACCCTAACATTATCCTAGGGCTGATGATAACCCTAACCCTAACTCTAACACTATCTTAGGGCTGAGGCTAACCCCAACCCTAACACTATCCTACGGCTGATGTTAACCCTAACCCTAACCCTAACACTATCCTAGGGCTGATGCTAACCCTAACCCTAACACTATCCTAGGGCTGTTGCTAACCCTAACCCTAACCCTAACACTATCCTAGGGCTGATGCTAACCCTAACTCTAATTCTAACACTATCTTAGGGCTGAGGCTAACCCTAACCCTAACACTATCCTATTGCTGATGCTAACCCTAACCCTAACCCTAACACTATCCTAGGGCTGATGCTAACCCTAACCCTAACACTATCCTAGGCCTGATGATAACCCTAACCCTAACCCTAACACTATCCTAGGGCTGATGCTAACCCTAACCCTAACACTATCCTAGGGCTGATGCTAACCCTAACCCTAACCCTAACAGTATCCTAAGTCTGATGCTAACCCTAGACCTCACACTATACTAGGCCTGATGATAACCATAACCCTAACCTTAACACTATCCTAGGGCTGATGCTAACCCTAACCCTAAGCCTAACACTATCCTAGAGCTGATGCTAACCCTAACCCTAACACTATCCTAGCCCTGATGATAACCCTAACACTAACCCTGACACTATCCTAGGGCTGATGCTAACCCTAACCCTAACACTATCCTAGGGCTGATGCTAACCCTAACCCTAACCCTAACACTATCCTAGGCCTGATGCTAACCCTATCCCTAACCCTAACACTCTCCTAGGGCTGAGGCTAACCCTATCCCTAACACTATCCTAGGGCTGATGCTAACCCTAACCCTAACCCAAACACTATCCTAGGGTTGATGCTAACCCTAACCCTAACACTATCCTAGGGCTGATGCTAACCCTAACCCTAACCCTAACACTATCCTTGGACTGATGCTAACCCTAACCCTAACACTATCCTGGGCCTGATGCTAACCCTAACCCTAACCCTAACACTATCCTAGGGCTGATGGTAACCCTAACCCTAACACTATCCTTGGGCTGATGCTAACCCTAACCATAACCCTAACAATATCCTAGGGCAGATGCTAACCCTAACCCTAACCCTAACACTATCCTTGGGCTGATGCTAACCCTAACCCTAACACTATCCTGGGCCTGATGCTAACCCTAACCCTAACCCTAACACTATCCTAGGGCTGATGCTAACCCTAACGCTAACCCTAACACTATCCTTGAACTGATGCTAACCCTATCCCTAACCCTAACACTCTCCTAGGGCTGAGGGTAACCCTAACCCTAACACTATCCTAGGGCTGATGCTAACCCTAACCCTAACCCAAACACTATCCTAGGGTTGATGCTAACCCTAACCCTAAGACTATCCTAGGGCTGATGCTAACCCTAACCCTAATCCTAACACTATCCTTGGGCTGATGCTAACCCTAACCCTAACACTATCCTGGGCCTGATGCTAACCCTAACCCTAACCCTAACACTATCCTAGGGCTGATGCTAACCCTAACCCTAACACTATCCTTGGGCTGATGCTAACCCTAACCCTAACCCTAACACTATACTAGGGCAGATGCTAACCCTAACGCTAACCGTAACACTATCCTTGAACGGATGCTAACCCTAACCCTAACCCTAACACTATCCTAGGCCTTATGATAACCATAACCCTAACCCTAACACTATCCTAGGATTTATGTTAACCCTAACCCTAACACTATCCTAGGGCTGATGCTAACCCTAACCCTAACCCTAACACTATCCTAGGGCGGATGCTAACCCTAACCCTAACCCTAACACTATCCTAGGGCTGATGCTAACCCTAACACTAACACTATCCTAGGGCTGATGCTAACCCTAACCCTAACCCTAACATTATCCTAGGGCGGATGCTAACCCTAACCCTAACCCTAACACTATCCTAGGGCTGATGCTAACCCTAACCCTAACACTATCCTAGGGCTGATGCTAACCCTAACACTAACACTATCCTAGGGCTGATGCTAACCCTAACCCTAACACTAACAGTCTCCAAGGGCTGATGCTAACCCTAACCTTAACCCTAACACTATCCTAGGGCTGATGCTAACCCTAATCCTAACTCTACACTATCTTAGGGCTGAGGCTAACCCTAACCCTAACACTATCCTACGGCTGATGCTAACCCTAACCCTAACCCTAACACTATCCTAGGGCTGATGCTAACCCTAACCCTAACACTATCCTAGGCCTGATGCTAACCCTAACCCTAACCCTAACACTATCCTAGGCCTGATGCTAACCCTAACCTTAACACTATCCTAGGGCTGATGCTAACCCTAACCCTAACCCTAACACTATCCTAGGGCTGATGCTAACCCTAACCCTAACACTATCCTAGGCCTGATGATAACCCTAACCCTAACCCTAACACTATCCTAGGGCTGATGCTAACCCTAACCCTAACACTATAGTAGGGCTGATGCTAACCCTAACCCTAACCCTAACACTATCCTAAGTCTGATGCTAACCCTAGCCCTCACACTATCCTAGGCCTGATGATAACCCTAACCCTAACCTTAACACTATCCTACGGCTGATGCTAACCCTAACCATAACCCTAACACTATCCTAGAGCTGATGCTAACCCTAACCCTAACACTATCCTAGGCCTGATGATAACCCTAACCCTAACCCTGACACTATCCTAGGGCTGATGCTAACCCTAACCGTAACACTATCCTAGGGCTGATGCTAACCCTAACCCTAACCCTAACACTATCCTAGGCCTGATGCTAACCCTATCCCTAACCCTAACACTCTCCTAGGGCTGAGGGTAACCCTAACCCTAACACTATCCTAGGGCTGATGCTAACCCTAACCCTAACCCAAACACTATCCTAGGGTTGATGCTAACCCTAACCCTAACACTATCCTAGGGCTGATGCTAACCCTAACCCTAACCCTAACACTATCCTTGGGCTGATGCTAACCCTAACCCTAACACTATCCTGGGCCTGATGCTAACCCTAACCCTAACCCTAACACTATCCTAGGGCTGATGCTAACCCTAACCCTAACACTATCCTTGGGCTGATGCTAACCCTAACCCTAACCCTAACACTATCCTAGGGCAGATGCTAACCCTAACGCTAACCGTAACACTATCCTTGAACTGATGCTAACCCTAACCCTAACCCTAACACTATCCTAGGCCTGATGATAACCCTAACCCTAACCCTAACACTATCCTAGGATTTGTGTTAACCCTAATCCTAACACTATCCTAGGGCTTATGCTAACACTAACCCTAACCCTAACACTATCCTAGGGCGGATGCTAACCCTAACCCTAACCCTAACACTATCCTAGGGCTGATGCTAACCCTAACACTAACACTATCCTAGGGCTGAAGCGAACCCTAACCCTAACCCTAACATTATCCTAGGGCTGATGCTAACCCTAACCCTAACACTATCCTAGGGCTGATGCTAACCCTAACACTAACACTATCCTAGGGCTGATGCTAACCCTAACCCTAACACTATCACTCTCCAAGGGCTGATGCTAACCCTAACCTTAACCCTAACACTATCCTAGGGCTGATGTTAACCCTAACCCTAACTCTACACTATCTTAGGGCTGAGGCTAACCCTAACCCTAACACTATCCTACGGCTGATGCTAACCCTAACCCTAACCCTAACACTATCCTAGGGCTGATGCTAACCCTAACCCTAACACTATCCTAGGCCTGATGCTAACCCTAACCCTAACCCTAACACTATCCTAGGCCTGATGCTAACCCTAACCCTAACACAATCCTAGGGCTGATGCTAACCCTAACCCTAACCCTAACACTAACCTAGGGTTGATGCTAACCCTAACCCTAACACTATCCTAGGCCTGATGATAACCCTAACCCTAACCCTAACACTATCCTAAGGCTGATGCTAACCCTAACCCTAACACTATCCTAGGGCTGATGCTAACCCTAACCCTAACCCTAACACTATCCTAAGTCTGATGCTAACCCTAGACCTCACACTATACTAGGCCTGATGATAACCATAACCCTAACCTTAACACTATCCTAGGGCTGATGCTAACCCTAACCTTAACCCTAACACTATCCTAGGCCTGATGATAACCCTAACACTAACCCTGACACTATCCTAGGGCAGATGCTAACCCTAACGCTAACCCTAACACTATCCTTGAACTGATCCTAACCCTAACCCTAACCCTAACACTATCCTAGGGCTGATGCTAACCCTAACCCTAACCCTAACACTATCCTAGGGCGGATGCTAACCCTAACTCTAACCCTAACACTATCCTAGGGCTGATGCTAACCCTAACCCTAACCCTAACACTATCCTAGGGCTGATGCTAACCCTAACCCTAACACTATCGTAGGCCTGATGCTAACCCTAACCCTAACCCTAACACTATCCTAGGGCTGATGCTAACCCTAACCCTAACACTATCCTAGGGCTGATGCTAACCCTAACCCTAACCCTAACACTATCCTAGGGCTGATGCTAACCCTAACCCTAACACTATCCTAGGCCTGATGATAACCCTAACCCTAACCCTAACACTATCCTAGGGCTGATGCTAACCCTAACCCTAACACTATCCTAGGGCTGATGCTAACCCTAACCCTAACCCTAACACTATCCTAAGTCTGATGCTAACCCTAGACCTCACACTATACTAGGCCTGATGATAACCATAACCCTAACCTTAACACTATCCTAGGGCTGATGCTAACCCTAACCCTAAGCCTAACACTATCCTAGAGCTGATGCTAACCCTAACCCTAACACTATCCTAGGCCTGATGATAACCCTAACACTAACCCTGACACTATCCTAGGGCTGATGCTAACCCTAACCCTAACACTATCCTAGGGCTGATGCTAACCCTAACCCTAACCCTAACACTATCCTAGGCCTGATGCTAACCCTATCCCTAACCCTAACACTCTCCTAGGGCTGAGGCTAACCCTATCCCTAACACTATCCTAGGGCTGATGCTAACCCTAACCCTAACCCAAACACTATCCTAGGGTTGATGCTAACCCTAACCCTAACACTATCCTAGGGCTGATGCTAACCCTAACCCTAACCCTAACACTATCCTTGGACTGATGCTAACCCTAACCCTAACACTATCCTGGGCCTGATGCTAACCCTAACCCTAACCCTAACACTATCCTAGGGCTGATGGTAACCCTAACCCTAACACTATCCTTGGGCTGATGCTAACCCTAACCATAACCCTAACAATATCCTAGGGCAGATGCTAACCCTAACCCTAACCCTAACACTATCCTTGGGCTGATGCTAACCCTAACCCTAACACTATCCTGGGCCTGATGCTAACCCAAACCCTAACCCTAACACTATCCTAGGGCTGATGCTAACCCTAACGCTAACCCTAACACTATCCTTGAACTGATGCTAACCCTATCCCTAACCCTAACACTCTCCTAGGGCTGAGGGTAACCCTAACCCAAACACTATCCTAGGGTTGATGCTAACCCTAACCCTAACACTATCCTAGGGCTGATGCTAACCCTAACCCTAATCCTAACACTATCCTTGGGCTGATGCTAACCCTAACCCTAACACTATCCTGGGCCTGATGCTAACCCTAACCCTAACCCTAACACTATCCTAGGGCTGATGCTAACCCTAACCCTAACACTATCCTTGGGCTGATGCTAACCCTAACCCTAACCCTAACACTATACTAGGGCAGATGCTAACCCTAACGCTAACCGTAACACTATCCTTGAACTGATGCTAACCCTAACCCTAACCCTAACACTATCCTAGGCCTTATGATAACCATAACCCTAACCCTAACACTATCCTAGGATTTATGTTAACCCTAACCCTAACACTATCCTAGGGCTGATGCTAACCCTAACCCTAACCCTAACACTATCCTAGGGCGGATGCTAACCCTAACCCTAACCCTAACACTATCCTAGGGCTGATGCTAACCCTAACACTAACACTATCCTAGGGCTGATGCTAACCCTAACCCTAACCCTAACATTATCCTAGGGCGGATGCTAACCCTAACCCTAACCCTAACACTATCCTAGGGCTGATGCTAACCCTAACCCTAACACTATCCTAGGGCTGATGCTAACCCTAACACTAACACTATCCTAGGGCTGATGCTAACCCTAACCCTAACACTAACAGTCTCCAAGGGCTGATGCTAACCCTAACCTTAACCCTAACACTATCCTAGGGCTGATGCTAACCCTAATCCTAACTCTACACTATCTTAGGGCTGAGGCTAACCCTAACCCTAACACTATCCTACGGCTGATGCTAACCCTAACCATAACCCTAACACTATCCTAGAGCTGATGCTAACCCTAACCCTAACACTATCCTAGGCCTGATGATAACCCTAACCCTAACCCTGACACTATCCTAGGGCTGATGCTAACCCTAACCGTAACACTATCCTAGGGCTGATGCTAACCCTAACCCTAACCCTAACACTATCCTAGGCCTGATGCTAACCCTATCCCTAACCCTAACACTCTCCTAGGGCTGAGGGTAACCCTAACCCTAACACTATCCTAGGGCTGATGCTAACCCTAACCCTAACCCAAACACTATCCTAGGGTTGATGCTAACCCTAACCCTAACACTATCCTAGGGCTGATGCTAACCCTAACCCTAACCCTAACACTATCCTTGGGCTGATGCTAACCCTAACCCTAACACTATCCTGGGCCTGATGCTAACCCTAACCCTAACCCTAACACTATCATAGGGCTGATGCTAACCCTAACCCTAACACTATCCTTGGGCTGATGCTAACCCTAACCCTAACCCTAACACTATCCTAGGGCAGATGCTAACCCTAACGCTAACCGTAACACTATCCTTGAACTGATGCTAACCCTAACCCTAACCCTAACACTATCCTAGGCCTGATGATAACCCTAACCCTAACCCTAACACTATCCTAGGATTTGTGTTAACCCTAATCCTAACACTATCCTAGGGCTTATGCTAACACTAACCCTAACCCTAACACTATCCTAGGGCGGATGCTAACCCTAACCCTAACCCTAACACTATCCTAGGGCTGATGCTAACCCTAACACTAACACTATCCTAGGGCTGATGCGAACCCTAACCCTAACCCTAACATTATCCTAGGGCTGATGCTAACCCTAACCCTAACACTATCCTAGGGCTGATGCTAACCCTAACACTAACACTATCCTAGGGCTAATGCTAACCCTAACCCTAACACTATCACTCTCCAAGGGCTGATGCTAACCCTAACCTTAACCCTAACACTATCCTAGGGCTGATGTTAACCCTAACCCTAACTCTACACTATCTTAGGGCTGAGGCTAACCCTAACCCTAACACTATCCTACGGCTGATGCTAACCCTAACCCTAACCCTAACACTATCCTAGGGCTGATGCTAACCCTAACCCTAACACTATCCTAGGCCTGATGCTAACCCTAACCCTAACCCTAACACTATCCTAGGCCTGATGCTAACCCTAACCCTAACACAATCCTAGGGCTGATGCTAACCCTAACCCTAACCCTAACACTATCCTAGGGTTGATGCTAACCCTAACCCTAACACTATCCTAGGCCTGATGATAACCCTAACCCTAACCCTAACACTATCCTAAGGCTGATGCTAACCCTAACCCTAACACTATCCTAGGGCTGATGCTAACCCTAACCCTAACCCTAACACTATCCTAAGTCTGATGCTAACCCTAGACCTCACACTATACTAGGCCTGATGATAACCATAACCCTAACCTTAACACTATCCTAGGGCTGATGCTAACCCTAACCTTAACCCTAACACTATCCTAGGCCTGATGATAACCCTAACACTAACCCTGACACTATCCTAGGGCAGATGCTAACCCTAACGCTAACCCTAACACTATCCTTGAACTGATCCTAACCCTAACCCTAACCCTAACACTATCCTAGGCCTGATGATAACCCTAACCCTAACCCTAACACTATCCTAGGATTTATGTTAACCCTAACCCTAACACTATCCTAGGGCTGATGCTAACCCTAACCCTAACCCTAACACTATCCTAGGGCGGATGCTAACCCTAACTCTAACCCTAACACTATCCTAGGGCTGATGCTAACCCTAACCCTAACCCTAACACTATCCTAGGGCTGATGCTAACCCTAACCCTAACACTATCGTAGGCCTGATGCTAACCCTAACCCTAACCCTAACACTATCCTAGGGCTGATGCTAACCCTAACCCTAACACTATCCTAGGGCTGATGCTAACCCTAACCCTAACCCTAACACTATCCTAGGGCTGATGCTAACCCTAACCCTAACACTATCCTAGGCCTGATGATAACCCTAACCCTAACCCTAACACTATCCTAGGGCTGATGCTAACCCTAACCCTAACACTATCCTAGGGCTGATGCTAACCCTAACCCTAACCCTAACACTATCCTAAGTCTGATGCTAACCCTAGACCTCACACTATACTAGGCCTGATGATAACCATAACCCTAACCTTGACACTATCCTAGGGCTGATGCTAACCCTAACCCTAAGCCTAACACTATCCTAGAGCTGATGCTAACCCTAACCCTAACACTATCCTAGGCCTGATGATAACCCTAACACTAACCCTGACACTATCCTAGGGCTGATGCTAACCCTAACCCTAACACTATCCTAGGGCTGATGCTAACCCTAACGCTAACCCTAACACTATCCTAGGGCTGAGGCTAACCCTAACACTAACACTATCCTAGGGCTGATGCTAACCCTAACCCTAACCCTAACATTATCCTAGGGCTGATGCTAACCCTAACCCTAACTCTAACACTATCTTAGGCTGAGGCTAACCCTAACCCTAACACTATCCTACGGCTGATGCTAACCCTAACCCTAACCCTATCTCTATCCTAGGGCTGATGCTAACCCTAACCCTAACACTATCCTAGGGCTGATGCTAACCCTAACCCTAACCCTAACACTATCCTAGGGCTGATGCTAACCCTAACCCTAACACTATCCTAGGGCTGATGCTAACCCTAACCCTAACCCTAACACTATCCTAGGGCTGATGCTAACCCTAACCCTAACACTATCCTAGGGCGAATGCTAACCCTAACCCTAACCCTAACACTATCCTAGGGCTGATGCTAACCCTAACACTAACACTATCCTAGGGCTGATGCTAACCCTAACCCTAACCCAACACTATCCTAGGGCGGATGCTAACCCTAACCCTAACCCTAACACTATCCTAGGGCTGATGCTAACCCTAACACTAACACTATCCTAGGCCTGATGCTAAGCCTAACCCTAACCCTAACACTATACTAGGGCTGATGCTAACCCTAACCCTAACACTATCCTAGGGCTGATGCTAACCCTAACACTAACACTATCTTAGGGCTGATGCTAACCCTAACCCTAACCCTAACACTCTTCAAGGGCTGATGCTAACCCTAACCCTAACCCTAACACTATCCTAGGGCTGATGCTAACCCTAACCCTAACTCTAACACTATCTTAGGGCTGAGGCTAACCCTAACCCTAACACTATCCTACGGCTGATGCTAACCCTAACCCTAACCCTAACACTATCCTAGGGCTGATGCTAACCCTAACCCTAACACTATCCTAGGCCTGATGCTAACGCTAACCCTAACCCTAACACTATCCTAGGGCTGATGCTAACCCTAACCCTAACACTATCCTAGGGCTGATGCTAACCCTAACCCTAACCCTAACACTATCCTAGGGCTGATGCTAACCCTAACCCTAACACTATCCTAAGCCTGATGATAACCCTAACCCTAACCCTAACACTATCCTAGGGCCGATGCTAACCCTAACCCTAACACTATCCTAGGGCTGATGCTAACCCTAACCCTAACCCTAACACTATCCTAAGTCTGATGCTAACCCTAGACCTCACAAGATACTAGGCCTGATGATAACCATAACCCTAACCTTAACACTATCCTAGGGCTCATGCTAACCCTAACCCTAACCCTAACACTATCCTAGAGCTGATGCTAACCCTAACCCTAACACTATCCTAGGCCTGATGATAACCCTAACACTAACCCTGACACTATCCTAGGGCTGATGCTAACCCTAACCCTAACACTATCCTAGGGCTCATGCTAACCCTAACCCTAACCCTAACACTATCCTAGGCCTGATGCTAACCCTATCCCTAACCCTAACACTCTCCTAGGGCTGAGGCTAACCCTAACGCTAACACTATCCTAGGGCTGATGCTAACCCTAACCCTAACCCAAACACTATCCTAGGGTTGATGCTAACCCTAACCCTAACACTATCCTAGGGCTGATGCTAACCCTAACCCTAACCCTAACACTATCCTTGGACTGATGCTAACCCTAACCCTAACACTATCCTGGGCCTGATGCTAACCCTAACCCTAACCCTAACACTATCCTAGGGCTGATGCTAACCCTAACCCTAACACTATCCTTGGGCTGATGCTAACCCTAACCCTAACCCTAACAATATCCTAGGGCAGATGCTAACCCTAACCCTAACCCTAACACTATCCTTGGGCTGATGCTAACCCTAACCCTAACACTATCCTGGGCCTGATGCTAACCCTAACCCTAACCCTAACACTATCCTAGGGCTGATGCTAACCCTAACCCTAACACTATCCTTGGGCTGATGCTAACCCTAACCCTAACCTTAACAATATCCTAGGGCAGATGCTAACCCTAACGCTAACCCTAACACTATCCTTGAACTGATGCTAACCCTAAGCCTAACCCTAACACTATCCTAGGCCTGATGATAACGCTAACCCTAACCCTAACACTATCCTAGGGTTTATGTTAACCCTAACCCTAACACTATCCTACGGCTGATGCTAACCCTAACCCTAACCCTAACACTATCCTAGGGCGGATGCTAACCCTAACCCTAACCCTAACACTATCCTAGGGCTGATGCTAACCCTAACACTAACACTATCCTAGGGCTGATGCTAACCCTAACCCTAACCCTAACATTATCCTAGGGCTGATGCTAACCCTAACCCTAACTCTAACACTATCTTAGGGCTGAGGCTAACCCTAACCCTAACACTATCCTTCGGCTGATGCTAACCCTAACCCTAACCCTAACACTATCCTAGGGCTGATGCTAACCCTAACCCTAACACTATCCTAGGGCTGATGCTAACCCTAACCCTAACCCTAACACTATCCTAGGGCTGATGCTAACCCTAACCCTAACACTATCCTAGGGCTGATGCTAACCCTAACCCTAACCCTATCACTATCCTAGGGCGGATGCTAACCCTAACCCTAACCCTAACATTATCCTAGGGCTGATGCTAACCCTAACACTAACACTATCCTAGGGCTGATGCTAACCCTAACCCTAACCCTAACACTATCCTAGGGCTGATGCTAACCCTAACCCTAACTCTAACACTATATTAGGGCTGAGGCTAACCCTAACCCTAACACTATCCTACGGCTGATGCTAACCCTAACCCTAACCCTAAGACTATCCTAGGGCTGATGCTAACCCTAACCCTAACACTATCCTAGGCCTGATGCTAACCCTAAGCCTAACCCTAACACTATCGTAGGGCTGATGCTAACCCTAACCCTAACACTATCCTAGGGCTGATGCTAACCTAACCCTAACCCTAACACTATCCTAGGGCTGATGCTACCCTAACCCTAACACTATCCTAGGCCTGATGATAACCCTAACCCTAACCCTGACACCATCCTAGGGCTGATGCTAACCCTAAGCCTAACACTATCCTAGGGCTGATGCTAACCCTAACCCTAACCCTAACACTATTCTAGGGCTGATGATAACCCTAACCCTAACACTATCCTAGGCCTGATGCTAACCCTAACCCTAACCCTAACACTATCCTAGGGCTGATGCTAACCCTAACCCTAACCCTAACACTATCCTAGAGCTGATGCTAACCCTAACCCTAACCCTAACCCTAACCCTAATACTATCCTAGGGCTGATGCTAACCCTAACCCTAACCCTAACACTATCCTAGGGCTGATGCTAACCCTAACCCTAACTCTAACACTATCCTAGGGCTGAGGCTAACCCTAACCCTAACACTATCCTACGGCTGATGCTAACCCTAACCCTAACCCTAACACTATCCTAAGGCTGATGCTAACCCTAACACTAACACTATCCTAGGCCTGGTGCTAACCCTAACCCTAACCCTAACACTATTCTAGGGCTGATGCTAACCCTAACCCTAATAATATCCTAGGGCTGAGGCTAACCCTAACCCTAACCCTAACACTATCCTAGGGCTGATGCTATCCCTAACCCTAACCCTAACACTATCCTAGGGCTGATGCTAACCCTAACCCAAACCCTAATACTATCCTAGGGCTGATGCTAACCCTAACCCTAACCCTAACACTATCCTAGGCCTCATGCTAACCCTAACCCTAACCCTAACACTATCCTAGGGCTGATGCTAACCCTAACCCTAACAATATCCTAGGCCTGATGATAACCCTAACCCTAACCCTAACACTATCCTAGGGCTGATGCTAAACCTAACCCTAACACTATCCTACGGCTGATGCTAACCCTAACCCTAACCCTAACACTATCCTAAGTCTGATGCTAACCCTAGCCCTCACACTATCCTAGGCCTGATGATAACCCTAACCCTAACCTTAACACTATCCTAGCGGTGATGCTAACCCTAACCATAACCCTAACACTATCCTAGAGCTGATGCTAACCCTAACCCTAACACTATCCTAGGCCTGATGATAACCCTAACCCTAACCCTGACACTATCCTAGGGCTGATGCTAACCCTAACCCTAACACTATCCTAGGGCTGATGCTAACCCTAACCCTAACCCTAACACTATCCTAGGCCTGATGCTAACCCTATCCCTAACCCTAACACTCTCCTAGGGCTGAGGGTAACCCTAACCCTAACACTATCCTATGGCTGATGCTAACCCTAACCCTAACCCAAACACTATCCTAGGGTTGATGCTAACCCTAACCCTAACACTATCCTAGGGCTGATGCTAACCCTAACCCTAACCCTAACACTATCCTAGGGCTGAGGGTAACCCTAACACAAACACTATCCTAGGGTTGATGCTAACCCTAACCCTAACACTATCCTAGGGCTGATGCTAACCCTAACCCTAACCCTAACACTATCCTTGGGCTGATGCTAACCCTAACCCTAACACTATCCTGGGCCTGATGCTAACCCTAACCCTAACCCTAACACTATCCTAGGGCTGATGCTAACCCTAACCCTAACACTATCCTTGGGCTGATGCTAACCCTAACCCTAACCCTAACACTATCCTAGGGCAGATGCTAAACCTAACGCTAACCCTAACACTATCCTTGAACTGATGCTAACCCTAACCCTAACCCTAACACTATCCTAGGCCTGATGATAACCCTAACCCTAACCCTAACACTATCCTAGGATTTATGCTAACCCTAACCCTAACACTATCCTAGGGCTGATGCTAACCCTAACCCTAACCCTAACACTATCCTAGGGCGGATGCTAACCCTAACCCTAACCCTAACACTATCCTAGGGCTGATGCTAACCCTAACACTAACACTATCCTAGGGCTGATGCTAACCCTAACCCTAACCCTAACATTATCCTAGGGCGGATGCTAACCCTAACCCTAACCCTAACACTATCCTAGGGCTGATGCTAACGCTAACCCTAACACTATCCTAGGGCTGATGCTAACCCTAACACTAACACTATCCTAGGGCTGATGCTAACCCTAACCCTAACCCTAACACTCTCCATGGGCTGATGCTAACCCTAACCCTAACCCTAACACTATCCTAGGGCTGATGCTAACCCTCACCCTAACTCTACACTATCGTAGGGCTGAGGCTAACCCTAACCCTAACACTATCCTACGGCTGATGCTAACCCTAACCCTAACCCTAACACTATACTAGGGCTGATTCTAACCCTAACCCTAACACTATCCTAGGCCTGATGCTACCCCTAACCCTAACCCTAACA
Source organism: Lemur catta (assembly GCF_020740605.2). Taxonomy (NCBI): domain Eukaryota; kingdom Metazoa; phylum Chordata; class Mammalia; order Primates; family Lemuridae; genus Lemur; species Lemur catta. The sequence continues at coordinate 711,483 of NW_025423856.1, read as the reverse complement.
CTATCCTAGGGCTGATGCTAACCATAACCATAACACTATCCTAGGGCTGATGCTAAACATAACCCTAACCCTAACACTATCCTAGGGCTGATGCTAACCCTAACCCTAACACTATCCTAGGCCTGATGATAACCCTAACCCTAACCCTAACACTATCCTAGGGCTGATGCTAACCCTAACCCTAACACTTTCCTAGGGCTGATGCTAACCCTCACCCTAACCCTAACACTATCCTAAGTCTGATGCTAACCCTAGACCTCACACTATACTAGGCCTGATGATAACCATAACCCTAACCTTAACACTATCCTAGGGCTGATGCTAACCCTAACCCTAACCCTAATACTATCCTAGAGCTGAGGCTAACCCTAACCCTAACACTATCCTAGGCCTGATGATAACCCTAACACTAACCCTGACACTATTCTAGGGCTGATGCTAACCCTAACCCTAACGCTATCCTAGGGGTGATGCTAACCCTAACCCTAACCCTAACACTATCCTAGGCCTGATGCTAACCCTATCCCTAACCCTAACACTCTCCTACGGCTGAGGCTAACCCTAACCCTAACACTATCCTAGGGCTGATGCTAACCCTAACCCTAACCCAAACACTATACTAGGGTTGATGCTAACCCTAACCCTAACACTATCCTAGGGCTGATGCTAACCCTAACCCTAACCCTAACACTATCCTTGGACTGATGCTAACCCTAACCCTAACACTATCCTGGGCCTGATGCTAACCCTAACCCTAACCCTAACACTATCCTAGGGCTGATGCTAACCCTAACCCTAACACTATCCTTGGGCTGATGCTAACCCTAACCCTAACCCTAACACTATATTTGGGCTGATGCTAACCCTAACCATAACACTATCCTGGGCCTGATGCTAACCCTAACCCTAACCCTAACCCTAACACTATCCTAGGGGTGATGCTAACCCTAACCCTAACACTATCCTTGGGCTGATGCTAACCCTAACCCTAAACCTAACAATATCCTATGGCAGATGCTAACCCTAACGCTAACCCTAACACTATCCTTGAACTGATGCTAACCCTAACCCTAACCCTAACACTATCCTAGGCCTGATGCTAACCCTAACCCTAACCCTAACACTCTCCTAGGGTTTATGTTAACCCTAACCCTAACACTATCCTATGGCTGATGCTAACCCTAACCCTAACCCAAACACTATCCTAGGGCGGATGCTAACCCTAACCCTAACCCTAACACTATCCTAGGGCTGATGCTAACCCTAACACTAACACTATCCTAGGGCTGATGCTAACCCTAACCCTAACCCTAACATTATCCTAGGGCTGATGCTAACCCTAACCCTAACTCTAACACTATCTTAGGGCTGAGGCTAACCATAACCCTAACACTATCCTACGGCTGATGCTAACCCTAACCCTAACCCTAACTCTATCCTAGGGCTGATGCTAACCCTAACCCTAACACTATCCTAGGGCTGATGCTAACCCTAACCCTAACCCTAACACTATCCTAGGGCTGATGCTAACCCTAACCCTAACACTATCCTAGGGCTGATGCTAACCCTAACCCTAACCCTAACACTATCCTTGGGCTGATGCTAACCCTAACCCTAACCCTAACACTATCCTAGGGCGAATGCTAACCCTAACCCTAACCCTAACACTATCCTAGGGCTGATGCTAACCCTAACACTAACACTATCCTAGGGCTGATGCTAACCCTAACCCTAACCCTAACACTATCCTAGGGCTGATGCTAACCCTAACCCTATCTCTAACACTATCTTAGGGCTGAGGCTAACCCTAACCCTAACACTATCCTACGGCTGATGCTAACCCTAACCCTAACCCTAACACTATCCTAGGGCTGATGCTAACCCTAACCCTAACACTATCCTAGGCCTGATGCTAACCCTAACCCTAACCCTAACACTATCCTAGGGCTGATGCTAACCCTAACCCTAACACTATCCTAGGGCTGATGCTAACCCTAACCCTAACCCTAACACTATCCTAAGGCTGATGCTAACCCTAACCCTAACACTATCCTAGGCCTGATGATAACCCTAACCCTAACCCTAACACTATCCTAGGGCTGATGCTAACCCTAACCCTAACACAATCCTAGGGCTGATGCTAACCCTAACCCTAACCCTAACACTATCCTAAGTCTGATGCTAACCCTAGACCTCACAAGATACTAGGCCTGATGATAACCATAACCCTAACCTTAACACTATCCTAGGGCTCATGCTAACCCTAACCCTAACCCTAACACTATCCTAGAGCTGATGCTAACCCTAACCCTAACACTATCCTAGGCCTGATGATAACCCTAACACTAACCCTGACACTATTCTAGGGCTGATGCTAACCCTAACCCTAACAATATCCTAGGGCTCATGCTAACCCTAACCCTAACCCTACCACTATCCTAGGCCTGATGCTAACCCTATCCCTAACCCTAACACTCTCCTAGGGCTGAGGCTAACCCTAACCCTAACACTATCCTAGGGCTGATGCTAACCCTAACCCTAACCCAAACACTATCCTAGGGTTGATGCTAACCCTAACCCTAACACTATCCTAGGGCTGATGCTAACCCTAACCCTAACCCTAACACTATCCTTGGACTGATGCTAACCCTAACCCTAACACTATCCTGGGCCTGATGCTAACCCTAACCCTAACCCTAACAATATCCTAGGGCAGATGCTAACCCTAACCCTAACCCTAACACTATCCTTGGGCTGATGCTAACCCTAACCCTAACACTATCCTTGGCCTGATGCTAACCCTAACCCTAACCCTAACACTATCCTAGGGCTGATGCTAACCCTAACCCTAACACTATCCTTGGGCTGATGCTAACCCTAACCCTAACCTTAACAATATCCTAGGGCAGATGCTAACCCTAACGCTAACCCTAACACTATCCTTGAACTGATGCTAACCCTAACCCTAACCCTAACACTATCCTAGGCCTGATGATAACGCTAACCCTAACCCTAACACTATCCTAGGGTTTATGTTAACCCTAACCTTAACACTATCCTAGGTCTGATGCTAACCCTAACCCTAACCCTAACACTATCCTAGGGTGGATGCTAACCCTAACCCTAACCCTAACACTATCCTAGGGCTGATGCTAACCCTAACACTAACACTATCCTAGGGCTGATGCTAACCCTAACCCTAACCCTAACATTATCCTAGGGCTGATGCTAACCCTAACCCTATCTCTAACACTATCTTAGGGCTGAGGCTAACCCTAACCCTAACACTATCCTTCGGCTGATGCTAACCCTAACCCTAACCCTAACACTATCCTAGGGCTGATGCTAACCCTAACCCTAACACTATCCTAGGGCTGATGCTAACCCTAACCCTAACCCTAACACTATCCTAGGGCTGATGCTAACCCTAACCCTAACACTATCCTAGGGCTGATGCTAACCCTAACCCTAACCCTAACACTATCCTAGGGCGGATGCTAACCCTAACCCTAACCCTAACATTATCCTAGGGCTGATGCTAACCCTAACACTAACACTATCCTAGGGCTCATGCTAACCCTAACCCTAACCCTAACACTATCCTAGGGCTGATGCTAACCCTAACCCTAACTCTAACACTATCTTAGGGCTGAGGCTAACCCTAACCCTAACACTATCCTACGGCTGATGCTAACCCTAACCCTAACACTATCCTACGGCTGATGCTAACCCTAACCCTAACCCTAACACTATATTAAGGCTGATGCTAACCCTAACACTAACACTATCCTAGGCCTGGTGCTAACCCTAACCCTAACCCTAACACTATTCTAGGGCTGATGCTAACCCTAACCCTAATAATATCCTAGGGCTGATGCTAACCCTAACCCTAACCCTAACACTATCCTAGGGCTGATGCTATCCCTAACCCTAACCCTAACACTATCCTAGGGCTGATGCTAACCCTAACCCTAACCCTAACACTATCCTAGGGCTGATGCTAACCCTAACCCTAACACTATCCTAGGGCTGATGCTAACCCTAACCCTAACCCTAACACTATCCTAGGGCTGATGCTAACCCTAACCCTAACACTATCCTAGGCCTGATGATAACCCTAACCCTAACCCTAACACTATCCTAGGGCTGATGCTAACCCTAACCCTAACACTATCCTAGGGCTGATGCTAACCCTAACCCTAACCCTAACACTATCCTAAGTCTGATGCTAACCCTAGACCTCACACTATACTAGGCCTGATGATAACCATAACCCTAACCTTAACACTATCCTAGGGCTGATGCTAACCCTAACCCTAACCCTAATACTATCCTAGAGCTGATGCTAACCCTAACCCTAACACTATCCTAGGCCTGATGATAACCCTAACACTAACCCTGACACTATCCTAGGGCGAATGCTAACCCTAACCCTAACCCTAACACTATCCTAGGGCTGATGCTAACCCTAACACTAACACTATCCTAGGGCTGATGCTAACCCTAACCCTAACCCTAACACTATCATAGGGCGGATGCTAACCCTAACCCTAACCCTAACACTATCCTATGGCTGATGCTAACCCTAACACTAACACTATCCTAGGCCTGATGCTAAGCCTAACCCTAACCCTAACACTATCCTAGGGCTGATGCTAACCCTAACCCTAACACTATCCTAGGGCTGATGCTAACCCTAACACTAACACTATCCTAGGGCTGATGCTACCCCTAACCCTAACCCTAACACTCTTCAAGGGCTGATGCTAACCCTAACCCTAACCCTAACACTATCCTAGGGCTGATGCTAACCCTAACCCTAACTCTAACACTATCTTAGGGCTGAGGCTAACCCTAACCCTAACACTATCCTACGGCTGATGCTAACCCTAACCCTAACCCTAACACTATCCTAGGGCTGATGCTAACCCTAACCCTAACACTATCCTAGGCCTGATGCTAACCCTAACCCTAACCCTAACACTATCCTAGGGCTGATGCTAACCCTAACCCTAACACTATCCTAGGGCTGATGCTAACCCTAACCCTAACCCTAACACTATCCTAAGGCTGATGCTAACCCTAACCCTAACACTATCCTAGGCCTGATGATAACCCTAACCCTAACCCTAACACTATCCTAGGGCTGATGCTAACCCTAACCCTAACACAATCCTAGGGCTGATGCTAACCCTAACCCTAACCCTAACACTATCCTAAGTCTGATGCTAACCCTAGACCTCACAAGATACTAGGCCTGATGATAACCATAACCCTAACCTTAACACTATCCTAGGGCTCATGCTAACCCTAACCCTAACCCTAACACTATCCTAGAGCTGATGCTAACCCTAACCCTAACACTATCCTAGGCCTGATGATAACCCTAACACTAACCCTGACACTATTCTAGGGCTGATGCTAACCCTAACCCTAACAATATCCTAGGGCTCATGCTAACCCTAACCCTAACCCTACCACTATCCTAGGCCTGATGCTAACCCTATCCCTAACCCTAACACTCTCCTAGGGCTGAGGCTAACCCTAACCCTAACACTATCCTAGGGCTGATGCTAACCCTAACCCTAACCCAAACACTATCCTAGGGTTGATGCTAACCCTAACCCTAACACTATCCTAGGGCTGATGCTAACCCTAACCCTAACCCTAACACTATCCTTGGACTGATGCTAACCCTAACCCTAACACTATCCTGGGCCTGATGCTAACCCTAACCCTAACCCTAACAATATCCTAGGGCAGATGCTAACCCTAACCCTAACCCTAACACTATCCTTGGGCTGATGCTAACCCTAACCCTAACACTATCCTTGGCCTGATGCTAACCCTAACCCTAACCCTAACACTATCCTAGGGCTGATGCTAACCCTAACCCTAACACTATCCTTGGGCTGATGCTAACCCTAACCCTAACCTTAACAATATCCTAGGGCAGATGCTAACCCTAACGCTAACCCTAACACTATCCTTGAACTGATGCTAACCCTAACCCTAACCCTAACACTATCCTAGGCCTGATGATAACGCTAACCCTAACCCTAACACTATCCTAGGGTTTATGTTAACCCTAACCTTAACACTATCCTAGGTCTGATGCTAACCCTAACCCTAACCCTAACACTATCCTAGGGTGGATGCTAACCCTAACCCTAACCCTAACACTATCCTAGGGCTGATGCTAACCCTAACACTAACACTATCCTAGGGCTGATGCTAACCCTAACCCTAACCCTAACATTATCCTAGGGCTGATGCTAACCCTAACCCTATCTCTAACACTATCTTAGGGCTGAGGCTAACCCTAACCCTAACACTATCCTTCGGCTGATGCTAACCCTAACCCTAACCCTAACACTATCCTAGGGCTGATGCTAACCCTAACCCTAACTCTAACACTATCTTAGGGCTGAGGCTAACCCTAACCCTAACACTATCCTACGGCTGATGCTAACCCTAACCCTAACCCTAACACTATCCTAGGGCTGATGCTAACCCTAACCCTAACACTATCCTAGGCCTGATGCTAACCCTAACCCTAACCCTAACACTATCCTAGGGCTGATGCTAACCCTAACCCTAACACTATCCTAGGGCTGATGCTAACCCTAACCCTAACCCTAACACTATCCTAAGGCTGATGCTAACCCTAACCCTAACACTATCCTAGGCCTGATGATAACCCTAACCCTAACCCTAACACTATCCTAGGGCTGATGCTAACCCTAACCCTAACACAATCCTAGGGCTGATGCTAACCCTAACCCTAACCCTAACACTATCCTAAGTCTGATGCTAACCCTAGACCTCACAAGATACTAGGCCTGATGATAACCATAACCCTAACCTTAACACTATCCTAGGGCTCATGCTAACCCTAACCCTAACCCTAACACTATCCTAGAGCTGATGCTAACCCTAACCCTAACACTATCCTAGGCCTGATGATAACCCTAACACTAACCCTGACACTATTCTAGGGCTGATGCTAACCCTAACCCTAACAATATCCTAGGGCTCATGCTAACCCTAACCCTAACCCTACCACTATCCTAGGCCTGATGCTAACCCTATCCCTAACCCTAACACTCTCCTAGGGCTGAGGCTAACCCTAACCCTAACACTATCCTAGGGCTGATGCTAACCCTAACCCTAACCCAAACACTATCCTAGGGTTGATGCTAACCCTAACCCTAACACTATCCTAGGGCTGATGCTAACCCTAACCCTAACCCTAACACTATCCTTGGACTGATGCTAACCCTAACCCTAACACTATCCTGGGCCTGATGCTAACCCTAACCCTAACCCTAACAATATCCTAGGGCAGATGCTAACCCTAACCCTAACCCTAACACTATCCTTGGGCTGATGCTAACCCTAACCCTAACACTATCCTTGGCCTGATGCTAACCCTAACCCTAACCCTAACACTATCCTAGGGCTGATGCTAACCCTAACCCTAACACTATCCTTGGGCTGATGCTAACCCTAACCCTAACCTTAACAATATCCTAGGGCAGATGCTAACCCTAACGCTAACCCTAACACTATCCTTGAACTGATGCTAACCCTAACCCTAACCCTAACACTATCCTAGGCCTGATGATAACGCTAACCCTAACCCTAACACTATCCTAGGGTTTATGTTAACCCTAACCTTAACACTATCCTAGGTCTGATGCTAACCCTAACCCTAACCCTAACACTATCCTAGGGTGGATGCTAACCCTAACCCTAACCCTAACACTATCCTAGGGCTGATGCTAACCCTAACACTAACACTATCCTAGGGCTGATGCTAACCCTAACCCTAACCCTAACATTATCCTAGGGCTGATGCTAACCCTAACCCTATCTCTAACACTATCTTAGGGCTGAGGCTAACCCTAACCCTAACACTATCCTTCGGCTGATGCTAACCCTAACCCTAACCCTAACACTATCCTAGGGCTGATGCTAACCCTAACCCTAACACTATCCTAGGGCTGATGCTAACCCTAACCCTAACCCTAACACTATCCTAGGGCTGATGCTAACCCTAACCCTAACACTATCCTAGGGCTGATGCTAACCCTAACCCTAACCCTAACACTATCCTAGGGCGGATGCTAACCCTAACCCTAACCCTAACATTATCCTAGGGCTGATGCTAACCCTAACACTAACACTATCCTAGGGCTCATGCTAACCCTAACCCTAACCCTAACACTATCCTAGGGCTGATGCTAACCCTAACCCTAACTCTAACACTATCTTAGGGCTGAGGCTAACCCTAACCCTAACACTATCCTACGGCTGATGCTAACCCTAACCCTAACACTATCCTACGGCTGATGCTAACCCTAACCCTAACCCTAACACTATATTAAGGCTGATGCTAACCCTAACACTAACACTATCCTAGGCCTGGTGCTAACCCTAACCCTAACCCTAACACTATTCTAGGGCTGATGCTAACCCTAACCCTAATAATATCCTAGGGCTGATGCTAACCCTAACCCTAACCCTAACACTATCCTAGGGCTGATGCTATCCCTAACCCTAACCCTAACACTATCCTAGGGCTGATGCTAACCCTAACCCTAACCCTAACACTATCCTAGGGCTGATGCTAACCCTAACCCTAACACTATCCTAGGGCTGATGCTAACCCTAACCCTAACCCTAACACTATCCTAGGGCTGATGCTAACCCTAACCCTAACACTATCCTAGGCCTGATGATAACCCTAACCCTAACCCTAACACTATCCTAGGGCTGATGCTAACCCTAACCCTAACACTATCCTAGGGCTGATGCTAACCCTAACCCTAACCCTAACACTATCCTAAGTCTGATGCTAACCCTAGACCTCACACTATACTAGGCCTGATGATAACCATAACCCTAACCTTAACACTATCCTAGGGCTGATGCTAACCCTAACCCTAACCCTAATACTATCCTAGAGCTGATGCTAACCCTAACCCTAACACTATCCTAGGCCTGATGATAACCCTAACACTAACCCTGACACTATCCTAGGGCTGATGCTAACCCTATCCCTAACCCTAACACTCTCCTAGGGCTGAGGCTAACCCTAACCCTAACACTATCCTAGGGCTGATGCTAACCCTAACCCTAACCCAAACACTATCCTAGGGTTGATGCTAACCCTAACCCTAACACTATACTAGGGCTGATGCTAACCCTAACCCTAACCCTAACACTATCCTTGGACTGATGCTAACCCTAACCCTAACACTATCCTGGGCCTGATGCTAACCCTAACCCTAACACTATCCTAGGGCTGATGCTAACCCTAACCCTAACACTATCCTTGGGCTGATGCTAACCCTAACCCTAACCCTAACACTATACTTGGGCTGATGCTAACCCTAACCCTAACAATATCCTGGGCCTGATGCTAACCCTAACCCTAACCCTAACGCTATCCTAGGGCTGATGCTAACCCTAACCCTAACACTATCCTTGGGCTGATGCTAACCCTAACCCTAACACTATCCTTGGGCTGATGCTAACCCTAACCCTAACCCTAACAATATCCTATGGCAGATGCTAACCCTAACGCTAACCCTAACACTATCCTTGAACGGATGCTAACCCTAACCCTAACCCTAACACTATCCTAGGCCTGATGCTAACCCTAACCCTAACCCTAACACTCTCCTAGGGTTTATGTTAACCCTAACCCTAACACTATCCTAGGGCTGATGCTAACCCTAACCCTAACCCTAACACTATCCTAGGGCGGATGCTAACCCTAACCCTAACCCTAACACTATCCTAGGGCTGATGCTAACCCTAACACTAACACTATCCTAGGGCTGATGCTAACCCTAACCCTAACCCTAACATTATCCTAGGGCTGATGCTAACCCTAACCCTAACTCTAACACTATCTTAGGCTGAGGCTAACCCTAACCCTAACACTATCCTACGGCTGATGCTAACCCTAACCCTAACCCTATCTCTATCCTAGGGCTGATGCTAACCCTAACCCTAACACTATCCTAGGGCTGATGCTAACCCTAACCCTAACCCTAACACTATCCTAGGGCTGATGCTAACCCTAACCCTAACACTATCCTAGGGCTGATGCTAACCCTAACCCTAACCCTAACACTATCCTAGGGCTGATGCTAACCCTAACCCTAACACTATCCTAGGGCGAATGCTAACCCTAACCCTAACCCTAACACTATCCTAGGGCTGATGCTAACCCTAACACTAACACTATCCTAGGGCTGATGCTAACCCTAACCCTAACCCAACACTATCCTAGGGCGGATGCTAACCCTAACCCTAACCCTAACACTATCCTAGGGCTGATGCTAACCCTAACACTAACACTATCCTAGGCCTGATGCTAAGCCTAACCCTAACCCTAACACTATACTAGGGCTGATGCTAACCCTAACCCTAACACTATCCTAGGGCTGATGCTAACCCTAACACTAACACTATCTTAGGGCTGATGCTAACCCTAACCCTAACCCTAACACTCTTCAAGGGCTGATGCTAACCCTAACCCTAACCCTAACACTATCCTAGGGCTGATGCTAACCCTAACCCTAACTCTAACACTATCTTAGGGCTGAGGCTAACCCTAACCCTAACACTATCCTACGGCTGATGCTAACCCTAACCCTAACCCTAACACTATCCTAGGGCTGATGCTAACCCTAACCCTAACACTATCCTAGGCCTGATGCTAACGCTAACCCTAACCCTAACACTATCCTAGGGCTGATGCTAACCCTAACCCTAACACTATCCTAGGGCTGATGCTAACCCTAACCCTAACCCTAACACTATCCTAGGGCTGATGCTAACCCTAACCCTAACACTATCCTAGGCCTGATGATAACCCTAACCCTAACCCTAACACTATCCTAGGGCCGATGCTAACCCTAACCCTAACACTATCCTAGGGCTGATGCTAACCCTAACCCTAACCCTAACACTATCCTAAGTCTGATGCTAACCCTAGACCTCACAAGATACTAGGCCTGATGATAACCATAACCCTAACCTTAACACTATCCTAGGGCTCATGCTAACCCTAACCCTAACCCTAACACTATCCTAGAGCTGATGCTAACCCTAACCCTAACACTATCCTAGGCCTGATGATAACCCTAACACTAACCCTGACACTATCCTAGGGCTGATGCTAACCCTAACCCTAACACTATCCTAGGGCTCATGCTAACCCTAACCCTAACCCTAACACTATCCTAGGCCTGATGCTAACCCTATCCCTAACCCTAACACTCTCCTAGGGCTGAGGCTAACCCTAACGCTAACACTATCCTAGGGCTGATGCTAACCCTAACCCTAACCCAAACACTATCCTAGGGTTGATGCTAACCCTAACCCTAACACTATCCTAGGGCTGATGCTAACCTTAACCCTAACCCTAACACTATCCTTGGACTGATGCTAACCCTAACCCTAACACTATCCTGGGCCTGATGCTAACCCTAACCCTAACCCTAACACTATCCTAGGGCTGATGCTAACCCTAACCCTAACACTATCCTTGGGCTGATGCTAACCCTAACCCTAACCCTAACAATATCCTAGGGCAGATGCTAACCCTAACCCTAACCCTAACACTATCCTTGGGCTGATGCTAACCCTAACCCTAACACTATCCTGGGCCTGATGCTAACCCTAACCCTAACCCTAACACTATCCTAGGGCTGATGCTAACCCTAACCCTAACACTATCCTTGGGCTGATGCTAACCCTAACCCTAACCTTAACAATATCCTAGGGCAGATGCTAACCCTAACGCTAACCCTAACACTATCCTTGAACTGATGCTAACCCTAAGCCTAACCCTAACACTATCCTAGGCCTGATGATAACGCTAACCCTAACCCTAACACTATCCTAGGGTTTATGTTAACCCTAACCCTAACACTATCCTACGGCTGATGCTAACCCTAACCCTAACCCTAACACTATCCTAGGGCGGATGCTAACCCTAACCCTAACCCTAACACTATCCTAGGGCTGATGCTAACCCTAACACTAACACTATCCTAGGGCTGATGCTAACCCTAACCCTAACCCTAACATTATCCTAGGGCTGATGCTAACCCTAACCCTAACTCTAACACTATCTTAGGGCTGAGGCTAACCCTAACCCTAACACTATCCTTCGGCTGATGCTAACCCTAACCCTAACCCTAACACTATCCTAGGGCTGATGCTAACCCTAACCCTAACACTATCCTAGGGCTGATGCTAACCCTAACCCTAACCCTAACACTATCCTAGGGCTGATGCTAACCCTAACCCTAACACTATCCTAGGGCTGATGCTAACCCTAACCCTAACCCTATCACTATCCTAGGGCGGATGCTAACCCTAACCCTAACCCTAACATTTTCCTAGGGCTGATGCTAACCCTAACACTAACACTATCCTAGGGCTGATGCTAACCCTAACCCTAACCCTAACACTATCCTAGGGCTGATGCTAACCCTAACCCTAACTCTAACACTATATTAGGGCTGAGGCTAACCCTAACCCTAACACTATCCTACGGCTGATGCTAACCCTAACCCTAACCCTAAGACTATCCTAGGGCTGATGCTAACCCTAACCCTAACACTATCCTAGGCCTGATGCTAACCCTAAGCCTAACCCTAACACTATCGTAGGGCTGATGCTAACCCTAACCCTAACACTATCCTAGGGCTGATGCTAACCTAACCCTAACCCTAACACTATCCTAGGGCTGATGCTACCCTAACCCTAACACTATCCTAGGCCTGATGATAACCCTAACCCTAACCCTGACACCATCCTAGGGCTGATGCTAACCCTAAGCCTAACACTATCCTAGGGCTGATGCTAACCCTAACCCTAACCCTAACACTATTCTAGGGCTGATGATAACCCTAACCCTAACACTATCCTAGGCCTGATGCTAACCCTAACCCTAACCCTAACACTATCCTAGGGCTGATGCTAACCCTAACCCTAACCCTAACACTATCCTAGAGCTGATGCTAACCCTAACCCTAACCCTAACCCTAACCCTAATACTATCCTAGGGCTGATGCTAACCCTAACCCTAACCCTAACACTATCCTAGGGCTGATGCTAACCCTAACCCTAACTCTAACACTATCCTAGGGCTGAGGCTAACCCTAACCCTAACACTATCCTACGGCTGATGCTAACCCTAACCCTAACCCTAACACTATCCTAAGGCTGATGCTAACCCTAACACTAACACTATCCTAGGCCTGGTGCTAACCCTAACCCTAACCCTAACACTATTCTAGGGCTGATGCTAACCCTAACCCTAATAATATCCTAGGGCTGAGGCTAACCCTAACCCTAACCCTAACACTATCCTAGGGCTGATGCTATCCCTAACCCTAACCCTAACACTATCCTAGGGCTGATGCTAACCCTAACCCTAACCCTAATACTATCCTAGGGCTGATGCTAACCCTAACCCTAACCCTAACACTATCCTAGGCCTCATGCTAACCCTAACCCTAACCCTAACACTATCCTAGGGCTGATGCTAACCCTAACCCTAACAATATCCTAGGCCTGATGATAACCCTAACCCTAACCCTAACACTATCCTAGGGCTGATGCTAAACCTAACCCTAACACTATCCTACGGCTGATGCTAACCCTAACCCTAACCCTAACACTATCCTAAGTCTGATGCTAACCCTAGCCCTCACACTATCCTAGGCCTGATGATAACCCTAACCCTAACCTTAACACTATCCTAGCGGTGATGCTAACCCTAACCATAACCCTAACACTATCCTAGAGCTGATGCTAACCCTAACCCTAACACTATCCTAGGCCTGATGATAACCCTAACCCTAACCCTGACACTATCCTAGGGCTGATGCTAACCCTAACCCTAACACTATCCTAGGGCTGATGCTAACCCTAACCCTAACCCTAACACTATCCTAGGCCTGATGCTAACCCTATCCCTAACCCTAACACTCTCCTAGGGCTGAGGGTAACCCTAACCCTAACACTATCCTATGGCTGATGCTAACCCTAACCCTAACCCAAACACTATCCTAGGGTTGATGCTAACCCTAACCCTAACACTATCCTAGGGCTGATGCTAACCCTAACCCTAACCCTAACACTATCCTGGGCCTGATGCTAACCCTAACCCTAACCCTAACACTATCCTAGGGCTGAGGGTAACCCTAACACAAACACTATCCTAGGGTTGATGCTAACCCTAACCCTAACACTATCCTAGGGCTGATGCTAACCCTAACCCTAACCCTAACACTATCCTTGGGCTGATGCTAACCCTAACCCTAACACTATCCTGGGCCTGATGCTAACCCTAACCCTAACCCTAACACTATCCTAGGGCTGATGCTAACCCTAACCCTAACACTATCCTTGGGCTGATGCTAACCCTAACCCTAACCCTAACACTATCCTAGGGCAGATGCTAAACCTAACGCTAACCCTAACACTATCCTTGAACTGATGCTAACCCTAACCCTAACCCTAACACTATCCTAGGCCTGAAGATAACCCTAACCCTAACCCTAACACTATCCTAGGATTTATGTTAACCCTAACCCTAACACTATCCTAGGGCTGATGCTAACCCTAACCCTAACCCTAACACTATCCTAGGGCGGATGCTAACCCTAACCCTAACCCTAACACTATCCTAGGGCTGATGCTAACCCTAACACTAACACTATCCTAGGGCTGATGCTAACCCTAACCCTAACCCTAACATTATCCTAGGGCGGATGCTAACCCTAACCCTAACCCTAACACTATCCTAGGGCTGATGCTAACGCTAACCCTAACACTATCCTAGGGCTGATGCTAACCCTAACACTAACACTATCCTAGGGCTGATGCTAACCCTAACCCTAAACCTAACACTCTCCATGGGCTGATGCTAACCCTAACCCTAACCCTAACACTATCCTAGGGCTGATGCTAACCCTCACCCTAACTCTACACTATCGTAGGGCTGAGGCTAACCCTAACCCTAACACTATCCTACGGCGGATGCTAACCCTAACCCTAACCCTAACACTATACTAGGGCTGATTCTAACCCTAACCCTAACACTATCCTAGGCCTGATGCTACCCCTAACCCTAACCCTAACACTATCCTAGGGCTGATGCTAACCATAACCATAACACTATCCTAGGGCTGATGCTAAACATAACCCTAACCCTAACACTATCCTAGGGCTGATGCTAACCCTAACCCTAACACTATCCTAGGCCTGATGATAACCCTAACCCTAACCCTAACACTATCCTAGGGCTGATGCTAACCCTAACCCTAACACTTTCCTAGGGCTGATGCTAACCCTCACACTAACCCTAACACTATCCTAAGTCTGATGCTAACCCTAGACCTCACACTATACTAGGCCTGATGATAACCATAACCCTAACCTTAACACTATCCTAGGGCTGATGCTAACCCTAACCCTAACCCTAATACTATCCTAGAGCTGATGCTAACCCTAACCCTAACACTATCCTAGGCCTGATGATAACCCTAACACTAACCCTGACACTATTCTAGGGCTGATGCTAACCCTAACCCTAACGCTATCCTAGGGGTGATGCTAACCCTAACCCTAACCCTAACACTATCCTAGGCCTGATGCTAACCCTATCCCTAACCCTAACACTCTCCTACGGCTGAGGCTAACCCTAACCCTAACACTATCCTAGGGCTGATGCTAACCCTAACCCTAACCCAAACACTATACTAGGGTTGATGCTAACCCTAACCCTAACACTATCCTAGGGCTGATGCTAACCCTAACCCTAACCCTAACACTATCCTTGGACTGATGCTAACCCTAACCCTAACACTATCCTGGGCCTGATGCTAACCCTAACCCTAACCCTAACACTATCCTAGGGCTGATGCTAACCCTAACCCTAACACTATCCTTGGGCTGATGCTAACCCTAACCCTAACCCTAACACTATATTTGGGCTGATGCTAACCCTAACCATAACACTATCCTGGGCCTGATGCTAACCCTAACCCTAACCCTAACACTATCCTAGGGGTGATGCTAACCCTAACCCTAACACTATCCTTGGGCTGATGCTAACCCTAACCCTAAACCTAACAATATCCTATGGCAGATGCTAACCCTAACGCTAACCCTAACACTATCCTTGAACTGATGCTAACCCTAACCCTAACCCTAACACTATCCTAGGCCTGATGCTAACCCTAACCCTAACCCTAACACTCTCCTAGGGTTTATGTTAACCCTAACCCTAACACTATCCTAGGGCTGATGCTAACCCTAACCCTAACCCAAACACTATCCTAGGGCGGATGCTAACCCTAACCCTAACCCTAACACTATCCTAGGGCTGATGCTAACCCTAACACTAACACTATCCTAGGGCTGATGCTAACCCTAACCCTAACCCTAACATTATCCTAGGGCTGATGCTAACCCTAACCCTAACTCTAACACTATCTTAGGGCTGAGGCTAACCATAACCCTAACACTATCCTACGGCTGATGCTAACCCTAACCCTAACCCTAACTCTATCCTAGGGCTGATGCTAACCCTAACCCTAACACTATCCTAGGGCTGATGCTAACCCTAACCCTAACACTATCCTTGGGCTGATGCTAACCCTAACCCTAACCCTAACACTATATTTGGGCTGATGCTAACCCTAACCATAACACTATCCTGGGCCTGATGCTAACCCTAACCCTAACCCTAACACTATCCTAGGGGTGATGCTAACCCTAACCCTAACACTATCCTTGGGCTGATGCTAACCCTAACCCTAAACCTAACAATATCCTATGGCAGATGCTAACCCTAACGCTAACCCTAACACTATCCTTGAACTGATGCTAACCCTAACCCTAACCCTAACACTATCCTAGGCCTGATGCTAACCCTAACCCTAACCCTAACACTCTCCTAGGGTTTATGTTAACCCTAACCCTAACACTATCCTAGGGCTGATGCTAACCCTAACCCTAACCCAAACACTATCCTAGGGCGGATGCTAACCCTAACCCTAACCCTAACACTATCCTAGGGCTGATGCTAACCCTAACACTAACACTATCCTAGGGCTGATGCTAACCCTAACCCTAACCCTAACATTATCCTAGGGCTGATGCTAACCCTAACCCTAACTCTAACACTATCTTAGGGCTGAGGCTAACCATAACCCTAACACTATCCTACGGCTGATGCTAACCCTAACCCTAACCCTAACTCTATCCTAGGGCTGATGCTAACCCTAACCCTAACACTATCCTAGGGCTGATGCTAACCCTAACCCTAACCCTAACACTATCCTAGGGCTGATGCTAACCCTAACCCTAACACTATCCTAGGGCTGATGCTAACCCTAACCCTAACCCTAACACTATCCTAGGGCTGATGCTAACCCTAACCCTAACCCTAACACTATCCTAGGGCTGATGCTAACCCTAACACTAACACTATCCTAGGGCTGATGCTAACCCTAACCCTAACCCTAACACTATCATAGGGCGGATGCTAACCCTAACCCTAACCCTAACACTATCCTATGGCTGATGCTAACCCTAACACTAACACTATCCTAGGCCTGATGCTAAGCCTAACCCTAACCCTAACACTATCCTAGGGCTGATGCTAACCCTAACCCTAACACTATCCTAGGGCTGATGCTAACCCTAACACTAACACTATCCTAGGGCTGATGCTACCCCTAACCCTAACCCTAACACTCTTCAAGGGCTGATGCTAACCCTAACCCTAACCCTAACACTATCCTAGGGCTGATGCTAACCCTAACCCTAACTCTAACACTATCTTAGGGCTGAGGCTAACCCTAACCCTAACACTATCCTACGGCTGATGCTAACCCTAACCCTAACCCTAACACTATCCTAGGGCTGATGCTAACCCTAACCCTAACACTATCCTAGGCCTGATGCTAACCCTAACCCTAACCCTAACACTATCCTAGGGCTGATGCTAACCCTAACCCTAACACTATCCTAGGGCTGATGCTAACCCTAACCCTAACCCTAACACTATCCTAAGTCTGATGCTAACCCTAGACCTCACAAGATACTAGGCCTGATGATAACCATAACCCTAACCTTAATACTATCCTAGGGCTCATGCTAACCCTAACCCTAACCCTAACACTATCCTAGAGCTGATGCTAACCCTAACCCTAACACTATCCTAGGCCTGATGATAACCCTAACACTAACCCTGACACTATCCTAGGGCTGATGCTAACCCTAACCCTAACAATATCCTAGGGCTCATGCTAACCCTAACCCTAACCCTACCACTATCCTAGGCCTGATGCTAACCCTATCCCTAACCCTAACACTCTCCTAGGGCTGAGGCTAACCCTAACCCTAACACTATCCTAGGGCTGATGCTAACCCTAACCCTAACCCAAACACTATCCTAGGGTTGATGCTAACCCTAACCCTAACACTATCCTAGGGCTGATGCTAACCCTAACCCTAACCCTAACACTATCCTTGGACTGATGCTAACCCTAACCCTAACACTATCCTGGGCCTGATGCTAACCCTAACCCTAACCCTAACACTATCCTAGGGCTGATGCTAACCCTAACCCTAACACTATCCTTGGGCTGATGCTAACCCTAACCCTAACCCTAACAATATCCTAGGGCAGATGCTAACCCTAACCCTAACCCTAACACTATCCTTGGCCTGATGCTAACCCTAACCCTAACCCTAACACTATCCTAGGGCTGATGCTAACCCTAACCCTAACACTATCCTTGGGCTGATGCTAACCCTAACCCTAACCTTAACAATATCCTAGGGCAGATGCTAACCCTAACGCTAACCCTAACACTATCCTTGAACTGATGCTAACCCTAACCCTAACCCTAACACTATCCTAGGCCTGATGATAACGCTAACCCTAACCCTAACACTATCCTAGGGTTTATGTTAACCCTAACCTTAACACTATCCTAGGTCTGATGCTAACCCTAACCCTAACCCTAACACTATCCTAGGGCGGATGCTAACCCTAACCCTAACCCTAACACTATCCTAGGGCTGATGCTAACCCTAACACTAACACTATCCTAGGGCTGATGCTAACCCTAACCCTAACCCTAACATTATCCTAGGGCTGATGCTAACCCTAACCCTAACTCTAACACTATCTTAGGGCTGAGGCTAACCCTAACCCTAACACTATCCTTCGGCTGATGCTAACCCTAACCCTAACCCTAACACTATCCTAGGGCTGATGCTAACCCTAACCCTAACACTATCCTAGGGCTGATGCTAACCCTAACCATAACCCTAACACTATCCTAGGGGTGATGCTAACCCTAACCCTAACACTATCCTAGGGCTGATGCTAACCCTAACCCTAACACTAACACTATCGTAGGGCGGATGCTAACCCTAACCCTAACCCTAACATTATCCTAGGGCTGATGCTAACCCTAACACTAACACTATCCTAGGGCTGATGCTAACCCTAACCCTAACCCTAACACTATCCTAGGGCTGATGCTAACCCTAACCCTAACTCTAACACTATCTTAGGGCTGAGGCTAACCCTAACCCTAACACTATCCTACGGCTGATGCTAACCCTAACCCTAACCCTAAGACTATCCTAGGGCTGATGCTAACCCTAACCCTAACACTATCCTAGGCCTGATGCTAACCCTAAGCCTAACCCTAACACTATCGTAGGGCTGATGCTAACCCTAACCCTAACACTATCCTAGGGCTGATGCTAACCTAACCCTAACCCTAACACTATCCTAGGGCTGATGCTAACCCTAACCCTAACACTATCCTAGGCCTGATGATAACCCTAACCCTAACCCTAACACCATCCTAGGGCTGATGCTAACCCTAAGCCTAACACTATCCTAGGGCTGATGGTAACCCTAACCCTATCCCTAACGCTATCCTAGGGCTGATGCTAACCCTAACCCTAACACTATCCTAGGCCTGAAGCTAACCCTAACCCTAACCCTAACACTATCCTAGGGCTGATGCTAACCCTAACCCTAACCCTAGCACTATCCTAGAGCTGATGCTAACCCTAACCCTAACCCTAACCCTAACCCTAACACTATCCTAGGGCTGATGCTCTCCCTAACCCTAACCCTAACACTATCCTAGGGCTGATGCTAACCCTAACCCTAAACCTAATACTAACATGGGGCTGATGCTAACCCTAACCCTAACCCTAACACTATCCTAGGGCTCATGCTAACCCTAACCCTAACCCTAACACTATCCTAGGGCTGATGCTAATCCTAACCCTAACAATATCCTAGGCCTGATGATAACCCTAACCCTAACCCTAACACTATCCTAGGGCTGATGCTAAACCTATCCCTAACACTATCCTAGGGCTGATGCTAACCCTAACCCTAACCCTAACACTATCCTAAGTCTGATGCTAACCCTAGCCCTCACACTATCCTAGGGCTGATGCTAACCCTAACCCTAACCCTAACACTATCCTTGGGCTGATGCTAACCCTAACCCTAACCCTAACACTATCATAGGGCTGATGCTAACCCTAACACTAACACTATCCTAGGGCTGATGCTAACCCTAACCCTAACCCAAACATTATCCTAGGGCGGATGCTAACCCTAACCCTAACCCTAACACTATCCTAGGGCTTATGCTAACCCTAACACTAGCACTATCCTAGGCCTGATGCTAACCCTAACCCTAACCCTAACACTATCCTAGGGCTGATGCTAACCCTAACCCTAACACTATCCTAGGGCTGATGCTAACCCTAACACTAACACTATCCTAGGGCGGACGCTAACCCTAACCCTAACCCTAACACTATCCTAGGGCTGATGCTAACCCTAACACTAACACTATCCTAGGGCTGATGCTAAGCCTAACCCTAACCCAAACATTATCCTAGGGCTGATGCTAACCCTAACCCTAACTCTAACACTATCTTAGGGCTGAGGCTAACCCTAACCCTAACACTATCCTACGGCTGATGCTAACCCTAACCCTAACCCTAACACTATCCTAGGGCTGATGCTAACCCTAACCCTAACACTATCCTAGGGCTGATGCTAACCCTAACCCTAACCCTAACACTATCCTAGGGCTGATGCTAACCCTAACCCTAACACTATCCCAGGGCTGCTGCTAACCCTAACCCTAAACCTAACACTATCCTAGGGGGGATGCTAACCCTAACCCTAACCCTAACACTATCCTAGGGCTGATGCTAACAATAACACTAACACTATCCTAGGGCTGATGCTAACCCTAAACCTAACCCTAACACTCTCCAAGGGCTGATGCTAACCCTAACCCTAACCCTAACACTATCCTAGGGCTGATGCTAACCCTAACCCTAACACTATCCTAGGGCTGATGCTAACCCTAACCCTAACCCTAACACTATCCTAGTGTTGATGCTAACCCTAACCCTAACACTATCCTAGGGCTGATGCTAACCCTAACCCTAACACTATCCTAGGGCTGATGCTAACCCTAACCCTAACCCTAACACTAACCTAGGGCTGATGCTAACCCTAACCCTAACACTATCCTAGGGCTGATGCTAACCCTAACCCTAACCCTAACACTATCCTATGGCTGATGCTAACCCTAACCCTAACACTATCCTAGGGCTGATGCTAACCCTAACCCTAACCCTAACACTATCCTAGGGCTGATGCTAACCCTAACACTAACACTATCCTAGGGCTGATGCTAACCCTAACCCTAACCCTAACACTATCCTAGGGCTGATGCTAACCCTAACCCTAACCCAAACACTATCCTAGGGTTGATGCTAACCCTAACCCTGACACTATCCTTGGGCTGATGCTAACCCTAACCCTAACCCTAACACTATCCTAGGGCAGATGCTAACCCTAACGCTAACCCTAACACTATCCTTGAACTGATGCTAACCCTAACCCTAACCCTAACACTATCCTAGGCCTGATGATAACCCTAACCCTAACCCTAACACTATCCTAGGGTTTATGTTAACCGTAACGCTAACACTATCCTAGGGCTGATGCTAACCCTAACCCTAACCCTAACACTATCCTAGGGCGGATGCTAACCCTAACCCTAACCCTAACACTGTCATAGGGCTGATGCTAACCCTAACACTAACACTATCCTAGGGCAGATGCTAACCCTAACCCTAACCCTAATATTATCCTAGGGCGGATGGTAACCCTAACCCTAACCTAACACTATCCTAGGGCTGATGCTAACCCTAACACTAAAACTATCCTAGGCCTGATGCTAACCCTAACTCTAACCCTAACACTATCCTAGGGCTAAAGCTAACCCTAACCCTAACACTGTCCTAGGGCTGATGCTCACCCTAACACTAACACTATCCTAGGGCTAATGCTAACCCTAACCCTAACCCTAACACTCTCCAAGGGCTGAGGCTAACCCTAACCCTAACACTATCCTACGGCTGATGCTAACCCGAACCCTAACCCTAACACTATCCTAGGGCTGATGCTAACCCTAACCGTAACACTATCCTAGGCCTGATGCTAACCCTAACCCTAACCCTAACTCTATCCTAGGGTTGATGCTAACCCTAACCCTAACACTATCCTAGGGCTGATGCTAACCCTAACCCTAACCCTAACACTATCCTAGGCCTGATGATAACCCTAACCCTAACCCTAACACTATCCTAGGGCTGATGCTAACCCTAACCCTAACACTATCCTAGGGCTGATGCTAACCCTAACCCTAACCCTAACACTATCCTAGGGCTGATGCTAACCCTAACCCTAACCCTAACACTATCCTAGGGCAGATGCTAACCCTAACGCTAACCCTAACACTATCCTTGAACTGATGCTAACCCTAACCCTAACCCTAACACTATCCTAGGCCTGATGATAACCCTAACGCTAACCCTAACACTATCCTAGGGTTTATGTTAACCCTAACCCTAACACTATCCTAGGGCTGATGCTAACCCTAACCCTAACCCTAACACTATCCTAGGGCGGATGCTAACCCTAACCCTAACCCTAACACTATAGTAGGGCTGATGCTAACCCTAACACTAACACTATCCTAGGGCTGATGCTAACCCTAACCATAACCCTAACATTATCCTAGGGCGGATGCTAACCCTAACCCTAACCTAACAGTATCCTAGGGCTGATGCTAACCCTAACACTAAAACTATCCTAGGCCTGATGCTAACCCTAACCCTAACCCTAACACTATCCTAGGGCTAATGCTAACCCTAACCCTAACACTATCCTAGGGCTGATGCTCACCCTAACACTAACACTATCCTAGGGCTGATGCTAACCCTAACCCTAACCCTAACACTATCCTAGGGCTGATGCTAACCCTAACCCTAACTCTAACACTATCTTAGGGCTGAGGCTAACCCTAACCCTAACACTATCCTAGGGCTGATGCTAACCCTCACCCTAACTCTACACTATCGTAGGGCTGAGGCTAACCCTAACCCTAACACTATCCTACGGCTGATGCTAACCCTAACCCTAACCCTAACACTATACTAGGGCTGATTCTAACCCTAACCCTAACACTATCCTAGGCCTGATGCTACCCCTAACCCTAACCCTAACACTATCCTAGGGCTGATGCTAACCATAACCATAACACTATCCTAGGGCTGATGCTAACCATAACCCTAACCCTAACACTATCCTAGGGCTGATGCTAACCCTAACCCTAACACTATCCTAGGCCTGATGATAACCCTAACCCTAACCCTAACACTATCCTAGGGCTGATGCTAACCCTAACCCTAACACTTTCCTAGGGCTGATGCTAACCCTCACCCTAACCCTAACACTATCCTAAGTCTGATGCTAACCCTAGACCTCACACTATACTAGGCCTGATGATAACCATATCCCTAACCTTAACACTATCCTAGGGCTGATGCTAACCCTAACCCTAACCCTAATACTATCCTAGAGCTGATGCTAACCCTAACCCTAACACTATCCTAGGCCTGATGATAACCCTAACACTAACCCTGACACTATTCTAGGGCTGATGCTAACCCTAACCCTAACGCTATCCTAGGGGTGATGCTAACCCTAACCCTAACCCTAACACTATCCTAGGCCTGATGCTAACCCTATCCCTAACCCTAACACTCTCCTACGGCTGAGGCTAACCCTAACCCTAACACTATCCTAGGGCTGATGCTAACCCTAACCCTAACCCAAACACTATACTAGGGTTGATGCTAACCCTAACCCTAACACTATCCTAGGGCTGATGCTAACCCTAACCCTAACCCTAACACTATCCTTGGACTGATGCTAACCCTAACCCTAACACTATCCTGGGCCTGATGCTAACCCTAACCCTAACCCTAACACTATCCTAGGGCTGATGCTAACCCTAACCCTAACACTATCCTTGGGCTGATGCTAACCCTAACCCTAACCCTAACACTATATTTGGGCTGATGCTAACCCTAACCATAACACTATCCTGGGCCTGATGCTAACCCTAACCCTAACCCTAACACTATCCTAGGGGTGATGCTAACCCTAACCCTAACACTATCCTTGGGCTGATGCTAACCCTAACCCTAAACCTAACAATATCCTATGGCAGATGCTAACCCTAACGCTAACCCTAACACTATCCTTGAACTGATGCTAACCCTAACCCTAACCCTAACACTATCCTAGGCCTGATGCTAACCCTAACCCTAACCCTAACACTCTCCTAGGGTTTATGTTAACCCTAACCCTAACACTATCCTAGGGCTGATGCTAACCCTAACCCTAACCCTAACACTATCCTAGGGCTGATGCTAACCCTAACACTAACACTATCCTAGGGCTGATGCTAACCCTAACCCTAACCCTAACATTATCCTAGGGCTGATGCTAACCCTAACCCTAACTCTAACACTATCTTAGGGCTGAGGCTAACCATAACCCTAACACTATCCTACGGCTGATGCTAACCCTAACCCTAACCCTAACTCTATCCTAGGGCTGATGCTAACCCTAACCCTAACACTATCCTAGGGCTGATGCTAACCCTAACCCTAACCCTAACACTATCCTAGGGCTGATGCTAACCCTAACCCTAACACTATCCTAGGGCTGATGCTAACCCTAACCCTAACCCTAACACTATCCTAGGGCTGATGCTAACCCTAACCCTAACCCTAACACTATCCTAGGGCGAATGCTAACCCTAACCCTAACCCTAACACTATCCTAGGGCTGATGCTAACCCTAACACTAACACTATCCTAGGGCTGATGCTAACCCTAACCCTAACCCTAACACTATCATAGGGCGGATGCTAACCCTAACCCTAACCCTAACACTATCCTATGGCTGATGCTAACCCTAACACTAACACTATCCTAGGCCTGATGCTAAGCCTAACCCTAACCCTAACACTATCCTAGGGCTGATGCTAACCCTAACCCTAACACTATCCTAGGGCTGATGCTAACCCTAACACTAACACTATCCTAGGGCTGATGCTACCCCTAACCCTAACCCTAACACTCTTCAAGGGCTGATGCTAACCCTAACCCTAACCCTAACACTATCCTAGGGCTGATGCTAACCCTAACCCTAACTCTAACACTATCTTAGGGCTGAGGCTAACCCTAACCCTAACACTATCCTACGGCTGATGCTAACCCTAACCCTAACCCTAACACTATCCTAGGGCTGATGCTAACCCTAACCCTAACACTATCCTAGGCCTGATGCTAACCCTAACCCTAACCCTAACACTATCCTAGGGCTGATGCTAACCCTAACCCTAACACTATCCTAGGGCTGATGCTAACCCTAACCCTAACCCTAACACTATCCTAAGGCTCATGCTAACCCTAACCCTAACACTATCCTAGGCCTGATGATAACCCTAACCCTAACCCTAACACTATCCTAGGGCTGATGCTAACCCTAACCCTAACACAATCCTAGGGCTGATGCTAACCCTAACCCTAACCCTAACACTATCCTAAGTCTGATGCTAACCCTAGACCTCACAAGATACTAGGCCTGATGATAACCATAACCCTAACCTTAACACTATCCTAGGGCTCATGCTAACCCTAACCCTAACCCTAACACTATCCTAGAGCTGATGCTAACCCTAACCCTAACAGTATCCTAGGCCTGATGATAACCCTAACACTAACCCTGACACTATCCTAGGGCTGATGCTAACCCTAACCCTAACAATATCCTAGGGCTCATGCTAACCCTAACCCTAACCCTACCACTATCCTAGGCCTGATGCTAACCCTATCCCTAACCCTAACACTCTCCTAGGGCTGAGGCTAACCCTAACCCTAACACTATCCTAGGGCTGATGCTAACCCTAACCCTAACCCAAACACTATCCTAGGGTCGATGCTAACCCTAACCCTAACACTATCCTAGGGCTGATGCTAACCCTAACCCTAACCCTAACACTATCCTTGGACTGATGCTAACCCTAACCCTAACACTATCCTGGGCCTGATGCTAACCCTAACCCTAACCCTAACACTATCCTAGGGCTGATGCTAACCCTAACCCTAACACTATCCTTGGGCTGATGCTAACCCTAACCCTAACCCTAACACTATCCTAGGGCTGATGCTAACCCTAACCCTAACACTATCCTTGGGCTGATGCTAACCCTAACCCTAACCTTAACAATATCCTAGGGCAGATGCTAACCCTAACCCTAACCCTAACACTATCCTTGGGCTGATGCTAACCCTAACCCTAACACTATCCTTGGCCTGATGCTAACCCTAACCCTAACCCTAACACTATCCTAGGGCTGATGCTAACCCTAACCCTAACACTATCCTTGGGCTGATGCTAACCCTAACCCTAACCTTAACAATATCCTAGGGCAGATGCTAACCCTAACGCTAACCCTAACACTATCCTTGAACTGATGCTAACCCTAACCCTAACCCTAACACTATCCTAGGCCTGATGATAACGCTAACCCTAACCCTAACACTATCCTAGGGTTTATGTTAACCCTAACCTTAACACTATCCTAGGTCTGATGCTAACCCTAACCCTAACCCTAACACTATCCTAGGGCGGATGCTAACCCTAACCCTAACCCTAACACTATCCTAGGGCTGATGCTAACCCTAACACTAACACTATCCTAGGGCTGATGCTAACCCTAACCCTAACCCTAACATTATCCTAGGGCTGATGCTAACCCTAACCCTAACTCTAACACTATCTTAGGGCTGAGGCTAACCCTAACCCTAACACTATCCTTCGGCTGATGCTAACCCTAACCCTAACCCTAACACTATCCTAGGGCTGATGCTAACCCTAACCCTAACACTATCCTAGGGCTGATGCTAACCCTAACCATAACCCTAACACTATCCTAGGGGTGATGCTAACCCTAACCCTAACACTATCCTAGGGCTGATGCTAACCCTAACCCTAACACTAACACTATCGTAGGGCGGATGCTAACCCTAACCCTAACCCTAACATTATCCTAGGGCTGATGCTAACCCTAACACTAACACTATCCTAGGGCTGATGCTAACCCTAACCCTAACCCTAACACTATCCTAGGGCTGATGCTAACCCTAACCCTAACTCTAACACTATCTTAGGGCTGAGGCTAACCCTAACCCTAACACTATCCTACGGCTGATGCTAACCCTAACCCTAACCCTAAGACTATCCTAGGGCTGATGCTAACCCTAACCCTAACACTATCCTAGGCCTGATGCTAACCCTAAGCCTAACCCTAACACTATCGTAGGGCTGATGCTAACCCTAACCCTAACACTATCCTAGGGCTGATGCTAACCTAACCCTAACCCTAACACTATCCTAGGGCTGATGCTAACCCTAACCCTAACACTATCCTGGGCCTGATGATAACCCTAACCCTAACCCTAACACCATCCTAGGGCTGATGCTAACCCTAAGCCTAACACTATCCTAGGGCTGATGGTAACCCTAACCCTATCCCTAACGCTATCCTAGGGCTGATGTTAACCCTAACCCTAACACTATCCTAGGCCTGAAGCTAACCCTAACCCTAACCCTAACACTATCCTAGGGCTGATGCTAACCCTAACCCTAACCCTAGCACTATCCTAGAGCTGATGCTAACCCTAACCCTAACCCTAACCCTAACCCTAACACTATCCTAGGGCTGATGCTCTCCCTAACCCTAACCCTAACACTATCCTAGGGCTGATGCTAACCCTAACCCTAACCCTAACACTATCCTAGGGCTCATGCTAACCCTAACCCTAACCCTAACACTATCCTAGGGCTGATGCTAATCCTAACCCTAACAATATCCTAGGCCTGATGATAACCCTAACCCTAACCCTAACACTATCCTAGGGCTGATGCTAAACCTATCCCTAACACTATCCTATTGCTGATGCTAACCCTAACCCTAACCCTAACACTATCCTAAGTCTGATGCTAACCCTAGCCCTCACACTATCCTAGGGCTGATGCTAACCCTAACCCTAACCCTAACACTATCCTTGGGCTGATGCTAACCCTAACCCTAACCCTAACACTATCATAGGGCTGATGCTAACCCTAACACTAACACTATCCTAGGGCTGATGCTAACCCTAACCCTAACCCAAACATTATCCTAGGGCGGATGCTAACCCTAACCCTAACCCTAACACTATCCTAGGGCTTATGCTAACCCTAACACTAACACTATCCTAGGCCTGATGCTAACCCTAACCCTAACCCTAACACTATCCTAGGGCTGATGCTAACCCTAACCCTAACACTATCCTAGGGCTGATGCTAACCCTAACACTAACACTATCCTAGGGCGGACGCTAACCCTAACCCTAACCCTAACACTACCCTAGGGCTGATGCTAACCCTAACACTAACACTATCCTAGGGCTGATGCTAAGCCTAACCCTAACCCTAACATTATCCTAGGGCTGATGCTAACCCTAACCCTAACTCTAACACTATCTTAGGGCTGAGGCTAACCCTAACCCTAACACTATCCTACGGCTGATGCTAACCCTAACCCTAACCCTAACACTATCCTAGGGCTGATGCTAACCCTAACCCTAACACTATCCTAGGGCTGATGCTAACCCTAACCCTAACCCTAACACTATCCTAGGGCTGATGCTAACCCTAACCCTAACACTATCCTAGGGCTGCTGCTAACCCTAACCCTAACCCTAACACTATCCTACGGCTGATGCTAACCCTAACCCTAACCCTAACACTATCCTAGGGCTGATGCTAACCCTAACACTAACACTATCCTACGGCTGATGCTAACCCTAAACCTAACCCTAACACTCTCCAAGGGCTGATGCTAACCCTAACCCTAACCCTAACACTATCCTAGGGCTGATGCTAACCCTAACCCTAACACTATCCTAGGGCTGATGCTAACCCTAACCCTAACCCTAACACTATCCTAGTGTTGATGCTAACCCTAACCCTAACACTATCCTAGGGCTGATGCTAACCCTAACCCTAACACTATCCTAGGGCTGATGCTAACCCTAACCCTAACCCTAACACTAACCTAGGGCTGATGCTAACCCTAACCCTAACACTATCCTAGGGCTGATGCTAACCCTAACCCTAACCCTAACACTATCCTATGGCTGATGCTAACCCTAACCCTAACACTATCCTAGGGCAGATGCTAACCCTAACGCTAACCCTAACACTATCCTTGAACTGATGCTAACCCTAACCCTAACCCTAACACTATCCTAGGCCTGATGATAACCCTAACCCTAACCCTAACACTATCCTAGGGTTTATGTTAACCGTAACGCTAACACTATCCTAGGGCTGATGCTAACCCTAACCCTAACCCTAACACTATCCTAGGGCGGATGCTAACCCTAACCCTAACCCTAACACTGTCATAGGGCTGATGCTAACCCTAACACTAACACTATCCTAGGGCAGATGCTAACCCTAACCCTAACCCTAATATTATCCTAGGGCGGATGGTAACCCTAACCCTAACCTAACACTATCCTAGGGCTGATGCTAACCCTAACACTAAAACTATCCTAGGCCTGATGCTAACCCTAACTCTAACCCTAACACTATCCTAGGGCTAAAGCTAACCCTAACCCTAACACTGTCCTAGGGCTGATGCTCACCCTAACACTAACACTATCCTAGGGCTAATGCTAACCCTAACCCTAACCCTAACACTCTCCAAGGGCTGAGGCTAACCCTAACCCTAACACTATCCTACGGCTGATGCTAACCCGAACCCTAACCCTAACACTATCCTAGGGCTGATGCTAACCCTAACCGTAACACTATCCTAGGCCTGATGCTAACCCTAACCCTAACCCTAACTCTATCCTAGGGTTGATGCTAACCCTAACCCTAACACTATCCTAGGGCTGATGCTAACCCTAACCCTAACCCTAACACTATCCTAGGCCTGATGATAACCCTAACCCTAACCCTAACACTATCCTAGGGCTGATGCTAACCCTAACCCTAACACTATCCTAGGGCTGATGCTAACCCTAACCCTAACCCTAACACTATCCTAGGGCTGATGCTAACCCTAACCCTAACCCTAACACTATCCTAGGGCAGATGCTAACCCTAACGCTAACCCTAACACTATCCTTGAACTGATGCTAACCCTAACCCTAACCCTAACACTATCCTAGGCCTGATGATAACCCTAACGCTAACCCTAACACTATCCTAGGGTTTATGTTAACCCTAACCCTAACACTATCCTAGGGCTGATGCTAACCCTAACCCTAACCCTAACACTATCCTAGGGCGGATGCTAACCCTAACCCTAACCCTAACACTATAGTAGGGCTGATGCTAACCCTAACACTAACACTATCCTAGGGCTGATGCTAACCCTAACCATAACCCTAACATTATCCTAGGGCGGATGCTAACCCTAACCCTAACCTAACAGTATCCTAGGGCTGATGCTAACCCTAACACTAAAACTATCCTAGGCCTGATGCTAACCCTAACCCTAACCCTAACACTATCCTAGGGCTAATGCTAACCCTAACCCTAACACTATCCTAGGGCTGATGCTCACCCTAACACTAACACTATCCTAGGGCTGATGCTAACCCTAACCCTAACCCTAACACTATCCTAGGGCTGATGCTAACCCTAACCCTAACTCTAACACTATCTTAGGGCTGAGGCTAACCCTAACCCTAACACTATCCTAGGGCTGATGCTAACCCTCACCCTAACTCTACACTATCGTAGGGCTGAGGCTAACCCTAACCCTAACACTATCCTACGGCTGATGCTAACCCTAACCCTAACCCTAACACTATACTAGGGCTGATTCTAACCCTAACCCTAACACTATCCTAGGCCTGATGCTACCCCTAACCCTAACCCTAACACTATCCTAGGGCTGATGCTAACCATAACCATAACACTATCCTAGGGCTGATGCTAACCATAACCCTAACCCTAACACTATCCTAGGGCTGATGCTAACCCTAACCCTAACACTATCCTAGGCCTGATGATAACCCTAACCCTAACCCTAACACTATCCTAGGGCTGATGCTAACCCTAACCCTAACACTTTCCTAGGGCTGATGCTAACCCTCACCCTAACCCTAACACTATCCTAAGTCTGATGCTAACCCTAGACCTCACACTATACTAGGCCTGATGATAACCATATCCCTAACCTTAACACTATCCTAGGGCTGATGCTAACCCTAACCCTAACCCTAATACTATCCTAGAGCTGATGCTAACCCTAACCCTAACACTATCCTAGGCCTGATGATAACCCTAACACTAACCCTGACACTATTCTAGGGCTGATGCTAACCCTAACCCTAACGCTATCCTAGGGGTGATGCTAACCCTAACCCTAACCCTAACACTATCCTAGGCCTGATGCTAACCCTATCCCTAACCCTAACACTCTCCTACGGCTGAGGCTAACCCTAACCCTAACACTATCCTAGGGCTGATGCTAACCCTAACCCTAACCCAAACACTATACTAGGGTTGATGCTAACCCTAACCCTAACACTATCCTAGGGCTGATGCTAACCCTAACCCTAACCCTAACACTATCCTTGGACTGATGCTAACCCTAACCCTAACACTATCCTGGGCCTGATGCTAACCCTAACCCTAACCCTAACACTATCCTAGGGCTGATGCTAACCCTAACCCTAACACTATCCTTGGGCTGATGCTAACCCTAACCCTAACCCTAACACTATATTTGGGCTGATGCTAACCCTAACCATAACACTATCCTGGGCCTGATGCTAACCCTAACCCTAACCCTAACACTATCCTAGGGGTGATGCTAACCCTAACCCTAACACTATCCTTGGGCTGATGCTAACCCTAACCCTAAACCTAACAATATCCTATGGCAGATGCTAACCCTAACGCTAACCCTAACACTATCCTTGAACTGATGCTAACCCTAACCCTAACCCTAACACTATCCTAGGCCTGATGCTAACCCTAACCCTAACCCTAACACTCTCCTAGGGTTTATGTTAACCCTAACCCTAACACTATCCTAGGGCTGATGCTAACCCTAACCCTAACCCTAACACTATCCTAGGGCTGATGCTAACCCTAACACTAACACTATCCTAGGGCTGATGCTAACCCTAACCCTAACCCTAACATTATCCTAGGGCTGATGCTAACCCTAACCCTAACTCTAACACTATCTTAGGGCTGAGGCTAACCATAACCCTAACACTATCCTACGGCTGATGCTAACCCTAACCCTAACCCTAACTCTATCCTAGGGCTGATGCTAACCCTAACCCTAACACTATCCTAGGGCTGATGCTAACCCTAACCCTAACCCTAACACTATCCTAGGGCTGATGCTAACCCTAACCCTAACACTATCCTAGGGCTGATGCTAACCCTAACCCTAACCCTAACACTATCCTAGGGCTGATGCTAACCCTAACCCTAACCCTAACACTATCCTAGGGCGAATGCTAACCCTAACCCTAACCCTAACACTATCCTAGGGCTGATGCTAACCCTAACACTAACACTATCCTAGGGCTGATGCTAACCCTAACCCTAACCCTAACACTATCATAGGGCGGATGCTAACCCTAACCCTAACCCTAACACTATCCTATGGCTGATGCTAACCCTAACACTAACACTATCCTAGGCCTGATGCTAAGCCTAACCCTAACCCTAACACTATCCTAGGGCTGATGCTAACCCTAACCCTAACACTATCCTAGGGCTGATGCTAACCCTAACACTAACACTATCCTAGGGCTGATGCTACCCCTAACCCTAACCCTAACACTCTTCAAGGGCTGATGCTAACCCTAACCCTAACCCTAACACTATCCTAGGGCTGATGCTAACCCTAACCCTAACTCTAACACTATCTTAGGGCTGAGGCTAACCCTAACCCTAACACTATCCTACGGCTGATGCTAACCCTAACCCTAACCCTAACACTATCCTAGGGCTGATGCTAACCCTAACCCTAACACTATCCTAGGCCTGATGCTAACCCTAACCCTAACCCTAACACTATCCTAGGGCTGATGCTAACCCTAACCCTAACACTATCCTAGGGCTGATGCTAACCCTAACCCTAACCCTAACACTATCCTAAGGCTCATGCTAACCCTAACCCTAACACTATCCTAGGCCTGATGATAACCCTAACCCTAACCCTAACACTATCCTAGGGCTGATGCTAACCCTAACCCTAACACAATCCTAGGGCTGATGCTAACCCTAACCCTAACCCTAACACTATCCTAAGTCTGATGCTAACCCTAGACCTCACAAGATACTAGGCCTGATGATAACCATAACCCTAACCTTAACACTATCCTAGGGCTCATGCTAACCCTAACCCTAACCCTAACACTATCCTAGAGCTGATGCTAACCCTAACCCTAACAGTATCCTAGGCCTGATGATAACCCTAACACTAACCCTGACACTATCCTAGGGCTGATGCTAACCCTAACCCTAACAATATCCTAGGGCTCATGCTAACCCTAACCCTAACCCTACCACTATCCTAGGCCTGATGCTAACCCTATCCCTAACCCTAACACTCTCCTAGGGCTGAGGCTAACCCTAACCCTAACACTATCCTAGGGCTGATGCTAACCCTAACCCTAACCCAAACACTATCCTAGGGTCGATGCTAACCCTAACCCTAACACTATCCTAGGGCTGATGCTAACCCTAACCCTAACCCTAACACTATCCTTGGACTGATGCTAACCCTAACCCTAACACTATCCTGGGCCTGATGCTAACCCTAACCCTAACCCTAACACTATCCTAGGGCTGATGCTAACCCTAACCCTAACACTATCCTTGGGCTGATGCTAACCCTAACCCTAACCCTAACAATATCCTAGGGCAGATGCTAACCCTAACCCTAACCCTAACACTATCCTTGGGCTGATGCTAACCCTAACCCTAACACTATCCTTGGCCTGATGCTAACCCTAACCCTAACCCTAACACTATCCTAGGGCTGATGCTAACCCTAACCCTAACACTATCCTTGGGCTGATGCTAACCCTAACCCTAACCTTAACAATATCCTAGGGCAGATGCTAACCCTAACGCTAACCCTAACACTATCCTTGAACTGATGCTAACCCTAACCCTAACCCTAACACTATCCTAGGCCTGATGATAACGCTAACCCTAACCCTAACACTATCCTAGGGTTTATGTTAACCCTAACCTTAACACTATCCTAGGTCTGATGCTAACCCTAACCCTAACCCTAACACTATCCTAGGGCGGATGCTAACCCTAACCCTAACCCTAACACTATCCTAGGGCTGATGCTAACCCTAACACTAACACTATCCTAGGGCTGATGCTAACCCTAACCCTAACCCTAACATTATCCTAGGGCTGATGCTAACCCTAACCCTAACTCTAACACTATCTTAGGGCTGAGGCTAACCCTAACCCTAACACTATCCTTCGGCTGATGCTAACCCTAACCCTAACCCTAACACTATCCTAGGGCTGATGCTAACCCTAACCCTAACACTATCCTAGGGCTGATGCTAACCCTAACCATAACCCTAACACTATCCTAGGGGTGATGCTAACCCTAACCCTAACACTATCCTAGGGCTGATGCTAACCCTAACCCTAACACTAACACTATCGTAGGGCGGATGCTAACCCTAACCCTAACCCTAACATTATCCTAGGGCTGATGCTAACCCTAACACTAACACTATCCTAGGGCTGATGCTAACCCTAACCCTAACCCTAACACTATCCTAGGGCTGATGCTAACCCTAACCCTAACTCTAACACTATCTTAGGGCTGAGGCTAACCCTAACCCTAACACTATCCTACGGCTGATGCTAACCCTAACCCTAACCCTAAGACTATCCTAGGGCTGATGCTAACCCTAACCCTAACACTATCCTAGGCCTGATGCTAACCCTAAGCCTAACCCTAACACTATCGTAGGGCTGATGCTAACCCTAACCCTAACACTATCCTAGGGCTGATGCTAACCTAACCCTAACCCTAACACTATCCTAGGGCTGATGCTAACCCTAACCCTAACACTATCCTGGGCCTGATGATAACCCTAACCCTAACCCTAACACCATCCTAGGGCTGATGCTAACCCTAAGCCTAACACTATCCTAGGGCTGATGGTAACCCTAACCCTATCCCTAACGCTATCCTAGGGCTGATGTTAACCCTAACCCTAACACTATCCTAGGCCTGAAGCTAACCCTAACCCTAACCCTAACACTATCCTAGGGCTGATGCTAACCCTAACCCTAACCCTAGCACTATCCTAGAGCTGATGCTAACCCTAACCCTAACCCTAACCCTAACCCTAACACTATCCTAGGGCTGATGCTCTCCCTAACCCTAACCCTAACACTATCCTAGGGCTGATGCTAACCCTAACCCTAACCCTAACACTATCCTAGGGCTCATGCTAACCCTAACCCTAACCCTAACACTATCCTAGGGCTGATGCTAATCCTAACCCTAACAATATCCTAGGCCTGATGATAACCCTAACCCTAACCCTAACACTATCCTAGGGCTGATGCTAAACCTATCCCTAACACTATCCTATTGCTGATGCTAACCCTAACCCTAACCCTAACACTATCCTAAGTCTGATGCTAACCCTAGCCCTCACACTATCCTAGGGCTGATGCTAACCCTAACCCTAACCCTAACACTATCCTTGGGCTGATGCTAACCCTAACCCTAACCCTAACACTATCATAGGGCTGATGCTAACCCTAACACTAACACTATCCTAGGGCTGATGCTAACCCTAACCCTAACCCAAACATTATCCTAGGGCGGATGCTAACCCTAACCCTAACCCTAACACTATCCTAGGGCTTATGCTAACCCTAACACTAACACTATCCTAGGCCTGATGCTAACCCTAACCCTAACCCTAACACTATCCTAGGGCTGATGCTAACCCTAACCCTAACACTATCCTAGGGCTGATGCTAACCCTAACACTAACACTATCCTAGGGCGGACGCTAACCCTAACCCTAACCCTAACACTACCCTAGGGCTGATGCTAACCCTAACACTAACACTATCCTAGGGCTGATGCTAAGCCTAACCCTAACCCTAACATTATCCTAGGGCTGATGCTAACCCTAACCCTAACTCTAACACTATCTTAGGGCTGAGGCTAACCCTAACCCTAACACTATCCTACGGCTGATGCTAACCCTAACCCTAACCCTAACACTATCCTAGGGCTGATGCTAACCCTAACCCTAACACTATCCTAGGGCTGATGCTAACCCTAACCCTAACCCTAACACTATCCTAGGGCTGATGCTAACCCTAACCCTAACACTATCCTAGGGCTGCTGCTAACCCTAACCCTAACCCTAACACTATCCTACGGCTGATGCTAACCCTAACCCTAACCCTAACACTATCCTAGGGCTGATGCTAACCCTAACACTAACACTATCCTACGGCTGATGCTAACCCTAAACCTAACCCTAACACTCTCCAAGGGCTGATGCTAACCCTAACCCTAACCCTAACACTATCCTAGGGCTGATGCTAACCCTAACCCTAACACTATCCTAGGGCTGATGCTAACCCTAACCCTAACCCTAACACTATCCTAGTGTTGATGCTAACCCTAACCCTAACACTATCCTAGGGCTGATGCTAACCCTAACCCTAACACTATCCTAGGGCTGATGCTAACCCTAACCCTAACCCTAACACTAACCTAGGGCTGATGCTAACCCTAACCCTAACACTATCCTAGGGCTGATGCTAACCCTAACCCTAACCCTAACACTATCCTATGGCTGATGCTAACCCTAACCCTAACACTATCCTAGGGCTGATGCTAACCCTAACCCTAACCCTAACACTATCCTAGGGCTGATGCTAACCCTAACACTAACACTATCCTAGGGCTGATGCTAACCCTAACCCTAACCCTAACACTATCCTAGGGCTGATGCTAACCCTAACCCTAACCCAAACACTATCCTAGGGTTGATGCTAACCCTAACCCTGACACTATCCTTGGGCTGATGCTAACCCTAACCCTAACCCTAACACTATCCTAGGGCAGATGCTAACCCTAACGCTAACCCTAACAATATCCTTGAACTGATGCTAACCCTAACCCTAACCCTAACACTATCCTAGGCCTGATGATAACCCTAACCCTAACCCTAACACTATCCTAGGGTTTATGTTAACCGTAACGCTAACACTATCCTAGGGCTGATGCTAACCCTAACCCTAACCCTAACACTATCCTAGGGCGGATGCTAACCCTAACCCTAACCCTAACACTGTCCTAGGGCTGATGCTAACCCTAACACTAACACTATCCTAGGGCAGATGCTAACCCTAACCCTAACCCTAATATTATCCTAGGGCGGATGGTAACCCTAACCCTAACCTAACACTATCCTAGGGCTGATGCTAACCCTAACACTAAAACTATCCTAGGCCTGATGCTAACCCTAACTCTAACCCTAACACTATCCTAGGGCTAAAGCTAACCCTAACCCTAACACTGTCCTAGGGCTGATGCTCACCCTAACACTAACACTATCCTAGGGCTAATGCTAACCCTAACCCTAACCCTAACACTCTCCAAGGGCTGAGGCTAACCCTAACCCTAACACTATCCTATGGCTGATGCTAACCCGAACCCTAACCCTAACACTATCCTAGGGCTGATGCTAACCCTAACCGTAACACTATCCTAGGCCTGATGCTAACCCTAACCCTAACCCTAACTCTATCCTAGGGTTGATGCTAACCCTAACCCTAACACTATCCTAGGGCTGATGCTAACCCTAACCCTAACCCTAACACTATCCTAGGCCTGATGATAACCCTAACCCTAACCCTAACACTATCCTAGGGCTGATGCTAACCCTAACCCTAACACTATCCTAGGGCTGATGCTAACCCTAACCCTAACCCTAACACTATCCTTGGGCTGATGCTAACCCTAACCCTAACCCTAACACTATCCTAGGGCAGATGCTAACCCTAACGCTAACCCTAACACTATCCTTGAACTGATGCTAACCCTAACCCTAACCCTAACACTATCCTAGGCCTGATGATAACCCTAACGCTAACCCTAACACTATCCTAGGGTTTATGTTAACCCTAACCCTAACACTATCCTAGGGCTGATGCTAACCCTAACCCTAACCCTAACACTATCCTAGGGCGGATGCTAACCCTAACCCTAACCCTAACACTATAGTAGGGCTGATGCTAACCCTAACACTAACACTATCCTAGGGCTGATGCTAACCCTAGCCATAACCCTAACATTATCCTAGGGCGGATGCTAACCCTAACCCTAACCTAACAGTATCCTAGGGCTGATGCTAACCCTAACACTAAAACTATCCTAGGCCTGATGCTAACCCTAACCCTAACCCTAACACTATCCTAGGGCTAATGCTAACCCTAACCCTAACACTATCCTAGGGCTGATGCTCACCCTAACACTAACACTATCCTAGGGCTGATGCTAACCCTAACCCTAACCCTAACACTATCCTAGGGCTGATGCTAACCCTAACCCTAACTCTAACACTATCTTAGGGCTGAGGCTAACCCTAACCCTAACACTATCCTACGGCTGATGCTAACCCTAACCCTAACCCTAACACTATCCTAGGGCGGATGCTAACCCTAACCCTAACACTATCCTAGGCCTGATGCTAACCCTAACCCTAACCCTAACACTATCCTAGGGCTGATGCTAACCCTAACCCTAACACTATCCTAGGCCTGATGCTAACCCTAACCCTAACCCTAACTCTATCCTAGGGTTGATGCTAACCCTAACCCTAACACTATCCTAGGGCTGATGCTAACCCTAACCCAAACCCTAACACTATCCTAGGGCTGATGCTAACCCTAACCCTAACACTATCCTAGGCCTGATGATAACCCTAACCCTAACCCTAACACTATCCTAGGGCTGATGCTAACCCTAACCCTAACACTATCCTAGGGCTGATGCTAACCCTAACCCTAACGCTAACACTATCCTAGGGCTGATGCTAACCCTAACCCTAACACTATCCTTGGGCTGATGCTAACCCTAACCCTAACCCTAACACTATCCTAGGGCAGATGCTAACCCTAACGCTAACCCTAACACTATCCTTGAACTGATGCTAACCCTAACCCTAACCCTAACACTATCCTAGGCCTGATGATAACCCTAACCCTAACCCTAACACTATCCTAGGGTTTATGTTAACCCTAACCCTAACACTATCCTAGGGCTGATGCTAACCCTAACCCTAGCCCTAACACTATCCTAGGGCGGATGCTAACCCTAACCCTAACCCTAACACTATAGTAGGGCTGATGCTAACCCTAACACTAACACTATCCTAGGGCTGATGCTAACCCTAACCCTAACCCTAACATTATCCTAGGGCGGATGCTAACCCTAACCCTAACCTAACAGTATCCTAGGGCTGATGCTAACCCTAACACTAAAACTATCCTAGGCCTGATGCTAACCCTAACCCTAACCCTAACACTATCCTAGGGCTAATGCTAACCCTAACCCTAACACTATCCTAGGGCTGATGCTCACCCTAACACTAACACTATCCTAGGGCTGATGCTAACCCTAACCCTAACCCTAACACTCTCCAAGGGCTGATGCTAACCCTAACCCTAACCCTAACACTATCCTAGGGCTGATGCTAACCCTAACCCTAACTCTAACACTATCTTAGGGCTGAGGCTAACCCTAACCCTAACACTATCCTACGGCTGATGCTAACCCTAACCCTAACCCTAACACTATCCTAGGGCTGATGCTAACCCTAACCCTAACCCTAACACTATCCTAGGGCTGATGCTAACCCTAACACTAACACTATCCTAGGGCTGATGCTAACCCTAACCCTAACCCTAACACTATCCTAGGGCTGATGCTAACCCTAACCCTAACCCAAACACTATCCTAGGGTTGATGCTAACCCTAACCCTGACACTATCCTTGGGCTGATGCTAACCCTAACCCTAACCCTAACACTATCCTAGGGCAGATGCTAACCCTAACGCTAACCCTAACAATATCCTTGAACTGATGCTAACCCTAACCCTAACCCTAACACTATCCTAGGCCTGATGATAACCCTAACCCTAACCCTAACACTATCCTAGGGTTTATGTTAACCGTAACGCTAACACTATCCTAGGGCTGATGCTAACCCTAACCCTAACCCTAACACTATCCTAGGGCGGATGCTAACCCTAACCCTAACCCTAACACTGTCCTAGGGCTGATGCTAACCCTAACACTAACACTATCCTAGGGCAGATGCTAACCCTAACCCTAACCCTAATATTATCCTAGGGCGGATGGTAACCCTAACCCTAACCTAACACTATCCTAGGGCTGATGCTAACCCTAACACTAAAACTATCCTAGGCCTGATTCTAACCCTAACTCTAACCCTAACACTATCCTAGGGCTAAAGCTAACCCTAACCCTAACACTGTCCTAGGGATGATGCTCACCCTAACACTAACACTATCCTAGGGCTAATGCTAACCCTAACCCTAACCCTAACACTCTCCAAGGGCTGAGGCTAACCCTAACCCTAACACTATCCTATGGCTGATGCTAACCCGAACCCTAACCCTAACACTATCCTAGGGCTGATGCTAACCCTAACCGTAACACTATCCTAGGCCTGATGCTAACCCTAACCCTAACCCTAACTCTATCCTAGGGTTGATGCTAACCCTAACCCTAACACTATCCTAGGGCTGATGCTAACCCTAACCCTAACCCTAACACTATCCTAGGCCTGATGATAACCCTAACCCTAACCCTAACACTATCCTAGGGCTGATGCTAACCCTAACCCTAACACTATCCTAGGGCTGATGCTAACCCTAACCCTAACCCTAACACTATCCTAGGGCAGATGCTAACCCTAACGCTAACCCTAACACTATCCTTGAACTGATGCTAACCCTAACCCTAACCCTAACACTATCCTAGGCCTGATGATAACCCTAACGCTAACCCTAACACTATCCTAGGGTTTATGTTAACCCTAACCCTAACACTATCCTAGGGCTGATGCTAACCCTAACCCTAACCCTAACACTATCCTAGGGCGGATGCTAACCCTAACCCTAACCCTAACACTATAGTAGGGCTGATGCTAACCCTAACACTAACACTATCCTAGGGCTGATGCTAACCCTAGCCATAACCCTAACATTATCCTAGGGCGGATGCTAACCCTAACCCTAACCTAACAGTATCCTAGGGCTGATGCTAACCCTAACACTAAAACTATCCTAGGCCTGATGCTAACCCTAACCCTAACCCTAACACTATCCTAGGGCTAATGCTAACCCTAACCCTAACACTATCCTAGGGCTGATGCTCACCCTAACACTAACACTATCCTAGGGCTGATGCTAACCCTAACCCTAACCCTAACACTATCCTAGGGCTGATGCTAACCCTAACCCTAACTCTAACACTATCTTAGGGCTGAGGCTAACCCTAACCCTAACACTATCCTACGGCTGATGCTAACCCTAACCCTAACCCTAACACTATCCTAGGGCGGATGCTAACCCTAACCCTAACACTATCCTAGGCCTGATGCTAACCCTAACCCTAACCCTAACACTATCCTAGGGCTGATGCTAACCCTAACCCTAACACTATCCTAGGCCTGATGCTAACCCTAACCCTAACCCTAACTCTATCCTAGGGTTGATGCTAACCCTAACCCTAACACTATCCTAGGGCTGATGCTAACCCTAACCCAAACCCTAACACTATCCTAGGGCTGATGCTAACCCTAACCCTAACACTATCCTAGGCCTGATGATAACCCTAACCCTAACCCTAACACTATCCTAGGGCTGATGCTAAC
The DNA here is from genome assembly GCF_020740605.2 of Lemur catta. Lineage (NCBI taxonomy): Eukaryota > Metazoa > Chordata > Mammalia > Primates > Lemuridae > Lemur > Lemur catta. The sequence continues at coordinate 668,931 of NW_025423856.1, read as the reverse complement.
CCTAACCCTAACACTATCCTAGGGCTGATGCTAACCCTAACCCTAACGCTAACACTATCCTAGGGCTGATGCTAACCCTAACCCTAACACTATCCTTGGGCTGATGCTAACCCTAACCCTAACCCTAACACTATCCTAGGGCAGATGCTAACCCTAACGCTAACCCTAACACTATCCTTGAACTGATGCTAACCCTAACCCTAACCCTAACACTATCCTAGGCCTGATGATAACCCTAACCCTAACCCTAACACTATCCTAGGGTTTATGTTAACCCTAACCCTAACACTATCCTAGGGCTGATGCTAACCCTAACCCTAGCCCTAACACTATCCTAGGGCGGATGCTAACCCTAACCCTAACCCTAACACTATAGTAGGGCTGATGCTAACCCTAACACTAACACTATCCTAGGGCTGATGCTAACCCTAACCCTAACCCTAACATTATCCTAGGGCGGATGCTAACCCTAACCCTAACCTAACAGTATCCTAGGGCTGATGCTAACCCTAACACTAAAACTATCCTAGGCCTGATGCTAACCCTAACCCTAACCCTAACACTATCCTAGGGCTAATGCTAACCCTAACCCTAACACTATCCTAGGGCTGATGCTCACCCTAACACTAACACTATCCTAGGGCTGATGCTAACCCTAACCCTAACCCTAACACTCTCCAAGGGCTGATGCTAACCCTAACCCTAACCCTAACACTATCCTAGGGCTGATGCTAACCCTAACCCTAACTCTAACACTATCTTAGGGCTGAGGCTAACCCTAACCCTAACACTATCCTACGGCTGATGCTAACCCTAACCCTAACCCTAACACTATCCTAGGGCTGATGCTAACCCTAACCCTAACACTATCCTAGGCCTGATGCTAACCCTAACCCTAACCCTAACACTATCCTAGGGCTGATGCTAACCCTAACCCTAACACTATCTTAGGGCTGATGCTAACACTAACCCTAACTCTAACACTATCTTAGGGCTGAGGCTAACCCTAACCCTAACACTATCCTACGGCTGATGCTAACCCGAACCCTAACCCTAACACTATCCCAGTGCTGATGTTAACCCTAACCCAAACACTATCCTAGGGCTGATGCTAACCCTAACCCTAACCCTAACACTATCCTAGGGCTGATGCTAACCCTAACACTAACACTATCCTAGGGCTGATGCTAACCCTAACCCTAACCCAAACATTATCCTAGGGCGGATGCTAACCCTAACCCTAACCCTAACACTATCCTAGGGCTGATGCTAACTCTAACACTAACACTATCCTAGGCCTGATGCTAACCCTAACCCTAACCCTAACACTATCCTAGGGCTGATGCTAACCCTAACCCTAACACTATCCTAGGGCTGATGCTAACCCTAACCCTAACCCTAACACTATCCTAGTGTTGATGCTAACCCTAACCCTAACACTATCCTAGGGCTGATGCTAACCCTAACCCTAACACTATCCTAGGGCTGATGCTAACCCTAACCCTAACCCAAACTCTATCCTAGGGTTGATGCTAACCCTAACCCTAACACTATCCTAGGGCTGATGCTAACCCTAACCCAAACCCTAACACTATCCTAGGGCTGATGCTAACCCTAACCCTAACACTATCCTAGGGCTGATGCTCACCCTAACACTAACACTATCCTAGGGCTGATGCTAACCCTAACCCTAACCCTAACACTGTCCAAGGGCTGATGCTAACCCTAACCCTAACCCTAACACTATCCTAGGGCTGATGCTAACCCTAACCCTAACTCTAACACTATCTTAGGGCTGAGGCTAACCCTAACCCTAACACTATCCTACGGCTGATGCTAACCCTAAACCTAACCCTAACACTCTCCAAGGGCTGATGCTAACCCTAACCCTAACCCTAACACTATCCTAGGGCTGATGCTAACCCTAACCCTAACACTATCCTAGGGCTGATGCTAACCCTAACCCTAACCCTAACACTATCCTAGTGTTGATGCTAACCCTAACCCTAACACTATCCTAGGGCTGATGCTAACCCTAACCCTAACACTATCCTAGGGCTGATGCTAACCCTAACCCTAACCCTAACACTAACCTAGGGCTGATGCTAACCCTAACCCTAACACTATCCTAGGGCTGATGCTAACCCTAACCCTAACCCTAACACTATCCTATGGCTGATGCTAACCCTAACCCTAACACTATCCTAGGGCTGATGCTAACCCTAACCCTAACCCTAACACTATCCTAGGGCTGATGCTAACCCTAACACTAACACTATCCTAGGGCTGATGCTAACCCTAACCCTAACCCTAACACTATCCTAGGGCTGATGCTAACCCTAACCCTAACCCAAACACTATCCTAGGGTTGATGCTAACCCTAACCCTGACACTATCCTTGGGCTGATGCTAACCCTAACCCTAACCCTAACACTATCCTAGGGCAGATGCTAACCCTAACGCTAACCCTAACACTATCCTTGAACTGATGCTAACCCTAACCCTAACCCTAACACTATCCTAGGCCTGATGATAACCCTAACCCTAACCCTAACACTATCCTAGGGTTTATGTTAACCGTAACGCTAACACTATCCTAGGGCTGATGCTAACCCTAACCCTAACCCTAACACTATCCTAGGGCGGATGCTAACCCTAACCCTAACCCTAACACTGTCCTAGGGCTGATGCTAACCCTAACACTAACACTATCCTAGGGCAGATGAAAACCCTAACCCTAACCCTAATATTATCCTAGGGCGGATGGTAACCCTAACCATAACCTAACACTATCCTAGGGCTGATGCTAACCCTAACACTAAAACTATCCTAGGCCTGATGCTAACCCTAACTCTAACCCTAACACTATCCTAGGGCTAAAGCTAACCCTAACCCTAACACTGTCCTAGGGCTGATGCTCACCCTAACACTAACACTATCCTAGGGCTAATGCTAACCCTAACCCTAACCCTAACACTCTCCAAGGGCTGAGGCTAACCCTAACCCTAACACTATCCTACGGCTGATGCTAACCCGAACCCTAACCCTAACACTATCCTAGGGCTGATGCTAACCCTAACCGTAACACTATCCTAGGCCTGATGCTAACCCTAACCCTAACCCTAACTCTATCCTAGGGTTGATGCTAACCCTAACCCTAACACTATCCTAGGGCTGATGCTAACCCTAACCCTAACCCTAACACTATCCTAGGCCTGATGATAACCCTAACCCTAACCCTAACACTCTCCTAGGGCTGATGCTAACCCTAACCCTAACACTATCCTAGGGCTGATGCTAAACCTAACCCTAACCCTAACACTATCCTTGGGCTGATGCTAACCCTAACCCTAACCCTAACACTATCCTAGGGCAGATGCTAACCCTAACGCTAACCCTAACACTATCCTTGAACTGATGCTAACCCTAACCCTAACCCTAACACTATCCTAGGCCTGATGATAACCCTAACGCTAACCCTAACACTATCCTAGGGTTTATGTTAACCCTAACCCTAACACTATCCTAGGGCTGATGCTGACCCTAACCCTAACCCTAACACTATCCTAGGGCGGATGCTAACCCTAACCCTAACCCTAACACTATAGTAGGGCTGATGCTAACCCTAACACTAACACTATCCTAGGGCTGATGCTAACCCTAACCATAACCCTAACATTATCCTAGGGCGGATGCTAACCCTAACCCTAACCTAACAGTATCCTAGGGCTGATGCTAACCCTAACACTAAAACTATCCTAGGCCTGATGCTAACCCTAACCCTAACCCTAACACTATCCTAGGGCTAATGCTAACCCTAACCCTAACACTATCCTAGGGCTGATGCTCACCCTAACACTAACACTATCCTAGGGCTGATGCTAACCCTAACCCTAACCCTAACACTATCCTAGGGCTGATGCTAACCCTAACCCTAACTCTAACACTATCTTAGGGCTGAGGCTAACCCTAACCCTAACACTATCCTACGGCTGATGCTAACCCTAACCCTAACCCTAACACTATCCTAGGGCTGATGCTAACCCTAACCCTAACACTATCCTAGGCCTGATGCTAACCCTAACCCTAACCCTAACACTATCCTTGGGCTGATGCTAACCCTAACCCTAACACTATCCTAGGCCTGATGCTAACCCTAACCCTAACCCTAACTCTATCCTAGGGTTGATGCTAACCCTAACCCTAACACTATCCTAGGGCTGATGCTAACCCTAACCCAAACCCTAACACTATCCTAGGGCTGATGCTAACCCTAACCCTAACACTATCCTAGGCCTGATGATAACCCTAACCCTAACCCTAACACTATCCTAGGGCTGATGCTAACCCTAACCCTAACACTATCCTAGGGCTGATGCTAACCCTAACCCTAACGCTAACACTATCCTAGGGCTGATGCTAACCCTAACCCTAACACTATCCTTGGGCTGATGCTAACCCTAACCCTAACCCTAACACTATCCTAGGGCAGATGCTAACCCTAACGCTAACCCTAACACTATCCTTGAACTGATGCTAACCCTAACCCTAACCCTAACACTATCCTAGGCCTGATGATAACCCTAACCCTAACCCTAACACTATCCTAGGGTTTATGTTAACCCTAACCCTAACACTATCCTAGGGCTGATGCTAACCCTAACCCTAGCCCTAACACTATCCTAGGGCGGATGCTAACCCTAACCCTAACCCTAACACTATAGTAGGGCTGATGCTAACCCTAACACTAACACTATCCTAGGGCTGATGCTAACCCTAACCCTAACCCTAACATTATCCTAGGGCGGATGCTAACCCTAACCCTAACCTAACAGTATCCTAGGGCTGATGCTAACCCTAACACTAAAACTATCCTAGGCCTGATGCTAACCCTAACCCTAACCCTAACACTATCCTAGGGCTAATGCTAACCCTAACCCTAACACTATCCTAGGGCTGATGCTCACCCTAACACTAACACTATCCTAGGGCTGATGCTAACCCTAACCCTAACCCTAACACTCTCCAAGGGCTGATGCTAACCCTAACCCTAACCCTAACACTATCCTAGGGCTGATGCTAACCCTAACCCTAACTCTAACACTATCTTAGGGCTGAGGCTAACCCTAACCCTAACACTATCCTACGGCTGATGCTAACCCTAACCCTAACCCTAACACTATCCTAGGGCTGATGCTAACCCTAACCCTAACACTATCCTAGGCCTGATGCTAACCCTAACCCTAACCCTAACACTATCCTAGGGCTGATGCTAACCCTAACCCTAACACTATCTTAGGGCTGATGCTAACACTAACCCTAACTCTAACACTATATTAGGGCTGAGGCTAACCCTAACCCTAACACTATCCTACGGCTGATGCTAACCCGAACCCTAACCCTAACACTATCCCAGTGCTGATGTTAACCCTAACCCAAACACTATCCTAGGGCTGATGCTAACCCTAACCCTAACCCTAACACTATCCTAGGGCTGATGCTAACCCTAACACTAACACTATCCTAGGGCTGATGCTAACCCTAACCCTAACCCAAACATTATCCTAGGGCGGATGCTAACCCTAACCCTAACCCTAACACTATCCTAGGGCTGATGCTAACTCTAACACTAACACTATCCTAGGCCTGATGCTAACCCTAACCCTAACCCTAACACTATCCTAGGGCTGATGCTAACCCTAACCCTAACACTATCCTAGGGCTGATGCTAACCCTAACCCTAACCCTAACACTATCCTAGTGTTGATGCTAACCCTAACCCTAACACTATCCTAGGGCTGATGCTAACCCTAACCCTAACACTATCCTAGGGCTGATGCTAACCCTAACCCTAACCCTAACTCTATCCTAGGGTTGATGCTAACCCTAACCCTAACACTATCCTAGGGCTGATGCTAACCCTAACCCAAACCCTAACACTATCCTAGGGCTGATGCTAACCCTAACCCTAACACTATCCTAGGGCTGATGCTCACCCTAACACTAACACTATCCTAGGGCTGATGCTAACCCTAACCCTAACCCTAACACTGTCCAAGGGCTGATGCTAACCCTAACCCTAACCCTAACACTATCCTAGGGCTGATGCTAACCCTAACCCTAACTCTAACACTATCTTAGGGCTGAGGCTAACCCTAACCCTAACACTATCCTACGGCTGATGCTAACCCTAACCCTAACCCTAACACTATCCTAGGGCTGATGCTAACCCTAACCCTAACACTATCCTAGGCCTGATGCTAACCCTAACCCTAACCCTAACACTATCCTAGGGCTGATGCTAACCCTAACCCTAACACTATCTTAGGGCTGATGCTAACACTAACCCTAACTCTAACACTATCTTAGGGCTGAGGCTAACCCTAACCCGAACACTATCCTACGGCTGATGCTAACCCGAACCCTAACCCTAACACTATCCCAGTGCTGATGTTAACCCTAACCATAACACTATCCTAGGCCTGATGCTAACCCTAACCCTAACCCGAACTCTATCCTAGGGCTGATGCTAACCCTAACCCAAACCCTAACACTATCCTAGGGCTGATGCTAACCCTAACCCTAACACTATCCTAGGCCTGATGATAACCCTAACCCTAACCCTAACACTATCCTAGGGCTGATGCTAACCCTAACCCTAACACTATCCTAGGGCTGATGCTAACCCTAACCCTAACACTAACACTATCCTAGGGCGGATGCTAACCCTAACCCTAACCCTAACACTCTCCTAGGGCTGATGCTAACCCTAACACTAACACTATCCTAGGGCTGATGCTAACCCTAACCCTAACCCAAACATTATCCTAGGGCGGATGCTAACCCTAACCCTAACCCTAACACTATCCTAGGGCTGATGCTAACCCTAACAGTAACACTATCCTAGGCCTGATGCTAACCCTAACCCTAACCCTAACACTATCCTAGGGCTGATGCTAACCCTAACCCTAACACTATCCTAGGGCTGATGCTAACCCTAACCCTAACCCTAACACTATCCTAGTGTTGATGCTAACCCTAACCCTAACACTATCCTAGGGCTGATGCTAACCCTAACCCTAACACTATCCTAGGGCTGATGCTAACCCTAACCCTAACCCTAACTCTATCCTAGGGTTGATGCTAACCCTAACCCTAACACTATCCCAGGGCTGATGCTAACCCTAACCCAAACCCTAACACTATCCTAGGGCTGATGCTAACCCTAACCCTAACACTATCCTAGGCCTGATGATAACCCTAACCCTAACCCTAACACTATCCTAGGACTGATGCTAACCCTAACCCTAACACTATCCTAGGGCTGATGCTAACCCTAACCCTAACGCTAACACTATCCTAGGGCTGATGCTAACCCTAACCCTAACACTATCCTTGGGCTGATGCTAACCCTAACCCTAACCCTAACACTATCCTAGGGCAGATGCTAACCCTAACGCTAACCCTAACACTATCCTTGAACTGATGCTAACCCTAACCCTAACCGTAACACTATCCTAGGCCTGATGATAACCCTAACCCTAACCCTAACACTATCCTAGGGTTTATGTTAACCCTAACCCTAACACTATCCTAGGGCTGATGCTAACCCTAACCCTAGCCCTAACACTATCCTAGGGCGGATGCTAACCCTAACCCTAACCCTAACACTATAGTAGGGCTGATGCTAACCCTAACACTAACACTATCCTAGGGCTGATGCTAACCCTAACCCTAACCCTAACATTATCCTAGGGCGGATGCTAACCCTAACCCTAACCTAACAGTATCCTAGGGCTGATGCTAACCCTAACACTAAAACTATCCTAGGCCTGATGCTAACCCTAACCCTAACCCTAACACTATCCTAGGGCTAATGCTAACCCTAACCCTAACACTATCCTAGGGCTGATGCTCACCCTAACACTAACACTATCCTAGGGCTGATGCTAACCCTCACCCTAACCTTAACACTCTCCAAGGGCTGATGCTAACCCTAACCCTAACCCTAACACTATCCTAGGGCTGATGCTAACCCTAACCCTAACTCTAACACTATCTTAGGGCTGAGGCTAACCCTAACCCTAACACTATCCTACGGCTGATGCTAACCCTAACCCTAACCCTAACACTATCCTAGGGCTGATGCTAACCCTAACCCTAACACTATCCTAGGCCTGATGCTAACCCTAACCCTAACCCTAACACTATCCTAGGGCTGATGCTAACCCTAACCCTAACAGTATCTTAGGGCTGATGCTAACCCTAACCCTAACACTATCCTAGGCCTGATGATAACCCTAACCCTAACCCTAACACTATCCTAGGGCTGATGCTAACCCTAACCCTAACACTATCCTAGGGCTGATGCTAACCCTAACCCTAACACTAACACTATCCTAGGGCGGATACTAACCCTAACCCTAACCCTAACACTCTCCTAGGGCTGATGCTAACCCTAACACTAACACTATCCTAGGGCTGATGCTAACCCTAACCCTAACCCAAACATTATCCTAGGGCGGATGCTAACCCTAACCCTAACCCTAACACTATCCTAGGGCTGACGCTAACCCTAACATTAACACTATCCTAGGCCTGATGCTAACCCTAACCCTAACCCTAACACTATCCTAGGGCTGATGCTAACCCTAACCCTAACACTATCCTAGGGCTGATGCTAACCCTAACCCTAACCCAAACACTATCCTAGGGTTGATGCTAACCCTAACCCTAACACTATCCTTGGGCTGATGCTAACCCTAACCCTAACCCTAACACTATGCTAGGGCAGATGCTAACCCTAACGCTAACCCTAACACTATCCTTGAACTGATGCTAACCCTAACCCTAACCCTAACACTATCCTAGGCCTGATGATAACCCTAACCCTAACCCTAACACTATCCTAGGGTTTATGTTAACCGTAACGCTAACACTATCCTAGGGCTGATGCTAACCCTAACCCTAACCCTAACACTATCCTAGGGCGGATGCTAACCCTAACCCTAACCCTAACACTGTCCTAGGGCTGATGCTAACCCTAACACTAACACTATCCTAGGGCTGATGCTAACCCTAACCCTAACCCTAACATTATCCTAGGGCGGATGGTAACCCTAACCCTAACCTAACACTATCCTAGGGCTGATGCTAACCCTAACACTAAAACTATCCTAGGCCTGATGCTAACCCTAACTCTAACCCTAACACTATCCTAGGGCTAAAGCTAACCCTAACCCTAACACTATCCTAGGGCTGATGCTCACCCTAACACTAACACTATCCTAGGGCTAATGCTAACCCTAACCCTAACCCTAACACTATCCTAGGGCTGATGCTAACCCTAACCCTAACTCTAACACTATCTTAGGGCTGAGGCTAACCCTAACCCTAACACTATCCTACGAATGATGCTAACCCTAACCCTAACCCTAACACTATACTAGGGCTGATGCTAACCCTAACCCTAACACTATCCTAGGCCTGATGCTAACCCTAACTCTAACCCTAACACTATCCTAGGGCTGATGCTAACCCTAACCCTAACACTATCCTAGGGCTGATGCTAACCCTAACCCTAACCCTAACACTATCCTAGGGCTGATGCTAACCCTAACCCTAACTCTAACACTATCTTAGGGCTGAGGCTAACCCTAACCCTAACACTATCCTACGGCTGATGCTAACCCGAACCCTAACCCTAACACTATCCTAGGGCTGATGCTAACCCTAACCATAACACTATCCTAGGCCTGATGCTAACCCTAACCCTAACCCTAACTCTATCCTAGGGTTGATGTTAACCCTAACCCTAACACTATCCTAGGGCTGATGCTAACCCTAACCCAAACCCTAACACTATCCTAGGGCTGATGCTAACCCTAACCCTAACACTATCCTAGGCCTGATGATAACCCTAACCCTAACCCTAACACTATCCTAGGGCTGATGCTAACCCTAACCCTAACACTATCCCAGGGCTGATGCTAACCCTAACCCTAACCCTAACAGTATCCTAGGGCTGATGCTAACCCTAACCTTAACACTATCCTTGGGCTGATGCTAACCCTAACCCTAACCCTAACACTATCCTAGGGGAGATGCTAACCCTAACGCTAACCCTAACACTATCCTTGAACTGATGCTAACCCTAACCCTAACCCTAACACTATCCTAGGCCTGATGATAACCCTAACCCTAACCCTAACACTATCGTAGGGTTTATGTTAACCCTAACCCTAACACTATCCTAGGGCTGATGCTAACCCTAACCCTAACCCTAACACTATCCTAGGGCGGATGCTAACCCTAACCCTAACCCTAACACTATAGTAGGGCTGATGCTAACCCTAACACTAACACTATCCTAGGGCTGATGCTAACCCTAACCCTAACCCTAACATTATCATAGGGCGGATGCTAACCCTAACCCTAACCTAACAGTATCCTAGGGCTGATGCTAACCCTAACACTAAAACTATCCTAGGCCTGATGCTAACCCTAACCCTAACCCTAACACTATCCTAGGGCTAATGCTAACCCTAACCCTAACACTATCCTAGGGCTGATGCTCACCCTAACACTAACACTATCCTAGGGCTGATGCTAACCCTAACCCTAACCCTAACACTCTCCAAGGGCTGATGCTAACCCTAACCCTAACCCTAACACTATCCTAGGGCTGATGCTAACCCTAACCCTAACTCTAACACTATCTTAGGGCTGAGGCTAACCCTAACCCTAACACTATCCTACGGCTGATGCTAACCCTAACCCTAACCCTAACACTATCCTAGGGCTGATGCTAACCCTAACCCTAACACTATCCTAGGCCTGATGCTAACCCTAACCCTAACCCTAACACTATCCTAGGGCTCATGCTAACCCTAACCCTAACACTATCCTAGGCCTGATGCTAACCCTAACCCTAACCCTAACTCTATCCTAGGGTTGATGTTAACCCTAACCCTAACACCATCCTAGGGCTGATGCTAACCCTAACCCAAACCCTAACACTATCCTAGGGCTGATGCTAACCCTAACCCTAACACTATCCTAGGCCTGATGATAACCCTAACCCTAACCCTAACACTATCCTAGGGCTGATGCTAACCCTAACCCTAACGCTATCCTAGGGCTGATGCTAACCCTAACCCTAACCCTAACACTATCCTAGGGCTGATGCTAACCCTAACCCTAACACTATCCTTGGGCTGATGCTAACCCTAACCCTAACCCTAACACTATCCTAGGGCAGATGCTAACCCTAACGCTAACCCTAACACTATCCTTGAACTGATGCTAACCCTAACCCTAACCCTAACACTATCCTAGGCCTGATGATAACCCTAACCCTAACCCTAACACTATCCTAGGGTTTAGGTTAACCCTAACCCTAACACTATCCTAGGGCTGATGCTAACCCTAACCCAAACCCTAACACTATCCTAGGGCTGATGCTAACCCTAACCCTAACACTATCCTAGGCCTGATGATAACCCTAACCCTAACCCTAACACTATCCTAGGGCTGATGCTAACCCTAACCCTAACACTATCCTAGGGCTGATGCTAACCCTAACCCTAACCCTAACACTATCCTAGGGCTGATGCTAACCCTAACCTTAACACTATCCTTGGGCTGATGCTAACCCTAACCCTAACCCTAACACTATCCTAGGGCAGATGCTAACCCTAACGCTAACCCTAACACTATCCTTGAACTGATGCTAACCCTAACCCTAACCCTAACACTATCCTAGGCCTGATGATAACCCTAACCCTAACCCTAACACTATCCTAGGGTTTATGTTAACCCTAACCCTAACACTATCCTAGGGCTGATGCTAACCCTAACCCTAACCCTAACACTATCCTAGGGCGGATGCTAACCCTAACCCTAACCCTAACACTATAGTAGGGCTGATGCTAACCCTAACACTAACACTATCCTAGGGCTGATGCTAACCCTAACCCTAACCCTAACATTATCCTAGGGCGGATGCTAACCCTAACCCTAACCTAACAGTATCCTAGGGCTGATGCTAACCCTAACACTAAAACTATCCTAGGCCTGATGCTAACCCTAACCCTAACCCTAACACTATCCTAGGGCTAATGCTAACCCTAACCCTAACACTATCCTAGGGCTGATGCTCACCCTAACACTAACACTATCCTAGGGCTGATGCTAACCCTAACCCTAACCCTAACACTCTCCAAGGGCTGATGCTAACCCTAACCCTAACCCTAACACTATCCTAGGGCTGATGCTAACCCTAACCCTAACTCTAACACTATCTTAGGGCTGAGGCTAACCCTAACCCTAACACTATCCTACGGCTGATGCTAACACTAACCCTAACCCTAACACTATCCTAGGGCTGATGCTAACCCTAACCCTAACACTATCCTAGGCCTGATGCTAACCCTAACCCTAACCCTAACACTATCCTAGGGCTCATGCTAACCCTAACCCTAACACTATCCTAGGCCTGATGCTAACCCTAACCCTAACCCTAACTCTATCCTAGGGTTGATGTTAACCCTAACCCTAACACTATCCTAGGGCTGATGCTAACCCTAACCCAAACCCTAACACTATCCTAGGGCTGATGCTAACCCTAACCCTAACACTATCCTAGGCCTGATGATAACCCTAACCCTAACCCTAACACTATCCTAGGGCTGATGCTAACCCTAACCCTAACACTATCCTAGGGCTGATGCTAACCCTAACCCTAACCCTAACACTATCCTAGGGCTGATGCTAACCCTAACCCTAACACTATCCTTGGGCTGATGCTAACCCTAACCCTAACCCTAACACT